>NC_073311.1:24193534-24881860 GCF_027595985.1 Sorex araneus | reverse complement strand
TCGATTTGCTCAAGCGGGCACCAGTAATGTCTCCATTTGTGAGACTTGCTGTTACTGTTTTTAGCATATCAGATATGCCACGGGTAGCTTACCAGGCTCTGACTTGGAGGAGATTCTCTTCGTAACTTGCTGGGCTCTCTGAGAGAGAGGGAAGAATCAAACCCGGGTCATCCTCGAGCAAGGCAAACGCCCTACCCATTGGGCTATTGCTCCATAATGGAAATAATTATTTCCATAAAGATATTTTTTTCTCTTTTTTATCTTATGGAAATAATTATTTTATCTGATGCGAATATAAGGAAGTAAAATCCAGTGGATAAGTAGTTTCTGACCTGATTATATACGACGTTTATCCTAACTTTTGGGGATAAATGGAAATGGGCTAGGCAGATGAAGGCGAGTAAAAAAAGTTATGGCAGTGATTAAAAAACAAAACAAAACTGAAAACCAGAGTATATTTGGAGAATTCAATGACTATGACAGAGTAGATGTTCAGATAGTGAGAGACAAAGGGAACAAGAAGGAAGTGCAGAATAACTGGGTCTATACTGGGTCTATGGTCACTTCTGGGAAAGACCATGACTTTACATTTATTTCTAAGCCATGTGACCCGCTGAAGTTTTTCAAATGGTGCTCTGAGACAAGAGAGAGCAATTTTATTTTTCCTATAAGGGGACTATATTGTGAAAATGCTAGGTTTTGCAATAAGGTTTTGATTATTCACTTCTACTTCATATTTGTCATGATAGTGTGCAAGCTAGAGATAATGTGTATATATATATATGAAAAGTATTTCAATAAAATTGCATTTGTGGATAATTAAATCTGAATTTCATGTAATTTTAACATTTCCTAAAACATTTTTTTCACATCTTATCATCTACTGAAAAATGGACAAAAGTTTCTTGGTTTGAGAGTAACAAAAATTTTAAATAAATACATAAATTGGTGGGCCAAATATGATCTGTGTACCTGATCAGTGTTTTCCAACCCTTTTCTAAAATGATGGATTCTGTTTCTAGATTACTAAAGCAAATACAAAAGAAGCATTAGAATAAAAATTGTTGAGGCAAGAAAAGGTATTCTGAGACAACTGCACTAATCCAGATTGAACTTGGTTCACTGAGGAACTGAAAAAATTGAGATTTGATGAGAAATTGAAAATCTGGGTTAAGAGAGCAGTTAATTAGGTGAGAAGGCACTCATTGGCATCAAGTTACATTCTTCCAAGAGTTAATTTGGAATGATTAGCAACATTAGGATGGAGTCTAATGATCTAGGCAGGGGAAAAGAGCAGTACAATGCAAAAAAGTACAGTGCTATCCTAGAGAGAAGTAGTGTGACAAGGATGATGACAGAATTCAGTTTTGTAGCAGAACTAGGAGAGGCTAGCATGACACTGTTCAGGTGTGAGAGGTTTCACAAATGCTTTCAACCACCTTATACCCAAGGAAGTAATACTCTTAAGGCAGGAGATGATTGTAAACCACTCTTCAGTGGCGTGGAAAATAAGAATCTCAATGACTATTATGGATTAAAAGCTAAATATTTACCTCTTGTCCGGAACTTTATAAACCCTTGTGTTCCTTAATATTTTTAAGAGAAAAGAAAGTATCTTTGGAAAAAAACAGAATTAGACTTTTCACAATCCACATAGGTGGATACTAAATCAGTTTCAGCAAATGTGATCTTTTCTGAAGTCTACTATTGTAAACAAATTCACACCCTGACCTTTAGAATATTTGAATTTTTGCTAAAAATTTTTAACTGAGAGACTACATTGCATCTCTGCTTATTGACTCTAGTTTGCTAGAATACACAAGCCAAAAGTTCCACTAGAGTTTAGAGCAGAGATGCATTCTTGCCATCTTGACAATGAAGTCACTGTGTATAAAGTGAGGAAACAAAAATCCCTTGATAGAAACATGGCCCATCCTGAAAAAGCGCTGAAATGTGTCCTTCACCCTTTGAATCAAAAGAGAATCCAATGTGAAATATAGTTCTATAATGGAAGCATTTATTCATATGAGAAGTATAAATTTGTACTACAATAAATGTAAGTTTTCTTTTAAGATAATTTCTCAAAAGATAAAAATATATAGACATAAGAGAGCACTTGTAGTCCATTTGGAGCTTTTATTCTCGTCATTTATTATATTAAAGTTAATTTAATCAACTTGATATGAATAAATTCTTTCTGAGATAGTTTTTCAAAGCCCCTATTCAATACAGCATTTCTAAGGACCACTTAATCGACCATCTAAGGCACAGATATACTACTATAAAAGGTAAAAGGATTTGCTCAAGGCTACTGTATTCATGTAAGCAATGGAAAACAAATGAAAATATTAAGATTCCTAATGGAACTCAATCCACTGCTTTCATTGTGTATTTTTATTATTTTTCCCAGAGTTTATTCTGCCATATATCAGGAGCATGTGGAGTAATTTCTGATGAAGAGAGAAGGAAAAATCATTCTCCTAGGTTTTTTATTTTTTTAATTTCTTTATAGCTCTATTTAGGGCTGGAGCAATAGTGCAGTAGGTAGAGTGTTTGCCTTGCATGAGGCCGATCTGGGTTCGATTCCTCCACCCCTCTCAGAGAGCCCAGCAAGCTACCGAGAATATCTCACCCACATGGCAGAGCCTGGCAAGCTTCCCGTGGCATATTCAATATGCCAAAAACAGTAACAACAAGTCTCACAATGGAAACGTTACTGATGCCCGCTCGAGCAAATTGATGAGCAACAGGATAACAGTGATTCAGTGATAGCTTTATTTGAAAAAAAAATGTTAATGAGTTCCTGTACAATACAATAGACATTGGGCTAATTTTTTGGAAAGCACATAAAAATAAGTCAAAATTATTGTCTAAAGCAGCAGTAGTCATACATACTGTGATCAAATAGAAACATTCTTATTAGGCACAAAACCCAAGTCCCCTCTGTCCTGCAAGAACTTTTAATATAACTCCGCAAGTGATTCTTAGCTACAGTCAGCTTTGATATCCAGCAATCTAAGGCAGAGTATTTTAAATATAAGCCACTTGTGATGCCCTTTCACCTGAGATATTTTTATTTGACTCCATGTATATGAGCTTACAAGCTTTAGTACACAAATTAGCAGTTTTTAATTAAAAAATCAGAAATAAATTTATTTAAAAAAAAACACACTTTCTCTGGGCTGAAGCCATAGAACAATGGGTAGGTTACTTGCCTTGCATGCCAACAACCTCAGTTCAACCCCTGGCACCTCATACAGCCCCTCAAGTGTGATCCTTGAGCAGAGGTGCCTCAGAGCCAGGAGCAAGCCCAAGCACTGCTAGATGTGGTCCAAAAAAAAATAATAATAACCAAAACCCCCTCACCTTTAGTGATCTCATTTAGGGTTGGAATCTAGTGTAAGGACCAGTATCTAAGGAAGAAAAACAGGCAGGTTGATCTACAAAACATGTTGATAATTTGAATAGGGAGAAAAAGGAATCAAGCACAAATTCCTATTTGGTCAGAAAGGAGGAGCTTCTAATCTCTTCTATGATGAGTTTAAACAATTCTCTTCCCTATATGTCCTTAGCATCCTTCCCTCACTTAAAATATTTTACTAGACTCCAACTGTCTATTATTTGCAAGATTTTTGTAAGGTTCAAGATTTCTAGTAGTTTATTTGAAAGGTTCCAGAAACCCCCCCCCCCCCCAATCTTCTTTCCAGCCTTATCTCAGTCCCATCAATGTTGCAGTGACATATACTATTTTACTTTCCCTTTGCTCAGGATATATTTCCTTCGTGCCCCACAACACTGGGCAACGTTAGGTTTGCGCTAAAGAAAAATTCATTAAGGAAATTCTTTTCTTCCTGGCCTATAGTCAGAACAGCTCCTGCCATGTGTCTCAGACACTAAACTCATCACACTATATTACTATTCAGTTTGTCTGTTGATACTTCCAAGTAACTATCAATTCCTGCACACCAGAGTATTGCATTTTTGTTTGTGTGTTCTCAAAGCTGATACAGCACTTGAGACTGTCAGGAACAAGAAAATTGTTGTTTCATAGATACTTTTAGGACAGGAACGTATTTCTTTTAGAACAAGTTTCTGTTTCAGATGACTATATACTTCTCAGGATAGTATGTTCCTGTTCTTCAAATAGAGTCTAATTAGGGAAGTCTATGAACATAAAAATTCCTATGATTTTCAAACATTTTGAATAAAAAACACTTGGAAAATTATTGGCTAACATTTAAAAAATTAAAAATTCAATTATTTTAATTTTAATGTTAGAAATGCTTCAAACTTTGGGAAATTTTCATAAATATCTGATAAACTCTTTCAGTGAAAATTTTGTCAAACTAAATTATTGTATTTGTCTGAAAATTATATTCTTTTTTTTTTTTGCTTTTTGGGTCACACCTGGCGATGCACAGGGGTTATTCCTGGCTCTACACTCAGGAATTACCCCTGGCGGTGCTCAGGGGACCATATGGGATGCTGGGAATCGAACCCGGGTCGGCTGCATGCAAGGCAAACGCCCTACCCGCTGTGCTATCTCTCCAGCCCCTGAAAATTATATTCTTAAGTTATTCCCTCCCTATCTTGTCAGATCAAACCAATTTAGTGTAATACTTTCTGTACAAGAATCACTCAGTATCTCATCTTTCCTCAATATTTATGTCATGATTTAATGGATACATATTACGTGTAAGATGATAGATATAATACGTAGAGTGCAACAAAAAATATCCTGTATTAGAAATTTAACAAGACAGGCCGTGCAGATATTATTTACATATAAGTGATGTCATTTCTATCCCTATTACATGATGCAGGGACTTCAAGATCCTTATAATTAAAGGTAAAATAAGTTCCTTAAAATCGCAAGCTTACTAAGTTGCAGAGGCCCACACGTGAATTCAGGATGCTCTGATAATGTTATAAATATTCTAATAACTACTAATCTTGTGCACTTCTATTTTAACACTCACTGTTGGTTAGATGAATTTAACAACATTTTCATAGGTGCACCACGCACAAAATTTTGGACTGCCTAATAATTTGGTTTAACTTCAGAGTGTAAGTTTCTAACAGACACCATTCATTTCTAGTTCCCTTGCACGAAGTATCTTTATTAATCTGTTATGCCATGTATTAAAAAATGGATATTTTAAAGAAGATTTAGATCGGTAGACACTATAAATTGTATCAACACAACTTTCATACTATTAAATCATTCCCAAAATGTTGATTAAGCACCTGTTATATATGATGTGTCTAAGCATTGGGGTTATATGGAAAAAGAGATAGGATTTCTCTTTGAAATTTATATCAAGTGAACAAGAATAGGTATATAAGCAGGTAATTGCTACAGTGTGTAGGGGTATTCCTCTCTCTATATAGGTATCTATCCCTTTATAAGTAGGGGAGTGAGCACAGAGTACTGTGCATTCTCAATGGAAGAACTCATGACAGACTTAGGACTAGGGAAAAAGTTATTAATAGAATCTTAGAGAAATCGTTGCATCTCTATCATCTTGTTGGTCATCGATTTGCTCAAGCGGGCACCAGTAACATCTCCATTGTGAGACTTGTTGTTACTGTTTTTAGCATATCTAATACACCATGGGCAGCTTGCCAGGTTCTGCTGTGCGGGCAAGATACTTTCAGTCGCTTGCTGGGCTCTCTGAGAGGGACGGAGGAATTAAACCCAGGTAGGCCATGTGCAAGTCAAAATGCTCTACCCACTGTGCTATTGCTCCAGCCCAATAATAAAAATAAATTTAAAAAAATAAAAAATAAATAATAAAAATAAATTTAAAACAATGAAAATAAATAATAAAAAATAAATAAAATAAAAATCACTGCATCTCTGTATTACTGTCATCCCATTGTTCATCGATTTGCTCAAGCGGGTGCCAGTAACGTCTCTATTCATCACTGTCACGTGCTAGTGTAGCCCCATGGTATATTGGGGGCTCTTTCAGGATCAGAAGAATGAGGACTTTCGTTGTTACTATTTTTGGCATATGGAGTACACCACGGGTAGCTTGCCAAGCTCTTCTGTGTGGGCTTCTCTGTAGCTTGCTGAGTTCCCACAGAACATGCTGCTTAACCCAAGGTTTGATCCCCATGGGGGTCCCCCAAACCCGCCAGGAGGGATCCCTGAGCACAGAGTCAGGAATAAATCCTGGACACAGCCAAGTATGGCCCCCAAATATAACAAAATATGGGAGAGATGGTACTATGGGTAGAGTGCTTGCCTTGCACACAGCCATAAATAGAATCTTAGAGAAATAATAAAGCTGACTCCTGAACATTTTGAAGGACTAGAGAAATTTATGCTACTTGAGATTATTTGACAAGGACACTGACACCACCGATGCCTCTGTTGTCACATGTTCCGAGAAACAATTCTTCTCCAGTGTCGAAAATGGTGTGATGTGATTGATGTCTTCTCATTACGGTCAGAACAATGATGTCATACTTGATCTTCTGCGCTTGCACCATCAGATCCTCGATGGATGTTTCTGATGCCAGCGTATGTGCGTTGAAAGTACAGACAATCATTTTAGTCTTTCTTTGTTTTGGCAGTCTAGTTCGTCCCTGAGATTTTTTTTAGCCTCTTCTTGCTCATCTTTCTTAACACTGCTGTATTGGGGGCTCTTTCCATGTCAGGTAAATGAGGCTGATTGTTGTTACTGTTGTTGGCATATCGAATATGCCACGGGTAGCTTGCTAGGCTCTGCCGTGCGGCCGGGATACTCTCGGTAGCTTGCCTGGTTCTCCGAGAGGGATGGTGGCTTTTAGGGCAGCCTTCAATCGCCCTTAGATGTGTTACCATTGTGCACACCATATTTGAACCCCATCAAATATGGTGCGGGAATAATGGGTATTAAGTGTCTTATGGTGTGTCTGGAGAGCAACCCGGAGTGTGTTGGTGGCTGGGTAGTGGATGTAGTGGGGGTTGGCCAGTGAGGTATTTATCTGCCTTGGGTAGGGTGGGGCGTCTGGGTTTGACCCCTTCCCTCAGATGCCAGAGATTGGAGGATTGATGTAAAGAGAGGGGTGCGGCAGGGTGATACCATTTCACCAAAACTCTTCAGTGCCACCCTCAAGAACATCATGCGACGACTGCAATGGGAAGGAATGGGAGTGAAGATAGACGATCGGAAATTACAACACCTCCGCTTCACTGATGACATCGTTCTCATAACGCCAAACATTAGCCAAGCGGCACAAATGCTGGCCGACTTTGACCACGAGTGTGGAAAGGTCTGATTGCAGCTGAATCTCAACAAGATGATGCTCATGAAAAACGAACTAGTCCCTGAAGCTCCATTTGCTGTCAATGGAACGAACATCTCCGAATGCAGCAGCTATGTGTACCTGGGTCGAGAAATCAGCATGAGGAACGACTTGGCGCCAGAACTGCGCAGGAGGAAGAGAGCAGCATGGAATGCCTTCAAGAGCGTCGAAGAAGTGGTTAAGAGGACGAAGAATCTCCGACTCTGGGGACATCTTTTCAATTCCACCATTCTTCCTGCACTAACATAACGCCTCAGAGACTGGGCCCTATGCAAACAGGATAAGAACGCTATTAGGGTATCCCAAAGAGGAATCGAAAGAGCTATGTTGGGAATATCACGTCTCACTCAAATGAGAGAAGGAATCCGGAGTTCTGACGTCCTCCGACGGTCAAGAATCAGGGACGCTGTCTTGTTTGCCAAGGCATCAAAAATCAGATGGGCCGGTCATGTAATGCAATTCAGAGATGACCGCTGGACCAGAGCTATTACTGACTGGATTCCATGGGACATCAGAAGACCGGATGGTCAGAAGGCCACCCACCAACTAGATGGTCAGATTTCTTCGTCAAATCCCTGAAGGAATGATTTGAGGTTCTTCCTGTTCCTAGAGCAAGCAGATATCATTGGGCTGCACTAGCATGCAACAGGGACAAATGGTGACATTACTGGCGCCCGCTCAAGCAGGATGACAAGTGATACAAGTGTGATACAAGTGAGATTATTTATGAGTAGAAGGAGTTGCAAGAATAAAATCACTAGATGCTAAAATTCATATTTATGATGTCTATGGGAAAGGCAAGCTAGAAAGGTGTACTGGAGTTGTTTTATTTTGTAGTGAGTTTGGGCCTTGTCCATAGGGAAAAAACAATGAGATATTTAAGTACAAGTATGGTAGATTCAAATTTTATAAACTTCTGGTCACTGTGAAAATTTAAGAGGCTAAAATAGGATACTGGATAAAGGGTGACTCATGAAGAGTTTATGGTCCTACTCCAGAAACACTCAATGGTGATCGAGAGTACAGGAACAGGTATTGAAAGGCATGTAGAATGAAAAGCATCTAAAAATAGGAGTAGGAATAAGAAAAGGATAGGAATAAGAATACTGTGGTGTTTAGAATGTGTCTAAAACTTGTTTTTTGGATGACTGGTTGAGGAAACTTTGGTACATCTATACAATGGAATACTATGCAGCTGTTAGAAAAAAGGAAGTCAAGAATTTTGTAGTCAAGTGGATGGGCATGAAAAGTTTCATGCTGAGTGAAATGAGTCAGAAAGAGAGAGACAGACATAGAAAGATTGCACTCATCTATGGTATATAGAATATCAGAGTGGGAGACTAATACCCAAGAACTGTAGAAATAAGTACCAGGAGGTTGACCCCATGGCTTCGAGGCTGGCCTCACGTTCCGGGGAAAGGGCAACTCAGAGAAGCGATCACCAACTACATTGTAGTCGAAGGCCATGTGGGGGAAGGGAGTTGCGGGCTGAATGAGGGCGAGAGACTGAGCACAGTGGCCACTCAACACCTTTATTGCAAACCACAACAGCTAATTAGAGAGAGAGAACAGAAGGGAATGCCCTGCCACAGTGGCAGGGTGGGTTGGGGGGGAGATGGGATTGGGGAGGGTGGGAGGGACGCTGGGTTTACGGGTGGTGGAGAATGGGCACTGGTGAAGGGATGGGTTCCCGAACTTTGTATGAGGGAAGTATAAGCACAAAAGTGTATAAATCTGTAACTGTACCCTCACGGTGATTCTCTAATTAAAAATAAATAAATTATATAAAAAAATAAATAAATAAAACAAAAAAATAAAACTTGTTTTTTTATTTGTTTGATGTCGTTTTGCTCTTTGCTATCATCACAAAGCCTTAATTTTAGGAGCCATCATCTTCATTTTAACCTTTATAAAACTAGTGAAGAAATTACTTATTGTGAGTTAATGGAAAAAATTCCACGGAATTATCAGTATCTCGCAAGTCACATTATAATTTACTTTAATCAAATAATCTATTAGACATTTTATTCTGTTAAATGGATGATGATAAATGCTGCTTTTAAAAGTTGATCCTTCACTTTGTGCCATTTTGAATACATGAATGGAGTTTCTACCAGCTCTTACGGTGAATCAGCACGCACAACCATGCATACAGAGAGGTTTGCTGCTATTAGTGTTGACCCAGGTTTCTGTAGCTATACAATAACCCTCTATTGTATATGGAATTTTGAGAACACATCAAAATGCATGGTATCAAGTAGTGAAACATGAATAGACTTAAATAATCCCAGTCATAAATATAATCTGTCTGATAAAATGATTTGACTCAAATCCCTGAACAAAGATAGCACCACTGGTAAATTCTATTGAAACATATGCTTTGCAGGTATCAAATAAAATTTTGCTCACTCTATAGTACAAAAAAAATTTTTTTAGGATCTTTCATGCTCATCAGGCAAAGTCATTTAGATGAAAGCAACCAAAAGAAAAAAGCACCGTATCTCAAGAATGCCATTGAATTTGAAGTCTTTTGGGTTTCAACAGAATCGTTGAATCTTTTTTCTTCAGTGCTGCATTAACCTGATACTCAAAAATACAGCATAGAAGCAAAACAACATAATCAGAGAGGTTATTATAAGGTCTATTAACAAAGTAGCTCAGACACATCAGCAGAAGGGAAACAGCTGTGGATGTGAAAACCCTTAATAAATTAACCCTCCTGTTGCTATTTACAAGAATTCTGTCATCATGTCTATTGTGTCTGTCATTTGCACCTGGTACCAGGGTCTTTGGGTGCAATCACATATCATTTATAGCATCAAGAGTCATGGCATTATAGAATTACTTTTTTACATACTGACTCCTTTGATTTTAAAAAAAGAAAATGGTTAAGTACTGATTTAAATAGCTATCATCCCAAATTGAAACTTACTAACCAAATGATGTGCATGCCTTAAAATATTTTTGAGTTCCTATGTTTCTTGACTGTTGATGCTGAGTTAATTCTATTCATTGTCACATATAACTGTGAATTGAATGTCACTCAAATATATGCCTCTGCTCTGAGTGTCAAGTAACTTTAGATATATAAGAAAAGTTATTTTTTCTTTTCTCTTTAAAGAAACTTATATATTTTTTAAAAAAATGATGATCTCAATTCACTCAGAAAAAGTAGATTTTTTTTATCCATTTTTCAAATCCTCTCTTCTAGCAAAGCCAATGCATGCTCAAAGAGGGTGGATCTATCCAATTTAACTTGAAATAATTACCATAGATTCTTATCACAATACAACATTCTATATCACTATACAAGTTTCCAAAACAAGTAGATGATAATGAAGGATACTAGAAGAAAACAACGATGATAAGAGGTAAAGAATCATGGCTGGCGATACTCCAACGATCCCTTCTGTGCTCATGGTTCACTCAGACATGTAATTCTTTGTTTAACTCACAAAGACATTTATTACTTCCCAAATATCCCTGAAATTAAGGGTTTGTAGCCTTGAAGTTGCATACACAAATGCCTATTCACTTCACATTAGACTTCTTAAGTCTATAAATAAAAAAGCCTGGTTCATCACAGAGGTCTCTGATTTCTGAATGGTGTTTCTGCTGTTGGCAACAAGTCTCTTATGTTCCCATGAAACATATTCCATATTTGTCTTATTTTACATCTCCTAAACATAAGTTTCTCTTTAATTTGAAATCCTTCTGGATGATAAATTCTGCTGAAGGAAGCAGCATGAAGGATACTGCAGATAAGGCAAATTTACTCAGTAAAAGCAGCCGATGTTGATGCCAAGGAATGCCAAATAAATGGATTTCAGCAATATGCTCTACATTCTGTTGATTTTCTGTTCACCACTGAAAGTATCTGTGGCTATTTGGAATGTATTTGTTCCCTGAGCGCCATAAGCCTTATTTTAGAACTAGACATACCCAAAACTCAACCAAGAATTAAGAAAAAGCCATTACTGGTCATTAAACCCATCATCATCATCATCATCATCATCATCATTATCATCATCATCATCATCCCATTGATCGTCGAATTTCTCGAGTGGTCTCAGTAACGTCTCGACTTGTCCTAGCCCTGAGATTTTAGAAGCCTCTCTCTACTTGTCCTTCCCAACAGTGCCGCATTGGAGGCTCTTTCAGGGTCAGGGTAAAAAGACCCATCATTGTTACTGATAAACCCATATCACAGAACAATTGATTTCTGATTCCTACTGCTACTACAACTCATGAGCACACACTAGAACACTGCAAAAACAAAAACAAGAACAAAACTTAGGTGCCTGGGAATATCTCAGGAAGAGAGCACTTATCTTGAAGGCATAAGACTGAAAGTTTAGTCCCCAGTAATGGGCCTGGGACACTACTAAGGAGAATCCCAGTGCCTCAACTAAGTGTATAATTTTTGGTAAACCCTACAACAATTAACGCCACAATCAAGTGTGTGGGACTGCCAATTATTGAAAAAAAAAACACAGCAAAAACAACAAAAGAGAAGGACAGGCATAAAAATTAAAATTAAAAATATGTAAATTTACCTTTGCAAGTTCTACTAAAGTCAAGTGAAGAAAGAATTACATTAACTAGAAATTAGTCTAATCTATTTTTCTTTTTTTTTTTTTTTGCTTTTTTGGGTCACACCCAGCGATGCTCAGGGGTTACTCCTGGCTTTGCACTCAGGAATTGCTCCTGGCAGTGCTTGGGGGACCATATGGGATGCTGGGGATCGAACCGGGTCGGCCGCATGCAAGGCAAATGCCCTACCTGCTGTGCTATCGCTCCAGCCCCAATTAGTCTAATCTAATTCAATTTATGACTTTGCATTTTGCCCATTTGTATAACTATGGGAAACAAAAGATGTATTATTCAGAGTTCTCCAAATAAATAGACTCACTCAGATAAGATAGATGTAAAGATAGAGAGAACAGTTTAGAATTTTTAGTATACTACAATGGGTCCCTTGCTGATTATAAAGGCTGGAAAATCCTAACATCTGCAGTGTGCATGCTGGAGAATTAGAAATTAGTGATATGACTTAGCCCAATTTCCAAGACCTAACAATCAGTGTTAGTACTGATGTTCATCTCAATCTTACATATAGCCTGAATTTGTTCCTAGCATTCCATATGGTCCCATGAACATGTCCAGGAGTGATGCCTGAGTACAGAGCTAGGAGTAAGCCCTGAGCATAGATGTGTGTCCCCCTCGAAAGAAAACAAAAAGCAAGGTGAAAGTGTACCTTAGGTTGTATTACAAGCAATAATAGATAAGGAATAAAATCTTAGATACTGGAGCTATACTGGGAATCACTAGAATCTTTAGCTCCACCCTTCATCAGTACAAAGAAAAATCAGTCACTCTCAATATTACTTTCTTTCTGTTAAGTTGGCAGGCTATGATTGTGTATAGTTTCATCTAAATGAAGAAATAATAACATGTTCTTGAATACTATCTCAGATTCACTCTTACTTATTAACATCTGTGTGATGGATAAAAAGATGTCCTTGTCATATGCAGGAAGCACCTGGGAATGGACTATTTATAATTTTACCCACTGACGGCCTGTAATTTAACTGTAAGAGTGCATTATCTCTGTGCACTGCTGGTGCTTCTATAATCATCACAGAGCAGTATATGGTATTTAGTTTGATTAGAAAATAGGGCTGGGTTTGTACCTGGGGTGTAACATCATTTCAGTTCACTCAAAACTGTCCCAAGTGTTAAAATTTAAAGTCCCACATTTTGGAAAACTCTTCAGTTCCAAACAAATGAAAATGGTTGGTCACTCTAGTTGGACCCTCAACCCTCAATCTATTTTCCCCTCTCTCCTCCGCATTAACAGCTTTTATGTGCTAGAAATACAGCACAGCTGAGTTTTTCTGTGGCTAATAACCTTTTCAGAGAGCAAACACCTGTCACCTTTGTCTCCTAATGAGTTGTATTCCCTGGGGCAGTGATCTGTTCTATTTTTTTCTTTTTCTTTTCCCCCCAGAGGACAAAACCACCCAGCCTGGATCTTGACAAATGGCACAAAATACCCTCCAAAGCAGAAGAAAACACTGAACACAGGAATGGAGCTTAGTCCTGGTAGCACGGCAACCACTGTGGCTGCCTTAGAAGCTGCTTGTTAGTGTGGATCTTATTTTGCACAGTTATTTGCTAACTGGACTAGCAACTTCTAGCTCCCTGCCTCTTGCTTTCTTAGAGATTATTTTCTCTCTTGAAAATCTTTATGTTCAAAGTAGATTTGGAGATCTCACACATAGAATGGGAACGATCTGCCAACACCCTTCAAAATGGTTGTGCGTCCCTGCATCCTCAGCCTATATTACTTCTTATCCCTTTGATCACAAAACAAGAGAGAACAGAACTGATATCAACTCTTCTTTGTCTTCAGTTCAAGATAACAGCTTACTCTTTATCTCATCTAGCTGATATTCATCATGAAGACAACTGATAGTAAAGGAATTTGTTGGGTGAATTCCTACCCACTGTGAACCCTAACAAAGAAGAAATTACTGTCTTAGTATTTTACAATCAAGTTATAATTTATTTATAGTTTTATTTTTTAGTATTTTCAATCATTTCTGTATTTCTGATAATCTCATTGATATAACAATATTTATAATCATTTCAAATCTCTGTTCCTCTTGTTGGCCACCAGAGTAATTTCTCCTTTGTTCTTTGCTGATATCACACCTCAGTTGTGGTACTTATGGCAGTGGTTACCATTACTGTTGCTATTATAACTGCTATTACTATTAATAGTAATCTTCTACTATAAAGATTGTGAGTATGGCATCAACTGCTACATCTCTTCTTAATTCCCTATCATTAATAAGTGCTAAAAATGAGCATGAACCTATATTGAGTACTTTGCAATAATGGTCTGATTTGAAGCTTTATCAGAATTCAAAGACTAATTTCTATTTAAGTGGTTAAGAATACTGTAGCACTGTAGCACTTTCATCTAGTTGTTCATCAATTTGCTCAAGTGGGAACCAGTAACATCTCCATTGTGAGACTTGTTGTTAACTGTTTTTGGCATATTGAATACTCCACGGGTAGCTTACCAGGCTCTGCCACGCAGGGGGGATATCCTCGGTAGCTTGCCAGGCTCTCTGAGAGGGACAGAGGAATCAAACCCAGGTCGGCTGTGTGCTAGGCAAACACCCTATCTGCTGTGCTATCACTCCAGTCCTTAAGAATACTAAGACATGAAATATGAAATACATTTCTCCAGAGTCACAAAAAATATAGATGGTGGGAGTTGGTTTGACCCTAACACCAAACTTCTGGCACCTAATGCTCTGAAATCAATAACAAAACAAGTTTTTGGAAAAATGAAGAAATGCTTAGGTATATGGCAAATAGGGAAAGTGAGGCACCAATATCTCAAATCCAAGCCTACCTGTAATTTGTGGGGTGAGTCTTTTAAGCAAGATCAGATGAGTTACTGACCAGCTTGTAGATAGGTAAGGAGTCATTTGTCATGGTTACAGGATTCAGTTTCACCAGACTGTGTGGTGTTGGATATTTTGGATCAAACATTCTCCTATTTGCCTGTTCACAATTCAGGAATGCCAGCCACCATCACTGTTTCCTAAGGAAGTACTCAGAATGAAAACTGGAAAGTAATCTTTTTCTATTGTATTTGGTCTGTAGTTCTGTGTTCCTGGTGCTCTAACACTTGCCCTGCCAATTATATACCTTTAATTTCTATGGGAAGGGCCCATATATGGGTCACAGTCACCTAGCTAATTCCTGCTGGATCTAGATGGACAAACCTGGATCTTTTTTTATTTTTCTATCTTGGAAGGCCTGTTCCTTCTTGTACTGCTCTTCCTTCTGGGTATTAAAATCATAACAGTATTTTTGGACACATAAGGAATATAGTGAAGGACTCATCTAAACATTTGACATTTGGCATCCTTCAAAGGCTGTGAAGAGCACGGAGAATCCCAGATGGAGATGCTCAGAAAACAGGAACTGATTCCTCAAGGGAAATAGTCCTAAAAAGTCCCTAAAACTTGTTCCCATGAAATCTACTGTGGCTATCTGTTGGTGCCTTGATTTCTTTGACCATTATGAACAAAACTACTTCCATTAGGGGCTAGAGAGATAGTAGAGTGGATAGAGCATTTTTCTTGCATTCAGCAAATCTGATTTCAATCCCAAACACCCCAAACGGTCTCAAGCCCACCAGGAGTGATCCCTGAGCACAGAGCTAGGAGTAAGCCCTGAGCATTATCTAGTGTGGTGCAAAAACAAAAGTAAATTAATTAAAAGAATCATCGAAAAACTCCTTCCATCAGTAGACCATTGTACATTAGATTATGGAGAGGCTTGTCTCCTTTAAATCAGTTCTACTAGAATAAACCTGTTCTAGTAATAAGTAAGCCTTAGATTGGGAATGACTGAGTATCTCCATTGAGTCACCTGTTGGCAGTAAGTTTGCCGGTTTAGAGTCCAACAGGTTTTCAGAACTATTTCCAGGCAGTCTAACAATCAGTCCTGATATTTAAGTATTTCCCTCTCACCATCTTGGCCTCCAGTACTCCCTGTACCTGTTGAGTCATTACCATATCAAGGTGTTAGCATAAGAGTGAAGTTTTCCTGCCGTGGTGGGTTCTAGGAAAGTTGTATGCAAGGTATGCACACAAAATCGAGAAGCTTGGGCAGTTTAAGTTTATTATACAGTTCAAATAGACAGGTCCAGATTTCCCATGTACAACAATGTCACTCATCTAGTCTCTCTGTATGGTCCAGATGATCACATTCTGGTTGCCCCAGTGATGGATGATTTGGTCTTACTCCTATGCTGTTTTCTACCTTGTACTTTCCTGATCTGGATCTGGCTTGCTGAGAGGAACCCTGTCCTCTATGTCTCCTTGCTGGACCTTGTTCTCTGGTACCTCTCACTGGGTCCCCCGAGGACTATACCCTAGTATTTCCCTATAGTGTCAGCTCTACTTAGTCTCCTGCCATTCAGGTGCAAGCATGATAGAGATCCCACCTTAGTCATCCCATCAACTATTCATGATTGGGTACTTTGGGTGGATGAGATTAACCTGATTGGATTAAATCAACTTTAAGTTAAGTAGTTTACCTAGAACTGTCTTAAGTCAATGTTTGGTGGTCTCTCCTACCAGAAGAGCTGATGTGATTACTGCTTGCAGGCATCCATTCACCCAGCTGCTTCTGAATTCAATTGTTAAGAAAAAGTTCATTATCAGATAGGGAACATTTCCAAGCTTTTGACTCAGAACTTCCAGTGCTATACCTAGTTTTACTGCTACCAAAAATAGTGTGAAAACTCCTTTAAGCTAGGCAGTGCAAGAGTTGGGGATTTAAGAACTCTAATTGAGTTCTTAAAATCTCAGTTGATGTCCTGTAGGACAATTCAAAGGCTCACACTCATGTCCCTTTAAAGCCTCATATAAAGATTTTTGATTCAAGTCCAAAGCTAGGAATCCAGGTTCTCCAAACACCTGCCGTGCCTCACAATGTTCTCAGTTGCTTCTTTGTGTGAGGAGGCAGTAGTTTCAAAATACTCTATCGATGTTGAGAACTCTGGATCCAAGAGTCAGAAGAAATTTGACTCTTTGACAGGAAATTTGAAACTTTTCAGGAGAGACCCAATATCCTCTTTTTTAAAGATTTTTCTTTTATACTTCATTTTATATCTCTTTTGTCAGGCTGCAAATAAGCAAATCATCTGCATATTATAGAGAAAACTCCTTATTTTAGTTTCTGTTATATCAGGAGACTAAGCTCCTTATCACTACCGTGTTTACTAAGCTCCTTATTACTACAGCTTTTTATTACTGCTGTGAAGGCCTATCTTTAAATCCCTGAAGCCAAACTGTTCAGGTATTTCTGACTGGGGTCAGTCCTTTTGAAAGCAGAGATATTGTAGGTCACGGGATACCAACGAAGGCATCCCCAAGATCCTATAGTGCAGTCTTTGACACAATAGGATGCAAGGGACTAATATCTATATTTATTGCCTTTAGATCTTGTAATAATCTATAGTTGCTATTTGCTTTATTTACAGGTGAAATGTAAATAATGAGTTATTTAATGAGGACTGGAACAATTTTTATAAACCAAAATAGAAATAGTTTGATATGTTTTGACCTGAGGAACTTCAGGCTTCATGGGATACTCTTCCTGCCTCTGGCTTCATGGGGTACTTCCTTCAAAGGAAATTCCCAGTTCTTTCAAAATTTGGACATGGTTGACCCTTTCTGCTGTTTTAGAAACTTTAGTATTCTAGACCTGAGAATTTATAAGATTTATAAGAATTCTTCCGGACTTCTGAGGGGAAATAAATACCTAGGCCATAAAAAGATTGACATCTCTTTCAAAGAAGTAGTGACTTGGACAATGATGTGCCGAAGTCTTAGTAAACCCCTTTCTAGTTGAGGTACATATTGAAAGGAGTTGGTGAAGTATTGAAACTTTCCTCGCAGGGAAAAGAAAGGGGGTATGACAGGATTGAGGTTGGCCATCAATTCCAGTGACATGAATCCCAGTTACATGAATTCCAATCACATCAATTTCAGTCAAGGTAGGCGAAGGGCCCAGCAGGTTTAGTATCCTTCACTGTATCACTGAATCACTGTCATCTCATTGTTCACTGATTTGCTTGATCAGGCAACAGTAATGTCTCCATTTGTCCCAGTCCTGAGATTTTAGCAGCCTCTCTTTATTCGTCCTTCCCAATGGTGCCATATTGGAGGCTCTTTCAGGGTCCGGGGAATGAGACCCAGCATTGTTACTGGTTTTGGCATATTGGATATGCCGCAAGGAGCTTGCCCGGCTCTGCCGTATAGTTTTCTTATAAAATAAAAAATCAGCTTTTCTACCTGCCATGTGAAGGGCCACCTTAGGCTCTGTGGTGTAGTGATGATGGGTGCAGATGGCGGTGAATCTTGTCAGGTTCTCAGTCTCTGTTATCAAGAATGAATACTCCCCTTATCCCAGAGGTTGGAGGAGATGCCTTATCTGGGTTGTCCTTGTCCCAGTTATCAAAGACTTGAAAAACTCTGGAGGGGTTCAGGTACTATCCTGCACTTATTTCTTTCAAGATTACCTTTATAAGTTTTCTTGTCACATATGTGAGCATTCTTCGACTAATTAGGTTTATTTCCATTCTATCTTTCAGAAAGTTATTTACTTTTTTCTTATTCAGAAAACATGTTTCTTTTTTTATCCTCTGAACTCCTATATATACTGCCATATAAAATTGTATTTTCTGGGGCCAGAGTGACAGTACAGTGGGTTGGTCATTTGCCTGCAATGTGGCTGACCCAGGTTTGATCTTTGAAATCCCATACCATCCCCTGAGCACCACAAGGAGTAATACCTGAGTACAGAACCAGGAGTAACACCTAAACCCCTGGTGTTTCTCAAAGAAAAAAAGTGTACTTTATTTCATTTAAAAGTCCTTCTGTCAGAGAGGTAGTATGGGGGTAAGGCACATACATACCTTGTATGAGGTCAGCCCCAGCTTGATCCCTGGCACTTCATGTGGTCCCTGAGCACTGCCAGCAATCACTTATGAGCATCTGGACAGGATTAGCTCCTTGATACCACTGTTGTGTCCAATTCACCTCCTTTCATTAAAAAAAAAAAAATCTTTAAATGTAAAAAACTAAAGAACGCCGAGGGGTGAGTGCACTCGGGGGCTCTCTAGGCGGCTCTGTCTCACCGCCCGCGTCCGGTGCCCCAGAACCGCTGTGTGTGCTGTCAGTCAAGGGCACGCGACAGAAAGAAGAAGGAAGAAGGCCAAACTGGTTGCTCGATCCGTTTATTTCATTCTCTCCCTCTGCTTCTCTCCCGCTCTCCTGGATCTCTCCCCGTGTATCTGGCCCCCCAACCCACTCTTCCAGCCTAGTTAAATCTCCACAGCATGAGGGGGTTGGGGTGTACACATAGGTGTGGTCACCATCAATAGGGTAAGGTCCTTTCCCTTAGGGGATGCTTCTCCTAGGACTTAATTCTCTTTCAGCAGGAGGATCCACCCAAGGGCGGAGTCCCATGAATGTGTTTCTCTTCTCCTCAGCCAGCAAACATATACAAATTCATAATATTAATTATTTTGTATGGACACAATAAGAGATGCATTAAAGTTTATAGAATTGCTCTCCTGGGGCCATCTCAATCTCAGACTACAGTGCTCAGGCCTGATCAGTCTTTCCTATCCCTGGCAGGGTCCCAGTCTCATAATTACCATTGGATCATGACAGTGTTTGTCTATGATCAAGCTCTTAACTTATAGTTAAGAATTAGGCACTTTGGCCAGGCCCATCTCGATGCCAGGGTAGCACATAACTCACCGCTTGTCCTGGATCCTTCCCATCCCACGTCAGGGACCCTGCTTTGGGGTGCTAGGAACTGAGGGCAACTGAGGCTTAAGTGGAGAAAGCAGATGCCCGGGAGGGAATATTCGAGGCCAATTAATTCCCAAGTTATAAAAACATAATATTGTCTTCTTGTGTCTATACAAAACAGTCATAGCTTTAAAGTAAATTATTCAAAAGGCACAAGAAGAAGAGAAAGGCAATATTAACTTATATAATATAAATTCAGTATCCTAAGAAGGTCTGACCTTGCAAATTAGCAGAGTCAGATTAAGGGAAAGCCTCGGATGAACTCTTTTGGGGAAGAGAGCATGGAGAAGTGATTATAGCTAAACAAAGGGATGGGAGAGAGTCGGGAACACCTTGATGGGTAAGACTGGGGTAAGCCTAAACTCTGGGGAAAACCGGGCCAAGCTACTTGTGGCAAGCGGGGAGAGGACAAAGTAATGTCATCCTACATTTAAATTCAACAAGCATTAAAAATCAAGGGAGATAATTTTGGCACTCCATTTAAAAATAGTCATGATCTCATTGCCACCCTTTCTCTCCTCCCAGTATCTAACTGGACATTCATGGTTAGCCAAACCGCCCACAACTGAGGTCAGTGTTTTGAGGCAGTCAAGGAAATTTATGAAGCTTTGGTTTGTGAAGCTTCAAGGTAAGCTTTTTAATAATAATTATTTTCCACTAAAATTTAACAGTTCATACAAGTCATTTCTATATGTCATTAAATATGAGATTCAGGTAGTCAATAAAAAGCATTATCATGTTTTTTTGAATTTGTGTCCTTAAGGTATCACTGTATCACTGTCATCCCGTTGATCATCGATTTGCTCCAGTGGGCCCAGTAACGTCTCCATTCATCCTAGCCCTGAGATTTTAGCAGCCTCTCTTTACTCATCCTTCCCAATGGTGCCACAATAGAGGATCTTCAGAGTCAGGAGAATGAGACCCATCATTGTTACTGTATTTGGCATATGAATATGCCATGGGGAGCTTGCCAGGCACTTCCCCTTCCCCATGTGGGCAGTAAACTCTTGGTAGCTTGCCAGGTTCTTCAAGAGGGAGAAATAGGCTATCGAATGTCCTTAAGGTAATTTAAGAAAATACAATTGAGAAGAAAGGAATGAAAACCTTAGTAGAGTTTTGCTTAGAGGCTAGATACTCCTTTGATAGCTGATAGCCTTGCCTCATATTCTGTTTCATTTTCATCTCACACAGAAATAACCACTTTTAACTGGAGAGAGAATTCTCTTGATCAAATATTATCATGTTTATTCCTTTCCTTACGAAGCATGATGTATTTTATATCCTTTACTTTCAAAGTTGTCCTTTTTTGCTCTAATTTCACAGAAATGAGGATCTTTTTAAACTTTTAAAACCTTCATTTCAAAATGATAAGTGAATGGAGAAACAGCGCTGCATTACTAGCTTTTTGGTCCAGAGCATTCATCTGTCACACTCGCCACTACTCTTGTCCCAGACTTATCCTTAGATATACTAAGTTTCAAGTTTAAAGATGTTAGATGCTCCAGACACAAGTCATTAATTGAGGCCTCACTGTCAATTTGGACTTGGTACTGCAGATTGTTCTGGGAAAAGTAGGCCCTGTCAGTCTTCAGAATGCAAACCAGAGCAGCCTCTCCATGGAGTGGTCCTCTTCTTCCTGGGCTTCCTCTGATTTTTCTTTGTGTATTTTTATTTTTTTGCTTTTTGGGTCACACCCAGCAATGCACAGGGGTTACTCCTGGCTGATGCTCTCAGGAATTACTCATGGCGGTGCTCGGGGAACCATATGGGATTCTGGGAATCGAACCTGGGTCAGCCGTATGCAAGGCAAACATCCTACCCACTGTGCTATATCACTCTAGTCCCTTCCTTTGTGTTTTAGACCCTTTCTTTTCCAATTACGCACAGTGAGAACCAAGGCCTTTCTTCAACCTGGGTATACTGATTTCTTTTGGCATCTCTGAGTCAAGAAAGGTACCTGCCACTCTGAGCTTGAGATACTGTGGTAAAAAAGACTTTCACTGGTTGAGACTTTTGTTCTTCCCTTGTGTTCTACACTTGAAACACAGTGGCCATCAAATGTGAAGAACTCACGCCAACCACTCACTCCTCTGTAAGTTCCTCTGATCACTTGTGCTTTGCCCAAGAAAAAAGACAGATTCACCATTGTGAGATGGGGGAGGGGGCTCCACACTTGCATCCATCTAGAATGTTTTATCCTAGAGCTAAAGAAAGCACTCTAGAAGCTAAGAAGGATCCTCAGCAGCTTGTTGTGAGTCCTGTACCTTGTTTAGATTCTTTTGCTTAGGCATGTCTGATTTTTAAGCCAAGCGATTTTAAGCATCAGTGTACATTAGTGAGAGTGATTTGGTGTGACCTTTTCCATATTGGTGTTTGGATTCCAATCTCTGCCATGGTGGATATTCTCTGTGCCTGCTGGTGCTTCATTAGAATTTTTTGTGGCCAACTGGTCTATCTCCCCTTAGCTTTGTCTATCACAGAGAACTATTTGTCTCCAGTTAGTAAGATATTTTTAATGGGTCTGGTATCTGCCAAGTAAGAAGGTGAGTTAAAAGATGATATTAAATTCAGTCATTCTAGTGGAATCCCCTGTAAGTAGCATCTAAGCCTTTCCAGTTCAACAGTTTGAAAGTAGAGAAGGGACTGTGTGTCCAATACTAGCTTGCTGGCTAGCCATGTCCATCCATTCCTACTGGCTATTGCCTCAGAAATTATCGCCCCTCCCCAGATATAGGCTGCTCCTGGCCAAATTGGGTTCCCTGAGACCGGAGAGTGGTGGGTTGCTTGCCTTGCACGTGGCCAACTAGGGTTCAATCCCCAGCATCCCTTATGGTCCTCCGAGTACCGCCAGGAGTAATTCCTGAGTGCAGAGCCAGGAGTACCTGAGTATCACGGTGTGTGACCCCAAAACTAAAAATAAATAAAACAAATTTGGTTCCCTGTCAGGTCTTTGAGAGAAAGGCCATTTCTGATCTAGGACTGTTCTGAGGAGTAGTTTTCTCTTAGGAGTAGTCTTGTCATGTAGAGGTGATAGCATAAAGTTGTGAGATCCTGTGCTTCCAGAGACTCAGAAGAAAGAAGCTGGAATTTTGTGTTGGAAAGATTCATAATGCCCAATGTGGCTGACTCTTTGATCTCCTTCTCTTCCAGAGACTGACTATGCTGCCTATTTTAGGTTCCAATTCTCTTTGCAGCCTTTTGATACTACAAATGCATACACGGTTCATAAAGAATTTCTTCCCATTTTCCTGATCTCTAGCAAAATAATTCCATTTGTGATATTACATAGACACCTACTGTTTCATTTAAAGTCATGACTTTCCACTGTCAAGCACATACACAGACTATGCAATACTAGAATAAAACACCCTTTTCTACTTGGTCATGGATTTGTGGCTATAATGAGACCATCCAGATAGAATGACGCCAGCAGGCTTTCAGGTGGGATGGAAGTGGCATTTCCTGTTTTTAAACACCAGGTCACACACAGACACAGATGGGAAGGCACTTTATTGCTTACACTTTTACATAACAGAGAACAAATTTATTCCCTATCCAGAACCAGATGGGAATCCAAAAATTGGAACCAGAAGATATCCCGTTCCCATGGGCTGGAGCAATAGCACAGTGGGTAGAGCATTTGCCTTACATGTGGCTGACCTGTGTTCGATTCCTCTGTCGCTCTCGGAGACCCCGGCAAGCTACTGAGAGTATCTCACCCGCACGGCAGAGCCTGGCAAGCTACCCGTGGTGTATTCAATATGCCAAAAACAGTAACAACAAGTCTCACAACAGAGGCATAACTGGTGCCCGCTTGAGCAAATCGATGAGCAATGGGATGACAGTGACAGTGATGTGGCCAGGGGCACCTTTGTTTAATCAGAAGGAACAAAAATTCCCCACTACATGGGTAGAATCAAGAACTCATGTGTACACAGAGGAAACTCCTGAAAATGCCTGATACTTCACGATCCAGAACACTACTTCCCATCTTCCAAATGTTGGGAGCATCTGGGAAAATGGCTACATGTAGATACCACCCTTTCTTAATCTTTGAAGTTCCTGGTATACAGAGATCTGTCAGGACCCTCCTAAGTTCCTTTCTGGGTATCAGATTTATTCCAAATTCCCGGTACTGAGGCTGGAATAATAGTACAATGGAAAGTGTGTTTGCCTTGCATGTGCCCCAAATGGGTTCGATCCCCAGCACCCCATACTTTTCCCTGAGCCTGCCAGGAGTGATCCCTGAGCTCAGAGCCAGAAATAAACCATGAGCACAGGTGGATGTGCTCCCCAAATGAAAACAAACAAACAAAATTTCCACTGCCTTGTGCCTCCAAAAGTAATCATGAAACCCAAGTTTTTGGAAAGAGAGATAAATGTTTCTTTGCTACAGTGAACAGAGCTAAGGAGGATAGCAAGATCTCCAATCTGGGCCTGCCTCAAGAGTGTCTTTTATACAAAATTAGTTCTTAAGCAGGTAAAACAAAGATCAAGGGTCATTTGTCATGCTAGCAGAGTTCAGTTTTTTATCACCCTTTGTGGCAAATTGAAAGTTTTGATCGTACACTCTTATTTCTTCATGGTTCAAGAACCACAGCCACTATAGCCATATCCTGAGAGGACTCAGAAGGGGGCGGAATGGACCAATCCAAGATTCAAGTATATTTGCTTAAGAATTTAACAGGTTAGGGTAGAGTGTTCCAAGAGAAAAATGACAATGATTTCTACCACCAGTAAGCAACCTGGTGAGAAATAAGGTGCGAGAAATGTAGGTGGACTCGAACTAATTTCCAAAGGAATCCATGACCACAAAGGTCGTTTCCACTGCCACTCAGGTCAATCAACTGACAGAGTAGACTGAGAAACTCGGGTTTCCAAGCTGGCGGATTAGAAGTTTCTCCTGTTCTCAGAGTGATCATCTTACCTGAACAGTCAGAGCACAAAGTTTGTATGGGAACAGCAGCCAAGAAGGAGACCCTACCTTACCTGTTTCGTGGCCTCCTCCAGGCTCCCCTGCCTCCCAGGCTCCTGGCCCATAGTCACTGAACAGCCTGGATCCTCACTGGGTTTCTCTGACAGCTCAGAGAGCAGGTCCTGTCCCTCTGTCTGTGCTTTTCCAACTTGAGCTGTTTGTCAGGCAGTAGTGGGTGCAGCTATACACAGGGATCTAGTGTAGAAGTCAGGTCCTGCTGTGTAACAGAAGCCCAGTCCCCCCAAAAAAGAACAGGGAAGCATGTCTTAGAAAATGTGAGTGGCACACCAGTGAGCACCAAAATAAATCCTCAGTCCCCTGTGACCTGGTCCTGCAGGCACACTGTCTTTTCTACACGCAAATAACATAAGGGTTAGGCTCTGGGCAGGAAGGATAAAATGAGGGAAACTGTTCTTTTAATTTTTCTTTAGGGGAAGGGAAAGGCAGGTTCTGGTCTCTACAAGTTTCTAGTTTCTAATATTGAATTTAACTCCTAATTTCTTTGACCCTTGGGTGATAATAAAACACTGAGAAGTTCTTTTGCGATTATGCTTATAATTGAAAGATTCCAATTATGGAGTAAAATCTTAGAATTTTAAAAATAATATATGTAATTCAAAGCATGTGGGTGCAAATCCAGGGCTAAAGATATATTCCTCCTTGAGAGATTAATTATAATTATCTGTATGTTGGCCAAATTCTTTGATGATTAGATCCCCTCTCTGAATTTTTCTAAAAAATAATGTAATTCATTGCTTTGAATTTGTAATGTGAATTTAGAAGTAGAATGTCCTAGCCGTGCTTCTACCGGCCCACTCTTTCCTATTACTGCCTGGTTAGCAAAATTGTCATTCTTTTTCAGTTTTGTTCATGCCTCCAAATACCCAGTTTCCTGATCACCAGATAAAATTAGGCATTGTCCTCAGCAAATAACTCAGTTTTAAGTTTTCCCTTCTTTTTCTTCTCTTCAGTTAGATGGTGTTAAACACTTAGTGAGTCCCTCTCTGTGTAGAGAATATTGCTTCTTAACTTCTGACAGTCTGGGAAGGGAGACAGGTAAATGAGAAAGATTATTACAATGTAAAGAGGGCCATAATGGGGTTTTACACTTTTCTCGTTACTAGAAAAGAATATCCCTAATTGGTATGACTACTGGGGGTCTGAAAATACTCTAAAAACTGTTCTAAGCACATTGATAGTTAAAGTGTTTCTAAGTCTCAAAAATAATCTATTCTTGTCCTCCCCCGCCCCAATGAGACCCTAGGATGCCACCCACGAACAGTCCCTCCGGCTGCTGATTAAGCTGCTTAACAGCCACGATCCCAGAGACACACAAATGAGTCTCGGAACCCAGCAGATTTTGGCAGAAATGCATCTGGACTTTGCGTTAGGTTACCGGCGCCGGGTACCCCAGGTGGGAAAAGGTGTTGTCCTTCCACCTATTGCCCCTGGCGGCTCAGAGGCCGCCATCTTCCAGAGGTCCTTGGACAGTCAGGTATGGGCCAGCAGTGAGGAGACACGTGGGGCCTCACGGGATGAAGGTGGAGTCGGCACTTGTCCTCCCCTGCCCCAACAAGACTCCAAGTCACACCCATGAACGGTTCCTCTGGCTACTGATTAAGCTGCTTAATGGTCATGATCCTAGAGACACACAAACGAATCTTGGAACCCAGTTGCTTTTGGCAGAAATCCCTCCAGATTTAATTATTAACATTTCAGAATTCCAAAATCGTGTGGCCACGGTTTGGGGCTGCGTGACATCGTATGCTACTCATAATCAGCAATAAAAACCAAATTGTCTAATGTTGCCTTTTCATCAGGGCTGAGTGTTGGGGGAAAATCCCAAACAATAATAGTGGGTCCGGTGTCAAAATATTGAATGCAATCAAAGTACAGAGAGAGTAATGTGGAAATCATCTACGACACAGGTAGGGAGAGGGTGTGGTATGCGGGGTATACTAGGATTTTTGGTGGTGGAAAATGTGCACTGGTGAAGGGACAGGTGTTTCATCATTGTATGACCGAGACTTAAACCTGAAAGCTTTGTAACTGTTCTCATGGTGATTCAACAAATACATTTATATAAAAAATAATAGTCTACCAAATTATAACAACAGAAATTTCAGTAGTGGAAAGCTTCAAAAAATACTGTAACTCCTAAATAAACTTATAATGAAAAGTTATTCACTTAAATTTCCATAAAGCATATTATTCAGCTACTACAGCTTTGGGAGTAGTACCTTATTATATAGGAATACCATACTGGGTTTAAATTTTAGATGTTGGGTCTAGAGAGATTGTCTAGTGGGTGGGGTGCTTGCCGTGCACAGGGTCTACCTGGATTCGATCCCAGGCGTCCCAGATGATCGACAGAGCCTTCTGGGCATGATCCCTGAGTGCAGGGTCAGTCACCACCTCTGGTGGCCCTGTAATCAACCAAAAATAGTTATGTTTTAGATCTTATTTTCAAGTTGTGTGACCCTAGGCAAGTTGATTTCATTGCCGGAGTATAAACAGTTATTACACTCACCCACCTGATAGCTCTGAAAAATAGACAGATAGTGTTTGAGTTTCTCAGTTAAGTGCTCCTAAAACTTTGAACTACCTTGAAAAAGGCGAATATGTTTTGGTTGTTGCTGGTTTTTTTGGCTTGGGAACACACCAGGGGTGTTCAAAGCTTACTCCTGCTTCTGTACTCAGGTCACTCCTGGTTGGTACTTGAACCATATAATGCTGGCGACTGAACTGGAGTTTTCCACATGCAAAACAAATGTTTTAACCCCTGTCCTATCTCTCCAGCGTGGAAAACATGTTTTAATGCTAATATTATTCATGTGTGATGGGACCACCAAATTGGTGAGTGGTCAAACCATTCAAAAACCCTAGGACTTTGAATATTTCACATTGAAATCCTGACAAATGTGAGGGGAGGAATAAGCTGTGATGGTAGAGAAAGCTGAGATATAGTTCTATTTCGGGTGGCCAGAGAAAAATATTAAAAGGAAAAACAAGCTTAAATTTAGTCTTAGACTTGTATCATTTGCTATTAAAGAGAAAAAGGAGAGGACACAGGATGAACTTTTGCATTTATCTAGTTTAGTGTAATAAATTTGCTTTTCCTTCATGCTTATACCAATATATTTGATTTATTTTTAAAAATAATTTCCTTTGTACACTTTCCTTCACTGTTGTTCTTGTCTTTCCATGCTTCCCTTTTCTGTTGTTGTTGTAATTGTTGTTGTCATGACCTGAAGTTGAACTTTGATGCTGGGATACTTTTATTAATTAATTTATTTTTTGTTTTTTGGGTCACACTTAGCGATGCTTAGTGGTTACCCCTGGCTCTGCACTCAGGAATTACTCTTGGCAGTGCTCGGGGAACCATATGGGATGCTGGGAATTGAACCCGGGTCAGCCGTATGCAAGGCAAACGCCCTACCTGCTGTACTACTGCTCCAGCCCCGATGCTGAATACTTTTATGCTGTGATGCTTGCCAGAGGCGACACATCAGGCTGCAGTGCACACATACTCAGCCGCGGAGCTCACTAAGGTTTATACTCCTTTAGCTGATTGGGGGCCACATGTAGTGGTGCTCAGGAATCATTCCTGAAGTGTGGTAGCAGGCACAATGTTCAGGTTCTTGTCATCTGGCAGTCAGAAATGAAAACAAGGGATGGAGAATGAATGGCTGAATTCAGTAAAGTTTTTATCCAGAGTACAGTAAAGAAAGGGTAAAGAGTGTAGGGAAACTTATGGACAGAGTCTACTTAAGCAGGAGTCTCCTAAAGACTGAAATTTACCCCATTTATACCTCTTTAACAAAGGTAGAAGGGTATGCATTTTGTTTTTATGTTCTAGAATGTGCACTATCAAAAATGAAGTAGCTTAGATGATTCTCTTCCGAGGATCTGTCAGGCAGAGCTTACGTCATCTAGGAAATCAGGCCCATCCTTCAATTTTCGTTACATTCCATGCTGGTAATATATTTTTGTTTTCGTTTAGGGCCATATCACTAATCTCACTCTGTCTATTTTGTCTCTATCAACAGTGCTCGTGGGACCATATGAAGTGCCAGGGATTGAACCAGAGTTAACTGTGCTCAAGGCCAACATCTTCACTCCTGCACTATCTCTCTGGCCCACCTTTCTAAATGGAGGTTCAGAAGTGGAGGGTTAGAAGTTAAGGTTCTTGGGCTTGCTGGGGAGTGGAGAAGGTGGGGTGTGCAGAATGGCACCAAAATATTTACATATAGGCTGGTCAAAGGTTGGAGTTCCTGGTTGTGGCACTTCTAACACGTTTATAGCTGTGGTTCTCACCAAAAAGATTTGCAACACTTTTTGTTATGCTCACACACAGCTGGTTTGTGGGGCAACTAGAAATCACTTGCAGGCTCAGGGAATCACAAAGAGCAGAGCTGCCAGGCTTAAATAGCAGAACTACCACGATGGGGCTCATTGTATAGAGGAAACCAGGGATGTGAACTCTTGGTCATACACTCACAAGGCAGGAGTTCTGAGCTATTGTTCTATTCCTCTGACTGACTTTGGAAATAAACTGTCACTGTCACTGTCATCCCATTGCTCATCGATTTGTTCGAGTGGGCACCAGTAACATCTCCATTGTGAGACTTGTTGTTACTGTTTTTGGCATATCGAATACAAAACAAACAAACAAACAAACAAACAAAATCTTTTCCCTAAGTATTGTTGTTTTTCCTAGAACTTTTGCTGCAGTTTTATGTGGTGGTATTCTTTCTGAGCATATTAGGCTAATGGGCAATAATTTTTTTTTAAAAAAAGTAAGTTAGTCTATTTAAACTTTTTGAATATGCCCATTTTCTTGTTTTCACTTAAACAAATCAGCAAAATGATTTCAAAAACTTTGTAGAATGGAAACATTTCAGGATAAATAAGCTTAAAATGTAGCTAGAGATAGCGATAGTTATCATTAAATTTAAATTTATTTTCTTTCTGTGGTGGAAAAAGCATAATGTCAAACTATGACACTAATTTTTGAGTGATACTTTTTTTTGTCCTTTTGCTTCTTTTTTAAAAAATTTATTTAATTTTTTGAAATTTATTTAGAGTGATTCTTAACCCATGAAAATTTCTCAGAAAAGTATCTTACATCCATTGCTTCTTGTTAATGCCAGTGTAAAATCTCGGCAGCTACAAATGAGCGGTATAAACTAGTATTTTTGGTTGTCTCAAAATATTAAAGACTTTGGAGATGTCACTTCTGTGCTCAGGAGCTTTGCTTCCCACTAAAAACTAAAAGCTTCTTTACTTGCTTCATTGGCACAAGAGTTTTAGTTTTAGAACCTGAACATATTGATGGGCTGGAGCGATAGCACAGGGCGCCTTTCACGCGGCCAACCAGTGTTCGATTCCTCCGCCCCTCTCAGAGAGCCTGGTAAGCTATCGAGAGTATCTCACCCCGACGGCAGATCCTGGCAAGCTACCCGTGGCGTATTGGATATGCCAAAAACAGTAACAATAAGTTTCTCAATGAGAGATGTTACTGGTGCCCCGCTCAAACAAATCGATGAGCAACGGGATGACAGTGACAGTGACAGTGAATTTATTGATATACCATGTTAGTCCAGACTCCTGCATATAGACACAATCCATGCAATGTCAGCCCCAACCTTATCAAAGCTTATTTGATATTTTAATTTGAGGACAAAATAAAGGAAAAGTACTTTCCCTTTTAATGAATCCATTTAGAACTCTTTTAACAGGCAAAAGGTTATATTAATGCCTATTTAATATCCTCCTATAAGATAAAATGAAGTTGTGCAAGTGTTAGAGTCAAACAATTTGAGTTCACTTATTGGTTTTTAGCTTATATTAAGTTTTTCAATAACATAAAAGATAATTTTCCTCATTTGTAAAATTAAGTTTATAATACCTAAATTAGTTGTTTTCAAAAGAAAAAAATATACTTAAACTTTTTTTTTTTTTTTTGCTTTTTGGGTCACACCCTGCGATGCACAAGGTTACTCCTGGCTCTGCACTAAGGAATCACCCCTGGCGGTGCTCATGGGACCATATGGGATGCTGGGAATCGAACCCAGGTAGGCCTCGTGCAAGGCAAACGCCCTACCCTCTGTGCTATCGCTCCAGCCCCAATTTTAAACTATTCTTAAAGAATAGTAGGCCAAGAAATATTTGTAACTTCCCCCTTTGCTTTCTAAAAGAGAACACTAAGTTTATTCCCTTATCCAGAAATTCTAGCACTAATTATAAAACAAGCTTAAGTTTACATCTTGCATCCTTTGCTATTAAAAAAAGAAAATAGTAGGACACTGGATGAACTTTTGCTTTTATCTAGTTTAATGGAATAAATATGCTTTTCCATCATATTCTCTCTAGAGCATAAATCCAAGCCACACATTACATAAAGCTGCTTAAGACCCCAGTGAGAACAAGGCCTATTTGCCTGGAGTTATAATCTTCTCAAGAATACAAGAGGCGATTATTTTCTGCATCAAGAAACTCAAAGGGCTGGTGCACATGAATGGTTTGCAGAAACCTGAGCACTGAACCATCTGGCCTAGGAGTGGTCTTGGGATCCCCTAAATACTGCTAGGGAACCCCTCTTGTACCCCCCAAATAATGCATTATTATATTGACCATCTTTTTTTCATGCATGGATTCCTTGGAATCATTTCTCAGAAGTGGTTTACCTGCAAGTTGCTACCTCAGATTCTTGACTTAGGGAACAAACTAGGCTCGGGAAAGTTAGAAGCAGTGAACTATTCATGCCTTTCCTCATCATTAGGTTCAAGCAGAGAGCCAGAGAAACATAATTTAATGGAACTTGAGGGCCAAAATAACATGGGAATGAGAATTTGGGTCAAGATTTAACACCAATGTGGCTAGTCAGAAACCGTGGTTGCTTTCTCCATAAAAACGGCAGTTTTAATATTGACCACGTCCCTTTAGGAGAAGAGGGTTCTCAAATGTCAGGCTGCTTTGATTTCACCTTGAAATTTGAAAGCCTGGCTTTTTCTAAACTGGTGCGAGCAGAGCTTTGATAAATAATTTTTCTATGCCAGAGGTCAAAGAAGAAACGTTTGCTTTAACTATTCCAGTAAATAAATTAACTATGCCAAGACAGGGTTTTAAACATCAACTAAGTTTTCTGCAGGCTGCAAGGAGTATTAGCTTCTAGCTTCAAGTCACTTGTGCTTTGGGCAGTGAGAAGATCTGTCCTAGTCTTTGTGCCATTTCCCTGCGCTTTCAACTGGCCTAAGAATCCAGGCAAGAAGCTACAGAAGGGAGAGGCCGATTTCCCCCTGAAGCCAGTTAAGCTTTCCCTGCAGGTTCATGGAATCTTGGAATAATGATGCTTATGCTCAAAGTTTCTTTTTCCAAATAGCTACAGAGTGTTTTGGATTCTTGCTTAAGTAATTGCTCTGGTAATTCACTGGAATTGGATTTTGTGTTATGTATTCTGTGTGGTGGACAGTTATTTTCAATCAAGTTATGGCTTGTCATTTGGGGGCAGAAATCACTGTGGGTATTCTTCAGAGTGCCCACTGTTGGGGACACTGTACTGCAGACAGGAATATTTTCCCCTTTTCAGCTGCCTTCAGAAAATAATTTCAGAGGCAGTTTTCCTTTTCTCACAGAAGCCTGGCTGGTCTTTGACATGCAGATCTTAGGTGCTAGCCAGGCCTGAATTTTGACATTGTAGATTCCAGGCTCTGGCCCAGCCTAGTCTTTGGGATGTAGATTTCAGGTGCTGCCTAGTTTGTAATTGACATGTAGATTTCCTGTGGCAGCCCAGCCTGGTCTTTGGGATGTAAATCAGAGTGCTTTCAGCCCAAGGAAGGTTTCAGTTTTGTTTTTGTATCTCCTTTCCTGAGGCCTAGATTACTGGCCTGCAAATACAAGAGAATAATGTTGCCTCAATGTTCTTCCTGTAATATCTTTTGGTGCCTTTGGTGACGTCAATGTATTGAGCCCTTTGGAAGTGCCATGATCAATAAAAGGAGATCCATGAGGCCCTCTGCCTTTGCTAAAAGCCAGAGAGAGCCTTAGTCCTCCAATCAAGACATTTCTTAGTCCTCCAATCAAGACATTCCTTATCTCAGCGCCTCCGAAAGCACGAATGTTCATGAAACAGCCCACTCTCTCAGCTCACCCAGCATGCAAGGACAAATATGCTAAGGCATAGACCCCAAGAGTTACCATATTTGAGTGCTCATTGAAGGTCAGTGTTCTACAGTTAATGAGATGAAAAAAAATATCTTCATAAAATATCTTGTGTCAGTGGTCACCATAAGGGAATTTTATAGAGAAAGAACAGAGAAGAAGAGGTGGATGTCAGGCCAGTGGGTGCCAAAGCAAGCAATAAAATCCCCTCATAGTCTGGTTCCCTGATGTACACTCCATCTTATCTAGAAAGCTAATAAACAAAATAAGGGCCAGGTTTTTGGCATAAAGGGTAAGCTGAGGACAGATTCACTGCCTTATTAAAATTAAGGGGTAAGGACATTCATCTTTGTCGAATATTGAACTTTGGCCTAATTTCATAAGTAGCAAATCCATCTATGTGAAGTAAATCCATCTATGGAAATTAACTATCAACAGTAACAGCAAAATTATATTGGTCTAGATGAAAAGCATAGTTATCTTGCAGCTAGAGTGAAGGTGGATTTTACTGAAATGATGGGTTCCTAAGGATTATATGAAGAATTTTCACACAAAACTCAGAAGGTTAAAAAATGTTCACTCTACAGTTTAAGTAGATGAGCCTGGGTCCCTCCCCAAGTGTCTAGGCCTCTCCTTTACTCATGTATGCCATCACTCATCTGTCCTGTGTGTGACTCAAGTCCTGTCCCTTGCTTTCTATGTACCTTCATTGTACAATGAAATGGTTTTGTCCCACACCATTCTCTATCCAGTGTATGTTTTTCTAGTCTGAAGTCTTGTCTCTGGGCCTTCACTGGACTCTCCTCCAGCTGACCCAGCCTTCCAGTCTATAGTCATCATGACATTCTTATGCAGCGCCTGTGTCTTAGACTCTGAGCCCTGCCCGTATCCTGCCATCTGTCTGGCAAGCCCTACCTAATCCCACAGTCCCCCCTAGGTGTGGGTGAGCATGAGAAGACAAAGGGTCCAGTGTCCACTTCCTAGTCTGACGCAGTGTCCCTGGGCCTTTCTCAGACGGCAGCCCAGCTGTTTCTGTTGCTTTGCTTTGCCTGGTCTCTGGCATGGTGCATGTGGGTGAGAATCCTGTGCTCAGTGTGTCGCCGGGCCTCTTGCAAACTGCACCCTGCAGGTTCCTGCGCCAGCTTTTCTGGTCTCTGGCCATGGCTATGACGTGTGTCGGTGAGACTCCCGTGTTCAGCACCTTGTTATTGCCTGCAATCTGAGACCTATCTGACTCTTGTGCTTGTCTGACTCTTGTGCTTGTCTTGTCTGGCCCTCTGAGCCCTGCCTGTTTGCTACCATCTGTCCAGTTGTCCAAGCCTATGGGCTCTGCCTAAATATCTGGCCACCTGCCCAAGCATACAAACCCTACCTGATTCTATAGTCTCTCTGGGCACAGGTGTGTGTGTGTGTGTGTGTGTGTGTGTGTGTGCGAGTGCATGTGTGACAGAGAGAGAGGTGGCAGAGGGAGAAGGAGAGTGGAACAGAGAGAGACAGACAGAGACAGAGATAGAAAGAGGGTGGGAGGGAGAGGGAGAGGGAGAGACTGGGAGTTTTCTTTTATCTGCTGTCATTTCCCACACTCAGCCATTCTATTATCTATTTTGTTGGATACCTTTTCATGGGGGACATTAAAACTGACAAATTATATTCATCTGGTGCTCCACCTTACAATCCCTCTGTGTCATTGCTCTGGTCTAGATGATCCTTTGTCAATATCACTAGTGTTAATAACAAAGAATTATTAGCATCAATCCTTTATCATTACCACTGGATTCTCACTCTATCTTTCTCTTCACATACTTATCCACACCCAGAGGGTGTGGATTGTAGTATCAAGTATGGCTTGCGTGCCTGCACAGATGATGGCATATTCAGGCAGGGCTTGGAGTCCAAGAGGCAGATACTGAGCACAGGATTCTCACAAGCACTTGGTGGTGGCCCAAGGCTAGAAAGAACAAAGGTCTGGAGACACAGTACACTGGGTAGGGTATTTGCCTTGCACACGGCCCACCCAGGGTTCAATCCAAGGTGTCACATATGGTTTCCCAAGCCCTCTAGGAATGATCCCTGATACTACACAGTTAATAATGTAAAGGAATTATTACAAAAAAACTTTAATAATATATATATATTTTTCCAAATTTGGTGACTTTTGCCATATTTTAAGTTTGTAATTGACTGTGATCCATTTTCATAAAGAACCACATACCTAGTATTTTTATGTAATGTTGTATTCAAAACTTTGTGTTATTTGTTTCAAAAGGCACCCTGAATAATGTATAAATCTTAAACCTATAAAATCTGATTTCTGCCTCAAGTTAATGGACTAACTTCTTATATCCTAAACATTTGTTTACAGGCTTTCTGTTTATAGGGTTTTTTTTTTCTAATTATTCAATGCCAAGTTGGCTTTGGACTTAATGATGCGATGCTTTCTGTCTATTCCTTTCGATGTTGGAGATTACTAAGTGTTAGTTTACCCCTGGAGATGTATTTGGTGCCTATGTTAAATAAATAAATAGAAGGGAACATTGACTTCCCTTGAATATGTCATCCTGTGTGAAAGCATAGAAATAATTCAATAAAATGATGAAGGCAAATGAGTGTTTTGTGCCTGGAATATTCTGGTTCTAGGAATTGGTTTTATTAAGGAAATCAGGAAGAAACTAGTGTACTTTGAAACATCACGTTGGTGTTATTTTCAGAATAGTTAGAAATAAAATAGAGGGACAATTCCAGTTTCCTTAGGAGAAATTCAAAATTTAACAACTACCTAGAGAGATAAAAGAATGGGAAAGTGAGATCATGAAGGTTAGAGTAGAAGTTTGTAAAGACACAGAGAAGATAAATATGGTTTCAGTTGTTCTTAAAAATGTGTATTTAAATTTTCTTAAATTTTTATTTATTTATTTATTTTTAAAATGTTGGGTCACACCAGGCAGTGCTGCAGTCTTACTCCTGGCTCTGCACTCAGGGATTACTCCTGACAGTACTCATGGAACCAGGAGGGGTGCCAGGGATCGAACCTGGGTTGGCCACATGCCAGGAAAAATGCCTTACCTATTGGACTATCATTCTGGTCACAAATGTGCTTTACAAAAATGGTTTGATGTTTAATTAATACTTGGCTGAGTGCTTTTGTTATAATCTAGTAGAGAAATAGACAAAACTTCAGAAAGCTGCCTGGAATAAACTTTCCCAGAAAAGATTGTGATTCAGAAAGACAGAGTATAGAAGTGCTTCTGGCAGGGGTTGGAGTGTAATGATGCAGGCGAGACTTATGCCGTGGTGGTGGGTCTCTGTGTTCATACATAATTCCCAGGTTCTTCAATATTTTCAAGAATGCAAGGATTGAATAATAATGATGCTCATACTTAGAGTTGGGAAGAAGAAAAGGTTACAGGAAAGTAGAAGAGAAAAGAAAAGGAGATCCCCAAGGGGGTAGGAACTTAGTATAGAATTAAGTTAACTGCGAATATTTCTGTGAGATTTTTATAGGAAAACCGGGTTTTGTGTGAGAGAGAATCCAGGAAGTCTAACGGGGGGTGGGGGGGGTTGGGCTGGTTTGTCTTTCTGGTCACCTGCCTTGGGTATTGTTCATTATCTTAGTCTTGTGACTCCTAGTTCTGGGACAGAAGAATATGGTCCTGGAGGACCCCAGGAATGTTAAAGATGGGGCCTTGGGGGTGAGGTGCGGAACTGCTGGCGAGGGGAAACTGTGGAGTCCCCTCTTGTTGGCAAGGGGAAACTGAGGCTTCTTCTTTCAATATTACATTGGGCAGAGAGCTTCCCTTGCATGTGGCCAGTCTGGGTTCAGTCCCCAGCTCCTGTATGGTCCCTTGAGCTTGCCAGGGGTGACCTCTGATCTCAGAGCTTGGAGTTAGCCCTGAGCATTGCTAGGAGTAATCTCCACCCACCTCCACCTCACCACCCTCCCCTCAAAATAGAAGTCTGCAGGCAGAAAGGGGGCCCAGATGTAGTGGATGGGGATAGACAATGTTTTTCCAAGCAAGACCAGTCCCAAGGCAGGAAAACACAGAACCCACCTGAGGTGCAAGTAGCACTGTAGCACTGCAGCACTTTCGTCCTGTTGTTCATCGATTTGCTCAAGTGGGCACCAGTAATGCCTCCATTGTGAGACTTGTTACTGATTTTGGCATATTGAATACACCATGGGTAGCTTGCCAGGCTCTGCTGTGCAGGCGGGATACTCTCGGTACCCTGCCGGGCTCTCCGAGAGGGACGGAGGAATCAAACCCGGGTCAGCCATGTGCAAGGCAAATGCTCTACCCGCTACCCACTGTGCTATTGCTCCAGCTGGAGGTGCAAGTAAGCTGATAAAAAGCAGAACTCTGCACCCAGAGTATGGGCTGGATTCCCTGGGAGGAAAAGCCCTAGCACCAGAACAAAGACCATGCTAGCATATCAATGAAAATCATTAGCATTTCTAAGCTCTTCCCCTTGACAATACCTTACCAAAGACTTTGAGGCACATTTGGAAAAACTTTGTAAGAACTAACTTGACACAGGCAAAAACTCACTTTTCCCTTTCTGGGACAGGAGATGTGTTAATTCCTTCATTACTTTTCTTTTCTTTTTTCTTTTTGGCTTTATTACTGTATCTCTGTCACTGTCATCCTCATCAATTTTGTTCGAGTGGGCACCAGTAATGCTCTCTCCATTATGAGACTTGTTGCTACTGTTTTGGCATATCAAATATACCACGGGTAGCTTGCCAGGCTCTGCAGTGTGGGCGAGATACTCTTGGTAGCTTGCCGGGCTCTCCAAGAGGGACAGAGGAACTGAACCCAGGTCGGCCGCGTGCAAGGCAAATGCCCTATCCACTATGCTATAAAAAATTTTTATGACAGGCATTCTCCATCTTTGGGATTCACATGACCCTCAATTTGGGATGCATCGTCTACTATGTCCATTCTGGAGAAACCCATGATCTCTTCTGAAAATTCTATTTCTCTCCACTTTGTTTTGAGTAACTGTTTCTTTCCCCTCATAACCTCCAAATAGACGTATTACTTCATTATTTGTCTTATTATTATTATATGAAATTATTTCTGTTAGGGTAGGTAAGAATAAAATATCTGGGCACTGGTAGGACCGATTTTCCTTTTCCTGCAAAAGAGTAATTTCTCACTCCAGGCTTAGCTGCCAAATATCAGGTCTTGGGGATTCATCTTGAGGAGGACCCAATGGGATGCTGGTGCAGTTGGATAACTGATGTGTCCAACTGGTGAGAGGCAGGGTTTTTATGGTGTAGGTGCTCATGGCAGACTCAATCAGTGCTAACCCTCCGGCCTCTTAGGGAGTGAACACAGTAGGTAAAAAGTAAAGCGCTAGGTTCCCTTCTGGAGACTAACTACTACCTTCACATCTCTTCATTTATTACCTGCAACAGAAGGAATCCCATTACAGCCATAATCAATAATCATAGTAAGACTTAACTAGAATATACTGCTTAAAGATTGCGATAGTTACGTTGCTGGTGGTAGACTCAAGCCCCTACTAGCAGAGGAGTATGGTTCACCGTGGGGGCTTATGTGCGGTGGGGAAAACAAGAGGGGTAGCCACAAGCAGGAAATCCACTGCTTCCCTCTCTTCCCACTTTGGTGATGTAGGGAAGTCCCTGGGAAATTAAGGACTGATGGAAGTCTGCGGTGAGCCCCTGCATCCTGGATGCTCACATCCCACCAGCCCCACAAGACAGCTACCAAGCTGTGCCTGGAGTCCATTTGTTCTGCATGTCATGGAGGATGATCCCTAGTCACGTGATTTCTTGGGGCGCTATAAACTCAGGCTGGAGCAAGGAATTGATCTTTGCAGGAAAGGAAAGTCAGTCCGAAATCTTAGGCAGGCGTTTGGGATCTGTTGACTTTCCTTCATGGAAAAGAATTTCCTGAGGAGTTAAATAGTGGAGTAAGGTAAGTTTATTGGGAAGTAAAGGGAGGGAATGAGAAAAGTAGATAAAGGTACGTGCTAAAGAGAGAACAGAGGCTTTTTCCAGAATGGAGAATAAGCCCAGAGTAATGTTCTTTTTTTAAAAAATTTTTATTATATCACCATGTGGAAAGTTACAAAGTTTTCAGGTTTATGTCTCAGTTATACAATATTCAAACACCATCCCTTCACCAGTGCCCATATTCCACCACCAAACCCCCCCGCAACAGCCCCCCCATCAACTGTATAACTGATGAATTTCACTTCATTTTCTCTCTACCTTGATTACATTCCATATTGCAAAACAAAACTCACTATTGTTGTTGGAGTTTCCCCCCAAGGAAAACAGCCCTACTAAGGAAGCATTTGATAATTGGTTTGACATTAAAAGATTGTATGTTTTCAGTTTTTAGAAAAAGTCGCGCGGCCGCGCGGCTCGGATGTGTTCCAGTCCCGCAACCCGGAGCCGTGTTAGTTGCTGCTCAGTGTCGCCAGGGCTCCATCCGGAGAAGGTGTACCAGCTGTACCTCCTCCGTCTGGATCCCTGGTGTTGTTGGCCCGGATTCGGGTCTGGAGCATTTCTCGGGCCGCGTTGCTCACCAGATTGCCTGGCCACCTCTCTGTTGAAGGTGGGAAGATGACGCCGAGGGTGGGTCGAGGGCGGGACTTCCGGAGGCCGGGACCATTTGGAGTTCGGGCAGGCGCTGCCCCACTCCAGTGCCCCCCCGCGGCTTGGATGTGTTCCAGTCCCGCAACCCGGAGCCGTGTTAGTTGCTGCTCAGTCCAGAGTAATGTTCTTTAGAAGGTTAAGTATGAACGGTTTTCAAAACCACCTTTGTCCCAAATTCTTTACACAACTAGTACTGAGGCATTTCCTGGGGAAAAAGCACTGGACGTCTTGTGGTCCTTTCTTGCATTCTTGTTACAGCCTCTGTCCTGCTTTCCTGGCACCTCTCCTGTCAGGGAGAGCTCTTTGACTTGGCCTAGAATTCTCCATCTCAAACATTTTCCTGGGACCCTGAGATGGATCTTTTATTTCAAAGGTCTCCATATCTTCGGACTGCTTTACATTTTAGACATTATTTCTCCCACAAACATTACCAAGGCCCCAGGGCCCCAGGGCCCCCCCCCCCCACTCTTCCTGCCTGCAACAGTCAGCTGCTTGAAGGCTGACTAGTCCATAAGTAAATTGGACTAGTCTGCAAAAGACAGAACAAAGAATCATCATAAAATATTTACGGTTTAACTTAGGACCAGAGCAAAGTGAAACAATTCTTGTATGTGCAGGAAGGAACTATAGCCTCTGTCCTGGGGCACTAGGATTAAAAAATTTATGCAACTGTGATTTCAAGAGTAGGCACAATAAAATTTTATTCAAGAAGAACCATGCAGGAGAACAGTAGAAGCTAGGCCAGGCCTCAGACAGATGTTGGCACAATTCCTTCTGCATGAACCTATCCGATTTCTAAAAATGAAGGTGAACAAAATTTATCTAAAAAATAATTGCTTTCACAGAGCAAGGCCGCAGACATCTCTTGCTGTTGATATTTTTTTTCTTTTTGGGGTTTAGTTGTGGGTTCTGTGTCACATACCATAGTGTTCAGGGGCTACTCCTGGTTCTGTGTTTTAGGGATCACTCCTGGTGCTCAGAGGACCAGCGAGTATAAGGGTAGAACCTGGTTATACCCCTGAAAAAAAAAAAGCATGCATTCAATTCATTATTCTTGCTGTTTGGCTCCTCATTTTTTGTTTCTCATTATGAAAAATCCTTACTGAACACATTTATGAAAAATTGTTAGAGAAGCTAATGTCTGTGCAGAAAGCAAAACGAATTGAAAAGAATAGTGTCCTGAAATCCTATAAATGGTAACAAATTTTACATCGATTAGAGAAAGGAAGAATATATTTAGGAGGCAGATTCAACTTCATGAAAATAAATAAAAGATTGGCTGATGCGAAAATAGACATAATGATAAGATAAATGCTATTCATCTATAGAACATTAAAAATATGAGAAAGATTCTTGTGTCTAGAGAACAGAGCTGGAATATTAATCTATCCTATGTCTCTAGAAAAGCCTCAGAGAAGGTTCAGTGTTTGAATCTGTTAAGGATGAATTTTCTTCTGAAGCAAGTGTGGAAGTGAAGGATATATCTTCCCTGGAGGCAAATTTCTCTGTTTTAAGTATTTCCATAGCAAGAGGCAATAGCAAAGATTTTGGGACAGGACTGAAAAGCCTACTGTATGGTAAATAATATATCAATGGCTACAGCTACACCAAGTTAGGCAAAGAAGACCAGAAACACCAGGATCAAAGAGCAAGTGAAAAGTTAGAGATATGAAAACACAGAAAAGATACTTCAGTTTAAACCCCAATATTGGAGGTTATTTTGACCAGAAATTTCTAAACTGCACAAATGGCTGCGATGTGAAAAATGTAACATCTGAGGGAGAAAACCAAATGTATAGGTGAGTCTTTCCTATTAGTTGCATTATAACAAAGCAAAAATTAATCTTTTCATAGGGAATTTCTTCTGGCTGTTTTAAGACCCAAATCTGGCTGTTGCACTGACCATAGGCTGAATTGGACCCAGTGAGGTAGAGATGCACATGACACTCTTTGACTCTTGCCTGGACTTCTGCTCTGGTCTTTGATAACATTAAAAACCAGGTTGAAGGAACTGTGTGAAGCTCAGCGTGAAACACTTTCTAAACTTGGAGGTCTAATGCTATTGAGTTATTCTGAGTCCTATTAGATTTTTTGACTCTCTTGGGGTCCTAAAGGAACCATTTCCAGCAGTGCTCTCGGGATATTCCTGGTTTGTTGCTTGGAGACTGATCCCAGTGCTGTTATTGGTGGGCTCATGTGGAGACAGGGATTCCATAAAGGGCTCCTGCATGCAAAGCGTGTGCTCTGGGCTTTGGAATTAATTCTTGATCCATTTTCCCACTCTTGTATAGAAGTGTATGGAACTTTAATATTTTAAAATGAAGGAATTTACACTAAAATTAGTTACATAAATATCTAAGATGCATTTTATTTTATTTTTTGGCTTTGAGGCCACACTCTTGTCCTAAACATCTAAGTTAGATAAATTTTGCAGTGTGAATTTCAGATGTTAAGTACCCTGTCCTCTGATGTTATGTGGTAATTAAGAAAAAGTTATATTAACATTAAACCATAGTCTAAAACTGTTATAATCAGAATAACCCAAAATAACTTTCTTAGGAAATTAATAGAAATTAAATAGTCTGTACATTTTAATTAAAATAAACTTGATTTTTACTTTTTACTGACATAATTTTCAAAAAACTTTATTTGCAAATGATATAATCTTTGTAGAACTTTAAATTGAATTTTTATTTAGTAAGTTTGAGTTATACTCTGAATAAAGAAACTTGAATTATTATTAAGTAAAATGTTGAAATGAATGTCTTTCACACAAGAAGACATTTGCAAAACTGAAAAACAAATTGCAGAGAATTTTTATTGACAAATATCAAATAAAAAAAAATGAGCATTTTATACATCAACTAGATAGCTAAAAATACTTAAACACTTTTCAATGTAAACAATTTACTAGGACTTCAAGGAAAGAATACTATCTGGGGATGAAGAAAGAGATATATAACAGGGGGGCCTTTTGTCTTTCATATGGCTGACCAGGGTTTGAATCTAGTAACTCATATGGTCCCATGATCCCTGCCAGGAGTGATCCCTGAGAACAAAGCCAAGAGTAAACCTGAGCACTGCTGAATGAGTGCCCCCCACCCTCCCAAAAAAGAGTATTATCAAAATAAACATTTTAAGACTGAGATCTGAAATAACACTTTTCAAAAAACACATCAAAACAATAAAGATTAAAAAGTTTAAGTTATTAATGATAATTGGACTGTTTTATTAAAAATAATTTAATTACAATCAAGGGTTTATGACTAAACTATGGTTTCTTTAATAATTACTCTCATAGAACTAAACAGAATAATATCAAAATAATGGGTAACTTTGTAATATGAGAAAACTAGTTTTGATAAGAAAAATTCCATGAAAATATCATTGAATACATTGGGAATGCTAGAAAGTTGACAGTTCTAGGCAATTTTTTTCTTTTTCTTTTTTGAGCCCAGCTGTGCTCAAAAACTACTTCTGTCTCTGATATCAGGGTCCCTCTTAGTGTTTTGGGGCTCACATAGTACCAAGGATGAACATAGGCCTCCTGAATGCAGAGTTTCTATACTAGCTCTCTCTCTTTTTTTTTTGTTTGTAAAAATCTTATTGCTATCTGGGGCACTGAAATATCAAGGGAAGAGAATAAAATGATGAAATTAATATATACAAGTAGCTAAATATATATATATATATTTAAATTTTTATTAGTGAATCACCGTGGGATACAGTTACAAACTTATGAACTTTCATGTTTGCATTTAGTTTACATCCCTCCACCAGTGCCCATTCTCCTCCACCAATGATCCCAGTATCCCTCCACCACCCCCATCCCAATCCCCACCACCCTATCCTGCCCCTTTTGTTCTCTCTCCTGTTGGAGGTGGTAGTTTGCAACAGAGGAATTTTGAGTGGCCATTATGTTCGGTCTATAGTCTGCTTTTGGTACGCAGCTTTCAACTTGAGTGGGCCCTCCCAACATTTTCTACTAGGTGTTCCCTTCTGTCTCTGCTACCTGTACCCCCAGCATATGAGGCCAGTTTCCAAGCTGTGGGGCAGACCTCCTGGTTCTTATCTCTACTACTCTTGGATGTTAGTGTCCTATTCTACTACTTTATAATCCACATATGAGTGCAATCTTTCTATGTCTGTCTCTTTCTTGCTGACTCATTTCACTCAACATGATACTTTCCATGTTGATCCACTTATATGCAAATTTCATGACTTCATCTTTTCTAACAGCTGCATAGTATTCCATTGTGTAGATGTACCAAAGTTTCTTTAACCAGTCATCTATTTTTAGGCACTCCGTTTTTTTCCAGATTTTGGTTATCTTAAACTAAGAAGCTTCTGAACCTCAAAAGAAACAGTGACCAAAGTACAAAGACAGTGTACAGAATGGGAAAGAATATTTACCCAATACCCATCCAATAAGGGGTTGATATTAAGGATATACAAGGCACTGGCTGAACTCCACAAGAAGAAAACTGCCAAGCCTATCAGAAAATGGGGTGATGACCCAGAGTGGCTTCTTATAGCAACGCATTGGGACTGTGAGCTGGGCTACAACTCTGCGCTGCCCGGGGATGGATTTTTTCTCTCCACCTTGTTTTTCTGCATGGAAAATGGCGGTGGCAGCAATCTCCGCGTGGCAAGAGCCACCTTCTAAGACTCCTAACCCAGAAGTATACGGTTTTGCAGTTTGTGGCTCATAGGCAATCATGGGAAGCGGGTGTTACCGGCACGCCCTTGGCCCAGATAAATCCGGAGCTGCTGAGCGCGAAATGGACCCTCTGCTCCTAAAGACTTTGATTCCAGAGGTCTAACCCATTTTGGCACTCAGAGAGGCTTCTTACAGCAATGCATTGGGACTGTGAACTGAGCTAAAATATCAGAAATCCAAAACCGCGCGGCCATGTGAGTTTATACAGTCTTCATTCTCAGCAATGAAAAGAAATTATTAAATGATGCCTTTTCCACAGGCCTAATTGTTGGGGGAAATTCCAAAGAATAATAGTGAGTTCTCTATTAAAATTTTGAATGTATTCAAAATATAGAGAGAATAAAGTGAAGATCATCAGCTACTTAGGTGGAGGCTGGGTGGGAGAGGAGTATTTTGGCGTTTCTAGTGGTGGGACATGTGCACTGGTGAAGGGATGGGGGTTCAATCATTATATGACTGAGACTTAACCCTGAAAGCTTTGTATTTTTTTTTATGGTGATTCAATAAAATAAAAACTTATGAAAAAAAGAAAGTGGGGTGATGAAATGAATAGAAACTTTCTCAAAGAAGAAATCCGAATGGGCTGAGAGGCACATGAAAAAATACTCTACATCACTAATCATCAGGGAGATGCAGATCAAAACAACAATGATATATTATCTCACACCACAGAGACTGGCCCACATCCAAAAAAACAAAAGCAACTGGTGTTGGCGTGGTTGTGGGGAGAAAGGGACTCTCCTTCACTGCTGGCGGGAATGCCGATTGGTTCAGCCCTTTTGGAAAATATGGACAATTCTCAAAAAATTAGAAATTGAGCTCCCATTTGACCCAGCAATACAACTCCTGGGAATATACCCCAGAGAGGCAAAAAGGTATAGTCAAAATGACATCTGTATTTGTATGTTCATCGCAGCACTATTCACAATAGCCAAAATCTGTACTAGCTCTTTGATCCATCTTCCCAGCCCTATGCTGACCTATTTAGTTTAAAAGTCCAGGTGTTTTAATTTAGTCACTGTATTAGTCACTGTATTAAATTATTACTGCATGATGTAAATCACTTTAACTATTTTCTTGATAAACTTTTATTTACTACTTAATGCATTACATAAACTTTGGAGAAAATCAAATAACATATCTGAGGGTTTAGAGCAAAATGATAAAAATTGGAAGAATATTTGGACTTCAATGGACAGACTGTGGTGCTAGACTGTAAAAATCTTACTTATGCATTTTATAGGAAGTATGAAATAGGTTTTAAAAAATATTTGTGAAATGAGATGTTTATAAGCATTTGGCTTTAATAACCAATAGACTAAAAGGGATTCAAAAAGTTTTTAGCTTTATAAGAAAAATATGTCTTAGTTATAAAAATTGACAGTAATAGATGATGAATATGGTTGTACAAAACAAATTAAATAAACTATGAAAGTGAAGCAAATATAACAATGTAAAAATATTACATCATCTTAAATAATTCAAAATAAAGCATTTAAAAGAAACTAGTAGGGTGTCCTTTAGCTACACAAAATATAATTGTTTGATAACAGAAGCAAACGACTTTTTATTTAATTCTAAAACTTGATCTCAGTTTTCCTGTTGATCATGTGAAACACTCAGTATTTTTTTTTTTTAATGTGTGGGGGCCACACTTCGTTGTACTCAGAACTGCCTAGTGGCTCTGTGATCAGGGATCACGTCTGGTAGAGCTCACAGAACCACATGCAGTGTAGGGGATCAAACCTGTACTGAACTTGTGGAAGGACCAGCTGTACTATCTCTGTTGTCCCACGCAATATCCTTTAATAGGTTTGTCACTGTCAGTGTCACTGTCATCCCATTGCTCATCGATTTGCTCGAGGAGCGGGCACCAATAACATCTCCATCATGAGACTTGCTATTACTGTTTTTGGCATTCTGATAAAATAACCCAGAGTTTGCTTTCAATAGAAACCCTAATTGAAAATGAAACCAGGGGCTGGAGCAATAGCACAGCGGGCAGGGTGTCTGCCTTGCATGCGGCCAACCCGGGTTCGATTCCCAGCATCCCATATGGTCCCCTGAGCACCACCAGGGGTGATTCCTGAGTGTAGAGGCAGGAGTAACCCCTGTGCATTGCCAGGTGTGACTCAAAAAGCAAAAAAAAAAAAAAAACATTGAAAATGAAAGCGAATGCTAAAGCTGATGTGGATTACCTAATGCTAACTGATTGCAGGAACCATTATTTTCTCAGTTTCCAAAGCTTTTTAATACATATCTTTTTTGACTGGAATACACCATCACATTTACCAATTAGAAAAACCACTTGCCCAGAACATTTCCTCCCATTTCCTCAAAATGTATGCAGACCCTGATTGCATCAATTTTCTTTTCAGCATTATTTGGGTTCAATTCCTCCATCCCTCTCAGAGAGCCCGGCAAGCTACCAAGAGTATCCCGCCTGCACGGTAGAGCCTGACAAGCTACCCGTGGCATATTTGATATGCCAAAAACAGTAACAACAATTCTCACAATGGAGACATTACTGGTGCCCACTCCAGAAATTGATGAACAGTGAGACGACAGTGCTACAGTGTATAAGCTATCATAATTTATAAATATGTGACACTGCATATAAAATTCTCAAATCTATTATATAACTGTGTAAGTCTATAAAGATAACCTAGTGTCTTAAGTGTAACACAAAAGATAAATCCATGTCTTAATCACTAGAACCTGTGAATATTAACTTATTTGGGAAAAATAGGCTTTCTAATGTAACTATGCTAAGTATCTCATGATGAGATCATTCTAGATTTAGGATTTGCCCTAAATCCACTAGCAAGTGTTCTTGTTAAGGAAAAACAAAGATCTGCCTGCTTCTCTTCATTCCTCCTTTCCCTCCTTCCCTCCCTCCCTCCTTTCCTTCCTTCCTTCCTTCCTTCCTTCCTTCCTTCCTTCCTTCCTTCCTTCCTTCCTTCCTTCCTTCCTTCCTTCCTTCCTTCCTTCCTTCCTTCCTTCCTTCCTTCCTCCTTTCCTTCCTTCCCTTCCTTCCTTCCTTCCTTCCTTCCTTCCCTTCCTTCCTTCCTTCCTTCCTTCCTCCTTTCCTTCCTTCCCTTCCTTCCTTCCTTCCTTCCTTCCTTCCTTCCTTCCTTCCTTCCTTCCTTCCTTCCTTCCTTCCTTCCTTCCTTCCTTCCTTCCTTCCTAGACTTTGTGTGTGTGTGTGTGTGTGTGTGTGTGTGTGTGTGTGTCTGAGCACACCAAGCTCATACCCTGAGCCTCCAAGGCACACATGCACTCTCACCTTTTTGAGTCATCATCCTGGTCTTCCAGAGAACATTTTTCACTATAACTTACATCAGCTGAGCTATCTCACACCCTCCTTTGCAAAGACTGGTTCCTATTATTACATTAAATTTTATAAACCAACTCTAATATGCTAATTAGTGTCTCTCTAATGCCATTTCTGGTTTACATTAGCCAAATGGTTCTTTTCAAGATTGTTACTGAGATATTTGTTGATATCATGATTCATGAGACTCGCCCTAAAGCAGAATCAGAATCTTAATTTAAAGTTCCTAGGATGAGCTTCAGAAATCTGCGATTTTATAAGCACCACAAGCACCTTAATTCTTTCTCTATAAATGCTCAATTATTTGCTCAAATCACATTTATCTTGGATTCAAAATACTTAGAACAGATAAAACCAAAATTACTTTGAACTTCAATCTTCAAATCATGATGGAAATATTAAAATTAGTAAAAACTGCTGTTCCAGCAAGTATTCATGGCTCTAATATAGTGGGAGGAAAAGAATGTAACCCCACAGCAATTGGTAAATTCCATAAACAAAGGGTGTACGTTGGCTGTTTTCAGAGTCTAGTTTTTTCTTAATTAGATTTCAGGATAGAAAATAGAATAAGGAAACCTTGGAATTCAATTCTTAAATCTTGTGAATTGTTTTTCCTAACACTTAAAATCAGAATACTATATCAGAAAGGTCTAATAAACATCATTTCAGAAAATTCTCAGGTGTGAAAAAGGTAACTTTTGAAGTTTCTCTATACAAAACCCAACTTCATTTAGAAGACCCATGTATGGTAAAGGTAGATAATGCACTTTTACTAATTCAAGAGAACTCAATCATTTTCACTTTAGAATGTGGTCCTGTAAGATTATGCAATCAATTTGGACTTGCTTCTCATCCACTTCTCTTTCTCCTGTTCCCTGTAGAGTTTTTGTGAGTCTTCGGCACTTACTGATAAAGGCTAATTAGTACTTCTGATCCAACTCTCATTTTCTCTTCTTCCTGGCCTCTGCGGAGGCCAATGTGTCTGGAAATGGACATTTTATCTACGTTGCATTTCTTGCTAGGATTTCCAGTGCTGCAATAGCCTCTGGCTAATAGGCAAGTAGATCTTAAATCCTTCCCCTCTTCCTGCTAAGTTTCTTCCAAACCACTAGCTCAGCGCTGCTTCACTTCTGGGGACTTCAGTGGCTGTTTCAGATTAAGCCCCAGGTAAACCCTCCTCAGCCATCGTACTTTCATCTTTATGGACCATGTTCGAAGCTTGTGTTATCTGGAAGAAATTTGTAATATTTATATTATTGGAGACAGGGTTTGGATTTTTGTCACAGTATTCATTGAGATACTATCTCCATTCCATAAATATGGATGGTTCAGCACTGTTCAAAGATTCCCGTTCTGAGCTTTAGCCAGGTCATTCCAGATTTTCTTTTACTAAACATTAGTTCAAGTTTTCAGTCTCTTTGAGATGTGATTGGTTTTAGGTTGGTATACATCCTAATTCTATTTTATGCATAAATAAACCAAGGATTCTGGCTTTAAAGCTCACAAATATTTTTTTAATTAGAAAATCTTTTTTCTGTGATAAGACTTTCTTTCAAGACTTTTATTTATATCACATAGATTGCAAAAAGGGCTGGAGCAACAGTACAGCAGCAGGGTGTTTGCCTTGCAGGCAGCCAATCTGGGTTCGATTTCTCTGCCCTCTCGGAGAGCTTGGCAAGCTAACAAGAGTCTCCTGCCCGCATGGCAGAGCCTGGCAAGCTACCCGTGGCATATTCGATATGCCTAAAACAGTAACGACAAGTCTCACAATGGAGACGTTACTGGTACCCGCTTGCACAAATCGGTGAGCAACGGGATGACAGTGACAGTGACAGGTTGCAAAAAACCTCATTTGGGTCTTGAATATGAGCAATGTCTTTTTCTCAGTTGTAGTTTCACTGGTCCAGGGGGTGTTTGTTCATAATGAAAAGCAGTGTAGCACCTCATGGCACGATAGCAGGAGAATAACGATGAGAGCAAATACAAGGAGAATGAGGGACATAAGTACAACACAGCACATAAAACACCAGGAAAAAAAGGAATTTCTCTTGTAGGTCTATTATTTTTAATTTAAAAAAAAATTTAAAAATTTTTTTTTCTTTTTTGGGTCACATCAGGCTATGTCAGGGTATACTCTTAGCTCTGCACTCAGAAATTATTCCTGGCAGTGCTCAGGAGAACATATAGGATGCCAGGGTTCGAACCGGAGTCAGCCATGTACAAGGCAAACAACTTATTGGTTGTACTATCACTCCAGCCTCTTGTAGGCCTCGCAATACTTTTCTTTTTCTATCAACTTTCTTGATAATTTTACTATGAATCAATCCCTTAGTATAACAACTCCTACAATGATGTGTGTATGTGTGCATGAGAGAAAGAGAGAGGGGGCGGGGAAGGGAGAGAGAGAGGAAGTCACCATTATCCAGCTGATTGTTGATTTTCTCCAGTGGTCTCAGTAACATCTCCATTCATCCTAGCCCTGAGATTTTATCAACCTCTCTTTACTCGTCATTCCCAATGGTGCTGCATTGGAGGCTCTTTTAGGGTCAGGGGAATGAGACCTATCATTGTTACTGGTTTTGGCACATAAATACGCCACAGGGAATTTGCCAGGTTCTCTCATGTGGGCAGGAAACTCTTGGTAGCTTGTCAGGTTCTCAGAGAGGGAGAACTAGGCTATAAGCTTCCGGGAGCTTGGTTTTATAGTCTCTGGGTGTTGGCCGTTGATGGGATCACAGAGCACTGGGGGCAGAGAAAGTAAAGCATTGAACTATCTCAGATAATCCAAAGGCAAGAATAGGGTTTGCTGGGCTAATTGGAAATCAGACATACTTATTCACTGAGGACTGATGCTTTATCACTTTCTCAGAGTTTATTGTTGTAGCACTGTAGCACTGTCCTTTATTATTAAATATAAAAATTCATAACTTCATAACAAAACACAGCGATTATTATTTTTATTAGTTTTATTTGGTGGAGCACATGCCTAAGCAGAGGAGAGGGGTTGGCCACTTTCGACAATACTTGGCCAGTCTAACTACTGATTCAGTAATAAGGGCTGTAATGCGCTGGGAAATATCAGGGCTACTCCAATGCTTCGGATTTCCAGGGTCATACCTAAAGATGCTGGGTTGGACATTTGCAAGCCATGCACCCTAATGACTCCACTGAACTTCTTGTTTCCAAGCACAATCATTATTAAAAGTTAAAGTAAACCTACAAAGCAGTACATTTATTATATAGATACTAAATTGTCAGGTCCTACCTGTCCTTTTTTATTTCTTTTACTACTATCAATTTAAAAGGTATTTGATGCTTGACTATTCTCTGTGCTTTTGTAATTATTTACATTGATTGTTTCTATGTCAGAAATACTGCACAATGGTGTTCTGATAAATCTCTGAACAACTCACATTCAGTGACATCCTGAGTAATCTGAAATCAATCACAGTAGGAAAATTTGCATCATGGAATTTGTCAAGAGCAACAATTAGTTTGGTTTTGTTCTTTTTTTTTTTCCCCTAGGGAGTGTGTTTTTTAAACACTTTTAAGCACTCACCTATTCAGAAGTCCCATTTTCCTTTCTCCTTTGATGCCTTTGCCTAATAACATTTTCTCCATATTGGCCAGATGGTTCTGTCTTTTCACATGTGTGAGAAGAAACAAGAATATGAAAAATGTTCAGGATCCCAGTTTACCAGCAAGGCACTCAAAGATAGTATGATTGGATAGCCCCTGTGATAACCCAGCAGACAAACTGAGATAATAGGAAATTCCCATTACAGGGCTGTGGTTAGGTAATCTCAGGATTATTCCACTCTGTTTTCACATTTGAATCCTGCTTAGAGCTTCCCCAGGAAAGATTGTCCTGTAGGGTTGCACAGGAATCTGTTCTTAAGTGCATCTACAGGCGTCCCAATTGTCTTTGAGCCTGCTGCTTGCCAGTCTTCAATCTCCTTTTTGCCTTACAAATGACTAAAGTGGTCTTTCACTGAAACTGCGAATATGGCATGTTTTACAGAAGCAGTCTCTTGAGCAAACTATAGAAAGAAAATACAGGGCTGGAGTAATAGCATAGTGGGTAGGGCTTTTGCCTTGCACTCGGCCAACCCAGGTTCAATTCCCAGCATCCCATATGGTCCCCTGAGTACCGCCAGGAGTAATTCCTGAGTGCATGAGCCAGGAGTATCCTCAGTGGGTGTGACCCAAAAAGAAAAAAAAAGAAAGAAAGAAAGAAAATACACAGATTCTTTCTGAAAAAGTTAAACTCTCCTTAACCCCACAAAGTTCAAGAGACTTTTTCCCTAAACTCTCATATCTACAACTTAGTTGTTGAAAACGTATTCTATAAAATATGAAAGTCCTTTAATAAAATTATTTTTAAAATTCTCCTGAGTTTTCTTCCCAGCAAAAAAATAGAACAGAAAAAAGAAAAAAACTCTTACTAGACACAAAGACGTAACTAAAGCCTCTCTTTAGAAGTGATACATTATTCTAATTATTTAACAAACTTTGCATGCAAAGTCTTTGCTTGACATGGAGAGAGCAACTTCCTCGGGCCTTCCTTCTCGTTTCTACCATATGAAGATGAAATTTAGGGCTTGCAGGGATAGTACAGTGGGTGTTCACCCAGCATGTGATTGACCTTGGTTTGATGCCCAGTACCCCATGGAGTTACCAAAGTTCTGCCAGAAGTGATCCAGAGCATAGAGCCAAGAATAAGCCCCGGGCACTGCCATATGTGGCACCAAAACAAAAACAAAACTAAACAAAATCTTATTCTTTTTCAACATTTAAGACTCAACTGATTCCTCTAAAAATTCATCTGGGACTTAAGATACACAAAATATACTGTCCTTTCAACTGAAATTTTTCTCAAATCTATTTATCTGAAAACTTAAAAAAATTAATCTGTGACTGAAATACTTGCAGTAGTGTGAGAATAAAAAATTGTAAATGCTAAAATTTTTCTGACTTTTTTCTTTAGATTTCAACAAAACTGTATAACATCACTTTTAAATTAAAAAAAATAAATAGAATAAACATGCTAGGAGACAATAAAAAACTTCCATTTCACAATTAAAACTTTTTTCCTTCTAATTCACGTGACGCTGGATTTTTGCCTAGTATTTATAAGATACTTAGGTGAGTAGTTTAGAGCTCTTACCAATCTTCCAAATAGCTATGCACAGTTAATTTATCTAAAAAGCTGGACATTTTGTCACCATGTCCATCTTTTTAAGGACATGGTGACAAAATTCAGTACAGAGATGTTAATATGCATTTCTGAATCAATACCACTTAATATGGCATTAGACCTATAAGAGATGACCAATGAATCTTGGTTGAATGACTAAATAAAGGAAGGTCAGAAACCCTTCTTGAGATCAATTTTTACTTCAATGACAATGTATTTGTGCTCCTTGATAATAGTAATTACATACTAACTTTTCCTAGCTAGGGAAAATTTCCCTAGATTAAGAAAAAGAAAAACAGGAATATTAAATAAGGCAAAATGACTGTGCTATGTTGTAATATTTAACTTACAGTTCAGAAAGTGCTTTATATATTTTCTAGAGACTTCATGAAATTAATATGCATTTTAAGCTATCTTTTTTCATTAGTATTGTATGGATGAGACTGTGTACTTTCTACATCACATTAGGATAAGAGCTATTAGATCTGGCTGCCCTATTTGAAGGATTAAAAAGATTGATCAACCAGTGGGTTCAGGGAATGCCAATTTAGTCAGTCCATGTATCTTAAAATTCTCCATCAGGGGCTGGAGTGATAGCACAATGGGTAGGGCATTTGCCTTGCATGTAGCTGACCCGGGTTCGATTCCCAGCATCCCATATGGTCCCCTAACCACCTCCAGGATTGATTCCTGAGTGCAGAGCCAGGAATGACCCTTGTGCATCATCAGGTATGACCAAAAAAAGCAAAAATAAATAAATAAATAAAACTTCTAAAAAAATGTTTCCATCAACCATTAACTAATAGTTTTGGCAGCCACTGATGATATTTTACCTGATCTACTATTTCAATAAGGGTTGCAAAATGGTGACTTCCTTAATTTTTCTTTGTCTTTCAAATCAGTTTCACTTGAAATTAACTTTTTTACATTTATCATTGCTTTGAAATATAGTGTACTGGATACATGTTTGACTTTTATTCCTCCTTTATAAATGTTTTCTTTATTTGCCCATTTCAGAATAGCATTGTTATGTCTTGGCAAACCCATTGAGACTAACTTTTAAAAACTTCTGTGCATTTTAAACATGTCTGATTTCTTTTACACAGTGTGATCATTTTTCTATGTTCACAGTGCTAATCTTTCTATTTGATTTTTTTCATTCCCCCCATCCCACTGGTTAAAGCTGATGTGACGACTGGGGCCACACACACGCTTGGCAGTGGTGTTTAAACATCTTGAGAGGAGGTATTGGCTGTGGGGTCCACAGCAGGATGTGGGGCTCACACACTCCAGCTGCGGTGCTCTGATAGAGTTACACTCCTCTAGCTGCAGTACTTGCCCTCTTTGCAGTCTCGTCAGAGGTTGTTGTGGTGCTCACAGAGGTACTTGCTGAGTTGGCAGTGTTCTCAAATCTATGGAAAGGGTCAGGGCTCACCGGGGGTTTCAGTCTCCAGCTGTAGTGCTTACACATACCTGGCTGCAGAAATCACTGTGGCACTGGGGGTTTCAGCAAACTGCATTTTTTAGCACAAAGAGAGGAACTGCCAGGATTTCATTCAACTCATGCAGTGGCACCAGGGTTTGGACTTGAGGCCTCGAGCTTGCAGGCATTTTAAACCACTCCGCTGTCTTCTCCTCCTGGCCCCAGCCCCCACGTTTTATTTAACACCAGTGGGAACATCTTAAGGTTGGCTCTACTTTCTGACATGACCCTAGTAGTCCTGGTTAGCTTCCTTGCCTTAAGTTCAACACAATAGTTGAGGTAAATTTTCTTGTCATTTATTTCTTATCATATTTTTGAGATGAATTTTTACAGGATTCCTGAGTTGTTTTAGTGGGGAATGATATGCAGAGGCCAAAATCTGGGAACTTAAAGTGCTCTTTTTAAAAACAATTCTATTTATATATATCAGGCTGTCATCATTTATGGGCCTTTTCAATACAGAGACAAGTGATATAAAGTGTCATATTTTGTAATTTTTATCAAGTTAAAATACCTACATTCCAATAAAACATTGCAAGACTTTTAATTTATATTTATACCTCAAATTATGAACATTGGTTGCTAAAGATATTAGCAAATTTGTTTATTTTCTTTACCTTCCAATATTTATTAATAGTTTCAATATAACATCAATATTATAAAATTATATAATGCTAGCCAATGCTTTTTATGATTTCTCTTTGTTCTTAGGATAAAAACTGCTAAAGCCATATAAATTAACATGCCTTAAAATCAAAAAAGCAAAAAAAAAAATAGTCCTCTGTGCTCACTACTTCATGTTTTATGTCACCAATATCTCAGATCTCCACTTTGAAAATACAGCACAACAAATGTTTCTAGCCCTTCTTTAATATCTTCCATTCTTTGTCTTAGCCCAATTTTTAATAATTCCTCTCCACTTTTAGATTCTTAAGGATATTAGCACATGCAATTGCTCTACAACCATCGTTTTTGGCTTGGACCGAAGATTGACTACTAATGCTGAAGGCTGCGCTGAGCTGTATTTACAATACAACGGCTCTCTTAGTAGCGTTTGAACCTGGGTTGAATTTGCACTCATAATATTATCCCTTCCTAGGATCAATCAAAGTAGAAATTTCCTGGAATCAAAGTTGATTTTCCCCACCTTGTATTTAATTTTAATGACTTAAAACTATGCTACATTAGCATGCTTTTTATTTTGCCATGAATTTTTTTTTATAGAAACTTTTGTTTGCTTCAGTTTTATGGAGTTTCTAGCTGCTTTTCTTCCTTTTTTTTATCTAACAGCTTGGTTTGATAGTATATTAAACTGCTTTTAAGCATATTAAATGCACTACTTTGATGATTATTTCATACAAGGACCTCATGGTTTTTTTTTGTTCTAATACGCATTTTCTGTATTCAGCGTTTCTTCCTAGCTACAATTCTTTACTGAGCCTTAGTTTTGTTCTTTATTGCCTGCCTTCCACGTTTATCCCTTACTTGATATGGGTAAGGTTCATTCCTGAGAAGGGTGTTTGAGAGGCACCTGAACTCCACTAAAATCCTCCTCTAGGCACCCGCTTCCCCTCTGCATCAGGCTGGGTGCTTGGCCAACTCAATCTTCCAATCACCGGGCCGTAATATCGCCCTGCAATAGCCGCTGCGACTTCAGCCGGAAACTATCCAAGCATAATGGCTACTGAGCTAGACGGAAGAACATAGCCAGCGTATAGCCAAGTAGCTTGACCAGACGTGCTAGACTTCCAACCATCCCAGAGAGATCAGGAATACAGTGGAGAGGTGGTGAAGTGTGGCATAAATAGAAGGCTGTGAGATCTAGGGCAAGATGCAGCTTATAGAACAATTTCTCTGTTTCCGCCTTACTGTGGACAAACACACAGGAAATTCAGGTAACTTCTCCAGATTGCCTTGAAGCTAAGAAATCAAATACCAAAGTTAAAACAAATGTTAGCTTGGTTGACATATTCCTTTGATTTTCTATTCCTCTTCCCTACTTCTTTCACTGGATTAATCTTCAATAAAGTGTTGGGACCTTACATGTTTCATGTTTCATTTCTTTTTCTATTCTCTATCACTTTATTTCAGGAATGCAAGATTACAGAACTCCAGAGGCATGGTGGGCAACCTTCTGTAACTGTTTACCTTTTGCACGGTATGTGGATATCATGATTCTAGCAGATTTGAATATGACACCAGGCAACTATATGCATTTAGATCAAGGCAAGAGTATTTTTTATTCATTAATTTATGCAATAAATATTTATTTGTGAATAAACTATGTTAGATGCATGAGATTCAGAAATAAATGACATTCTCATCCTCAAAGAGATGGTTTGCTAATGAAAATGGATGTTTTCTGAACAAATATTCTAGTGAATTCTCAGGTGCAGTATACCTTTGTTGAGCTTCAATATTTGTTAAGACTCTTTACAAAGCCTCTGTTCTTTGTTTATTTCTAGAAGCTTCATAACCTGAAGGCTGATCTTTAAAGGTGGAGAAAGAATCACAATCTCCTTTTCTGCAGCTAACTTAAAAAAAAAATAGCAGAAAAACTTCCCTCTGCCATGGCTGAGAAATGACTGTTCATACAAGGACTGGAAACTATGCCAAAGGGAAAGTAACATTTTCCTCCTGATCTTTTTTCTCAATTTACTAAGCATTGCATCTATTTTCTCATGTATTTCTCACAATTCAGGAAATAAACAGAGTGGGTGTTTGTTTCTTCATTGTACAGAAACAGAAATTGGGACCCAGAGAGATTAACTGCCTAGTTCAGGGGCTCTAAATACAAAATCAGGGCAAGAATCCTGGTCACATCCTCGGGCCCATTTATTCTGGTGACAGTTTAATAGAACTACAGGCTCAGGTAAGAGATATAAAGGCTGTTTTGATCCTATGTTCTGAGCACTGCAAATGACTTACCTGTGCCCTTCATTGAGAGATTTCAGAATTTCCAGAATGAAAGATAGTATGAAAGTACTTTCAGGAGGATGAAAGAGGTTCCAGATATCTAAATATCTCTATTCTTGCAAATCCTGCCTTGTCAGACTTTTACCATAATAGGTTTTGTCCTAATCGTCTGCCACACGAGGTCCCATGTGTGGTGGGACCTCATTATTTTCATGTATGTGGAGACTACCACCATCATCTTTGCCTGACATAAAGCAAATATTTAATTAAAAAAATGTTTAATCAGTACACATATGAATAAATGCATAATCCTAATATGAAATTCTGCTTTGATCTTCTTTTTATTTTTTAATTTTTTTTTTTTTTTTTGCTTTTTGGGTCACACCCGGCAATGCACAGGGGTCACTCCTGGCTCATGCACTCAGGAATTACTCCTGGTGGTGCTCAGGGGACCATATGGGATGCTGGGATTCGAACCCGGGTCGGCAGCGTGCAAGGCAAATGCCCTACCCGCTGTGCTACTGCTCCAGCCCCTGCTTTGATCTTCTTTATGAAACTTGAGTTTAATCACTGTCTGTGTCTTCTCTGTTATTTAGTTTTCCACCTCATGCCCTTACACATCTGTGTGCCTAGAAGCAGAGCAGGAATTAGAGAATTTTGGCCATAAGCTAAAGAAAAGACCTTTAAGGCCTGGAGGAATAACATAGAGGTTTAGAGCATCTGCCTTGCAAATACATGCAAACATGTGTGATAAGCCCAGTTCTGGCAGCCCTGCTGTTTGAGTCCTACGAGGGTCAGAAATGATTGCTAGCCATTGCACAGCCAGGAGTGTGTGAGTACCACAAAGGGGTTGGTGTGAGCACCACAACTTAAAAACAAAAATGATGTGTGAGTACCATGGTCAGGAAGTGAGACTCTTGATGGACATGTATGGGAGCACCACAGAATACCTTCAGCAAGAACACAACCACACGTGTACAAGCAATGAAATAAAGAAGTGCGGCAGACGAAGCAATAGTACAGCGGGTAGGGCACTTGAGTCACACATGGCTGACCCAGGTTCTCCCTGGTTCTGTCCCTGAGCCCACCAGGAACGATCTCTGAGTGCAGACTTAGGAGTAGGCCCTGAGCACTACCAGGTGTGCCTCCTCTCCCACCCCCCACCCCGCCCCACACAAAACCAAAACCAATGAAAGAGGAGAGAGAGAGAGAGAGAGAGAGAGAGAGAGAGAGAGAGAGACAGACAGACAGACAGACAGACAGAGACAGAGACAGAGACAGAGAGACAGAGACAGAGAGACAGAGAGGGAGAGAGAGGGAGAGAGAGGGAGGAAGGAAAAAAAAAACTGAAGATGTGCAAAACACAGTGAACACCATGACTGAGCCCACAGGTACCACCTACTGGCACGCGTATGACCCCTGACCTTCACCACCACCACCATCACCACCACAGCGAGAAGGGATAGGAAGCGGGAGAGGAAAGCAAACAAGAAGAAAAACAAAATGGTTTCTGCTGCGCTCTGCAGAAAGATACAAATACAACACCAACATAAGCAAATGTGAGAAGGATGGGCTAATTCAGAAATAGAAGGAAACATAAAAGAAAGACGCGCCCAGGAGCAACAATGACGTAGACCCAGGGATTCGAGTAGCTGAATTTAACGACAAGTTGGTCCGCTTGCTGCTGCTGCTGTTGGTGCAAGGGATCAGCCGCTCTGGTTTTTCTGGGTTTTCTGCTGTGGAATCCATGAGCTCTGGAGTCAGCCCCAGAGACTGCTGCATCCAACATTTGGTCGTGACTGAAGCCAGGGGGAGTCTTGACCAACAGTCCCCCAAGACTGCAGACAAGTGACAAAAATGGATATTCCCCTAAGAATCAGGAGTGCTATGACAAAAATAAGGGGAAACAGACTGGAACCATCTAATTTGCAGAGGCTATTGGCAAGAGCAATGAACCAGAATGAGAAAACTTGGGTTCACATTTCAGTCTGCCTATTAACTTAGCTCTGTGACCTCAGCATGTGGTCTCGTTTTTTGATGAAATTTTTGCAGTTCAGTGTCCTCATTGAAAAACTAAGATATTTCTTTAAAAACTGGTTAGATTATCATCTATGTTCCTCTTGTTTTTGTTTGCCATAAAACTGCATTTCTGCTTTTCAGATTGCTCTGCTTGGTAAGTAAATCTATGCCACCAAGTTATAGCTTAATGGTTTCATAGACCTGACTTGTTTGCCAGATTTTATTTGAAAGCATGGGCACTGAAACAGAGACCTTATATTTTCCACCTTGGTCATCTTCTTTCGCAGTCCTGCTTCCATTCTACATGGACCCTTGTGTATTTCCCTATTCTTGGTCTCCTTTAACATCACTGTATCACTGTATCACTGTCATCCTGTTGCTCATCAATTTGCTCGAGCAGGCACCAGTAAAGTCTCCATTGTGAGACTTGCTGTTACTGTTTTTGGCATATCCAATATACCACGGGTAGCTTGCCAGGCTCTACCATGCAGACAAGATACTCTCAGTAACTTGCTGGTCTCTCTGAGAGGGGCAGAGGAATTGAACCTGGGTCAGCCATGTGTAAGGGAAACACCCTACCCACTGTGTTATTTTGCCTGCCAAGTGTGAGTGTGATATTCTTGAATGTTTTATATTTTATTTTTCACCAATAAACAGTACAGAATCTTTTTTTATTTGTTTCTTTCATTCTTTGCTAAGGAACTTTAACTATCAGTCAAAATGACACCAAAATGTTCTGTCCCATATTTTTTACCTTGCAAATATTTTAGCAGTTTATTTCTCACTATTTTCTTCAAAAATAGACATTGGATGAGCCCTGAATAAAAAGCTGAGGCATCCTTTTTCCCCACTTCTTTTTCATAGTGTTAATATTGATATCAAGAGTCATTTTTCTCTTTTGTAAAATAGTTTAAGCACTCATATACACAGAAGTTGAAGTGACACCATGAATTGTGTTGTACTGAATTGTATTAAATTCATTGATTGAGTTGTATTGTCACTGTGAAAATAAATCCTTCTTCCTTTGTCATCAGACAACATTGACCTTGTCACTGCGTTAAACACCATTAAACTCCACTACAAATGCAAAGCTGTACAAGGTATAGCACTACACTGTAGAATCTTACATCCTAAAATTTTCCCAAGGCAATGCATTTCATCAACTCCCTAAAATACAAGACTGAATATCACTAAGTAACCACAATTCAGTGTTACCAGATGGAAAGAAGAGAGAAATGATCTCCATTCCTGTGAGCGGAAGCAAGGGAGTAGTAATTGAAATTGAATCTAGGTAATGAGAGACCTGGTTTCTATCTTCAACTCTTGTTCCCCAACAACTGATTCCCTAGATAGGAACAATGACTAACAAGTTAATTGGCTCCTGACTCCTTCGCATCCAACCCACCAATGACTTTTCAACGTGCTAGGAATAAAACACCTAACTTTTAATGAGGCTGACAAGGCCTTCTGTGATCTGACATATTCTCCTTCTGTTCTCGCTTCCTCCCTTCCCCTCCCTCCCTTCTTTCCGTCCTCTTCCTTCTTTGTATTTTGTCCTGAAGGCTACACTTACTCTGTAGGATAACATTGCTTTGTCCTTTCTCCCTTGCCACAAGGAGCTTAGGTTTATTGGGTTACACCCATCACAGTGCTCCCGAGTCACTCCCATTCATTTGTTTATCTGTAACCTCTTCTCTATGCTTTATTCCCCAACCCATCTATCACCTTTTCCCCCTAACCAGACTCTGTTAAATTTTAACGTAAGATTCCTCAGAAATCTATAATTTTATATGTATGCGTGAAATACTGCCTTTTTCCTCTATGTCTTTTGAATAGTTAAACCAATGTCCTTTTTGTATAGACACAGAAAGACAGTTATTATTATGCTTTTGTAACTTGGGATTTAACTGGCTGTGAATATTATTCATTCTCGGGCATCTGCTTTGTCAACTTAAGCCTCAGTTGCCCTTAGTTCCTAGCACCCCAAAAGCAGTGTCCTGATGAGGGACTGAATGGACCCAAGGCAAACTGTGAGCTACCCTGGCATCGACATGGGCCAGGCCAAAGTGCCAAGATACTCAACTACAAGTTGAGAGCATGGTTGTGGACAAATGCTGTCATGATCCAAAAGTAACGATGAGATTAGGACCCTGCTAGGGATAGAAAAGACTAATCTGGCCTGAGCACTGTAGTCTGAGATTGAGATGACCCCAGGAGAGCAATTCTATAAGCCTTATGTATCTTTTACTGTATCCATACAAAATAAATATTAAGAAATAGAATTAAGATGAATGTTTAAATGATTGTTGGACTAAGGGAAGAAGAAACGCACCCCTATATGGTATTTTGCCCTTAGGCGGGTCTTTTTGCTATATGAGAATCAGCATCCCCTGAGGGAAGAACTTTATTCCTATTGATTGTGACCACCTATGTGTAAGCCCCAATTCCTCATGCTTTTGTTATTTAATGAGGCTATAAGAGTGGGCTGGAGGGAGCCAGAGGAGAAGGAGAAGGAGAGAGGAAGGAGAATGAAGTAGCATGGGGGGAGGAAGAAGCAGGAGGAGAATCAGAGAATGGAGATGGGAATGAAATAAACTGCAACGGAGACCAACCAGCCTAGCCCTCGTTCCTTCCTTCACCATCAACCTCCCAGAGGTGCCGGAAGCTGTGTGAGACTACCACACTCGGAGAGATAGAGCACCACTGCCTTTTGTTGTTACACATTACTCCATGCTCAGGATCGCTTTTAGCAGTGCTCTGGAACCAGTCCATGTAGTGCCACTGTATCATTGTGATCCCGTTGTTCGTCAATTTACTCGAGCAGGCATCAGTAATGTCTCTATTATATTCAGCCCTGAGATTTTAGCAGCCTCTTCTTACTCATCTTTGCCAACGATTGGAGGCTCTTTCAGAGTCCGGGGAATGAGACCTATCATTACTGTTTTTGGGCATATTGAATACGCCACAGGTAGCTTGCCAGGCTCTGCAGTGCGGGCAGGATACTCTCTCTCTCAGTAGCTTGCTGGGCTCTCCGAGAGGTATGTATATGTCTTTTACTGTATTTGAGATATGAATATGCCATGGGGAGCTTGCAAGGTTCTCCCGTGGGGGCAATAGACTCTTGGTAGCTTGTCAGGATCTCCTAGAGGAAGAACAAGGCTATTAGATTCCCGGAGCTTGGTCTCATAGTCTCTGGATGTTGGTTGTTGGTGGGATTACACAGCACCGGGGGCAGTTTGTGGTTGTGGCTGCCAAGCTACTGGAAAATGGGGGGTCTGGGTGAAGAAGGCCCAGTCTCAATCTGAGCAGGCTTGGAGATTTTAGCTCTGGGTCCTGCACACCTGGGTTCCTCTGCTGGTCCCTTCATGCGTGAGGGTGAGGCTCATCTGAACGTGTGGAGAGTGGCCTTGAGCATGGCTGTGGCTGGGTTCTGAAGGTCTTCAACTGTCAAGGCTCTGCTTGGGGTTCATGTAGTACTGAGGACTTTTAACCCAGATCTTCCTCAGCCAAAGTGTGTGCTTAACCCATTGAGCCTCCTCTCTGGCCCCACTTCTAGCATTTTCAAGCCCTGCTGGCCATCTTTCTAAATCTTGGATACAAAAAAGTAACATTTTAACCTGGATGCTATTTTCTTATCGTTTAAAATCTACCTGATTCAGGGAAGACTTCTGGGGACCAATTCAAATCAATCCCTCTCAAAGACACTGTTACTTCTCTCTATTTCGTTTCTTTGAAATTTGCTGAAATTTTCTTCTTTATTTATTTGCTTACTTTTAAAATTTCTGCTTTTCTCTAAAAATTTATTTATAGGTCTAATTATATGGTGAATTTTGTGTGGAAGAGCAGGGCTAATATTTTACCTTGTTAATATCCAATTTTCTGTCCCATTTTAAATTAGGCAATTGTTAAAATATTAAAACCATATTACCTTATTAAATGTTAAATCTTTCTCTAAATATCATTTGTAAAAATTAAAAAGTGTGCTCATCTAACAAGGTAAGCATCCCCAAATTTTTAATTATTGCCTATAAAGCACTTATAAAAATATAGCTTTTATCTCAGGTGACTTTAAATGTTTTAAACACTTAAAACAAACAGACAACTACCAATTACAATGAGGACAATACTAATCTATACATTTATTTTGAAATAAAAAATAAAAGTGCCCAATATTTGTTTTAGTATTATTATTATTATTTTTTCTTTTTGGGTCACACCCGGCAGTGCACATAGGTCATTCCTGGCTCTGCACTCAGAAATTACCCCTGACGGTGTTCAGGGGACCATATGGGATGCTGGGAATCGAACTTGGGCCGGCCGTGTGCAAGGCAAATGCCTTACCCATTGTGCTATCACTCCAGCCCCTTAATATTATTTTTATTAGTTCTTTTTTTTTTGCTCTAACTTTCCATAAAGACCCCATATATGGAGTTTTAATAATAATTCCAGGTCTTTAAGAAAATATCATCGCAAACTAATCCGGTTGTAGATTGGAGTTATAAAGAGTCTACTTCTGCTTGGAATATGTTCCTGGTTGAGTAGTCAGTGGTGATTTTTATACTGTCTTCCTTTTTATAGTGAAATCTACTTATTACATTGCGGGGCCCTTTTTTAGATGCTTTGAATCTTTTCAAGAGGTAAGGAATTCTTTTAGGTTTTATCCTATTCATTACCCTGTCATAGTGATGTATTAGTGTGGTTTGTTAGTACTATTAAAATCCTATATATTTCTTATTAGTATTTTATTATAATTAGTTGGACCATCAAGATTTGTCAAGTCCTAGGAGATGAGGGATTGTGTCTACACAGCCAGCTTTACTCTCTTGTACATTTGGCTAATTTATCACTTTCAAACACTCCTTTTGCTTTATTATTGTGTGGGACCAAAGAGGTTGATTAGCTGTGGACGCCTTTTAAATCTGATGAATTCTATGTATTGATCAGACCAATCTTTTCTTGCTTCAGCATCTATTTTTGCTGTGATAACTAGCCTTGCTTATGTACTTTGTACTTATCTGTACTTTGTACTTATCTGAAATTTAAAAACATTAATAATATTTTTGAAGTAACATGGTGGAAATATCACACAGGTTATTGGTATATACAGCATTGTTTAGCTAGATGTTAAATTAACACTATTTTTGATTCTAATGTTAATTTACTTTTATTTTCCTTCCTTTTCCCTCTATTGATGTTGGGATGACAGAGAGTAGCATTAAAACTTGGTTGTGATGTTCATGTTATTTGTGGCACTTTCTAGGGGTCCCAGTCCTTTTCTTGGGGTGCTATATATATTCTGACTCTAGTGCTCACTAAGGTTCACTGCTGCTGTGCTCACACACATGCTCATAGAGGGTTGTACTACGGCTTTGATGTTTGCACACAGTTTTGGGTTTTGTATCCTTTTCCTTATCATGCTGATGTTTGCATCCTTTTGCTTATAGTTCTTGGACACACTTGGCTGCAGTGCAACTGGAAGTGACTTTTATCTCCAGGCATCTCGGAAAGCAGAACTGCTGAGCACAAACAGCGCAGTGGCAGAGTTGCATTAGGTGCCTACAGAGGCACTGTGGAGTGAATTTATGACCTTGTGCTTGCAAGGTAGGCACTTTAGTGATCCACCCATCTCTAGATTCTAATTAATACTTTTGTCCATTAACCAGTCTTCATATATTCAATAAAATAGCATATTTTATTATATTTACCTCTTGTGTGTTTTAAAGTACCTTTTCTTAGTAAGCTTCCATGAACTTTTTGAATGTTTTGAGAAACTTGAAAACTATAATAACCTGCTTAGCTGACTACTAAATTTATAATCATGCATGTTATTTTAATATTCAACTGTATAAATAAATTTGACTAGTGATATTCATTATTATTTTTTAAATATATTTTAGCACCTTGACAGACTTTTGAAAAGTAGAGTTGTAAAGGATGGAAATGTTTCTGTTTTTGGTGGGGAGTGGGTACAGTGCTTTTTGGGTCATAACTGGCGGTGATCAGGGATTATTCCTGGCCTTACATTGAGGAATTACTCCTAGCTATACTGAGGGGACCATATGAGATGCTGGCGACAAACCTAGGGACCAAACCACATGCAAGGAAATCACCCTAACTGCTATACTATCATTCTGGCCCCCTTGAAATGTCTCTTTATGGCAGTGTACTTGTCAAAGATGTGTGAGGTCTTGGATTTTTCCCTAGCAGTCTAAATAAATAAGACCAAAAAATAATCATGACTATATGCAGAAAAGCAATTTGGAGTTCAGTTTCCTCTTTCATAAAATTAGTATATTAGATGCTTCTCATCCATGTATATCATCTGATTACAATGATACACATGTGCATGCACATTATATGAACATATCCAACTGCATATACATACATATGTGGAAATATATCTAAAAATAAAGCTAATAAAGTAGATTCTTAAATATTCAGAAGTGGCATACTCTAGGCAGATGGGTGGCAGTTTTAAATTTTTCCCACATATAATTTCCCCATCACATAGTTAACTCTTAAGAACTCGGGTAGCAAAATCAAAAGCCTGTGAACAATATTTATTAAACAAAAACTATGTTTACTTGAAATCCACTAACATAAGCACGTGAAGACCAACTTCCACTACTAAGAAGTCCATAGTGGGGTTACAGAGGAAATATGGATAGAATGGCTACATCAGGAGGAGGACATGAAGGAGGAGCCAGATAAAGAGAGCGCAAAGAGGAAAGGACCAAAAAGGGACTGGATAATGTGGGCCTCAGTTACTGATTCAGAAACTACCTTATTGGCTGATTCCATAAACCAATATAGCAGAAATAACTCTAGATCAGAGATGTCAAGCAGGTCACAGTATGGCAGTCAAGAATTTCAGTTCAGAGATTGCACTCATTTGTGGAATAGAAAGTAACAGAATAGGAGACTAACACCCAAGGATAGTAGAGATAAGTATCAAGAGGAGTACTCCACAGCTTGGACGCTGACCTCACACGCTAGGTGAAGAAGCAGCTTTGATAGAGAAGGGATCACCAAGCAAAGGTTGCTAAGCCGGCCTACTAGGGATGGGAGATACAGGCTGAAAATAGACTGTAGACCCAACAAGATGCCTACTTAATACCTCTGTAGCAAACCACAACAGCCAAAAAGAGAGAGTGAGCAAATGGGAATGTCCTGCCACAGAGGCAGGGTGGGGTGAAGGGGACAGGGTGGGGGTGGTGGGAGAGATGCTGGGACCATTGGTGGTGGAAAATGGGCACTTGGTGGGAGAGATGCTGGGACCATTGGTGGTGGAAAATGGGCACTGGTGGAGGGATGGACACTTGATCATTGAATGACTCAAACATAAGCATGAAAACCTGTAAGTCTGTAACTTTGTCTCACGGTGATTAAACAATAAAATAAAATTTAAAAAATTTAAAAAAATTAAAAAAAAGAATTTCAGTTCGGAATGGGCATACATGAACAGATTGGTGGTCAACCAGATATCGGAAATAAATAAGGGATATGAGACAGAATATATATATATATATATATATATATATATATATATATATATATAAACTCAGGTTCCTAGATCAGAGGAGTTGGAGTTTACGGATATGTGTGTGCAAGATGAGGTGTTTCTGCAGTTGTTTCCAGACAGCAGAAATATATACCAGCTGGTACTGTTAATACTGTTAATGAAAAGAACTGTAACACCGAAGAGGTCCAGTGGTCAGTGCGGTCATTTTACGTACTGTTCACAAGAACCCAGAGCAGGCCCCCACCTAGTTTTGTCAGCAATGTTGTGAGGGAAGACAAGAAGGGTTCTGATGACCCTAGATCTAAAAAAAAAAAATGTACTGAAATTGCCAGCAGGTGCTCACTGCTTGACTCATCGGGGCAATTTAGAGGTAGCAAGTGGAACAGGGAAGATTTGTAGCCTGTGGTGACAGTGAGGGCTAAGTAACCCCTGGAATGCATGAAGTGCAGGAGAGGTCTGAATTTTATAAACCCTCTGTGGTGATCAGTTTCTGTAGACTATCAAATCCTATATCAAAGAGCAAATGTAAAGAGTAAAACCTCAAGGGATCAGGGCAATAGTACAGGAAGTGCTCGGCTTGAATGTGACTGACCCTGTTTTGAATCCCCAGCACCACATATGGTCCCCTGAGCATGGCTAGGGGCCACTCCGAGCACAGAGTTGGAAATAACCTCTGAATATTGCTGAGTGTTGGCCCCAGACAGAAGCAAACAAAATTAGAATAAGCCCATCCCCTCGCAAAAAAAAAAAGAAGGAAACAAATCATCAGAAATATACTAGGAGAAGGAACCCGATAGTAAATTTTAGGAAAATCTACTTTCATTTTTTTGGCATTGTTTTTAAATCAAAAGGCCTAGACCTTTAGAACTAGGAAAGAAAGCCAGATTCTTTTGTTTCTCTTGCAGAAAAATGCATAATATGAAAAAGACAGAAGAAAAGGAATTATATTTAATTACATTACAAATTCTATAGGAAAAACTAATAAGCAAACCAGTCTCCATACAGGTTGGGTGGAACACATGCCTTACATGCAAGAAACCCAGGTTCAACCCTCAGTACCACATGGAACCCTGGGCATTGCTAGGAGAAACCTCTGAACAATAAGCCTGGAGTAGCACTTGCATACCATCAGGTTTGGTCCCCAGAAAAGAAAGAAGGGCTGGAGTGATAGTCTAGCAGGTAAGGCATTTACCTTGCATACAGCCAACCCTGGTTCCATCCCCAGCATCCCATATGGTCCTCCAAGCACCGTCATGAGTAAGTCTTGAGTATAGAGCCTGGAGTAACCCCTGAGAATCGCCGGGTGTGACCCAAAAAGCAAAAAAAAAAATAAATAAATAAACAAAAAGAAAGAAGGAGGAAGGAGGGGGGAGGAGGGGGAGGATGAGAGGGGAGGGAAGGAGAGGGGAAATAAGGGAATGGACAGTCACTGTCACTGTCATCTCGTTGCTCATCAATTTATTCGAGCAGGCATCAGTAATGTCTCTCATTGAGAGACTTATTGTTATTGTTTTTGGCATATCCAATACGCACGGGTAGCTTGCCAGGCTCTGCTGTGCGGGCTCCATACTCTCAGTAGCTTGCCGAGCTCTCTGAGAGGGGCGGAGGAATTAAACACAGGTTGGCCGAGTGTAAGGTGAACGCCCAACAGCTGTGCTATCGCTCCAGCCCAAGGGAATGGACAGTATCCAAAGAAAATGACCCCCTGGACTTTGACTACAAAAACTGAATTGACCAATGATGCTCATGAGGAAAGGGGAGGGAAGAGGCTGACTAGAGCAGATATAAAGACAGTGGTAGAGTATCTTTGGTACTTTTGTGGCAGTGGATGTGCAGTAACTTTGTACACCAGCAACATAAACACTGGGGCTAGAGCAATAGCACAGAAGGTGTAGAGCTTGCCTTGCACACAGCCAACTCGGATTATATCCCTGAAACAACTCATGTTTCCCCCAGCCCTGCCAGCAATGATATCTAAGCACAGATCCAGGATGAAAGGGAGATCCAGGATGAAGCCCTGCTCACCACCTGGTATGGCCCAAAAGAAGTTGAACAGACTTTAAAAAATAAAAATAAAAACATTAACACTCTTGAAACCATGTTATCTCCACAACAGTAGAGAAAGATGTTATATATATATGTATATATATTACATCTTTATGATGTATATATGTATATGTATATATGTATACATACACATCTGAGTATATATATACATCTGAATGTGTATGTGTGTATATATGTATGTATATATATACATATATATATATTCATTTGAATTCTACTCCACCCTTAAAAACAGTTGCATTCCAAGTCCAGGAGATGTCCTGCACGTGACCAAGCCCAGTTTGGTCCCTGCCTCCACAGGGTCTTTCAGTATTGCAGGGTAAAGGCCAGGAGGCCCTCGAGCACCACCAGCAGGGCCAAAATAATCCCTGGCACTGCAAGACCCAGCAGCACCACGTGTTCAGCATAGCACTGAGCCAGCAACCTGGACGCAACGAATGGATGGAATTTAAGATGATTTTTGCTTGTGAAACAATAAGTTGAAGTCAGTGACTAGATGGTTTCAATGTGAAGAAGTAAATGAGCTGGCTAAAAAAGAACAAAACTCCTGGATTTAATGAGAACAGAGGCATAGAGGTGGTATGTTGAAAAAAAAAATAAATAGAGGGATCTTTTCAGCATCGAAGTGGTGAAAACGTTCTGGCTTTGAGAACCACACCAGCTTCAAACAATACAAAAGCAATATCAAGATTGTAAGGGTTTTGTTTGTTTGTTTGTTTGTTTGTTTGTTTAATCCCACAATGCTCAGGGGTAACTCCTGGCTCTGCACTGAAGAATTTCTCCTGGTGGTGCCTGGTGGTTACCACATGGGGTGCCACAGATGGAACTCGGGTTGGCCAGGTGCAAGGCAAATGCCCTGCCTACTCTACTAACTGTTCGACCCCAAGGATACCTGTTTCTTAAATATAGAATTTCACTTATGCAGAGATTCATATACAAAGATGTTCAACCTAGAAAACTAGTTCTATCTACTCACCACCAGCCAAAAGCCTGTAAGAGATGCTATTTCGTTATGGAAAAAATAGGTGGTTATGTGCTCTGATGGAAGGAATTCAAAAACATTGTTAAATGATAAAATAAACATATTAAAAGTGACCAGTTGTTCCCCTTCGTGTTGAAAGTCATTAGTCACATTTGGTAAATACTCCTGTTTCATCCAGCTCCAGAGATAGGAATATATTTTCTATCCCTTTTGTATTGGTATTGGATCATGTCAATAGTTCTTATAATGGTTTATCAATATGACATGATGAAAACTGGCAATGATCCTGCCAGACTCTGGGATCTTAGAATAAGAAAAGCCACAAAGGAGAACTATTAGCCAATCTGCAGTGTAGACATAGAAGGAGGAGGGGGAAGAAAGTTTTATTGTTTAAGCCTCAGAGGTTCTGGAATTGTTAATAACCACAACATACCTTAGTCTAAAATCTGGTTGATTCACTGTTAGTATGAAAATTGGGGTACTATATTAAAAAAGAATATGTGGTATTAGGTAAGGGATGGGATTGTGGCTTGTCAAAAAACTTATCAAAGCACTGAGGATGGTTATTTATATCATGCAATAGAAAGACAGATGATAAAATTCTCACCAGAAAAAGTTAGACACAAGCTAATATCCCTACAGAAGTTGAAGCTCTTCATGGAAAAGGTTGAAAGAAAAAAGTTCTTAAGTGATCATTTTTATTGGCTGCATTCAAAAGTACTAGAGAAACAAGTTTTGAATAAATTAGCTAAAACATAAGCAAGAATGCAGTGGCTCTTTCAATAGTATGTTTATAGTTATTATGTTTAGAGTTATATAGCTATTATGTTTAGAGTTATTCCAGACAAATTTTCTTAATTTATGCTTTCTAGCATTTGTTCTCATTCATTGATTTAGAGTTTATTCTTTGATTTGGGGGTCACACAAACAAAATATTGTTTCACTATATACCACATATGAGTGAAACATCTGGTATTTGGCCTTCTCCCTGACTTATTTCATTCAACATGACACACTCTAGTTCTATCCAAGTTGTTACAAAGGCAAGATTTCATCTTTCCTTACAGCCAAGTAGTATTCCACTGTGTATATATAAATACTTTCTTTATCCACACATCTGCTATTGGACACAAAAGTTGTTTCCAGATATTGGCAATGGTAAATAGTGCTGTAAAGAAGGCCAGCGCATATATGTATTCTCAAGTTAATGCTTTTGTGCTCTTGACGATAGCTTCTTTATCCAGTCATCTGTTTACGGGTATTTAATTTGATTGCATGTTTTGGCGATCATAAATAATGCTCTGAATATTCTTTTGAATAGATGTTTTTAATAGTTTTTTGACAAATCCTTAGGGTAATAATACAGTCAGAAGTTATGTTATCTTCCTTATTTTGTTTTTTATTTTGGGCCACACCTTAGTGGTGCTCATCTCTGTGCCAGGGGTGGTTCCTGACAATGTTACGAGAACCACCTAATCCTCAGGTGGTTCCTGAGAATTTAACTCCAGCCTCCTGCGTGCAAAAATCTGTGCTAAGCATTATTTCTCTTGCCACTTAATGTGTTAAGGGTGCCTAGAGAAACCGAAGCCACACTCAGTCATGATCATCTTGGCATATGGGCCATACCTGGCAGTGCTTGGGGTCACCAGGGCTTTGCCCAACAGTGCTCAGGGTGTTAGGCCATGCCAAGGATCAAACTCAGAGGCTCACAATCACTAAGCATGTACTCAATGGGCTGGAGCAATAGTGCAGTGGGTAGGGTGTTTTGCCTTGCATGGGTCTGACCTGGGTTTGATCTCTGGCACTTCATATGGTCCCCGCAATCCAGCTAGGAGTGATCCCTTAGTGTTGAGCCAGGAATAAGTCCTGAGAACTGCAGGGTGTGCCCCCCAACCCCAGACCCAGAAGCATGTATTTTATTACTTTGGCTATCTCACTAGTCCCATTTAAAAATTTCTAAGGCGTCTACCAACCAATTTCCACGGAGACAAATAAACAGTATACCACAGTCTTTTTGTTCACATTCTCAAGCAAAATTTGTTATTTCCAGTCTTTTCCTTATATAGGCCATTCTCATGACTATGAAGTGATATCTCATTCTGGTTTTGATTATATTTGCTGATAACCGAAGTTGAGCATGTTGTCATGAGCTTGTGGGCCATCTGCATGTCTTATTTGGAGATCTGAGACACCTCACAGTGCTCTTACATGTTTCATATTTTATGTAAGTTACAAATGCAGCTAGTTCAACTACCAGTCTGTTTCTGGTAGTCTTAAATGAAAGAACACAGACAGATTTGAAGCCAGGTTTATTAATCACAGGTAGAATGCTTCAATTTGGGGTTACAATGTCAAACGTCAAAAGTCAACTTTTGGCAAAGTCAACTTCCGCCAAACTTCAGAACAACATATGGTGTGTATGCTGATGTATTCACACCTCTGTATTTCATATATGGTGCACGAAAAGTCCTTTTGTCTCTCAGTTTTACCACACACACTGCACAGCACCACTTTTTAAAATCTTTTTCTGATATATGAAAGGTATTTCTTTTATTTACATTTATTTAATTATAAAGGAAATTAAGTCAACTTTAACAAACTAAAGTTATTTCTTCTGAGTTAATAAGTTACTTATATTTTGTTGGTTATTTGTTTTTTTCTCTTTTAACTTGCAAAATTGTTAAAATTTTGAGATATTTAATTATGTAATGTTTTGTTTAAGGTTTGCATTATAATGATTTAATATTTGCAAAAATTGAAAAATCGTCATTGGAATAAGTACCAGTACCATCCTTAACCAGTTATACATTTTTAAAATTTTTTTTGTCTTCCTTTTTTGATTTTGGATCATGACTGGTTGTGCTCATTTCATACTCCTGACTCTGCTCAAGGACGAATGGTGGGACTCAGGAGACCATATGAAATGCAGGGGATCAAGCCCACATTGACCCATGCAAGACAGAATGTTACCCATGGTACTCCTATCCTTCCCTTTTTTTATTTTTATACTTTTCCTCTCCTTTTTAATTTTTTATTTATAATTAATTTTATTTAATGTTAGTGGCGGAAATATCTGTTGATATTCCTTATATTGTGTCTATCTGTTTCCCTTACTGTTGACTTTATTTTTCCCCTTTAGTTTTTAATTGAATCACAGTGATGTACACATTTACAAAGTTGTTCACGACTGAATTTCAGTAATATAATGTTCCAATACCCCAGTAACATAATGTTCCAATACCCATCCCATCCCTTCACCAGTGCACTTTTCCCACCACCAATGGTCCCAGTTTCCCTCCTGCCCCACCCCCACCCCATCCCACTGCCTGCCACCTTGGCAGGCACTTCCTCCCCCACCTCTCTCCCTCCCTTTCCCTCTCCCTCTCTTTCATTTGGGGCCTTAGGGTTTGCAATACAGATAATGAAAGGTTAGCAAGTATATCTTTTTACCTGTGCCCTTCACACCCTTACACATTCTTGTGGCAAGCTTTCAACCATTGACCTGTCCTCCTGGCCCTTGTTTACCATCACCTTGGATATTAATTTCCTAATATATATAATAATATAATATATATACAAATGGAAGCAGTCATTCTATATCTTTCCCTCCCCTTCTGACTCATTTCACTCCACATGATACTATCCATGTCAATCCATTTACAAGCAAATTTCATTACTTTATTCTTTCTAACACCTGCATAGTATTCCATTGTGTAGATGTACAATACTTTCTTTATCCAGTCATCTGCTCTTAGGCACTTGGGTTGTTTCTAAATTCTGGCCATTATGTCTAATACTGTATTAGAACACTGAAGTGCAGATAACATTTCTGCTGTGTACTTTTGGGCCCAGAAGGTGTATTCCCAGAAATGGTATTGCTGGGTCAAATGGGAGCTCAATTTCTAGTTTTTTAAGGAATGTTCATATTGTATTCCAAAAAGGCTGGACCAGTCATCATTCCCACCAGCAATGACAGAGAGTCTCTTTCTCTCCCACATCCAAGCCAGCACTGGTTGCTCTTGTTCTTTTGGATGTGTGCCAGTCTCTGTGGTGTAAGATGATAGTTCATTGTTGTTTTGATTTGCACCGATGATCAGTGATGTAGAGCATTTTTTCATATGCCTTTTGGCCATTAAAATTTCTTCTTTGAGGAAATTTCTGTTCAATTCCTCTCCCCATTTTTTGATGGGGTTAAATTTTTTTCTTGTAAAGTTCTACCATTGTCCTATATAAATTTGATATAAAGATTATCAGATGGGCATTGGGAGAATAACTTTTCCCATTCTGTGGGCTGTCTCTGTATCTTGGACACAATTTCTTTTGAGGTTCAAAAGCTTCTTAGTTTAATGTAGTCCCATTTGTTTATCTTTACTTTCACTTGCTTGACCAGTGGTGTTTCATCTCTGAAGATGCCTTGAGCTTCAATGTCATGGAGGTTTTGCCTATGTTTTCTTCCATGTACCTTATGGATTCAGGTCTGATATTGAGGTACCCATTACTAGCTGACTTTTGTGCATGGCGTTAGGAAAAGTTCTGATTTCATTTTTTCACATGTAACTGCCCAGTTCTCCCATCACCACTCGTTAAAGAGGCTTTCCTGCTTCATTTAATACTTCTTAGTCCCTTATCAAAGATTAAATGTTCATATATTTGAGGGTCTGTGTCAGGATACTCAAGTCTATTCCATTGGTCCGCAGGTTTGTTTTTGTTACAATACCATGCTGTTTTAATTACTATTGCTTTGTAGTATAGTTTGAAGTTGGGGAAGATGATGTCTCCCATCGTCTTTTTCCCAAGTATTGATTTAGCTATTTATGAGGGTTTATTATTCCATATAAATTTCAGTAGTGTTTGGTATATTTCTTTGAAAAAAGTCATCGATATCCTTATAGGGACCGCATTGAATTTATATAATGCTTTGGGAAATATTGCCATTTTTACAATATTAAGTCTCCCAATCCATGAGCAGGGAATGCATCTCTGTTTCCTTGTGTCATCCTTCATTTCTTGAAGTAGCGTTTTGTAGTCTCCTTTATATAAGTTCTTTACCTCCTTAGTTAAGACAATTCCGAGGCACTTTATTACCTGAGGAGTAATTTTGAACGGCATTTAAAAAATATTTCATTCTTTTCTTTCATTATTTGAATATAGGAAAGCCATGGACATCTGGGTATTGATTTTGTAGCCTGCCACTCTACTGTATAAATATATTGTTTCTTGGAGCTTTTTGATTAAGTCTAGGATTTTCTAAGTATAGTATCAAGTATTCTACAAATTGTGAGAGTTTGACATCTTCCTTTCTTACCTGGATGCCTTTAATATCTTTATTTTGCCTAATAGCTATGACAAGTAAATCCAGTACTATACTGAATAGAAGTGGCAAAAGTGGGCAACCTTGTCTTTTGCCTAATCTTAGAGGGAAGGCTTTTAGTTTTTCCCTATTGAGAATATTGCTTGCTGTGGGCTTGTGGTAGATGGCTTTGACTATATTGAGGAAAGTTTTGTCAACTCCCTTTTTTTTGAGAGTTTTTATCATGAACAGGTGCTGGATCTTGTCAAATGCATTTTCTGTATTTATTGATCGGGTCGGAGCAGTAGCACAGCAGGTAGGATGTTGCCTTGCATGTGGCTGACCCAGGTTCGATTCCTCTGTCTGTCTTGGAGAGCCTGACAAGCTGGTGAGAGTATCTCGGCCACATGTAGGAGAGTATCTCAGCCACATGGAGCTACCCGTGGAGTATTCGATATGCCAAAAATAGTAACAACAAGTCTCACAATGGAGATGTTACTGGTGCCCAGTCGAACAAATCGATGAACAATGGGATAACTGATACAGCGATACAGTGATTGATATGATCATAAGCTTTTGATATTTTCTATTATTAATAGGGCGTATTATGTTGGTTAATTTGTGAGTGTTAAACCATCCTTGCATCCCTAGGGTGAATCCTGCTTGGTCATTGTGTATGATCTTTTTGATGAGTTGTTGGATTCTATTTGCTAACATCTTATTGAGGATCTTTGAATCTGTATTCATCAGGGATATCGGTCTGTAATTTTCTTTTTTGTAAGATCAGTGTCTCTGTCTGCTTTAGGTACCAGGTTGATATTTACCTCATTGAAACTGCTCAGGAGTGTTTCTGTTTTTTTAATTTCCTAAAAAAGCTTGAATAGGACTGGCAGTATGTTCTCTTTAAAGGTTTGAAAGAATTCACTAGTGAATCAATCTTGGCCTAGGATTTTGTTTTGGGGAAAACTTTTGATTACCATCTCAATTTCCTCAGTGGTGATAGGTGTGCTTAGGTATTCCAGATCTTTTTTGTTCAGCCTTGGGAGGTTATAGCAGTCTAGAAATGTATCCATTTCTTCAAGGTTCTCTTGTTTCATGCTGTAAAAATTTTCAAAGTAATTTTAAATAATATTTTGAGTTTCTGTGGTTTCTGTTGTGATGTCCCCCTTTGATTTCTGGTTCAGTTTATGAGGGTTCTCTCTCTCTCTCTCTCTCTCTCTCTCTCTCTCTCTCTCTCTTTGGGAGTGATACCAGTGACTTACCTATCTTATTTATTTTTTTCAAAGAACCAGTTCTTGCTTTCATTGATCATTTGGCTTTTTATTTAATTCCATCTCATTAATTTCTGCTCTGAGTTTTATTATTTCTTTCCTCCTGCATGGTTTGGGCGCCTTTCATCGGTCATTTTCTAAGATCATAAGCTGTGAAGTAAAGTTGTTGATGTGAGCCCTTTCTTCCCTCCTGATGAATGCTTGCAGAGCTATAAACTTTTATCTTTTAACACTACTTTTGCTGTATCCCACAGGTTCTGATAGCGTGTGTCCTCATTCTCATTAGTTTCCAGGAATCTTTTGATTTCTTCTTTGATTTCCTCTCTAACCCACTGGTTAAGTGAACTGTCTAATTTCCAGGTGTTTTATTTGGTTCTCTGCTTCTGTGTTTAATTAACTTCTACTTTAAGTGCATTATTGTCTGAAAATATAGTTGACACTATTTCTATCTTCTTAATTTTATAATTTTTCCCGCTATGCCCTGAGCAGAGCCCCAGCAGCTGAAGACCTCCGGAACCCAGCCACAACCATGCTCAAGGCCATTCTCCACATGCTCGGACGAATCTGACACATGAAGGAACTGGCAGAGGAACCTAGATGTGTGGGACCCGGGGGATGAGATCTCCAAGCCTGCTCGGATTGGTACTGGGCCTCCTCTGCCCAAGTCTCCCATTTTTCAGTAACTAGGCAGTCACAGCCACAAAATGCCCCCAGCATCCTTGTAATACCATCAACAACCAAGATCCAGAGACTATGCCGTGCAATCTCTTATTGCCTAGTTCTCCCTCTCAGAGACCCGGCAAGCTACCGAGAGTATCCTGCCCGCACAGCAGAGCCTGGCAAGCTCCCTGTGGCATACTCAATATGCCAAAAATAGTACGAATGATTGATCTCATTCCCCTGACCCTGAAAGAACCTCCAGTGTGTCACTGTTGGGAAGGACGAGTAAAGAGAGCTTGCTAAAATCTCAGGGCTAAGATGAATGGAGACGATACTGGCGCCCGCTCGAGCAAATCAATGAACAACGTGATGACAGTGGTACAGTGATGATTTTATAAAGGTATGTTTTGTGGCCTAGCATATGGTCTATCTTGGAGAGTACCCTATGTGCACTGGAGAAGAATGTGTATTCAGTTTTGGGGGGGAATGAAAAGTCCTATGTGTATCTATTAGCCCTCTCTCCTCCATTTCTTCCTTCAAAGCCAGTATTTCCCTGCGGAGTTTTAATCTTGTTGATCTATAAAGAGGTGACAAGATGGTGTTGAAGTTTTCAATTACTACAGTGTTTCTGCCAATGTCTTCTTTGAAGTCTATTAGAAGTTGTTTTAAGTATTTTTCTGGTCCCTGATTGGGTGTATATATGTTTAAGAAATGACCCTTCTAACCCTGAATTGTTCTTTATCTATGAAGTTGTGTATTATTCCTGGTCTACATATCCTTTGATCGTTAGGAAATGGCCCTTCTAACCCTTTTTTCAGCCTGAAATGTATGTCATTGGATACTAGTATGGCCACCTGGCCTTTTTGCAAAAGTTTTTTGCTTGAAAAATTGTTTTTCAGCCTTGGACTTTGAGTCTGTTTGCTCTGAGTAATCAAATGTTTCTTATAGGCAGCAGAATGTTGGATTCAGTTTTTAAAATCCATTTTGCAAATATGTGTCTCTTAATTGGGGCATTTAATCCATTGACATTGAGAGAGATTATTGTATTGGGGTTTTGTGCTATCTTTTTTATAGAAATTTGTTGTGTTTGTGGGATTTGTCTTGACTTACAACAGCCCCTTCAGTTCTTCTTTTAAGTTTGGTTTTGATTCTATGAAGTTCCTGAGTTGTTCTTTATCTATGAAGTTGTGCATTATTCCTTCAAATCTGAATAAGAATCTAGTTGGACAAAGTAGTTTTGGCGAGGCATTGATTTTACGAAGGCTTTTAAAAGTACATTCTACCATTGACCTTGGGCCTAGAAAGTTGAAAGTTTCATATGATAGGTCTGCTGTAAATCTAAGGGACATAATTTCATAATTTACATAATGTACATAATTTCCTTCTTTGATCGTGCTGCTTTTATTATTGTATCTCTATCTATCATACTCAATGTTCTGATTAGGATATACCTTGGACTCTTTTTATTGGGGTCTCTTTTAGATGGTAGCCTTCAGATTTATTGGATCTGGATGCCTGAATTTTTTAGCTCTGAGAACTTTTTAGTAATGATTCCTTTAATTGTTACTACCTCATTTGGGTTGTTTCCCTGTCCCTCTTGGATTCTGATGAGTCTTATGTTGTTCGTCTTGAATTCGTCCCATACATACATCTTCTGTTGTTGCCTTTATGCTTTCTGGAGCACATCTTCAAGCTTACTGATTCTGTCTTCAGCTGTTGTCATTCAACTGTTGAGGGCACCCTATGAGTCTTTCATTTCATTTACCAAGTTTTTAATTGATGACATTTCTCTTCATAGTTTTCTTATATTTGCTCCTATTTCCTCCTATATTTTATTGGCTGGTTGTTCCATTATTGCTCTCTTATGTTCCTCTATTTTATTGGATGTCCTTTCTACTGTTGCTTTGAGCTCATTTAACATCCTCACTATTTCGTCTCTGAATTGTTTATCAGAGTGATTTTGTATGTGGGTACTCCATGTTGGGGCTTCAGGGTTCCTATCTTCCTCCCCCACTCTGGTGTGGTTCTGTGCTCTCTTCCCATAGTGCCTGTGGCAGTCTGGAAGTGGTGATCTCTTCTTTCCCCTTCTAGGATATTCCCTTCCTTTTTGGTGTTCCTTTGTAACTATGTGGAGCTACTTTGGAGATGGATCTTATGGGTTACAGTGGGGGAATTTAACTGGCAGCTGCTGGAAAAGCCACACCCTTTGCCTTTCTAACCTGAGGGTGGGGGTTAGCATCGATCCATGGGTTTGAATCCTGCACCGTTGCCTTCTAGAAATTCACCCAGAGTCCACGCGGCTGCTTCTGTCTCAAGCAGCAACCAGGGCTGGAAATGCCTTCCTTTTCTTTTTTCTTGTCACAGTTGGCAGGACTGAAGGCCTACCCCAGACTTGGTACTCAAGGGGTCACTCTGAATCCTGGTAGTATTAAAGGGATAATGTGGTGTAGAAAAATCTAACCATGACCTCATGTCTGCAAATCATTTTCTTTAGCACATTGACCGCTCTCAGTTCCCCATCCTCATTATTTTGGTCTTAATGAGATTTTTGAGACCTCTCTTTGCAACTTTTTTTTTTTTTGAATCACCATGTGGAATGTTACAAAGCTTTCAGGCTCAAGTCTGTTACACAATGCTCAAACACCCATCCCTTCACCAGTGCACATATTCCACCACCAAGAACCACAGTCTTTGCAACTTTTAAATATACAATATCATATCATTATCCATAGTTATAATACTGATGCTATTATATCACAATAACTTATTTATATGTAACATTTATACCTTTTGTTGTTCACTCATTTAACCAATCTCTCCTCCCTATCAAAGGCACACACCAATTTATTCTCTGGATCTACGAGCTTGATGGGTGCTTTTGCTATATTTTTTTGATTTTATCATATAAGTGAGAAAAGAGCCGTTTAAACATTAGGGATATTATTTCTTTGTGTCATACTCATTGCAAATAATTTACCAGTTTGTTATTGGCTATTTTTAACTAAAAACTATTTTTAAAACCATGCAGAATTTTATACATTAAAATTTATCTATATTTTCAATATGATTTTTGAGCTTCATGTATAGTATTTCTCAAAGTGAGCAATATAACTCGGGTATTCAGGGTGCCGAAACAACAAAGGAATATGGTAGTACTGCCATGTGACCCCTGAGGAAGAAGCATATACCTTGTAGAGCCAAATGAACAAAGGGAGAAAAATGATGCAAACATCATTTGATTTACTAGATCCAGCTCTGCCTCAGTCTCATCTACATCTGGGTTTTTCATCTATCAAATCACCACCAGTCAAATCAAAACCAGTCAAAGAGACAGGAAATATCTCTTCCTTGAAAGAGCCAGTTGGAATGGAATTTTCAATCACTTATAGCCAAAGAATTCCTGACACTTATCCTTTTCTTTATATTACATTTTGATGTGTCTCACAATCTGTCTTTTAATTTCCTTTTATTCCAAGTCAAATATTGTACCTGATGAGCTATGATACATTTTGATGTCATTGCCACTTTTCTCTGGACCATACAAAATAAGCCTTTGGATATAATTTTCATTTGAATTAGTTGCCAACACTTATAAATTGAAATGATTTTCTATAAATATGCAGATTTGTCCATACCAGATCTACAATATCATTTGGCTGAAACTGAACAGCAACTGCAATCTTGAGCTGAGTCTAGTTTTCCTGACCTCTGTTCCCTTCTACAAGGCACAGTTCCTTGTGTGCATACTTTTCCGATCTCCTTGAGCTTTGCATTTGTAATCCTTATATCCTTGGTTAACAGGGATAAAGAAGAAAAGGAGGTGCAGATTGATTTACAATGAGAAAATAATGACCTTCATGACATTTTCACTACTTGAAACAAATCTCTATTTGTCTTTCTTAAAGTAGTCGGTGATTTGCTATTATTACAGGGATGACTTAAAAAAAAAACTAATTGAAAAATTAAGAATTAATTTTCCAAAATCTGTGACATGGAAAGGCAGTTAAAATAAGAAGGCTTAAGGTTATTGTCTTCTGCCTAATTTGATACATTATATACGCAAAAAAATCCATTTGATAATTGCTACTTTAATGAACGTGCTAATGGTAGCATAAATCTTTTTAAATTTAGGGAGATCTAAAAATATCACTCCATTCTTATCACTAACACATTTGCCACATATAAATCCAGCTTGACTGAGTCTAAGCGACACTCAGCGGTACTCTTTGGTCCTTTGTAAAAGGCTGCGCTAACAAGTAAATGCAATCATCAGAAGTTATTAGCCCTTCCAAGCAAGGGAACCCTATCAGTCGCAGGCTGGTGGCATGCCTGCAGAACTGTCTGCTCTCTCAAAGTGAAAGGTGGCAGGGATACTTTCCAGGGAAGTCTGAATTTTGCCTTAGCAAGTGACTAGATATTCTGACCCTTTGTGGGTTGCAACTGGCAGTTGTAAGGAGCTTTATACAGAGAAGAGCCTTTCTTCTCCCCCAGCCTCCACCCCTGCCCCCTTATCTTCCTTTGTTGTTGCTGGCTACTGCTATGATGTTTGAGTCATATTTCTTTTTTTCAGTGCCCAGAAATTGGGTATAGACCCTCACCCAAGCTAGACATTAACTCTCACCTTCATCTCTGGCCCTTAGACCTTTCAGTTTTAAAGGAGAAAATCCATCACACTTTAAACTTTGTTTGGAACTCAGAGAAAAGAGTGCAGTAGCATTGAGCCTCTCTCTTGAAACCTTGCAAGTATATGTCCATGAGTTCAAATCCCTGGGGACCCACATGTTCCCAGATGCCATCGGGGCAGCTCCATTTGAGATTGGCAGTTCTGTTATCTGCAATATCAATACCCTCAAGTGATAGTGAGCGCCATAAGTGATTTCCATTCATACACTTGTAGGGTGTGTGTAAGCATCATAAAAGAGTTCAACTGCTGGTAAGCACCACAACTAAAAGTGCAAGCACATGGCCAGGAAGTGTGATTTCTGGCAAGGACTAGGTGTGGGAGAGCACCAGAGAAACTCCAGTGAGCACCATTGTCATAACGGTGAGTATGATAAGCACATGTGACTAAGAAATTGCAGCACCTGCACAGGTGCCCAGTTAAAGAAGTGCAAACCCCAGAGGGCACTCCCAGTTGAGTGTGGAAGCACCAGACCCTGCTGTGTCACCCTGGTAAGTATCATAGCTGAACAAAAATATGTAAGTACTACAGTTAGGGGTGGGTGTGACGTCTGGGTATTACAATTTAGCAGCAGCAAGGAAGGGCAGAATGGGGATGGGGAGGGAATTCAATAAGCTTTGTATTGGTAAGATATAGGCATTTGAATAACACACCTAGTAAGGAATTTGCATTTGAATGCTCTAGTATTAATTGTAAAAATGTACTTTACTAAGTACATCCTACTTTACAAATATTCTGCTTATAAATATCTTTCAGCTATTATTTTCTTAGGCAACATACATGTTTTGATTCAGGGCTAATATTAAGTCCCTGTCTATTTGCTAATGTGAAAAACTTAATCCTTTTATTGGTAAGTTGAATATGGAATTTGGTGTGAAAAGTGAAATCAAAGCTACTGAGTTTTAGTAACTATCGCTGGTGTGATAACACAGCAGGTAAGGTGTTTGCCTTGCACGCTGCCAACCTGGATTCAGTTCCTCCGTCCCTCTCGGAGAGCCTGGCTAGCTACTGAGAGTATCCCACCCGCATGGCAGAGCCTGGCAAGCTACCCATGGCATATTGAATATGCCAAAAACAGTAACAAGTCTCACTATGGAGATGTTACTGGTGCCCACTTGAGCAAATCAATGAGCAAAGGGATGACAGTGATATGGTGATGTGTCAAGCATGGTATAAAAAAAACTCTATTTCTTGTTGAATCTCTATAACACATCCTTATTATCAGTATTTTCTTTTCCAAAAGGCTCTAGAAGGGTTTAAAATATTCTTCTCTTGTAGGGTTAAATGATCTCTGTTATGGAGACTGAAGACAAAAAGGAAAGCAGATTAATCCAGAAGCAAAAGCTCCTGGGTTCAGACAGCATGAGAACAATAATCTGCTATAGTATGCAAGAGGAAAAAGCTGAATTACAGGGTCAGCCAATGTTTGATAACTCTTTTTCATGTAAACTGTTTTTCAAGTAAAAGATTTAGGAAGTTTGAATTTATCTTAATCAAGAAAGTGATATGGATTCCTTTTTGATAGACTATATATTTTGGTGGTGGTGGTTTTGTTTGGGGAATTCCCCTGGCTGTGCTCAGGGATTACTCCTGGCTCTGTGCTTGGAGATCACTCCTGCAAGTGCTGAAGGGCCATGTACAATGTTGGGGCTCAAAGTAGGGTTGATTGCCTGAAAAATAAGCACCTTAGTCTCTCTCAGGAACTACATCTTAAATAAAAGGTCCTCAAAAACACTAGGAAAAATTAGGTTAATATAAAAAAGGAGATTGTACTGGAATCATTGGTGGAGGTGAATGGGCACTGGTGGAGGGATGGGTAAATATTCCCTGTATGAGTGAAATGCAAACACAAAAGTTCATAAGTTTGTGACTGTACATCATAGTGATTCTCTAATAAATTTTTTTTTAAAAAAAGGAGACTGTTGTCTTACTTTCTACAAACTATGAATGGTCATTGTGGCATTATATAATATGCTATACATTGTACACTGTCATTTTCCCTTGTTGCAATTAATTTATTAACTGAGTTTTGCTTGCTCATGATGGTCTTTCTTGGGAGTAAATAAATGACATCTTAGGAACTGGAGCATTAGTTCAGTGGGGTAGGGCACTTACCTTCATGCAGCTGCCTGGGTTGGATCCATAGCACCCCTTGAGCACACTTAAAATGATCCCTGATTGCACAGTCAGGAGTTATACTGAATACCACTGGGTATGGCCCCCAAACAAAACCAAAACCAAAATTTGATATTGTAGAATGGAATGATGAATATGTTTCAGCTTTCTTGCAAAGATTAAAACATGCTACGTTGAAAGTACTGAGTAGTTCAAGTAAGTGATAGGGACCCTGTGAAAGTAGGAGCGATAGCAGGGGTTAGAGCAATAGCACAGCAGATAGGGTGTTTGCCTTGCTTGTGGTCGACCTGGGTTCTATTCCTCCGTCCCTCTTGGAGAGCACAGCAAGCTACCGAGAGTATCCTGCCCACATGGCAGAGCCTAGCAAGCTCCTCATGGTGTATTTGATATGTCAAAAACAAGTCTCATAATGGAGATGTTACTGGTGCCTGCTCGAGCAAATCAATAAACAACTGGATGACAGTGCTACAGTGCTATTATTATAAAGTTCAGAAATATTGTTATCTATTACATAGGGAATTTAAAAGAACAAAGATGGTCTTTACCCAAATACAAGGGCTGTATTTCTAAAAATCACTTTGGTAGAATGAAAAGATCTAAGAAAATAAGATGTTGGGAAGAGGGGAGGTCATAGAAGAGTGCATGAGGACATATAAGGCCCTTGAAAGTTCCTCTTTTTATTTTCCAAAATAAAACACTAAATGCACTAAATTCAGAGACAGAATCTTGAGTTCTGTCAGCGGCCTGAGCAATAGCTCAGTAGATAAGACACTTGCTTTTGTGTACGAAGCACACTGTGGTTTGATCATACACACATATGGTCGTCTGAGCCCACTGCAGGGAGAGGTTCAAAACAAAATTGAAACCAAAAAAGAGACACATTCCTTTAGAGTTGAGGTATCCAGCTTTATTTGGCCTACTACTCACTTTTCAGAAAATTGTTCATTGTATGGGGCCAGAGTGATAGCACAGTTGGTGGGGCGTTTGCCTTGCATGCGGCCGACCCGGGTTAGATCCTTGGCATCCCATATGGTCCCCCAAGCACTGCCAGGAGAAATTCCTGATTGCAAAGCCAGGACTAACCCTTGAGTATCTCTGGGTGTGACCCAAAAAGCAAAAAAAAAAAAAAAGAAAATTGTTCATTGTCCCTTGAATGCCCATCATCCTGCCCAGGAATTTCCCTTCTTTACATAACAACCAGAAAGCTCCTCCTCATTTGCTTCTGGGTCCACTACACGCTCTGCATACTGTTCTAGCATTTCCTTGTGGGGGTGTGTGGGGGGACATATTGGCCTCTTTGGGAAAAAACAGGCTCTTTTCATTTGTGTCCTTCAGAAAGGTTGATTTTCATGAGAGCACTGGGGGATTTGGGGAAAAGGGCAATAGGCCAAGTAAGCTTGGAAACGTTGACCAGACAGTTTAGTCAGTCCAAGACTACACAAAATCCAAGTTCAGGAGTTTTCTCAAACTAGCATCCGTTTCAATAATTTACTAGACCTTTTCACTGAATTCCAGAAAAGACTATACTTGTGATGATAGTTTGATTTTAGCCAAAGGTTATAAATCAAATCCAACCGAAAGAAGAGCTACAGAGAGCTAAATCTAGAATTGGCAGAGCTCCACATGCAAAACTTCTCTGTCCTCAGGGATCGATTTCCCTTTGACATTGCTACATAGCAACACAGGTATGACGAACTACCAACCCAGCAAGTCCACTTCAGCCTCCATTTTCAGAGTTTTTATTAAGACTTGATTATAAAAGCATAATGACTAAATCATTTCTTTTGTTAAAACTCAGTCTCCCCTTCTTCTTCCCTGCCCATTCCCATCAGAGATCAAGCAGATAATATGCGGTTCGAATTTTCAATCCTCCAACCATGTGTCAGGATATCTTTGGTATGTGGCTAGCTCCCATCTCAACTGATCTCGCTAGCATAAAAGATCTAGGGACTCACTTTTTGAGAAAGGAAACACACTAAAGTTACATTCTTTAGGTGAGATCTTTGTATGACAATAATAGATAATTTTCAGTGTATACAAGCAAGGAAAATTTTACATGAAGTAATACCAAAGGTATACTTAGTGTCCTCTGATGGCAAGGAACCACAGGGAAAAAACTTCTGGATTACTTGCAAAAGGGGTTGACTGGGTGGATATGAGGTAATTCACACAATTATAGAAGCCAAAGAGCTATATTTTTAAAATTCCCTAGGCCATGGAACCACTGGATCAGTTTTGGATCTCTATATCTTAACAGTGAAGACCTGACCATCTTCATGGAAAGAGAGTAGTTCCCCATAGAAATATCAAAATACTGCTATTATTAGAAACCACAATACACAGCAGAGGGGGTGGGTGGGTGGGGAAGGAAAATAGAGAGTGTTCCACTCAAAGAGAATACTGATAGAGGAAGTGCATATAACAAAAGCTATAAAAAAGGATCAGTAGTTGCAATTCATAAAAAGTTTTTTCATTTCAAAGCCCTTTTTTTTAAAGAAAAGCATTTATTTTTATGTATGCAGAACACACTCTGAGAGACCTTAAAATATAATATTTGTAGTAATAGAGAAATTTTACCTAAATAAACAAAATTCTCAATTATTAAAGTTATCTAAACTTGAACTAACATACCTAATATTTTCACTGTGCTTTATAGTGTACAATATATTTTTCTGGTGCCAGTTCCAAATTGTGAATAACCTTATCATATCTGCTTTTGTACATATACAATCAACATAAAAGTAGATGCTTCCTGTGAAAAATGCAATACTGCGACATAGTCATTTTCAACAAGATTCTTTTTCCCGTGTAGTTGATGCACTGCAAAAATGTTTCTGTTTTGGGCTGGGCATGTGGCTCAGTGGTATAGTACATGCCTTGTACATACAAGGCCTGAGTTGGAGTCCTAACATAGAAAATAGAACAACAACAAAAAAGATCACTTGTGTTCTCTATAGATCACCATGTTTAAAATGTGACATCCAGTTCCTCCTATGAACAACTGGAGTTGTTTTCTTCTGTCTTATACTGGGCTAGTCTTAAGTGACATGCTTTTGCCTTAAGAATCTTGCAGTATGGGGACTGGAGTGATAGTACAATGGGCAGGGTGTTTGCCTTGCACACAGCTGACCCGGGTTCAATTCCCAGCATCCCATGTGGTCCCCTGAGCACTGCCAGGAGTAATTCCTGAGTGCAGAGCCAGGAGTAACTCCTGTGCATTGTCGGGTGTGACCCAAAAAGAAAAACAAAAAAGAATCTTGCAGTATGGAAAAATTCTAGCTCTAAGTGTAGGCCCAAGTGGCCTTATGCATTTCTGTTGCTCTCTTGGATTCCTGCCACCATGATAAAACTAAGTTCTGACAGCCTACTAAAGGGAAGTGAGATAAATTTGGAGTCAAAATTGTGCCTGCAGAGGCTATCACAGAACAGCCAGCCACTAACAGATCTTCCAGTTGGCTGCAGAAGCACACATATGTCCAATGAGATGAGCTCAGTACAACCCAGATGTAGGATTGCGCGCTGCTATGCACCAGTTAACCCATGTGTGTGCATAAGTAAAAATAAATGTTTATTGTTGCATGTTCCTCTGAAGTGCTGTGTTTGTTTTTCGTACAGCATTACTGTGGCATAGGCAATTGATTTGCCCTCTTGCTCGAACAGCCACTGAGAAGGACAGGGAGGCCTGTTCTGGTTCCGTCATTTCCTCTTGCCAATGTCCACAAATAAATAAAGAATGAGAATTGAATTATATTCTCTTGCCATTATGTTCTCATAAAGTATTTGGAGCAAAACAAGCAAACGAGAACAACTGAATTTTGTGAAACCTATGTTCCTGTACAACACATAAACACAGTCTAAATTTTCTTTATAGCCACCATGTAAAATAAAAATACTCATAATATTCATAGTAGGATTCTTATAAACATATAGCAATCAGTAAATTTTTAAAAGGAGGCTTTCATTCAGCATGGTATGTATAAAAATTGGGCACTTTCCAACTGAGAAAACAAGGCAAAAATTATCTCTTCAATGCCTAGAAATTCAGTATGAAGTATATAACTTGAAATCAGACCTGAGAATGAACACTTTCAATTTTCCAGGTGTTATTTATTCATGTATATTGCATATCCATGGGACATTTGGAACTATGCAATATACAGATTCCTTTTGCTTCATTTTTCAAAGATTCTTTTTCTATGCATTTCTTCTGGAATGGATATTGCTCAGAACCTGTATAATGGCAGAATTGAATTGCACCCACACTTATGAAATTTTTCTGTGTTTATTTGTAACAAACAAAATCTCAGCTATATTTTGAGTCCCTTTGTTTCCCCAAATATCTCCCTATTCTCTATCATTCTTAAATAAATCAATTTTTTTTCTTTTTGGGTCACACCCAGAGATGCTCAGGAGTTACTTCTAGCTTTGCACTCAGGAATCACTCCTGGCGGTGCTCAGGGGACCATATGGGATGCTGGGAATCGAACCCAGGTCAGTCGCATGCAAGGCAAATGCCCTACCTGCTGTGATATCGCTCCAGCCCCAAATCATGATAATTTTAAGCACATTTATAATAAGTTCTCAAGTTTCTGAGTTTCTTTTGTCCAAATGCTCTATGAGATGCTTAACTTCTCCTCCTGTCTTTTATAGACTCTTCTTAACAGTTCAATGCACAACCATTTGAACCTAGATGATATATGACTGAGTTAAAGAAAGGAGTCAGTGTCCTGAATACAATTAGATGACATTTTCTCTTTGACTGCTCTTACTTAACTGATCCTTTAGTGTGGTTTAGCATTCTCGTCAAGGTTTTTGTTTTTCATCCATCTTATAAAACACACTCCCAATTTTCTGAATTTTTAATCCACGTTTAAAAGTCATTTTCCCCCTTCATTTGTAGTTTTCAAAGCAAGAACAGAGTTGAAAAATTTTCCTTGTATACCAACAAAATGAGGGACTGCTATATGAGGGACTGGAGAGAGGGTAAAAAAAACTGTATGTTCATATGTATATATTATATACACACATGCAGATATATACGTACATGCATCTATATCTCTGTGTGCTTTAAAAAGAATATTTGACATTTGTGGCTTAAGTATATCTCATAATTATCTGGAGGACATGGGAGAGTGATGATAATAGTACTGCACTGTAGCACTGTCATTCCCTTGTTCATCGAGCAGGCACAGGAATGTCTCCATTGTGATGATAATAATTTCAACAAAAAAGGTAGACTTTTTGTTGAAAGGGAGCTCTTGGTTTAAGGCTTTGCCTTAAAATAGTTGATGCCTAAAAGTCTAGAACTGCAGAATGATAAAGCATGTTTTCAAAGAAGACCTAAAAGAGGAAAAATACAAAGACTGTTATAATACTATAACACAAATCAATCTTGAAAGCAGCTGGGAAGCTGGATGGATCTAAGAGTAGAGATTAGAGAAAGGTTAAAAAGATGAAAATGAAGATATGAACTTGGGAACAATAGCGAAGATGGTCAAGGGGTGGTGTCAGTTATAGATGCAAGAAAGAAAGTTAGGAGGGTATATCTGTGGACCTTTCTAAGTAGGAGAGAAGAAGCCTCCTCTAGAAACCTGAAGGCCAGTTAACAACTCATTACCTGAAACCAGAACATGACTTAGAAGTTAAAGAGACTATTCAAAAGCTCTGGAGAGGAGATAAATGTATAGAAAATCGCCTATGAGCAACGTCACTGCAAAACTCATGCCTCTGGGTTGGGAGTCTTAGGAGGTGGCTCTTGCCACGTGGATGTTGCCACTGCTGCCATTAGGCAATCATGGGAGGAGGGGTCATTACTGGCACGCCCTCTGCCCAGATAAGATCCGGAGCTGCATCGCGCAAAATGGACCCTCTGCTCCTAAAGACTATGATCTGAGAGGTCTTTCTTCTAACCCATTTTGCCACCCAGAGCAGCTTCTTACAGAAATGCATCTAGACTGAGCTAAAATATCAGAAATCCAAAACCACGCGGCTGTGAGCTCATAGAGACTTCATTCTCAGCAATGAAAAGAAATTATTAAATGATACCTTTTCAGCAGGCCTGATTGTTGGGGGAAAATTCCAGATAATAATAGTGAGTTCTCTATTGAAATATTGAATGTATTCAAATTATAGAGAGAATAAAGTGAAGATTATTAGCTTTATTGATCTTCACTTTATTTAGGGGGGCATATTGGGGTTCTTGGTGGTGGAAAATGTGCACTGGTGAAGGGATGGGGGTTTAATCATTATATGACTGTGACTTAAGTCTGAAAGCTTTGTATTTTTTTCATGGTAATTCAATAAAATAAATTTTTTTTAAATGTATAGGAAATGATTTAGTTATATGTCAGGAGATGTATTAATCAGCCTTTTATAACCATTATAGTATAATTCCTTTCCTAATAAAATAAAAATTTTGCACAAACCATACCTTCTATTTTAGTTATCCAATTCAAAAAATCTGACACTTCGGTAAGATTTTGGGTGTCTTTTGACCCCTCTGGCAAAGAAAGCAGAAGAAAAACAAACAAATGGATCTACTACATCAAACTAAGAACCAAAAGCCTTCTTCACTGTGAGACAAATGATGGCTAAAGTTAAAAGACCAAATGCAAGAAGATATTCACATATCACACATCTGGCAACGTTCTATTTCTGAAAATCTATAAAAGCACTTGCAAAATTCAACAAAAACAAAACTAAACAACTCCATAAAAAATAGGGACAGAAGTTGAAAAGACACTTCCTCTAAGAAGACATAAAGAGGGCCAACAGGGATATATAAAAGTGTTTGTCATCACTGATTATTATAAGATGCAAATAAGAATGAGTTATCAACTCACATCAGTGAGAATGGCCTGTTTTCACTGATCTGAGTTGATGTCACATTCTTATTTTCAGAAGTCCAAAAATCAAAAGTCCAATAATAACTAATGCTGGTGGGTGGTAGTGGTGACAAAGAAACTCTCATTCGAAAGTTGATAAGCAAATGTTAGCAAATAGAAGCCAGCAATTCATCAAAAAGTTCATACACCACGACCAAGAGGGATTCATCCTGGGGATACAAGGATGGTTTAACATTTGCAAGTCAATCAATATAATTCATCATATCAATAAAATAAAAGATAAAAACCATATAATCACTTTAATAGATGCTGAGAAAGCATTTGACAAGATCCAGCACCTGTTTATGATAAAAAACTCTCACCAAAATGGGAATTGAAGGAATTTTTCTCAATATAATCAAAGCCTCCAGCAAGCATTATCCCCAATGAGGTAAAACTAAGAGCCTTCCCTCTAAGATCAGGAACAAGACAAGGAAGCTCAACCTCACCACTACTATTCAACATAGTACTGGAAGTACTTGCCATAGCAGTTAAGAAAAAGATAAGCAGGCAAGAAAAAGATATTAAGGGCATCCAAATACGAAAGGAAGAAATCAAACTCACTATTTGCAGATGGCATGATACTATATTTAGAGAACCCTAAAGTCTCTACCAAGAAATTCCTAGAAACAACAAACTTGTACAGTAAAGTCACAGGCTATAAAATCAATACCCATAAGTCCATGTCTTTCCTATAGGCAAATAATAAGAGAGAAGAAAGTGATATGAAAAAGGCAATCCTGCTCACAACTATGCATCAGGGAATCAAGTACCTTGGAATCAGCTTAACTAAGGAGGTAAAGGACCTGTACAAAGAAAACTACAAAGGACTGCTTCAAGAAATAAAAGAGGACACAAGGAAATTGAAACATATCCCTTGCTCATGGGTTGGGAGAATTAACATTGTCAAAAAGGCAATACTCCTCAAAGCATTATACAGATTCAATGCGATCCCTGTAAGAGTACCCCTGACATTCTTCAAATAAATTAATCAAACATTCCTGAAATTTATACGGAACAACAAGTCTCCATGAATAGCTAAAGGAATTCTCAGGGAAAAAAAGAAAAAAGATTGGGGGGGGGCATCACCTTCCCCAACTTCAAACTGTACTACAAAGCAGTAATAGTTAAACCAACATGGTATTGGAACAAAAACAGACTGATAGACCAGTGGAATAGGGTTGAACATCCCTACACATACCCTCAAAGAAATGAGCATATAATCTTTGATAAGGGAGCAAGAGATGCAAAGTGGAGCAAGGAATGTATCTTTAACAAATGGTGCTGGCAAACTGGACAGTTACATGCCAAAAAATGGGCTCAGACCTCTACCTAACACCATGCACAAAAGTCAGATCAAAATGGATTAAAGACCTCAACATCAGACCGAAATCCATAGGTTCATTGAAGAAAAGGTTGGCAAAACCCTCTACAACATTGAAACGAAAGGTATATTCAAGAACAAAATGCCATCGACCAAACAAGTGGAAACAGAGATAAATCAATGGGACTATCTTTTTTTTTTTTTTTTTTTTGCTTTTTGGGTCACACCTGGCAATGCACAGGGGTCATTCCTGGCTCATGCACTCAGGAATTACCCCTGGCGGTGCTCAGAGGACCATATGAGATGCTGGGGATCGAACCCGGGTCGGCCACGTGCAAGGCAAATGCCCTACCCGCTGTGCTATCACTCCAGCCCCAATGGGACTATCTTAAGCTTAGACGTTTTTGTACCTCAAAAGAAACAGTGAGCAGAATACAAAGACAGTCTACAGAATGGGAAAGGATATTCACCTAATACCCAAGGCACTGGTTGAACTCTACAAGAAGAAAACATCCAATCCCATCAGAAAATGGGGTGATGAAATGAACAGAAACTTTATCAAAGAAGAAATCTGAATGGCCAAAAGTCACATGAAAAGATGCTCTTCATCATTAATAATCAGGGAGATTCAGATCAAAAGAACTATGACATATCATTTCACACCACAGAAACTGGCACACATCCAAAAGAACAAAAACAACAGTGTTGGCGTGGATGTGGGGAGAAAGGGACTCTCCTTCACTGTTAGTGGGAATGCCAACTGGTACAGCCTTTTTGGAAAACAATATGAACGTTTCTCAAAAAACTAGAAATTGAGCTCTCATTTGACTCATCAATACCACTTCTGGAAGTAATATCCTGGAGATGCAAAAAAGTACAGTAGAAATGACTTTTGCACTTGTATGTTTATGGCAGCACTATTTATAATAGCAAGAATCTGGATAAAACCTGAGTGCCCAAGAACAGATGACTGGTTAAAGAAACTTTGGTATATCTACACAATGGAACACTATGCAGCTGTTAGAAAAAAATGAAATCTTGAAATTTGCATATAAGTGGATAAACATGGATAGAATTATGCTAAGTCAAATGAGTCCGAAAGAGAGGGACAAACAAAGAATGACTGCACTCATTTGTGGAATACAAAGCAACATAAAAGGAGACTAACACCTAAGGACAGTAGAAATAAGAGTCAGGAGGATTGCCTCATGGCTTGGACACCAATCTCATGCACTGGGGGAAAAGGTAGCTCGGATGGAGAAGGGAGCATTACGTAAATGATGGTTGGAGGGATCACTTGGGATAGTAGATGCGTGCTAAAAGTAGACTATGGACTAAATATGATGGCCGCTTGATACCTGTATTGCTATAATACCCAAAAGGACAGAGAGAGTAAAGAGGGAATGTGCCTCCAAAGAGGCAGGGGTGGGGAGGGGTAGAATTGGGGGAGGGATACTGGGAACATTGGCGGTAGAGAATGGGCACTGGTGGAGGGATGGTTACTTGAATATTGTTTGGCTGGAACACAATCACGGAATTTTGTAAGTCTGTAAATGTATGTCATGATGATTCATTAAAATTTTTTAAAAAGTCGATAAGCCTGCTGTTTGACTCAATATGATAGTGTGGAGATATCTCAAGATATTAGAAATAGAACTCTACATATGTCCCAACAATTTCGAATCTGTGCATCTATCCCAAGAGCACATAATAATGATAATAATAATAATAATAATAATAGTAATAATGTTATAGGCACATCTATTTATTATACCAATATATACAGTAGCCAAGATCTAGAAACAAGCTAAATGACAAAACAACTGATACATAGATAAAGAAATTGGTATGGGCTAAAGGGACAGTTCAAAGGAATAGAGCATATGTTTAAAAGTGGGAGATCAGTGTTGCTCCCCAATACCACATGGTCCCCTGAGAACCTCTTAGAATGATCCAAAAGCACCAAGACAGGAGTGGTTCCTAAGCACCACTGGATGTGCTCCTCCCACCTTAAAAATAGAGAAAGAAACTGTAGTTCATATGTACATAGAGGAATATCACTCAGCTATGAGAAAAGATGATGTCTTGCAGTTCACTGCACCTTGGATGGAACTGGAAGGTGCTGAGCTATATAAAGTGAGTCAGAAAGTAAAAGGCAAATACCAATAGTCTCACTCATATGTGGTGTATAAGGGAAAACAAAGTAAAGAAATAGACAATCCGCATTGGAAAGAAACTCTGAGATAGTGTCAACAGCGCTGAGAATCAAGGCTACCAAGAAGGGTGAGGGCTTATGAGGGGTTGAAGAAAGGGAACATGGCACAAAGATGGAGGAATAATAACATGCTAGCAGTGTATGTGGTGGAGTAGCATTGTAAGAATTAAGTAATAGTATTAATACTATTGTAAACCATGATGCCACATAAAAAACTGTGATAATAAAGTTGTAAATGGGTTAATTGCATAGCATGTAAATTATATCTCAATACAAGTTTTTAATTAAATTTTTCTTAATTTTGTGTTTTAAAGAAATAAGCCAAATGCAAATTTCTTGTTGCTATTCGCCTGTATATTTATATGTCTCTGTGGGGTTAGAAGCTATCTTTATTAGATACTGAACCATCAGGGGATATGATTCTGGGGGATGATTCTGGCTGTTACAACTTGGGAATGATACTAGCATATAATGAATACAGGCCAGGGAAGTTGCTAGATATTCTACAATATAAATAGGATAGCCCCTCTATAATAATCACTGACTCCATTATGTTAACCCTGTGATAGGCCATTATTTCTTTTCATTCATCTCTGTTTTACTAATCAGTTAATGTTACAAATTCTTTAAGGAGAGAATATTGGTGCAAACATTCTTTTAAAGAGAGTGTGCATAAGCTGGTAGAAGATATTTCTGAGGGAAAAAAGCTTATGAGAAATATATAGTAATGATATAAGCATATCATGGTCTTAGTTTTTATCAACAGCAAAATAAAAACAGTTGTGTCTTTCATATTCTAATAAAGACCTATTCAACAATGAGAGATTTAAAAAACCAGGAGATATAGTAGATTCCAGTTTGCTTGTTCTTGTTCTGTCATAAGCTAATTGTCATTGGAGCGATACACTCAGAATTAGGTAATAAAAAATAAAGAATTAATTTGTTATCTTCTATAAGGATTACTAAAATCAAAGAATATCTTAAAGTTAGTTGAATAAAGTGCTATAAATATATAAAATGTTACCTATGTTTATGTTTGACATTATTCAAAGCTCTTTTTTTTTTCAAATTGATTTATTATTGTTTGGGAAACAGTTACAATAGTGCTAATGCCTATGCTATTGTAGAAAGTTACTGTATTCCATTACAGCCAAACTATCCTAGACCACCCACCACTGTGTCTAAGTCACCTTTATCCACTTAATTTCTCCTATCCTTTCCCTAACAACTAGATAATATGAGTCTTAAAATAGAATATCAAGGGTATGTCGTCATCAATATTTTCTATTTCCTTAGTTTTGCCTCTGTACCATAGACAAGTGAGATCATCTGGCATTTGTTCTTTTCACTCTGACTCATTTCACTTAGCATAATACCCTCCAAACTGCAGTACTTTATCTTTTGATATCTGATTAGTAATCAGTTTCATACACACACACATATATATATACATGTACATGTATATACACTATTACTGGTATATATATATGTATATATATATATCACCAATTCTTTATCCATTATTCTATCTTTGGACATTTGAATTGTTCTCGGCTCAATCCTGGTTATCACACTTAGTGCTACAATGAACATAGGTGTACTAATATATTTTCAAATGAGTATTTTTTTTTTAGAATTGATGCCAAGCTTTGGAATTGCTTGATCATGTGGGAGCTCTACTCTTACTTTCTGGGAGAATCTTCACACAGTTTCACAGAGGCTAAACCAGATGACATTCCCACTAACAATGAATGAGGGTTTCTTTTTCACCACATTCCCAATTCCTGATTGCTTCCAGTCTTCTTTTTTTAATATGACATTCTCACTGGTGAGAGATGATATCTCATTGCTTTTACATGTATTTTCTTCAAAATAAGTGACGGACACCTTTACAGGCTACTGGCTATCTATGGTCTCTGTGAGGAAGTATCTGTTCATCTCTTCTCCCTTACTTCTCCCACTTTTATTTTGTTTTGGGGCCAAAGATGACAGTGTTCAGAACTTACTCCTGCTTTTGTGTTCAGGGATCATTTCTGGCAGAGTATGGGGAAATGTATATGTTGCCAGGAATTGAAATGGGCTTGGTTGCATGTAAGGGAGGCACTTCACCTACTGTATTATCTCTTCAGCCTGCATCTCCCATTTTTTTCTGTGATTACTATTTTTTGTTAATGTTGAGCTTTATTAGTGTCAAAATTAATACTATATTTTCTAAAACTAACAAAATATTTTCATTAAGTAGTATATCCAGCCCAGTACTAATTTCTGAAAGCATAGCATTCAATATTATGCAGATAACAGATAAGAATTAAAACAAGAAGGATGAGAGATAGCTCAACCTGTAGAGCATATGATTAATAACTACAATGCCCTACATTTGATCCTGGCACTGCATGGTCCCCAGAGTACCACTTGTTGTGGAACTCTGAGTATTTGGTGGAATCAAAGAATTTCTGGGCCTCAGAAACCACTGGTCCTCATAAAAATAAAGGTTTCACACATTCGCCCTGTGTGTGTGTGTTCCTGGGTTCACTCCCTGCCATCACTCAAAATAAATAGTCTGTGTTCACTAAATTGATGTTGTACATCACTAAGTATTCATTGCTTATGTATCTAGGATCAGTAAAGATGTAATCAAGAGCATTTGTCTTGTTTCAGCTCAATCACAGATCTATAGGTAGTCAACTATTATAGGATGCTTTTACTGGGGTCATTGGCTCTGCTCCATAGGTGCCTCATTCTTGTGTAGACTATTGTTGAGTATGTTTCCACGTATAGATAAATCTGCATACATCTTGTCTTCTAACATCCCACTGGTAAAATCAAATTATGTGGCTGAGCTCAATGGACAGGCATAACATTTCATGCACAGTGAGGAGAAACTGCAAAATTTCATAGTGAAGAATATGGATTTAACTCATGTCAAGATTTGGGTCAATGATGCATTTCACTTCAGGAAATTTCAGGAAGTTTTGGATAATGAAACAAAAAGACATATACCTGATATAAAGGATACGCACACATCCCTCAGCCCTGATTTTGAGTACGATGGCATTTTGCATGTAATTGAATTGAGTTTCTTGAAGAGGTAATGCATTAAAAAAATAGTCACAGAGTAATGAAAAAACAGTGGAAAAAAGGCAATTGTTCATTTTTCTATTTTTCCCTAAATCAATAAAGAAATAATATGACTTTTTCTCACCAATAGAATATTAAAGAAATATGTGTACCCTAAAATAGCAAAGCTATAAGATAAGTAATCTCCATATAAAGGAAGCCACTTGGCCAACTACAAATAGAGTATAACGGTTCATCAGTTTGATATGAATGAGTATGTTAGACCACTGAAATTTTTAGTAAATTATCATCAGCTGACATTATCCTAACATGGCATATTTATTGTAACACTTGGATCAATTTAAAATTTTCATATGATTTAAATTGATCTAAGAAGTTTAGTAAGATTTTAATTCTCTAGTGCATTTACATTCTCTAGTATATTCATGCAGGTGATCTATTTTCATATTTACAGTGTAGTTAAGCCTTCTAATTTGTGATTATTTTAAAGAACAAATTTTATAGGAAATGCTTTCTGTAGTTGGAAATACACATTATTTTATGTCAGCCCATTTGTTTATTCCATAATTGCCAGGCTTAATTAAGCTAAGAATTATTGAGTGACCTTTTAGGAAGATTTTTAAAAAAATATTTAATAGTGTTTTGGGCCACACTGGTGTATTCAATGCTTACTCCTGGTTTTGGATTCAGGATTCAATCTGAGGACTATATGGGTTGCTAGGGATCAAATCTGGGTGAGATGCATGCAAGGCAAGTGCCTATTCACTGTACTATCTCACCCGCCCCAAGGGAAGACTGTAATTATTTCAAGAAGCCTCCAAACTATAATGCCCTTTCTGCTCAGTAAAATCATGCCATTAAATATAAACTAAATATTGTATCTTTGGAAATACATATACATGCCTTTTGTAGATCACAGCAAGCTACTGAGATATCCCGTCCTCATGGAGAAGCCTGGCAAGCTCCCCATGACGTATTCGTTATGCCAAATACAGTAACAAATACAGTAACAAATACAGGTCTCATTCCCTGACCTTTTTAAGAGCCTCCAATCTTTGAAAAAAATGAGTAAGGAGAGGCTGCTAAAATCTCAGGGCTGGGATAAATGGAGATGTTACTGACACCCGCTCGAGTAAATTGATGAACAATGGGATGACAGTGGTACAGTAATATGGTGACCTTTGGGAAACCTGGCAGCAGTCACTACCACATCAAGTCTGTAGTAGTCTGTAAACCCTGAGAGCCACTTGTTAGATGGAAGTTATGAAAGGCTAACTTCATTTAGTGTGCAACTGATAAAGTAATTATATAAATACAAATTTAATATGCAAATAAAAGTTATAAATCAGGAAAAAGCATACACTTGAGGTTTTTTTTTTTCTCTCCCTCTCAAATATTTGAGATTTTTTAAGGACTCACAGCAGTGATAGAAAGTGACCACAGAAATAGAGAAATTTTACCACTCTTGGATTTGATAACTTATTGAGACTGTTGTTCCAGCATTTTGCCATAAAGAGGACTTGATGAACTAAGTCGAGTAAAAGAATTTTTATTTAATTTTCCCCAAATTTCTTCTATTTTTGAAGTTTTAGAACATCAACATCTTGTATCTATTAGTTTTATTTATACTTTTTTCTCTTACTTGAATATTGGTTCAATTATGCAAAACTTCCAAAAGGAAAACTTCATATTGAAAACTTCTGACCCCTTGTGCATTTTCACTAAGCAATGAAGCATTCCGGACTTCTCCTGCCTCTACAGTGCCTGAACGTGGTAGCTGGCGACCTCTACTGGTTTCCAGATGATGAAGGCAAAGTCAGAGAGGTCGGCAAACTGTGGCCATTTATTTAGAATGCACAGGGGAAAATTACCAGCATGAACTGAAAAGTAAACAATGTTTAAGGAAACATATCTTTGCTGTTTTTAATGCAGTTTCAAGTTCTACATTCAATCTTTTCTTTAGTTCTAGAAATGTGTTTTAGGTTTTTATCCCCACTTCCCATCTGTGTTTTATTTACTTTCTCAGAATAAAAGCATAGTTGCTATAGAAAGTCAAATGCATATTTCACATTTCAAAAGCCATGCTTGATCAATGTTTATTTAATAGAAAAGGAATAAAATATATCTGTAAGAAATTATCAAATACCCTTGAAGTGACACCAGAAAAAGAAAGTGCAATTTCATCATAAGTATTTCCCTAATCTTACTTTTCAGGATTTTTAATTTATCATGAAAAAAATTATTTTTGGTCTGTAAATTACAGGGTTTATGATTTTGGGCTTAGCTTGGGTGATTGATATTTAAGCATGCATGGGTTAGCTTTTAGAGAATCCAAGTAAGGAAGAAACAAAACAAAACAAAACATTCCTTGCCATGTCCTTCAAGAATTGAATACTCAAGATTACCCTTTGGTCTTGGCAGAAGGAATACTAAATTAGTTTTTCCTCCTACAGTGCCAGATGAGTAATGTTAGTTTTCAAACAGATGGGAAAAGAACAAAGTTTGTTTGAAGCAGGTAACTGAAATCTAAAATTTCAAAATTTATTACAGGTCAAGAATCAACTTGCAAGCTTGTCTTTGATTTTCAATGGAAGTTTACCCCACTAGTATTAACATTAACTTTATTATTATAGACCAAATTCCAATTTAAGATATTGTCAATATTAAAAAACACTGAATAGCAAGAATTCTAAATCACCACTTAAATATTCTTTATTACCAGAAATTTAACAGAGAACAATGACAAGCAATTAAAAAAAAAAAAGGCTAAGCAATTTCATCAGCCCTTTGCAACTCATGGTTTGATCTAACCTGTAAGTAGGAATGAAAGTGAAAAGTTTTCTTCTTCAGGATTTTAAAGAGGCAGCTAGAACTTAATGTCTGTGCATGTAAATGGGATGTTTTGAGACATATTAGCAGTTATAAAAACAAAGAAACTATTCAAACATGGGTTAAGTCTCAACTATAGCAAGTGCTTGAAAATGGGAATAAAAATAAATTATGTTGCAAGAAATTTACTGAACAAATGAGTACAGAATAAAACCCTATTCTCCAGTAAATGAAAGTAGAATATATAATGCTTTCATTCTAAATGACTGGAGTTTGCTTTCTCGTTAGCTTTTGGAAGGTTTTGATTTAGATTTTAATGGTTGCTTACAGTAGAGAACTTGCTTGTGTTAATGAAATGAATTGGGCTAGGTTTGCAATTGATGATCTGCAGACCAGCTTTGGTTTACCACAATATTCTCAGTGGTGCACAGTGAAATTAGAGCACTAAAATAAACTAAGATGATTTTTCATGAAACTAAGTACGTTGAATTAAAGACCTATAGTTTTTACTAAAGCCGTTTATTCTATGAATTATCTTCTGTTTATAAAGACATAATGCTAAAACAAAACAAAAACAAAAATAAAATAACATTAAAAACCACTCTACTTTAGCAACAGAAAATATTGAAAATTTGTTGGTTTCCACTCCCCAATACCCAAAAATTTTACTTATCTTTAAAATACCATATATCGTAGTCAATTTCTGATCCACTCTCTACTTTTCAAAGTTTTTCAAATTAGTTATTTTACTAATATATTCTGAGTTTCCTAATATTCTGAGTTTACTAATATATTCTGAGGTTCCTCTGGTCAAACTGGGTATAGCACTTCCAAAATTCCCTCTTTAACAGTAAGAATACTGCCAAAATAACACGTGACTTCTTATAATTCCCAGAGTTACAGAACCTTTGCATTTTGTGGAAAGGACTTTTTCTTATGTCTTTGAGAAACACTTGTGAAAATCACATGTATATCAGTGGGATTTATCTTTCAGAATTGGGAAGATATGTTTTGCCAGTCATAAGTGAACCATAATCCCTGTAGACTCAACTTTAATTCAAAAACACTCTCTCCAGAGCTGCTAAATTTGGCGATCTACGTTCTTTCCTCCATATGCTCTCCTTTGGGGATTGCACATACATTGTCCATAATGGTTCCTCTACTTAGGATGTCTGGAAAAGTAGATATTACAGTCACAGAAGGGCTATTAAAGGGAATTTGAAAACAGATCCATTAAGTTGACGTGTTCAATTGTAAGAGTCTTCAGTTTGGATGGACTATGTTAATTGATATTCAAGGAATAACTCCATCTATCCACTGCATATATTGTAGCCTCCAATTACTCGTGCTTGAATCCTAACCAATCTGGTTTGGTATTCTCCTTGGAGAGAGAAATATTATCAGTACACGGTGTGCATAAAGAGAACAGCAGATAAATAATGAATTGTCCCTAAATGTGGACCTCATTTCCATTCTGTGGTTCAGTGCCTTCCCTCTTTCAAATAACCATCTTTTTTTCATTAATTACATCAGCTCTGCTTTTGTTTTGTCTTGTTGGAAAAGAGAAAAGAAAGTTTCCATTATTTCTCTTCTAGACTGAGGAATGCAGCAGCTGTTGTGATTTGCAAATATCCAGTCCTATCTTAGAATCTCTGGTCAGTTTTTGAGTGGATTTAAAAATACTTCTCTGTATTACTCTGCTCACATTCCCCAAATTGGTGAGTTTGTGCTTCTTTTCCCTCTCTGCCTTTTGTGGCCTTACTCACTTTCCCTCCACCTGGCTCTCATTTTCAAGCCTTATAACAGCTCTCAAGAGGAAGAAAAGTATCCCAAATGGTTCCCAGTTTGTCTCAGCAACACAGCACAGCACTATTTTTGAACTGGTGTGTGCATGTGTGTGTTTAAAAGATTTCCCAAACTTCCTTTTCTTTCCTTTAAATGACTTTCAGAACGCTGCCTTGCCTCTTCGTGCACACTTGCTGCTCTCAGTGATCCTTAGCATGTGACATTTGGTTGAAGACGTACTGTGGCTGCTTTAATGAAACGGGCATGAGATAGTTGTGACGATCCCTGAGTGCAAACAGTTCACTTTGTGAGTTTTACAAGCTCTTATCCATCTTTTTGTCTCCATTGACCTTACAAGAATAAAAAGCAATTGGCCAAGTGTTTTTCTTCCCATTCAATGAATGAGAAATACCAGGACCTGGACTTAGAGAATTGAGTAAACATACACTGAGGACTAGGCAACAGTGGCACGGAAACAAAGGGTCTGTGTCCTCCAGGGCTTTTCCTGGGTCTCTTGCGTCTGTAAAATAAGGAAATTCAAACTTTGGGTTTTAATGTGGAAAGAATAAAAGAGTCTGGCTCACGCACTTACGAGAGTGCCTGGAAGCTATTTATTAAGCTCAATAAATGTTTACTGTTTTTCATGTAAATGTAACAGATAAATGTGTTGACTAATCTGCACATGTCGTTGTGATCTTTCTGCAAGCATCGCGATATATTGCTCCGTAAAGGAGAGGATCTGAGTAGTCACTGAAATACAACTAAAATTTGTGTTCTGTTTCAACTGTTCAGCAGCAACAAGCCTCTAACTCCTCTCCTCCTACAAGGAAAATTACATATGGAGGTTGATTCTTCTGCACAACAAAATTAGCTTATTCAAACACAGCAGGGTATGCGTGTCACTGGAAGTTTCTGGATTCCGATCATGTCTCATGATTTACAAGTTATATGACCCTGGGTTGGACCAATCATTAAAACTCTCTCTGCTTTAGTAAACTTCATCTATCTGTAAGAAATGCATATCAAAGTCAAGCAACTAGGTTTGTGGGAGGCAGCAGTAGTGATGCTTAATTAGAATTTTTGATCAAGACACCAAACTATGATAGATATAAAATATAATAAGACCTTAGATTCAAGTTTAGAAAGAAATTACCCACATCCCTTGAAATGGCTCTGTCAGTGCTACAAGAATAAAAAAAGTTTTGTTCTTCAATAGACGGGGTCCATCATTCAGAGCCTGGCTATAAAAGGACCGTTGGAATTTGGGATAGAATTTGTCAGGAGCCCGTTTTTCAGTGAGAGTTGTATGTCCTTTGAGGAGTCTTGTGTGCCGCGGCCTTCTGTGTCAGGCTGAGGGAGAGGAGCTTTTTGAATGCGCAAAAAGCAGGCCGGTGAACTCTCTACCTGGTGCCTAAGGAAGTGAAAACAGCTGATGATCAGAACGCTGACCCTGGAAAGTAATTGCAGCACCTGTTTACCCCATAGCTGTTAAAAATATCCAGCCCCTGGGAACTGCAAATGGCCACTAAGGTTATGATGCTGATTTGCGGTTGTTTTCCTCAAACAGAACCCCCTCAAGTAGAAGTATGCCAGGATAAGGTGGGAGGGCCCAAGTGATGATAACAAGGAATGAAGGGAAAAGGATGGCGTCAGGTCAACAATGAGGCCCAGATCACAGCAAGAGTATTGCACCTGAATTCTGGGGTGTGTCCCCAGAGAACCGAAATACATTCCTGTGTGAGAAGTTGCCAGCAGCCGCTCCTAGGCCGCTGCCTTCTGAGGACTTGCAGTGGGCTTGCATGCAATACCTACTGAGAACATTTTTCCTCTTTCCCCTGTGTCCTTCCAGGAACCTTCTTGTAATGAAAGCAGCAAACCAAAGGCAGGCACAGGCCAAGGGGGACAAAAAGACAAGAATGTCTGCACTGGAAGTCAAGTTCAAATTTATTATAACAATAATGAATTTTGAAATGATAAATTGAATGGCTTGTGGCTTGAAGAATCTGTACGACTTAGTTACTAAAAGCAATCTGTACAGTCATAGGCTGATTCGAGTTAGAAATTAAATAGGATCTTTGGTACCCGCCGTAGAAGCGCGATGACGAAGGGGACCTCGTTGTTCGGGAAGCGTGGCAACAAGACGCACACGTTGTGCCCCCGCTGCGGCTCCAAGGTCTACCACCTGCAGAAGTCCACCTGTGGCAAGTGCGGGTACCCCGCCAAGAGCAAGAGAAAGTATAACTGGAGCGCTAAGGCCAAGAGGAGGAACAACACCGACACGGGTCGCATGAGGCACTTGAAAATTGTGTACCGCAGATTCAGGCATGGATTCCGTGAGGGAACAACGCCTAAACCCAAGAGAGCTGCTTTTGCAGCCTCCAGTTCATCTTAAGGATTTCAGCAATTAGTATGAATAAATGTTCTGGTTAAAAAAAAAAGAAAGAAACTAAATAGGAGAAAGAAGTAGCCCTAAAAATCTACCAAGTAGGAATAAAAGGAGAAAAGAGGCAAATATCTGGTGTTTTATAGACTGTGACTTCTTTTTAAATTAGGTTAAAAAATTCTGAATACAGTATATTCTCAACATAATTAGTATTATTTTTAATTGCTCTGCAAGTTCATTTTTATTTGAAAAATCGAAACTTAAAAGCAAAATTGCATTAAAAAAATAGTGGCCTGGGTCCAGTTGAATTTGTAAAAACATAGAGGATGGCTTTGATTCATATTTGCGTGGAAAGTTAGACCTGGGTGAAAATGCAGATTGTAGACGCTCAGGGTACAGGAGTTGATGCAGTAGATGATGGACAAGTGCTTCCGGAAGTGCTCATAAAGCCACAGAGCTCCCCGGCCAACTCAGAGCAGAAATGCATTGCCACGTGCATGGACTACTATAAACTATGTGCTCTTGCTGTTGAGGTCATAACAGTTTTTACTGAAGATGTGTAAAATGAGCCACGAGAGACATGTGGTAACAGCACCTTAGTCCAAGGCTGGCCTGCAGACAGCCATGTCAAGAGTTTTGCGACAGTCATCTGTCACGCTTCTCTCTGGGTTGACCTGTTTTCTGCCATTTTCTAAGCCTGATTTGCTGGTTCTACTATGCTTCTCTGAGCTGAATGTCATGCCCGTACTACATATCATTTTTGTTTAAATATAAGACTAGAATTACCTTCTAGTAATTAATAGCTGATAGACTATTAGAACAATTTTCTCACTGTTACCAAACCTCATTTCAATTACTTCCCCCAGCAGTTTTAGAGTAAGGATTCACACTCTATAAATATGCATATTCATAGATATCTGCAAACTGAACAACTGCTGTCGCAAATGTCACTCTCTCACTTTTTCTTTGAAAGCCCATGTTGCTTCATCAGCAAGGAAGTTCAGTGGTTCTGAAAAATAGGGTTAAACAAGCTTTTCCATGTCTAGAATTCTTTCTTACTCTGCTTTGTTTCATTTTGTTTTTATGTCCACATTTATATCTCACACAGGCAAAGCAAACAAATGAAAACTATCAGGATAAAGCAACTATTCTATTCCAATGCTAAAATGAGCGAAGTTGACAATTGTCAATATTTAAAGGGAAATATATTAGGATGTAAAGATGACATACACTTGAGAGATCACAAAAAATAATGCAACACATGCTTGTTATTCTGCTGGCATGAAACTCTGTTCTGGCTTCTTTAGTTTGTTTCCCAATATATTTTTTTCATGTATTGATTGCACATCTTATGCTGTGTTCTCAAAGGATATTTTTACTTTTATGGGGAGGTGGTGGTTTGGGCTATGCCCAGTGGTGCTCTTGGTGATGTTCAAGAGGCCATACCCATTTCTGGGGATCAAATAAGAAATCAGTTGTGTGCAGAGAAAGTAACTTACCCTGTACTATTTCTCTGGTCCCATTTTTTAAAAAAATTTTTTACTTACTAGTTTTCAAATAAAGAAATAGCAAAAGCGGCATTTTAGTACACAAACATCAAAAATGGATTCACAATGGTTGAACTCTACAAGAAGAAAACATCCAATCCCATCAGAAAATGGGTGATGATATGAACAGAAACTCTCAAAGAAGAAATCCGAATGGCCAAAAGGCACATGAAAAAAAATGCTCTTCATTACTAATCATCAGGGAGGAACAGATCAAAATGACAATGAGATATCATCTCACACTACAGAGATTGGCCCACATCCAAAAGAACAAAAGCAACTGATGTTGGCGCGGATATGGAGAGAAAAGGATTTTCCTTCACTGCTGGTGGGAATGCCAACTGGTTCAACCCTTTTGGAAAATGGTATGGATTGAGCTTCCATTTGACCCAGCAATACCACTTCTGGGAATATGTCCCGGAGATGCAAAAAAGTACAGTAGAAATGACATCTGCACTTGTATGTTCATTGCAGTACTGTTTACAATAGCCAGAATCTGGAAAAAACTTGAGTGTCCTAGAACAGATGACTGGTTAAAGAAACTTTGGTACATCTACACAGTGGAATACTATGCAGATGTTAGAAAGAATGAAGTCATGAAATTTGCATATAAGTGGATCACCATGGAGAGTATGATGTTAAGTGAAATGAGTCAGAAAGAGAGGGACAGACATAGAAAGATTGCACACATTTGTGGAATATAAAGTAACAAAATGGGAGACTTGCACCCAAGAGTAGTAGAGATGAGTACTAGGAGGATTGCTCCATGGCATGGAAGCTAGCTTCACATTCTAGGGGAAAAGGCAGCTCAGATAGAGAAGAGACCACTAAGTAAAGGGTGCTTGGAGGGCCGGCTCAGGATGGGAGATGCGTGCTGAAAGTAGACTATAGACCGAATGATGGCCACTCAATATCTCTATTGCAAACCACAACACCCAAAAGGAGAGAGAGAGCAAAAGGGAATGCCCTGCCACAGAGATGCGGGTGGGGGGAGGGCATGGATTGAGGGTGGTGGAAGGGATATTGTAATCATTGGTGGTGGAGAATGGGCACTGGTGAAGGGATGGGTACTAGATCATTGCATGACTGAAATGTAAGCACGGAAGTTTGTAAGTCTGTAACTGAAACTCACACTGATTCATTAAAAAAATTAAAAATGGATTCAACTAGGTTTCTTTATAAAGGTTCTTTCTAGTCATCAAATCTCACTGTGTGTGTGTGGTGGGGGGGTGAGGGATGGGCTGTGAGTTTCCAAACCAATCAGTGATTTTCTGACAGCAGGTGGATGTCCTGAAATTTAACTCAGATTGGCACTATGTGTAAGGAAATTAACCCCCAAAGATGGCCCCCATTAGAGGCCAAGGGTAAGCTCAGGTATACCGTTGTGTCGCCGGTGCTTCAACTCCCACTTGTAAATACTGGTTGCGCTGGAGATTCTGACAAACCAGCCCCTCCTCCTTGTGTCTGATCGGTTTGCTGGAGCAGATCATAGAATTCAAAGGAACATTTTACTTGCTAGCTCATAGGCTTCTCCATGAAGGGTCTAACTCAAAGAACAAATGGGTGGAATATTTGTGGGATACAAAAGCACAGGATCTGGGAACGTTTTGAAGGGTCTATGATCTCGAAGAATGCCAATCTCTTCAAATCTCCCTGTATTCTCCACCGTAGCATATTTTTTGAGGAAGTTACACCTGACTATTCTCAGGATTACTCCTGGCTAGGGACTCAAAAATTACTTCTGGCAGTGCTCAGAGGATCATATGGGATGCTGAGTATCAAACCCAGGTTAGCCACATGCAAGGGAAATGCCTTACTCTCTGTACTGTCATTCCTGCCCCCTCTCTGAGTTTAATGCAGGTTTTACTAAGTGGGCGTGGTTGAATCATTAGAGATTTGCAATCATTCATCCTTCATTTCTCTCCTCACTTAGGAGGCAAAGGGATGCAAATTTCTCATCCCTTCCCATTCAGAGTTGGTTCCCCTAGCAACGAGTCTCCATCCTCAATTGTATTCCAAGAATCACCTCATTAACATGAACTCAGGTGAGAAGAATTTGTTATGTACATCAGAGCTGTCTACTGCTTTTATCACTCACAAAATTGCAAGGGTGTGAGAAACGGGATCAAAGACCAAATAAATGTTTGATTACAATATTACACTCACATTAGTTTCCCACTAACTCGTACTGAAAAGATCAGGCTTCAGCATTAATCTAGCAAATCAACGAGAAAAGTCAAGCAGGTCTCTGCATCTTTGAAAGGCTTCTGAAAATAACGCAGCTAATAAAAATCTCTGAAAGTGCCTCTAATACCTGGCCTTTTACAAATCATAGCCATGAATAGCTTCTATTTACAATTCAGTGATCAACAGAAGTGTGCTAAGACTGTAGTAAATTCACCCATGTCATCTGCGTGGTAGCCCTTCTCTCTCCTGGTGTGACCGTCTGATTTCCTTCTGGAAGTCCTCACCTGAACTCAACAGCAACAAATGACAAAAGTGACAGACCTGAGGCTGTGCAGTGCAGGGGGAAGTAAGTAATCCAGGTTGAACCAATGCACAGCAATTAGTTGTGCTTCAAAATAACCCAGTAAGGAAGAGAAGTAGCCTGCTGCAATTTCACCAGAATCCATTATAAGAAATTACTAAACATGAGCTAGGGTCCAGCATTGGTAGGTCAGTGTAACTTGGTTAGCAAGGGTGGGGTGGCATGTAGAAATCACTGTCTTGAGAATGCAGTCGGTATAAAAGAAAAAAGGAAAAACTGGTATGTGTGAGAGACACACACAACTTAATATTATTTGAGCTGCCCCATCCATCTGTCCCCAAAATAGACTTTGCCGAGATATACTATATTCTTTGTCTCGCAGGCTGCTATAAGAAGATACCATACACTGGTTAGCTAAAACAACATATATGTTGTTCTTCCTCATCATTTTAAAGGCTGGAGAATCAAGATTCAGGCACTGATGATGTAGACTTCACTCTAGTGTGAAACCTACTGCCATCTTGCTCTCTACATATATGACCTCCACGTTGTGAGCACCTAGAAAGAGAAAGACAGGGAGTGGGGCACTCTGGTGCATCGTGTTCCAGGGACACTGTTATATCAGGACCTGCTTTCACAACCAATTTAGTCTTCATTACCTTTGACAAACTATCTCCAAACATAATTACTCTGCTAGATAGGCCTTTCAGAAGACATAATTCTACCCAATAAGGTAAGTTCCCTCTGCTTTTTTTCCCCTGAAAATATTGGAGTGAATTTTTCAGTCATTTCATATGACAGGGTTCCAAAGGTCATATAGCCATCACGGCTGACTTCATCAGCCAACTCCCTCCTGTTCTGTCCTGAGTCTTCCTGCCTTCCTAGACCAGGCGCAGGGGCAACATGAATTTAGGACAGAAAACCTCTTTATTGAGATGATTCAAAACAAGCCCACTAGACTGTTGCTTCCCAGGTTTGAATTTATGTGCTAACTTTTTACTTAACCCCTCTCCTCTTAATAAATTGACTTATAAAACTATGAACACGAGTTGGAGTTATAGTAGAGTGGATAGGATGCTTGCCTTGCAAACAACTAGCCTGGGTTCAATTCCTAGCATGTCAGAGGGTCCCCCAAGCCCTTCCAGGAGTGACCCCTGAGTAGAGAACCAGGACTAAGACCATTAGTGTGGCCCCCCCAACAAAAACAACAGCAAAGCAGTGTGGACATAAGTCTCTACCAGATTTGATGAATTCATTACCATTTAGAAACACATGTAATTAAGCTTTGTACTCTATAAAAGCAATATTTTTATTTTTTTAGTTTGTGTTTTAGGTTACACCTAATGGTGCTAAGGGGCTATTCCCAGTGGTGCTTGGGGAACCATGTGGGTCTCGGCTCAGACCCTGGGATCCTACTTGCAAAGCATAACCCTTTGAGCCATTCCATTGGGGAAGAAATGTTTTAAAATACACAGAGGGGCCAGAGCAATAGTACAATGACTAGAGTGTTTTTCTTGTATGCAGAAAAACATGGGGTTTAATCCCAGAAACCCCATAAGTTTCCCTGAGCCCACCAGGAGTAAGCCCTGGGCAACAGCGTATGTGCTCTGGCCCTCTAATAAAAGAAAATGCATTAACAGATTCATGTTAAAACCCTGTTTGTGCATTTGTTAGTGTGTGGCTACATGTAATTTAACTTTTATAAGCTGTTTTTTTTTTTCCAATTCAAAGAAAGAAGATTGTTTTCTCCCTCTGGGTCATAGCATATGCAAATTTGCTAGCTCAGGTGCTGATATTGTAAAAAAGTAGCATATGAATGAATAGAATTAATTACAGAAAAACTTTCTCTTTTGTCTTGAACTTTCACTTTGTACTTGAGTATGTTTAATTTTTGACTCTTTCATAGGTTTATTGGCTTCATCTATTTTTTTGTCTCTTAGGAGAGTATAAGTTCTTTAATGTGTGAGTGTAATTATATGAGTTTGGCAATTTTGCCTAAATGAGGCAGAATAATTTAGTTGAGTATTTAGTAATAGTGCTCTCCATAATTTTTACAAATCTGTTTTGAAAAATACTGGGGAAAAGCAGAAGTCTTAACTGGAACTGTTTGTTATTTAGATGGATTACTTTTCTGAGATGCTTTTTGGTAATGGGAAAAAATAAAAACGCAGCAGTCTACTTGTTAAAATCATGTTCTATTGGAAATAAAGGCCTGAAAAAGCAGAATAGGTTGTTCTTTCTGTCTTGTTTAGTCAAAACTGGGATTTATTAAAAAATCAGGGTCCTGACTTTAGGTGAGCTTTACAGCCTAAAACTTCACTTTAAGTATTTTCTTGGACTGTTAACAAAACTGATAATTATGCTGTTTTGAGGTCATATTCATATTATACATTAATATTTTCTACTTTTCCTGGGTTGGTGAGTTTTAGAAGCAGACCTCTTATCTGGGAAATAGCATCTTGTTCTAAACAAATGACAAAAGACAGTAGAATATTTGTTTCCAATTCTCACTGTAAATTTTTTCTATTTTAAAATTATTTCTATGTGATCTGGAGACATAGTAGAGAAGCTCAAGTACTTGCCTTGCATGTGGTTAACCTGGAAAGCAGTGTATATGATCCCCCAAGACCCATCAGGAGTTATCTCTAAGGGGCTGGAGCAATAGTACAGTGGGTAGGGCATTTACCTTGCACGCGGCTGACCCAGGTTTGATTCCCAGCATCCCATATGATCCCCCGAGCACCACCAGGAATAATTCCTGAGTGCATGAGCTAGGAGTAACCCCTGAGCATCACCAGGTATGACCCCCAAAAAAAGGAGTTATCTCTGAGCATCACCACATCACCAGCTGTGCCCCTAACCCCAAATATAAATAAATACGATCACACGAATCACAAAAATCCCATTAATCACCGATTTCTCGGGCAGGCTCAGTAACCTCTCATTTCGTCCTTTCCCTGAGACCTTAGAAGGCTATCTCGACTAGGCCCTCCCAAGGATGTCACACTGGGGGCTCTTTCAGGGTCAGGGGAATGAGATCCAGCTTATTACTGGATTTATCATATGAATACACCATGGGAAGCTTGCAAGGCTGTCCCATGTGGGCAAGAAACTCTCAGAAGATTGCCAGTTTCTCCCAGAGGGAGAAGTAGGCTACAAGATATTGCTTCTGGGAGCTTGCTTTTAAGTCTCTGGATGTTGGCCGTTGATGGGATTACACACACCTGGGTTCCTCTGCCGGTACCTTCATGCATGCGGCCTGTCCAAACGTGTGGAGAGGGGCCTCAAGCATGGCTGTAGCTCTGCTCAGGGTGGGGAGGGAAGCTGGAGCCCATCCCCTCTGATGGGCCCCGGGGAAGACAGCCAGGCATGCGGGCAAGAGAAATATAAAATTATTTCTATATAAAATTAAATGATAGGGATTTATTTGAATAAAATGTAATATTTTTATCCTATTTTGCGTTGTTTTAACTGCCTGATCAACTAATATCACTAATGTTTATTCTAGCTAAAATAAAATAATATTGTACACATTACTTAGTGTTTTGGTTTCTTTTTTTTGTCATTGTCATTGGTATATATTAACATATTGTTCAAACATATTCTTTACAGAGAGGCATCATGTTTCATGTAAGCATGATCCTGAACTTATTCACCAGTCCATTTTACAGTGGTTTTTATTTTTTATCACTGTAAGCAATGTGCTGATAATATAGACATTCTTACACTGAAGAAAACATAGAATGAGATTTCTCTAATGTACATTCTTTTTGGGTAATTTTATGATGCTACATCATTCCTTCCAACAGTTAAATTAATCGGTTGCGTTTTTTTTTCTAATAGGAAAATTTGATAATGGAAATTATTCTCTGTGGTGTATTTTTATAGTTCACTTGAGTGAGTATGTTTAGTGATTCAGCCATTATAGGCAGTGAGGGATACCCCAGGACTGTGGACTTCCCAGTGGATATTTGTGTATTTTGTGTGTAAAGTTGATGGGACAGAAATCTTACACGGCGGCCTCATATGTGCATGTCAGGATTCAGCACTGGAGGTTGAGTTTAGAACTCCATCCTTATTGCCTTCAGATTATTGTTATTAGCCTGGGCTGGAGAAACTTCTGGGAAGAAGCACAACAGGACCTGGGCTGGCACTTCATGAAGGCTGTCTAGTGCTCTGCGCTAGCTCTTCATGACCTGAGGTAGGGTGCTCATCTGTTAACTGTCTGCACAGCTGTGCAGTTCCTCCTAGAGCCACCGTGGTGGGAATCACAGTGCATTTTCACAGCGAAGTTTCCATTATTTGCCACTCGGTGACTTTTATTCAGTGGATTTGAAGTGGAGCCCGGTAGCTTCACTTTCCAGAAAATTTTCCAGGTGGAGTTTTATGGTGAAAGCACTGGAGTTGGCAGACTTTGGAACAGATTGGGGGACAACCAAATTTTGCCTCCTAAGGTTTTTTCTAATGGGTTATAGGCTAAGATTTTTTTGGAGGGGAGGTGCATCTTTAAAAGATTGAAGTAATCAAAAGAAGAAGATTTTATGATATGTAAAAATTATACACAATTTACATTTCAATGTTCCTAAATAAAGTGTTTTTGGAACAGAGCCATGTCCATTCATTCCATATCATCCATAGTTGCTTTTTCTCAGCAACGGCACAGTTGAGTAGTTGCCACAGAAGCCATATGGCTAGAGAGCCAAAATATTTACAGTCTGGCCGTTACAGGAAAAGTCTGCCAAGTCCTAAACTAGTCATTTCGTTCTTGGTGTAGTACTAGGGATAGATCCCAAGGCCTTGTGTACACAGAGAATAAAATTTACAACTGAACCATATTCCCAGTCCTTAAACTAGTTATTTTTTAGTTTATTTTATTCATGGTAGCTATTTACCTCCTGTAATATACAAATACACTGTCAATCTCTAGATGTGCTGCAGTCCCCTAAAGTCACCTACATTTGTAGGTGAAAAAGTTTCTGACAAAGGGTTAATATTTGAAGTATGTAAAACAGTCATAAAACTCAACCACCATCAACACACACAAAATTGTTCGATATCAATGCTAATCATGGAGATGGAAATGAAAACAAACATGACACCACTTCATACCAATAAGAATTACCTATATCAAAACCACAGAAATATGTGCTCACCTCAATTATGAGAAAAAAGAACTTAAACCACTATTGGTAGGAATGGCCACTGGCTAAACCTGTACGGAGTGCACAATGAATATCTCTCAAAATTGTAAAATAGAAGTATAGGGCCAGAGAGATAGTACAGCAGGTAGGCTGTTTGCCTTACATGTAACTGACCTGGGTTTGCTCCCTAGTACCCCATATCACCCCTGAGGTTGCAAGGAATGATCATTGAACACTGAGTCAGGAGTAAGTCCTGAACACTGCCAGTCACAGCCCCCAAACCATAAAATCCAAACAAAATAGAACTATAATACCATCCAGGAATTCTATTTCTCAAGAACCTAAAAGCACCATTTCATAAAACACACACACGCACGCACACACACACACACACACACACACACACACACACACAAGGGGCTTTTGAAATGGTACTTTTTCAGCAATATTTCCAATAGCCGAGATCTGAAAACAACCCAAGTGCCCAATAACAGATGAGTGGATAAATAAGATATGGTCTTAGAAATAAGGCATGTATGTAACACAGCGGAATACCACTCAGCTATGAGAAAAGGTGGAATGTTGCCTTTTGCTACAGCATTGATGTAACTGGAGGATGTCCTGCCAAGCAAACTCAGTCAGAAGGAGAAGGACAAATACCAGATGATCTCATTTGTATGAGGTATATAAAGAAATCAAGGGAACAGTGTCCAATAAAAACATACCGTGCGTCTCTGACAACTGAGATTACCTAAGAAGGGTGAGGGGTACTGGAAGGAAAGGGTGAGTATAAGGTTATTAGCCTTTTGATAGTTGAGGTGGTATAGCATAGAGCCCCTAAAACATACAATCTCTCACATTTTAATAAACAAAATCATTGTGTGTGAAGGACAAACACAATGGTAAATTTCTATTTACTAGTCACAAGTGAGGAGATGATGTGAGAAACATACAATAACTTAATCATTAGCAGAATCAGAAAATCAGTGACAACAGTCACAACCTAACACACAGTATAGGATCTGGACTATGCCCCGTTCTCCCAGCTTCCCTCTCACTGACTCACAGCATTCTTAGAATAACTATTGCAGATAGGTGCTATCTTTATGCTTCCTTTTCAACTAGAGAAATAGGCAGAGAGAGATGAAGCAACAACTTGCTCACGTTCACATCATTCTAAGGAGTAGAGTGAGAATCTGAATTTAGGCCATTTAGCTCCAAGCTTGCCTGAAATCACCAAGTCTTGACTTCAAGTGATAAGGTAAAAGTTAAAGATTGGCATCCCCATTCCAATGTGAAAGTCAGAGGAGAGGAACACCACCCATAATGAACATTATAATAACCTTTTCATCAAGTCACCAGGTCAAATATCATCAGTTTCAATGAGATACACGAGGGAATAAAGAACACTGTTAGTTCAAAGACAGTTTCTTTTCCTATTTTAGATAGCATCCTGGGAAAAGCTTCTTTGCATAAGGAAACACCTGTGTAAGGAGCTTGTGATGGATAGTTGAAGACAAAGAGAATCACCTTGTGTGATGCCGACTGTGTAGAGACAGACCATGACCCATCAGGAAAAAAGATATGTTACTTCAAACTGATATGAAATAGAAAAATTAAGGATTTCAGATTTATATAGTGATAGCACAGCAGGTAGGGTGTTTGCCTTGCATGCAGTAGACCTGGGTTCGAGTACTCCATCCCTCTCGGAGAACTCGGCAAGCTACCGAGAGTATTCTGACTGCACTGCAGAGCCTGGCAAGCTACCCGTGGTGTATTCAATATGCAAAAAAACAGTAACAACAAGTTTCACAATGGTGACATTACTAGCTCAAGCAAATCGATGAACAATGGGACAACAGTGCTACAGTGCAAAAAAAACATACCATTTGGGCTAAACAAGACTATAAGCCACTAGCATATGACCCCATACTTTAGCAATTTTCTCTTCATACTAAGTCATCTTAATTCCAAAACTTTCCAAATGCTTCCCTATACCCAGATCTTTAATCAAAATTATGGCTGTCCCTTGAACTTGATGCCAAGCTTTGCAGTTATTGTTAGTTGATGAGAGTTACAAAGTGAGTTTCAGAACTTGGAGTTCTACCTGACATTGTGCTATGATCAAGCCTAATGTCCTTCACATGTATGTCATAAGGAATGTCTGCTTTAGATTAGACTAGCCCATTTTTACTGGTACTGGCAACATTGATAAGTGCTTTTCCTTAATGGAAGAGCATATTTTCATAGCCTTTCCAGGAATATCTTTGTGCTTTTAATGGAACCATAATTCTCTCCCTTATTTAATCTTTAATCACATACGATGTGGATTTCATTGACTGTAGAGCTCATGCACATTTACAAATGCCCCCAGAATAAAGGACTTGTTCATTTTTTTAAATCCTAAAGTGCTTCAGAGTATGCAACAAGACAAAGGACAAAAAGAAGTTATTTTGTTGAAGTGAAAAATAAGATCTTAAGTCACAAATCCCTGAAAAATAACAAATTAGCTTTAGCATTAAAATTAAGATATTCGACCTAAATGTACCTCAAAAACTTTCAGATCCCATAGGAAATATAACTTACTTTATTTTTTTATTATTTTGTAATCATTTTTTGGCATACCAAGTCATGTCCAGGGCTTACTCCTGACTCTGTGCTGCTCAGGGATCACTTTTGATGAACTCAGGGGACCATATGGGGTGCTGGGAATCAAACCCGCGCTGTTTGCATGCAAGGCGAGTTCTCTACCTACTATACAGTTTCTTAGACAAGAAAATAAATTTTAAAGGGACTATACTTTAAAACATTTTCCAAGAGAATAAATTCAGAAAGAAATGGATTTCAAAATCCATGAAAATGTGTTACTTATTCTACATGACCCAGAGATTCCATTTTTTGGCATCTATGTCAAGTACACAGAAACATAAATTCAAAGAGGAGTTTGCACACCTATATTCATAGAGTGCCAAGCACAACAAATTAATGGATAAAGGAGCCATTGCATATATGCACAACAGGATATGATGTAACTATAATGCAAAGATAAAGTCTTTCAGTTTGTTATAACTTAGACGGGACTTAGATAAAACCAGAGGTGATCCTGTTAAATGAGAAAGCCAGAAAAGAAGAAATGCTATGATCTCATTTATGTATAATATTTAATAAGAAGCAATAAAAAGATATAAATATTGGATTAGGAAAAGTTCCTGGCCTTTGTTTGCAAAACTGAGATTATCAAACAGTGAAATTACCAAACAATGGGGAGGAAAGGTGGCAGTGTAGAAGGAGTTGACTAGAGGAGACAGAAAAGCAGTGATGAAGAGTCTTGGATGCTTAGGTGGTGGTGAAAGTATAGTAACTTTGTACATCAAAACCATCAAAATTAACAGTATGGTGACCACACTCCATATAAGCTCATTAACTGACCGTGATCCAGAGACTCACAAATAAATGTTGGAAGATATCAACAAGCTGTGGAGATGCCTCCAGACCCCGAGCCAGGCTAAATCTCATATCCAGGGTGCCTCTGAGGGGGCAACACCCACCCAAACAGCCCTGGCAGCCAAAACCCTCCAGAACCCAATTGCCACCATGCTCACAGCCAATCTCCACAGCCTTGGACAAGCCTCATTTGAAGGAATCTGCTAAAAATCTCAGGTATACAGGTTTTGTGACAGAAATCTCCAGGCTCTCACCAAGTCAGGGATGAGAAACCTCCCCCACTACCCCTGTTTGTCCAGGAGCCTGGCAGTTACACTCACGAACTGCCTCTCGCACCATATAAGCACATTAAGTGGCCATTACCCAGAGACTCACAAATAAATTTCAGAAGAGTTCAACAAGCTGCAGAGATGTCTTCAGACCCCAAAGTCATCATCCAGTTAAAAATTTAACTCCAGCTGCATCACCTTATTTACAATCTTAGAATTCCTGGAACACCATCTCATATTCTGTACCACTGATGTGCCTGGAGTAGCACACCACATTGGATGGGATGTAAAGTAGGCAACGATTAATCTTAATGAAAAAATATTAGCACACAAAATTAGAAAAAAAATATTAGCACTCAACCTGTAACAATGCATTAGTAATCTCTTTCTTATAGAAGGGCTTAATGGCTCCAAGGTGAGATACAACAATTTTCACATAGTTTCTCTACAGAAACCTTTTTTGATCATTTTTAGTGAATTCATAATAAACAACACAAAATAAATTATTTAGGGCCTGCTACTGGAGCAGACTTTGGTGGTGGTTGTGAAAACTTGAAATAATGGTGGTGGAAAGGTGCAATGGTGGTGAGATTTAATGTTGGGATACTGAATGTAATAAATTATTGTGAACAATTTTATTAAAATATTTTTTAAAAGAAAAATGTAGGTAACCATGTTACTTAAACTACAATTTAAAAAAATGCTCCCCAAATTTGACATGTATGTGTTTTGGTTAAAATTCATAGACTCTGCATACAGTGAACATTGTTTTGAATATTTTAAGTTTCTTCAATATGTAATGTTATAAATAAAGGGATATCTTGTCTCACTGATGTGCCTAGGGGGGTTGTAGCATGGCATTTTAGCATTAGAAAGCAATTTCCCAATGAAAAGTGCATATATAGAAGCCCATGAGAGAGCTGGCAAGCTACCTGTGGCGTATTCATATGCCAAAACCAGTAACAGGTCTCATTCCCCTAACCCTGAAAGAGCCTCCAATGAGGCACCACTGGAAAGGATGAGTAAAAAGAGCTTCTAAAATCTCAGGGCTTGGACGAATGGAGATGCTACTGAGACCACTCAAGAAAATCGATAATCAACAGGATGATGATGATGATGATGATGATGATGATGATGATGATGATAGAAGCACATAGACAATATTCAGGTAAGAAAAGTGGAACTTTATAAAACATAAATTTTTAAAAAATCACAAATCACTAAATACAATGTGGCTTCATTAGATAATAAAACAGGAAAAAAGCATTAGTGGAAAGCTACTAAAATCTGAATAAACTTTGGAGTTAAGCCAATAGCAATATATCAATATTGGCTTCTTAGTTTTGACAAATACACCTGGGATTGTAAACTGTTAGCATTAGAGGAAATAAAATGAGAGGCAAATGGAATTTAGTTTTGAAACTGCTCTATAAACATAAAATTATTCTGAAATAAAAAGTTCATTAACAAAATCACAAAGTCATATAAATTTGTTATATGCCTGCCAAGGGGGGAGGGATGAGGGGGTGGAGGGACCCTGAGGATACTTGATGTTGCAACTTTGTATGCCTGAAACAATTCTATTATAAAAATTTTTGTAAATCATGCTGACTTAATTAAAAACAACGAGAGAGTTGAAAAAATCAAATATTTAAAAAACTAAGTTATCCAACAGACTAAAAATATTTGCATTTTATACAATCTGTGTACAACTATGGGTATCATGTGTGTTTATATATGTCAGGTACATAGGTGGGGATGTGTGAACATAGCTAGCACATATTGGCCTTTTCTTTGGTTGATAATATTGCTGTTAAAGGCTTAAAAAGATAAGTGATAATGGGAAGTGTATTGCTAAACTCATATTAATAAAAATTCATTTTAATAAAGTGCATTAATAAAAATTAATAAAATATTTAAATTCTGGAACATCTCTTTTTATCACTTTGCTTAAAATAGGCCATTTAAATTAATCTAATTTTATATTTCAATTCAATTAGGAAGAGACACAGATGATACATGAATCTTTAAATTACCAAAGAAAAGAATACGTCATCACAGATGGATAACATACAACTTTTCCTTTTATCTGTGTGTGTGTTTAAAGACTGTCTCTTTGTGATATCTTCAAAAACATACTTATGAAAATAACTCTGTTTTTTTTCCAAACTCTACAAAACATGGCTTTATTCTTATTTCAGGTCTTCTCCCAAAGATTCTGTTATGATAGATTCCCTTTTTGTTGTTTTTCAGTACAGAGGCATTAATGATATGAAGAAGACATATGTCAGAATGGTAAAGTACATCACTTACTTGGCTTATTTTAGGTCAGAATGTTACGGGTCAGGGCAAAATGAACACATTTATTGCCACAGCCATGAAAAGGAAAATAGACTACAAAGAAAAAAGTCTACTTAAAAAATATCAAAGTTGAAAGAGCACCAACAAATTATTCCTGAGAATAAAAAACTACTTTGTATAACAATTGTTGGTCATCATTTTTCCCTTAGGGATTGAATATTCATCTTGGGAAAAAAAGCAGAGAGAGATACTGCTGGTGAAGAAATCTTAACAAATTCTTGAGTTTTCTTAGGAAATTAGAACAACCGAAGGGAAACTTGAGGGGATTTTGATGGCAGAAGAAAACAATAGATTATCTGGAATGCAAGTAGAGTTTGGGTTAATGCCAAGTGATGACTTCATATGGTTGGGATCTCCAGAATCAGAATTATGACATGCTTATCTGCATTAAGTTTTCTGTATAGAAATAAAGGGTAGATTATATTTCAAGAGCCAATTACCTCATTGCAATAGTTATGACCTCTGTAGCCAATTGTGTTCCTCTTCCACCTGTACACCAGCTACAATCTGTTGTCGAAAATTTCCAACAAATGGAAACTACAACAACAGGAAACACTCTTGTTCAGTTTTGACCACAGAGGGAAGAAGCATGCATGAGATCATCATTTTATTCACCCCATCGTACACTTAGAAGGTCTGGGTTCCCTGAAAAAAACATTTTTCAGTTGTCACTGTGACACCATTGGAGTTGTCAGTAGGAACCAACTTTTAAATTAACTGTATGTAATGATGACTCGAGAAATTTGCCTTAAGGGAACTATCACTGTCACTGTCACTGTCATCCCGTTGCTCATTGATTTGCTCAAGTTGGCACCAGTAACGTCTTCATTGTGAAACTTGTTGTTACTGTTTCTGGCATATCAAATATACCACGAGTAGCTTGCCAGGCTCTGCTATGTGGGTGAGATACTCTTGGTAGCTTGCCAGGCTCTCCGAGAGGGACAAAGGAATCAAACCCACGTCAGCCACATGCAAGGCAAACTCCCTACCCACTGTGCTATTGCTCCAACCCCTTAAGGGAACTAGAAATTTTAACTTAGATATAAAGCTGCATTACAACAATAACTCTGTGCTGCAAATTGTGTAAAGGTGACAGTACTATAGTATGTGGTTAAGGGGTGGGTCCTTTTCTTGATGAATTTAGTCATTAATTTAAAAAAAATGAAACTAAACCTTTGGCATTATTTTAATGCTCACTTCTATAAAAATTACAAAAGAAATGCCAAATTCTATTTTTTAAAATCATTTGTCATCATAAAGAAACAACTTAAACTTAAATCAGTAGAAGGATTTGTTTCAAAGCCTATTAATTTTGGTGAAACTGAAGTAGTAAAACTTAATGCCATACTGAGTTCCCTCCCTGCCCCAAGCAAACCCCGGCAGCTGAAAACCTCCAGAATGCAGCACAGCCATGCTCAAGGCCATTCTCCACATGTTCAGAGGAGCCTCACCCATGAAGAAAACTGCAGAGGAACCCAGATATTCGGGACCCGGGGCTGAGATCTCCAAGCCTGCTTGGATCAGGACTGGCCCCCTCCCCCCAGCTCCCTAGTTTTCCAGTAGCTTGGCAGTCACAACCACAAACTCCCCAGGCACCATGTAATCTCTTCAATGGGCAAGATCCAGAGACTATGAAATAAAGTTCCCAGAAGAGAACAATGCAGTATTTCCTGGAGCACTTGGCCACATTTGTTTTAATAGGTACATCAGTGGGCTACATCACTCTAGCCCACTGATGTACCTAAAGTAGCACACATTTGTTTGGTTTTAACACATTTGCTTGTATCCTCTTATATAAGGGCTTAAACTGCCCCAGAGTGAAAAACAACAGCTTTCATACACTTCCCTCTTATTATGGTAGGTAGATGCTTGCTAGTGGGGTGGGTGTTTGAATATTATCTGTAATGAACTATTGTGAACTACTTTATGAAAATAAAATGTATAAAAATTACAAATAAATAAGTTACTAACGGCAAATTTAAAAATTTAATATCATTAGAGAATATTTAATTATCTTTGCTTTATCCTTATCTTAATGCATAGTCACACTTAACAATTTCAAGTTCATTTATTGAAAAAATATATTTTATATTATTTAATATTTAAATAATTTTAATTTGACTTATTTCTCATTTTTCGTGTGCTCAATTTAGAATGTTTTATGCTCATGGTGTCTTTCTCAATTACTCAATGATTCTTAAAGTTTCTATAAAGTTTTGACACCAACAATAAAATAGGCCACAATTCAAATGAGCTTCAAAGTGCCATCAAGCTTATAGAAAATAAAATATAATTTTTAAATTATTATTTCTGACCATACCTGGCAGTGTTCAGGGCTTACACCTAGCTCTGTGCTGAGGGATCACTCCTGGCAGGCTCAGGGAATCATATGGAGTGTTGAGATTTCAAGCAGAGTCATATATCCACTGTACTAGTCCTCCAGCTCCAAGCAAATAGAATAATAAGAAACACTGACAATATATGGGATGCATATATCTGTCTATCTATCTTTCCCACTTCTATTATATTTGTTTTATACATGCATATATGGGCTGGTGCGATAGCACAGCGGTAGGGCATTTACCTTACATGCAGCTGACCGAGGTTTGATTCCTCTGCCCCTCTTGGAGACCCCAGCAAGCTACCGAGAGTATGTCACCCACACGTCAGAGCCTGGCAAGCTACTCGTGGCGTATCTGATATGCCAAACACAGTAACAAACCAATCTCACAATGGAGACGTTACTGGTGCCTGCTCGAGCAAATCTATGAGCAACAGGATGACAGTAACAGTGACAGTGACAGTTATATATATACTATTATATATAGATAATTTTTATAAAAATTTTGAAGTTCTTCTTTTCTTTATTAAATCTTTGCAAAGAAAATCTTCACATACACAGACCTCCTATTAGTGCAATATGTTCACAGCTCAGTAGAACATAGAGCACATAGATAAAGTGAAAACAGACATATGCGATGAGAGTAACCTTAAAATGTTAGCAATGAATGTGAACTGATACATAAAGATTCAAAATTGCAGTATAAATGTTACAATACCCACATTCACAATTATTTTAAATCTTTAAGTTAATAGTGCCTAAAAATTATATGCTTTTGAATTAACTTTTAAATTGTTAGCTGTTGTTATTTATCACAAAGTTTAAAAATATAAAGAATTGGAGTAGGGGGCTGGAGCGATAGCACAGCGGGTAGGGCGTTTGCCTTGCACGCGGCCCACCTGGGTTCGATTCCCAGCATCCCATATGGTGCCCTGAGCACCGCCAGGAGTAATTCCTGAGTGCAGAGCCAGGATTAACCCCTGTGCATTGCCAGGTGTGACCCAAAAAGAAAAAAAAAAGGAAAAGGAAAAAATATTTCCTTTTCTGCTTACATTGTTTCAGATATGTCTATGCATGAAATAATATATCCCTGAGTAAAACTACTTTGTTTTTCTTTTTTTCTTTTTTCTTTTATATGATCTTATCATTAGGGACAAATTTAAAATCACAGTGTATAATTTCTTAATGCTTTTCCTGGCTAGAAAGTAATTTGTCAAAGCACTCCAATTTCTAAATAGCATAATATCTCAATAGAACACTGAAGCAATGCATCTGTTCATCTTGGATTTAGAGTACCTACAAAGGTTACTCATTCTGTGGACTAAATCTTGATATTGTTTCTTCTGAAAAGAATATTTAGCTTTAATAATAAAATATCAGTTAAATGATCTCTTCTATAAACCAGACTTTAATAAAGTCATATTTATTGAGATACAATTTACATGCATTATATACAAACTTTCAAAGGGTAGAGATTGAGTTTAGATATGCAGGATGTGTATTCTCATCTAGCCTAACAGATGGGACATTTCACCAACCCATAAAGTCCTCTCTATAGATAGAACCTCCATTTACCCACAGCCCTAAAGAAATGGTGGTCAATCTATCTTTCCTTTTTACAATTCTCACTTTAGAACATCATATAAATGGAACCATACAGCATGCAATCAATTGTGTCAGATATATTAACTTAGTTATTTAAACCAGAATTATGGTTAAAATTTAACAATGTTGTTCCATTGAACATAAATCTTTTTTTTTTTTTGGTTACTGAGAAGTATTCCATGGTGTGGATATACCACAACATTTTATGCATTCTGTTGTTGATGTATACTGTGAATAAAGCAGCTATTAAAATTTGCTCTGTGAACATTCCTTTTCATTTCTCTTAGGTACTTAAATATTCAGCTGTTTGAAATAATTGCTTCTATCCAGATTGTTCTCTAGATAGCTATAGCATTTGCATCCCCATCATTTAAGCTCCAGTTTTGCACCAACACTAGCAGTTTGTAGTATCAATCAATATTAATTTTAGCCATTTTAATGTGTATAGTGGTATATTGGACTTTTAATTCATATTTCCACTATGATTCTTGATACTTTTTTTTATGGAGGGGCACACCCAGCAGTGTTCATGGCTTACTCCTATCTCTCTGCTCTTGGTTCAATCCTGGCAAAATTGTGGACCACTTAGGTTGGGGACCACTTAGGTTCCAGGGATTGAACCTGGATTGGCTGTTTGCAAGGCAATTGCCCTACTCACTGTATTATTGCTCCAGCCCTAAATATTTTAACTTTTATTATTATTGGTATATGTTTTTTTTTGATAAATGTATGTTCATATCTCTTGCCTCTATTTTTAATGACTTTTCGGTCATAGTATGTTTATACTCTGAATATACGTTCTTTATTATGTAAATGCTTTGTAAATATTTTTCAATCAATCTGTAGCTTGTCACTTTATCTACATTTTAGTCTTTTGAGGAGCAGACACTTTGATTTGTTTGATAAAGTCCAATGTGTTCCATTATTTTGCTTTATCTCTTTTGTTCTGTTGTTTGTTTATTTATTTTTGGCAGAGTCAGTGGTTGAAATGAATCTCACATTATGAGCCATCTCCCTGGTCCTTGTGTGTGTGTGTGTGTGTGTGTGTGTGTGTCTTAATTATTTTCTTGGGCTCGAGTGATAGTACAGTGGGTAGGGCATTTGACTTGTATGTGGCCAACCCGGGTTCGATTCCTCCACCCCTCTCAGAGAGAGCTACTGAGAGTACTTTGACCGCATGGCAGAGCCTGGTAAGCTACTCATGGAGTATTTGACATGCCAAAAACAATAGCAGCAAGTCTCATAATGGAGACATTACTGGTGCCTGCTCGAGCAAATCAGTGAGCAATGGGATGACAGTGACAGTGAATCTAACATCACAGATATTTTCTCCTATATTTCCTTCTGGATTTTTTTTTTGAGAGGGGTTGTTCTGTTTTGTTTCACTCACACTTGGTTGTAAAATATATTTCAACACTGAATTAAAATAAAATAAAAACAACGCAAAAATAATCTTAAGAAATCCATATATATGTGTTTAAGACTGAGACTCATTTTTTTAAATTTTGATATAGAATTGTTTGCATCATTTGTTGAAAGAGACCCCCTTACCATCACCCCTTGATCCTGATTAATTATTTTTCATATCTGTATAAAATAATGTTTATATCACACAGGTGTAGGTCTATTTATAAACTTTTTTTTTTTTTGCTTTTTGGGTCACACCAGGAGTAACAGGGGTTACTCCTGGCTTTGCACTCAGGAATTACCCCTGGCTGTGCTCAGGGGACCATATGGGATGCTGGGATTTGAACCCGGGTCGGCCGCGTGCAAGGCAAAGGCCCTACCCGCTGTGCTATCTCTCCAGCCCCTATTTATAAACTCTTTAAGAATTTTTTTTGTTCATCTACAACACTATCTTTAAATTACTACCATATCATCTAAATTATGGCATTATATATTATATTTTATTATATGAAAGATTTCACATATATGTAAAAGATTATGTGTTCTAATAATTCTTGTCTCTCTGTGGGGGAACCAAGTTGGCAGGGCTCAGGACTTACTCCTGGCTCTGAAACTATTCCCGGTAGGGTTTAGGAAGACCATATGCGGCCCTGGAGATTAAACCCATGTTGGCTGCTTGCAAGGCAAGCACCCTACCTGCTGTACTTACTCTCTCTCTCTCTCTAGTGCCTGTGCTATATTTCACATTTTAAGTAAATATTTGAATACCATTATCCTTCATAAACCTATGTGCCCTGAAAGTAATTATTTGTTGGACAGTGTTGACAGAGGCTGACTGGAGAAGACATCCCATCTCAATGATGAAAGAACTGCTATTATTAGTTGTTAGATTGGGGTGATTCTATTTTCCTGCATTTCACAGATTGGGAGCTCACTGAATCCAGGTCATTCATTCACAGATAAAATGGATACTGGATAATACTATTTTATTTTTACTAACCTCTAGTTTAGACACAGTGATTCCTTCACTTACAAATCTGGGCAATGTGGTATTGGCAGTACTTGAGACTATCATCAATAGAAGACATAGACATTTCATATCACTTTATCATTACAGATAATATCTTAAAACATTCACATTTATTGTTACTTAAAAATCAACCATTTTTAAATCTGCTATTTGTTCTGATTTTATGAGATAAAACACATGTTGTTAAATATTAATGCTTTTTAAACTTGTGTTAACCATCTCAATATGACTAGTATATATATTTTTTTATTGGGGCTGGAGCAATAGCACAGCATGTAGGGCGTTTGCCTTGTACGAGACCGACCCAGGTTCGATTCCTCCACCCCTCTCGGAGAGCCCGGCAAGCTACCAAGAGTATCCCACCCGCATGGCAGAGGCTGGCAAGCTACCTGTGATGTATTCAATATGCCAAAAACAGTAACAATAAGTCTCACAATGAGAGTGATGTAAGATCTGTCTCATACCGCAAGAAGCATCTCACACACACACACTCTCACAGCATTTCACAATGTTTGAATCACTGAAAACTTGGAACTACTTGCTTGAGCAAATCGATGAGCAATGGGATGACAGTGACAGTGACAGTGATTTTTTTTCATTATATATATATCACTATTATATTTTAAAAGATTATTTGAGAAGGGATCCAAAGGGAAATCCTGACTGTGAAAAGAGCTCTGGGTTCTGTATTTCTTTTCCCCTGATCTACTGCTTGCAGGTCTCCACAGTGCAAAGTTCATTCAAAATGTTTCCATTTAGAATAGTACAATTTATCAGTATTGTCTTATTTCATCCTGTACTAATAACATGTCGTGTATTGAATTGCTTCATTTTGTTAGGGAAAGTGCCATTTAGACAGAACAGTTCCCTGGTTTTGAGGAACGCAGGCACATTACTTCGGGCAGATAAATAGGCGGACTGTGGCACTATACTTTCATGTGCTCTCATAAGAACACATAGCAGCAGCATCAATGATGATGCTCTATAAAATAACATAATATGAGACTGACACCCAAGGACAGTAGACACAAGGGCCAGGAAGATTACTTCATAGTTGGAAGCCTGTCTCATGAGCTTGGGGAGAAGGCAGATGGAATAGAAAAGGGATCACTAAGTCAATGATGATTGAAAGAATCGTTTGGGCTGGGAGATGTGTGCTGAAAGTAGATAAAGGACCAAACATGATAGCCTCTCAGTATCTATACTGCAAACCATAACGCCCCAAAGCAGAGAGAGAGAGTATGGGGCAAACTGTCTGCCATAACGGCAAGGGAAGGATTGGAAGGGGAGGGTATACTGGAGACATTGGTGGTGGAAAATGTGCACTGGTAGAGGAATGGGTGTTCAATCATTGTACGACTGTATGATTATTGTATGATCATACATTGTATAACTCAAACATGAAAGTTTTATAACTGCATCTCATGGTGATTCAATTTTTAAAAAATAATGGGGACTGGAACAATAGCACAGCATGGGCCAGAGCGATAGCATAGCGGGTAGGGCGTTTGCCTTGCACGCGGCCGACCCGGGTTCAATCCACGGCATCCCATATGGTCCCCCAAGCACTGCCAGAAGTAATTCCTGAGTGGAAAGCCAGGAATAACCCTTGAGCATTGCTGGGTGTGACCCAAAAAGCAAAACAAAAACAAAAACAAAAACAAAAAAAACAATAGCACAGCAGGTAGGGCGTTGGCCTTGCATGCGGACGACCCAGGTTCAGTTCCCAGCATTCCATATGGTCCCCTGAGCACTGACAGGAATAATTCCTGAGTTCAGAGCCAGGAGTAACCCCTGAGCATCGCCGGGTGCGACCCAAAAAGGAAAAAAATGATGATGTTCTTACACTCTTGAATGGTGGTGGATAGAAGTGAGGGCAGAATACCCATAAATGCTTGCCACAAGAGTTGCCATGGAAGAAGAAACCTGAAGGATAAGGAAGATGTGAAAGGACTGCCTTCCACAGAGGAAAACGTACAAACATTAAAAAAAAAAATCAGCGCTTTAACTCGTGTCCTCAGGCAGAAGGCTGCTCCCGGGAGGAAATTTATACTGCTGTTTCTCCTCACCCAGAAGAATCAGACTCAAAATATAAACTCCGAAGTGTGCCCTGTCTTGATGAGAACATTCAGCTTGGATTTACCATTCTTTCGTGGCAGGCCAAAGAAGTTCTTTCCCTCAGGTACTTTCTCCCCAGAGAAAGTACGAAAGTAAGAAGCAGGAGGTTGGCCCCTTCCATGCCCGCCACTACTTCTTGTGCTTCCCCAGTTTGTCCCTCTGGCCAGGGCTCCCCGTTCGTCTTCGGGTCTCAGCCAGTTCCTCCTGGACTGGGTACAAACAGTGTACCCTGGGAATGGACTCAGCGCTGATCTCGCCTTCAGCATTTGAGCCATGGAGGTCCTCCTCGACCCTGGGTGGGATTTGTCATTTGTATATTCTCAACAGATTGTTACCGAGAGAATTTCCTATTTAAACTGTCCTCCAGCACATCCCTGTGCCCCACAGCAGCGGGGGGTGCTCAGCTAATTAGGGACTAAATTGACTTTTTAGCATGTTATCAGCTGTGGCAGGCTTGCCGGCTTCCTCTCTGCCAGAACTCAGGATCATTCATTCCTCTGTGAGTTGCCAGGGCTTCCATTTTCACTTCGTCGGGATGGAAATGAAGCCAACTCCAGCCACCTATTGCCGCGTATTCTCACTTAGATAGGGGTGTGAAAGAAGGATCTTCATAATGTGGAGGTTTCTATTTAGTCGAGGAAATTGTTTTTAATTTAGTCATCCTTAAGGGAAACAGGCTGCCATTTGTTGAGGGGTTTGTGCTTCTAACTGTGGTGTGGGGAGCATTGCGGTTTCAAAGGAAGCGGGCAGTGCCCTTTCTTGCCCCCTGTAGGAGGGGGTCTTTGTTTCTTATTAAAAGGCACTTTTCTAATGATGCCATAAGCTTTTATGATTGCTTTTACCAGGCATTGTTCTTTTCAATTGGAAAATTGGTCATTTGTTTTCCCCAAGGAGGATCAGTATATCACCTTTCTTTCTTTGGCAGCATTTTCCATGTATACACGTTCTATGACAGCATAGGACAGTTAAAAAGTGATATATCTTTCTTCCCTCCAGGAAGAATAAAGGAGAAATATTTTTTGTGTAATCGACTTTCCACTAGTTCTTAATATCCTGCTTCTATCCTTTATATTCTTTCCTATAATCTTTGTACTGCCATTGAATTAGACTGACCAGCAAGTCTTTCTTAATTGAAGTCAGGTTCCAAACTGAATTTAGCAATACAGGCACAAAGAGCTCTCATTATTGGGTAATCAAAATACACTCTAAAGTAGGTCTTAGCTTTTAGTGTCTTTTATATACTTTCTCACACATGGAGTAATGTACTCTATTACTTTACTGCTAAACCACATCCCTAGTACTTGATTTAAAAAAAAATAACAACCCTCTGGAGTAGTGTCTAAAATTTTGCAGCCCAACATCCCATTACTCCTACGGAATATGGAATAGTTATATATTGAAAGAACACTGATTTTGGAGAAAGAAATCTTGGATCAGCATGAACAAAACCATGTATACCTCTCAGAATTCCTCTGCAGAATTCTGCTTACACAAATGTAGATAAACCAAGTTACTGTAGAAACATAAAAGGAAGAATAAATGTAAATTGTAAACGTGGTCAGTTGAGGGGGCTCAAGAGAAAGTGCCAAGTGCTTGCTCTGAATGCCAGATGAACTGATATTCCATTTCCAGAGAAAGTAACATTTGATGTAGGTAGCAAAATATGAGTAGAATTCACCAGGCAAGAAGGTAATAGGTTATGCCACTGGTTAAGTATATAACCTTTATCACTTGCAAAGAGATAATGACCACAAAGACAGAAAGTGATGTATGATCTGTCTCATACCGCAAGAAGCATCTCACGCACACATTTCACAATGTTTGAATCACTGAAAATTTGGAACTACTTGCTTCTCACCCTTCATCCTTCCTAAGTGGACAAGATACATGCTCACTGAAACATCTCATCCTCTCATTCCCTGATGGTCTTCTGTCTGCACAGCAATATTCTTCTTCCTTCTTCCTCTCCCACATTGGCCATCCCTTCTCACCAAGGCCTTTTGGACATCTTTCTTTAGATAAAACAAACTATGCCCTTCCATTGTCCTTCTCTGTTATTCTGATGCCTGGTTGCCTCTGAAAGATATTTCATTGCCACTCTCTACTGCACTGAATACATTTTTTTCCTTTTTTAATTGAATCCCCATGAAGATAGACCATTACAAAGCTGTTCATAATTGGGTTTCAGTTATACAATGTTCCAACACCCATCCCTTCACCAGTGTACATTTCCTACCACAAATGTCCCCAGATTCCCTCCCACCATCCCTCTACCAACTCCCACTCTTTGCCTGCATCTATAGCAGCTACCTTTTCTCTCTCTCTCTCTCTCTCTCTCTCTCTCTCTCTCTCTCTGTCCTTTTGTGCATTATGGTTTGCAATACTGGTACTAAGATGCCATCATGTTTGTTCAGGGTGTTCAGTATTTTTATCAGGAGGGTACAACTGAATTTGCTTTTGTTTTTAACTAGGTGGTGTCTTTGGGGTGTGAACATGACTACAGGGGCTTGAGGAAGTTCAGGGATGTGGGGAAAGGTAGCCCATTCCAACCTCAAGGAAGCCCAGAGATTTCAGTCACAAAACCTGCATACCTGAGTTTTCAGCAGATTAATGACATGGTGAGGTCCATCCAGAGATAGTGGAGTCCAGCCAGGAACGTGGCAACAATTCTGGATTGTGGGAGCAAATGGCTGATGGGGACTCTGTTTGAGCAGGCACTGGGCTAACCTGCTCCCCTTGGAAGTTCAATTTCCATCTCTATATTGAAAACTCTTAAGTTTGTATCCAGACTTCCTCTTTGTTCAACACTATTACAGACCAGGACTTCTTTAACGTCTCTTAGATGTTACAGCATCATCATAGTTTGAAGATATATAACATGAAATTTTAAGTTTTATCCCAAATACTGCTTTTCAGTATACCTAATTACCCTTTCCAAATACTGCTCTTCAGAATACCTTTTTACCCTTTCATATAGTTAAACAAGGGCTGGAGAGACAGCACAGCGTGTAAGGCATTTGCCTTGCACATGGTTGACCCGGGTTTGATTCCTCCATCCCTTCTGAAGAGCCCGGCAAGCTATCAAGATTATCCCACCCATATGGCAGAGTCTGGCAAGCTACCCATGGCATATTCTATATGCCAAAAACAGTAACAATAAGTCTCACAATGGAGACATCACTGGTGCCCACTCGAGCAAATTGATGAACAATGGGACGACAGTGCTATAGTACATAGTTAAACAATACAGAAACAGTTATAGCTCATTGGCCAAAGACCTCTGGGAATGATACTTAGTTCTCTTGTCACAGCAGGGGGAATGGACTACTTAAGAATTGTGGGTGGTATAAATAGAGTTATTTGAATATTTTTATGACTTGGGCTTGTATAAGTGTAGGGACGACTTAAAAAACATGAGATTCATTTATAAATTAGACATTATTAAGAAGATGAAGAAATTGATAGTTAAGGGGTTTCTTTATTAATAGTAGAGGCAAGATAATTACAATTGACTGACAGTAGTAATTGCTAAAAAATAAAAAAGAAGCAGTCACACCTTAGCCAAAGAGAATTTGGTGCACACATAAACTGCTTGGCAATAAGAAAAGATGAAGTCATAGAATTTGCTACTATGGAAAGATCTGGAGAGTATCATGCTGAGCAAAGTTAGTCAGAGGAGAGGGATAGACACAGATGATCTCTCTCACATGTGGGGTGTAAAGACACATAGTTGGGGAATAACAAACGCCTAAAGGCAACCTAAAGCAAGAGCACGATGTCTGACCTAAAGTTAGAAGCTTGCCAGTGGGGTCTGTGTGTGTGTGAAGTGGGGGGATAGGCCAGTGAAGGACAGGAGGACAATGCTGAAGGGAAGTGACACTCTGACAGAGGAATGAGTGCAGAAAGGAAGTAAAGTGATGTACATGATACCCTATCAGCAACAGAAAAAAAAGTAGAAATTTCTTGCCAGAGGACGGCTGGGGTGGGGGGCAAAAAGCTAACTGGGGACATTCTGGAAGGAAGTGAACACTTGTGAAGAGATTGGTAAGCCTGAAACCCAACCATAAATAACTTTATGGCTTTCTAATTCACAGTGATTTAAGTAAGAGAGAAAGAGAGAGAGAGAGAGAGAGGGAGAGAGAGAGAGGGAGAGAGAGAAAAAGGATGTTGAGACATACAGAAAGAGAGAGGGAAGGAGAGAAAAGATGCTGAGACTTGCAGTAAGAGAGACTGAGAAACAGAGAGACACAGAGAGAGACAGAGACAGAGAGACACACACAGAAAGAGAGAAACAGGATGTTGAGATTTGCCTTGTCAGTCTTATTCTATACATGTCACTGGAGGACCTTGTCTGAACTACTGTCTATAATTATCATTGATTTTAAGTTTTACCAGCTCTAGATTTTAAATAGGTCACTGTCATCCCGTTGCTCATCGATTTGTTCGAGCAGGCATCAGTAACGTCTCTCATTGAGAGACTTATTAAATTCGTAGGTTTGGAAAATATTACTTTACTTTTTTATTTAATTTCCCTACTATAAATTAAATAGTAACAACAAGTCAGGATGACACGAGTGAACAACTTGTAGATGACAGACAGCAGGCAGATTGGGCGATAGTTGCCAAAGTCTTGGATGTCTCTCTTCTTGTATAACAGAACGGTCCTACTGGTTTTCCACTGAGAAAGAACCTTGCATTCAGACAGGTAGCGTGTGAAGAGTCGAGCCAGTGTATTCATGAGTAATGGCGGCAGATTCTTCAGGTGTTCAGGTCTGACCTTGTCCGGACCAGGTGCTGTATGCGATTTTACCAATGAAATAGCGTGTCGGATTTCAGAAGGGAGAATGTTGGGAACGACATATCCATCCTGAAGAATTTGGTATGTGGGCAGGTGGACATGACTGTCAAAGAGATCTGAGTAGAAGTTGTAAATAATCCTCTCCATTGCCTTTCTGGAAGATGTGATAGATTCATCGGGACGTCGGAGGGTGGTCATCTTGGTCTTGTAGTTGGCGAAGGACAGGCAAGCGTTGAGAATACTTTTCCCAGCTTCTGCTGCACTGGCCAACTTTGAGGTCTTCTCTATTTGAGGTGTTCTTTTATCGCTTCTCTGCACAGCTTTGTGAGCTCGGACATTAGCTTGTGGTTGCCTGAGGCTCGCGCCAAACCACATTGACGAATGAGCTCGAGAGTTTCTGAAGACAGGCGTCTATTTGTGGCTTTCTCACTCTCGGCATTCTTCGCACAGTCATGGAGGTGCTGAACCAGTTGATCATATTCCTCATTGATGTTATCAAGGACGGCATCTTCCCACGTTGCTGCAAAAGTGCCAAAGAGCTTCCAGTTCGTGGTCATTCTGGGAGTTGCCTTCTTAGACCTAAATTTTGCAGACTTTTCTCCCTGTTCTGTGAAGTAGAATTTTGCATGAAGGAAACGGTGGTCCAATTCCGTTTGGAATTTTGGGAAACAGCAACATTGGTCAGGCAAAACCTTCGATTGAATATGATGTGGTCAATTTCATTGTGGAACTGTCCACCAGGATACTCCCATGTCCAGCGTTTAGATTCAGCCTTCTGGAACTGTGAGTTACCATGGATGGTCTTGGTCGACATGATGAATTCAGACAGTCTCTCACCCTGATTGTTCCATTCTAGGCCATGTGTCCCAATGTGGAATTCTTCGGGTGACCTTCTCTGACCTATCTTGGCATTAAAATCACCAACAATGATCTTGTAGAAGGTGTGGTCTTCTTTATAGACTGTCTCCAGTTCCATGTAGAACCTCTCAATTTCTTCTTCATTGTAGTTGGAAGTTGGTGCGTAAGACGATGAAGATAGAAACTGCAGGCAGTGAGCAACATCTATTCAAGCGTAATCATCCAATTCGGGTTGTTAGGCATTCAAATGAATCGATGCTCATGGCCAAGTTCGTGTTGACAAGGACACCAATGCCACCAATGCCTCTGTTGTCACATGTTCCAAGGAACAATTCTTCTCCAGTGTCAAAAATGGCTTGATGTGATTGATGTCTCCCTGTTTTAGTCAGACCAATGATGTCGTAGTTGATCTTCTGCGCTTGCACCATCAGGTCCTCGATGGATGTCTCTGATGCCAGCGTATGTGCGTTGAAAGTACAATCATTTTAGTCTTTCTTCATTTTGGCAGTCTAGTTCATCCCTGAGACTTTTTCATCCTCTCCTTGCTCATCTTTCTTAACGCTGCCATATTGGGGGCTCTTTCAGTGACAGGTGAATGAGGCCAATTGTTGTTACTGTTGTTGGCATATCGAATATGAATAGAATAGGCAGAACACTAGATGAAGGACAACCAGGCGAGCAAGCCAGGTTCCAAAGGGGATTCAGTATGATAGACCATATCCACACAGTGACCAACTCATTGAAGTTTCATGAGAGTTTAAGATGCCGCTCTGTCTAACGTTCATCGACTTAAAGAAGGCCTTCGATTCTGTTGAGACTGAGGCAGTCATTGAAGCCCTGGCCAAACAGGGCATTCAAACTCAATATATCAAAATCCTCCGCAAGCTGTATTGTGGATTCACCACCAGGATCTCACCATTCTACAAGGAAGTGATCATTGATGCAAAGAGAGGGGTGCGGCAGGGTGATACCATTTCTTTTATTTTAAAATAAAAAATTTATTTTATTAAATCACCGTGTGGAAGATTACAATGCTTTCAGGCTTAGGTCTCAGTTATACAATGCTGAAACAACCATCACTTCACCAGTGCCCATATACCACCACCAAAAAAAAAAAAAACCCACACAGTACACCTCCCATCCCGACCCCCCCCCCCACCTTGTAACTGATAAGTTTCATTTTACATTCTGTTTACTTTCGTTACATTCAATATTTCAACAGAAACCTCACTATTGTTGTTAGGAGTACCCCACTAGATTCAGGCCTACTGTGAAGACAAATAAGGTCGCGCGGCCACAGTAGCGGCCGCGCGGTTTTGAATTTCTGTACTTTAACACTAAGTCCAGGGAGATTTCTTCCAGATATTTGATCATTGCAGGCTTGAAAACACAATCTGTGGTCGTCTTAATATGGCGGACACCGCGCCCTTCATCCCCGGAGAGAAAGAGGCGAGAGAGAGAAATACCTTTCCCCTCCTGGGCGGGCACGGGGCCGAGGCTTAGTTCTCAGGCTGGAGACATTCTGCGAGGAATTGCCCATGCCGAAAGAGGTTTTGCTGGGTCTGGATTCATGCTTGTGCAGCTGCGGAGAGGCCGCACACGCGTGCGGCCCCCGGGATCACATCTCGGCGGTGGGAGGGGCCTGTGCCTCCCACCTTCCCAAGAGCACCCTCTTGTCCTTTTGCTGCAGTTTTTGTCGTAAATCTCATCTGTGGTCATCTTAATATGGCAGACACCGCACCCTTCATCCCCGGAGAGAAAGAGGAGAGAGAGAGAAATACCTTTCCCCTCCTGGGCGGGCACTGGGCCGAGGCTTAGTTCTCAGGCTGGAGACATTCTTCGAGGAGTTGCCCATGCCGAAAGAGGTTTTGCTGGGTCTAGATTGATGTTTGTGCAGCTGCGGAGAGGCCGCACATGCGTGCGGCCCACGGGAGGTGATACCATTTCACCAAAACTCTTCAGTGCCACCCTCGAGAACATCATGTAACGACTGAAATGGGAAGGAATGGGAGTGAACATAGACGGTCGGCAATTACACCACCTCCGGTTCACTGATGACATCATTCTCATAACACCAAACATTGGCCAAGTGGCACAAATGCTGGCCGACTTTGACCACAAGTGTGGAAAGGTTGGATTGCAGCCGAATCTCAACAAGACGATGTTCATGAAAAACGAACTGGTCCCTGAAGCTCCATTTGCTCTCAATAGAATGAACATCTCTGAATGCAGCAGCTATGTGTACCTGGGTTGAGAACTCAACATGAGGAATGACTTGGTGTCAGAACTGCACAGGAGAAAGAGAGCAGCGTGGAATGCATTCAAGAGCATCGAAGAAGTGGTTAAGAGAACAAAGAACCTCCGACTCCGGGCACATATTTTTGATTCCACCATTTTTCCTGCACTAACATATGCCTCAGAGACCTGAGCCCTATGCAAACAGGATGAGAATGCTATTAGGGTATCCCAAAGAGGAATTGAAAGAGCTATGCTAGGAGTATCATGTCTCACTCAAGTGAGAGAAGGAATCTGGAGTTCTGACCTCCTTCGATGGTCAAGAATCAGCGACATTGTCTCGTTTGCCAACGCATCAAAAATCAGATGGGCCTGTCATGTAAGTCGATTCAGAGACAACCGCTGGACTGGAGCTGTTACTGACTGGATTCCACGGGATGTCAAAAGACCTCGTGGCCTCCCACCAACTAGTTGGTTAGATTTCTTCATCAAATCCCTGAATGAAGGATTTGAGGCTCTTCCTGTGCCTGGAGCAAGCAGATATCATTGGGCTGCACTAGCATGCGACAGGGACAAATGGAGACGTTACTGGCACCCACTCGAGCAAATCGAAGATCAACGGGATGACAAGTGATACAAGTGAACAAGTCTCACAATGGAGACATTTCTGGTGCCCCCTTGAGCAAATCGATGAGCAATGGGATGACAGTGTTACAATGAAATTAAATATATTAACTAACATACACATATGTATGTATATTATATATAAGCTGGAAAATATATAAAATTATAAATTTCAAATTAACTTTCTGATTAATTGGTAACTATAAGAATAAGCAAATATCTATTGTTTCTGACAAAAATTCAACTTTTCCCCTTTTTCCAGACAGAAAATTAAAAATTGTTTTGCAGCTAATTTTAATTATACATTTCCCCCTCATTAAAAAATTTTTAAGGAAAAAGATTATCAAATATTATTCTAGTGATTTGCAAAAACAGTTCCATTTGAATGTTAGATTATGAGACCTCTTAGAAGGAGGTAGCCATAAATCTTTAATCATTTGAGGGTTTATACTTTTAATGAAATTTTGTTTTTCTTAAGAGAACCTGAAAAAAAGGGGGAAAACCAGAAAATACAGAAATAACCAACAAATAAAACAGGACCTGTTATGATTCAGTGGTTAGACTCTCAGAATCACTAGACTTGACCTTCACATTGTCACTTAATGGCTGTCCTGCCTAATTCTGCTTGCAGCCATTTATTTTATTATCTGTATCTCAATTTCCTCTTCAGTGAAGATACAGAAATCACACAGTCCATTCCTCTCTGAATTATTGGAGGGCTCAATAAATTAATACATAGAAAGTGCTTAGAATGGCACCTAGCATAGAATAAATATTTTACTCAATAATATTTAGTTAGCATTATTATTAACATTCATTATGTCATTTCGAGCCTAAAACCCCTTTTAAAAATTAAGTAGTTGCCAGTGATACTTTGTATGAATGGATTGTATGTGTAATGGAGAAAAAAGTTTAAATGACCTCTAAAATTTTTAAACAGAGCTGGCAATTCTACCATATGCCCTTAGCAAGAGCTACTATTCAGAGAAGCCAGCATACTTAAGAACAGTGAATCTTTGGGGCTGGAGCCATAGCACAGAGGGTAGGGCGTTTGCCTTGCATGCGGTCGACCTGGGTTTGATTCCCAGCATCCCATATGACTCCTTGAGCACCTCCAGGAGTAATTCCTGAGTGTAGAGCCAGGAGTAACCCCTGTGCATCAATGGGTGTGACCCAAAGAGAAAAAAAAAAGAATAGGGAATCTGAAATTATGGTAACATAGGACAGCCAGCGGGTAGGGCATTTGCCTTGCATGCGGCCGACCTGGGTTCGAATCTTCCGTCCCTCTTCTCAGAGAGCTGGCAAGCCACTGAGAGTATCCCACCCGCATGGCAGAGCCTGGCAAGCTCCCCGTGGCATATTCGATATGCCAAAAACAGTAGCAAGTCTCACAATGGAGACGTTGAGGGTGCCCGCTCGAGCAAATAGATGAACAATGGGACTACAGTGCTACAGTGCTACTGAAGCCCTTCATGGAGACAGGGATGGTGAAAGAGCAATTTGAATAGTAAACTTTTGATCATTATCATCATCATTCCGTTGATCATTGAATTTCTCGAGTGGTCTCAGTAATGTCTCCATTCTTCCAAGACCTGAGATTTTAGAAGGCTCTCTCTACCCGTCCTTCCAATGATGCCGTACTGGAGGCTCTTTTAGGGTCAGGGGAATGAGACCCAGCTTGTTACTTGTTTTGGCATATTAATACACGATGGGGACCTTACGAGGCTATCCCATGTGGGCAGGAAACTCCCAGGAGTTTGCCAGGTTCTCCCAGAGGGAGAAGTAGGATATAAGCAAGCTTCCTGGAGCTGACTTTTAAGTCTCTGGATGCTGGCCGTTGACAGGGTTACATGGCGCTGGGGGCAGTCCCTGGGTGTGACCGCCTAGCTACTGGAAAATGGGAAATATAGATGGAGGAGGCCCAGTCCCGATCTGAGCAGACTTGGAGATCTCAGTCCCAGGTCCCGCACACCTGGGTTCCTCTGCCGGTTCCTTCATGTGCGAGGCTTGTCCGAACGTGTGGATAGGGGCCTTGAGCATGGCTGTGGCTAGACTCCAGAGGTCTTAGGCCACGGGGAGCTCTGCTCAGGGTGGGGAGGGAAGCTGGAGCCCATCCCCTTCGAGGAGGCCCCGGGGAAGACAGCCAGGCGCATGGGCAAGAGACTCTCTGCTAACTTTTAAAATGACCAAAAAATTGATGATGCACCCTAGCTTGCCAGGAAGGGGCTTATACAACACCTCGGGGCTGAATAGCAGAGGCCAATAAAAGTGGTGCTTTAGAGGGAATTCCATGAAATCTATAACCGAAGGGGTCACATTCTTCTCTTCCTGTTAAGCAGGCCTCTCTGATATCTATGACTAATACAATCTAATAGAGAAAAGCATTTTTGATTATGAATGTTTTAATTTGTCTTCTTTGTCTCTTCGTAATTTCAGATAAACTATGCTTTTAACATTTAATAGATTAGAGTCAGTTCCTTCGGGACAACTATAACAGAGTGTGCAATATAGATTGTTATATTTTAAGTAAGTTTATTGGCACATTTATGTAGAGGACTTGAGTTATCTGCTTTAATTTCTAGCATGTCCTTAGTAGATTGCATGTGTTTCCTTGTATTTTATGTACAAATACCTAAGCAGAAAACAATTCAGTACTTGCATTTTGTTGTCTTGAAGCTGTTGATCAATCCTGTGTTTAACAACTAGTGATTTCATAAACTGGCAGCTTTTATGAAAACATGTAAATTAAAAGTTCCATAAATTTGTTTAAAAATGGGAAAATGGGCCATTTTTAACCAGTAATTTCAAAGAGACTTAGAAAACCAAGCAGCTTCTAAATAGTACTGTATAAGATATATTTAATAATATTATCTATCTCTAATAAGCAATTCTTTTTCTGGGCATATAGTCACAGAGTAAATAAAGAAAAGAACAATGCCATATACTCAAATATGTTCAAAGTAGACTGATGTACAATAGCAAGAAATCTGAAACAATCTAAAGGTATAACAATAAAATCAAGGGTAAACAGAGTATCTTTTATTAGGATGAGATTGTTTTAAGTCATTAAAAATGATCGCCTTGGAGGCAGTATCAAAAACTGAGGAAACTTTTTTTCACAATATTAAAGAGACAAAATAAAGAACTGGAAACAGGGTTCAATGGTAGAACATATGTGCATTAATGTTACCCTTTGCTTACAAAAAAAGGACAAAATGTTTAAAAAGCACACTGGTGATTAAAACAAACACAAATAGTATATGTATTGAACCATGTTAAAATATGTGGTAAATATGAGGAATTTGGATATACTTATCTTTTAAACAAAGAGTAAAAGCAGGAATTTTTGAATGGCATTGCAATATTATTCAAGACCCAATTTCCTTCTTCACTTTTTCATGAATTTGTGAAAATCATGACTTAGTATGAATACAATTTGGATATTAGCCCAGGAATCTAATTTCCTGCTCAGTAGTGTCCCTGTATCTTGACTTATTTTGAAAATTTTGTACAAATTAAAATTCCATCTGGCTTGCCATCTTTATTAATATGAAAAGATCCCATGGGTAAAATATACCGTCACTGGAGATAAACAGGAGAAGAGCATTTGGTGGGAAGTTCACCATAAGATATAAAGGTCTTTCATATGAAGGAAGAGTTGATACTGATTGCCCTTTCTCTCTCACACAGATAATGTATATATATATGAGTTTTATGAGAGATATATAGAACATAAAGAACATTTTGACATTCTTAAGTTTTATTTTCAAATAAAATTTCAAATATTTTACATTCTAGTTAAAAGTTTTTGGCTATAGACAACTATGATTGCGAAAACATAATTCGAAGCCAAAACTTATTAACAGATCTTTATGGAGCAGTTCTTAAAGTTTGTAGCTGAAGGAAGAGGGAATTTTGGAAGTTCTGGTCTCCTTTGTACTTACTGTTTTGTTCGGCAGAGTTTTGTTTGGCAGAATCTTCTTAGATAAAGCCCTATGAGCCATGTTTTGTGGGTCAAAGTAGGGAAGGCTCAGAATACCCTTGAGATGTATGTGCTTCTCAGACTTGGAAGGCAGCGTGGCTGGGTCTTCAAAGACTTTCTTGGAGCCTCTCGAAGGCTATCTTCTCAAAAGCTAGCCATTTGGGAGTCTCCTTAAAATGCCCATTTCCATGGAGTAGCTCTGTAGTAGGGACTGAAATATCTGCATATTTAATGAGCTTCCCAGTGATGCTGATATTGTTAGTCTTAAGGGAATGGAAGCATTTTGTCTAATATTCGAGTTCATCTCACTGGAGGAGAAGAAATAGTTTAGGGCATTTGTCTCCTTTGTCTCCCTTGTTATTGGTATAATTAAAAAAGTTATCTTTGAATAAGGAAGCACGTCATTGCAGTGGGCTCCAATTTAAAAAGAAGTATTATTGGTCATGGAGCACTGGTACAGCAGGAAGGCTGTTTAACATGTGTGCAGCTGACCCGGGTTTGATCCTTGGCACTGCATATGGTCGGTCCGCTGAACCCTGCCATCAGTGACCCCTGAGTACAGAGCCAGAAACCCTGGGAACTTCCAGGTGTAGCTCCAAACTCAAAATAAATACATAAGTAAAAATAAGTAACAGAGTATAGGAATGCTTATTAACTTCCCTCCCCTCCTTTCCATCCCTCCACATCTTAAAAATAGCTCTAAGTTTCTAGAAAGACCAGTATTAGCAATTAAGAAATAGACTCTATCACTATGAAGTCAAAATTCTTAGCATTGCAATATACTCCCCAACTCTTTGGCCTTTACATCATGATGTGTGGACATTTATATGATTGATGGTTTTGGAAAATTTGGAAAATTTCTTTTCTAAGTAGAATATTTATAACCTCCCCCCACTTTGGGACTCTTATCTGAGGTCCTTTGATGTATAACAGATAAAATGCCAAAAATATTTGATAATTGTGAGCAAAACTATTTAGGTTTATTTTTAGTAGTTACCTTAAGTAATTAAGATTTATCTTAAAATTCATATTAATATCATAAGAAGAAATCTTGGATTTCACTGATCTTTTTAAGTTACAATTAAATACTATCATTAATATTTAATTTTCTTTCTCTCTCTCTTTCTTTCTCTCTTTCTTTCTCTCTTTCTTCTTTCTTTCTTTCTTTCTTTCTTTCTTTCTTTCTTTCTTTCTTTCTTTCTTTCTTTCTTTCTTTCTTTCTTTCTTTCTTTCTTTCTTTCTTTCTTTCTTTCTTTCTTTCTTTCTTTCTTTCTTTCTTTCTTTCTTTCTTTCTCTGAGTGGTCCCAAGCAGTGCTCAGGGATTCTTGGGATCATTCCCTGCTATAGTAAATCAACCAGACTGCATGGTCCATTGTGAGGGCTCCACAAAGAAAACAACACTGGACCCCAATATTCAGGGGCTACCAGGGCCACACCCACTGGTGTTTGGAGCTTGCAAGAGTTATACCTAGCGGTGGTCAGGGTATCATGCAGTGCCAGGGATCAATATGGTACTTGTGCTTGCAAGAAATGCACCCAGGACTCCTGAGCTATTCCCCCAAACCAGGATTTAATTCTTTTGAAAAATAGGGGTACAGATCAGGGAAAAGAACAATTAAAAAATTTGGCTACAGTTCCTTCAAAAGTGTTCTCAGGTTGGGGCTGGAGCGATAGCACAGCGGGTAGGGCGTTTGTCTTGCACTCGGCCGACCCAGGTTCGAATCTCAGCATCCCATATGGTCCCCTGAGCACGGCCAGGGGTAATTCCTGAGTGCAGAGCCAGGAGTAACCCCTGTGCATCGCCGGGTGTGACCCAAAAAGCAAAAAAAAAAAAAGTGTTCTCAGGTTGAAACTCTTTACATTGCAAAGTACTGATAAAAACTAATCAAATATTTGAGAAAACAAAGGCTAAGCACAAAATGTATTACGGTAGTAAAAACAAAATAGGTTATTTGCCATACCAATGTTTTTATTATCATTAGATTATTTTTGAAATCTTGTAAATATTAAGTTGAAGTATCTCTTAAAATGCTTTGATGAAAAATGCTTTAACTCCACTTGATGATTATGATCTTCAGGAGCTCTGTAAATGTTTAACTACTTAATATAAATGATACCCCATGAATTGCAGTTTTAATATGCATAAAAAAAGAAAGGAGATTCTGTTTGCGTTTACCAGATTCATTGATCTTAAAGCAGGGCTTATGGTATTAATGGCAGCACTTTTAATGAAATCCTTTCTTACCAAGCAACTGCAACCTATTTATTAGAACGAGAACCCATTACTAGTAATTTCATTAACAAAACTGGATATTAAAATATCCAAGAGATATAAAATTGAAAATGAATTTAAATTTTCAATTTATTTTTAAAATAAATGTCTGTGTTTCCAATTAGTTGGAGAAAAGTTAATCAAGAAAATAATTTATCTTAAAAGCTTTCAGTTCCTTAGACTCTAAGTGTTGACCCTTAAAATTTTAAAATATTGTTCTTAGAATATGCTGTTGTATACTGTTGTAAAAGATAGCTTGAATATTTTCTAAATTCCGTATCAACCAGTAACATGAATGTAAATTTATGTAGATTTAAAGAATTATATATAGATGCTTCAATATCATATGTAAAAGTTCAATATCACATGTAAACCCTTTTAAAAGATCATATATAGATGTCATATATAAAAGTGAATATCATATATAAAAGTGAAATTTCATTTGCAATTGATTTTTGTCCTTTGAATTAAAGTGGAAATAGAACAGTAACATTTTTCTTTATGATTTAATAAAGAATATCCCTATGACTTTACCCATGGAGATTTACCTATACAATATCATTTACTAAAATGAGATATATACTGAAGTTATCAGAACACCAGAGATGTTTGTTGTTATAATAAAATGGTATTAAAGTGTTTTTATATTTTTCTTGAAACATGTTACTTGTGCATGTTATTTGAAGATGTTTGAGATGGAAACTACTATCAAATATTTTCTTAAGAGAGTAATAAGTGCATAGAAAGACTGGGTACTTTCCTGAAAGGGCAGCAAATACAGAATATATGTGAATTTAGTTCCACATGCTTAGCCAATGCTCTCCAAATCCCACATTGACTAAATGGAAAGCAATGTGAATTTATGTTGGAATTTGCATACTTTCACTATTTTTCTAAACTTCAACATGTTCCATCATAACTGTCTGGATACACGTTAAAGCCTTTTCCTCCCATGAGATTTAAATACATGATACTTTGTTCTGTAAAGAAATGTGTTAACTCTTGTACTCTGGACTGTACATTGGAAAATTCTAATAAAAACAGTACCGTTTAAAAGCAAAAAGGTCTTCCATTGATAGAACATCTGCAAAATCAATGAGGCAATCCAATGAGATAAATTCATCAACTAATAAATCTCTATATAGGCAGACAGTAGCATCTCGGGCCAGGTACAAGTCATCTGTGGGGTTCCAGAACTTTTAGTTCTTTTGGTCACAGGTTAACCAGGAACATATTTCACTTAGCAGATTCTTTCTTAAACAGTTCTCCATGAAAAGAAGCTGCTTACTGACTACATTTAAAAACAACTTAAAGGAAACTAAATGGTCAAATGGGACTGAAATAGTCTAGGACACACAGTTTCTGGTGAAAGATTTTGTTTATGGACACTTTTTTTTTGCCTCCCCGCCATGACATTCAAGTCTTTACTCTCCCATATGTGTTTCAGTGACAAGATAATAAACTACTTAAGAGTAAGAACTATCATCGTTTTTAAAACTTTCCAACCATTAATGTCTAGCATAGTCTTAGCCATAGAGTTGTGACTTTAACAATGGTTTAAGGAATTATATGCAACATGCATAAAATACTTTTATAGGGAATTAAAGACTAAGTGCAGATTCAGCATAATATTTTATTTTTTCCTCCTTGAGGCAGTTTTTGGCATAATGTATTTCTTTGAAGTTTCTCCATTTTGTACAAAGATGGAAATTTATTAGCATAATTTTGTTCTTAATATCATTCCCTTTTTAATTTCTCTCACTTCCCCTTCCTTTACCTGGGATTTTGTAGTTGAGATGACAAAGACAAAGATTTACACACATCTGGTTCCTGTTCTTTACACTTTTAGCTGTGATGCTCGCTGGAGGTTGCACACCTTTACTTGTAGGGCTTACATACAAACTTCTCTTTATGGTACTGGAGCACAGACTAGTTGGCACGGTGCTTTCATGTCTTTAGTGGTGAGGCTTGCTAGCCATTGCACACATTTAGTTGTGATGCCTGTGCACACCTTGCAGTGGTTGTGGTGGACTGGAAATTGCATACTCTATTGAGGTGTGGGTAAAGGATGGGTAATGCATGGCCAGAACCATGGTTAGTGCATAGGGGATGTACTGGGTATTGAATTTGCAATCACAAGATGGCAAATCAGGTGCTTGTTTATACTGAATCATTCCCTGACTCACTTTTCTAACTTGTATATGATTTTTAGTGATGTTCCCTTTTAGACTCCTGATTATAGTTACTTGAATGTTCTATTTTTTAATTTTTTAATGGTTAATTGTTATAGGTTAGTATGTTACATAACACTCATGATATCAAGGCAAACATTTACTGCATTCTACTACCACCAAAGTTTCCATGACCGTCCACTGGTGTCCTAAAGTCACCTCTAGCATGGTCTCTGCCCTTTGTTCTTTTCTCCAATATATATTAACTAAGATTTTTAATCCAAAGTTATGTGGGTGTGTCTTTTTTAATGTATTAGTAACGCAAATCAAATCAAAAGAGTAATGAGATAGCATCTCACACCAGTGAGAATGGATGTATCAAAAAGATGGGGACAACCAGTGTTGGCAGGGTTGCAGTCAAAACGGAACTTTAATTACCATTGGTGGGAATATCATCTCATTCAGTCTTTATGAAAAACAGCATAAAATTACCTCAAAATAGTAAAAAATAGAGCTAGAACCTAATAATTCTGCTTATTGGCATTATCCCTCAAACTCAAAAGTATTAAATTCAAAAGAGTATATACACTCCCATGTCAGTCCAACACAGTACAATAGCCAGGATATAGAAACAACTCAACTGTCCAATGACAGATGAATGGATAAACTGTAGTGTATGTTCATATGTTCATATATGATTTTTTTCCCATTAGTTTTGTCAACTGTTGTCAAGTTGTATGAATTTTATTATTTACGAGCTTTTGGAAGTGTTAATTATATCTGTCACATGGGTTCAATCTTTATCATCTCTGCATTTAAAGCTTTATTTTAATATAACATTTTAGCTATTTCCATCTTTTATTTTATTTTATTTTTTGCTTTTTGGGTCACACCTGGCGGTGCACAAGGGTTACTCCTGGCTCTGCACTCAGGAATCACCCGTGGCAGTGCTCAGGGGACTATATGGGATGCTGGGAATCGAACTCAGTTCAGCCGCGTGCAAGGCAAACGCCCTACCCGCTGTGCTATCGCTCCAGCCCTATTTCCATCTTTTAATATATAATTTTTATTTTAGTACAATTCAATTACTTTAATTGTGATTTTAAATATTTTCTAACTTTTCCTTAAGCTCAAAAGTGTAGCAGTATACAATTTCTAAATTTAAAATATATAGGAATCACTTACTTATATTAGAAACAGTTTTTAGCTCAAATTCACTGTATTCAGGGGTTACATATGATTCATAGCACAGTGCATAGAGCGTTTGCCTTGCATGCGGCCGACCCAGGTTCAATTTCTCCGTCCCTCTCAGAGAGCCCAGCAAGCTACCAAGAGTATCTCACCTGCATGGCTGAGCCTGGCAAGCTACCTGTGGCGTATTTGATATGCAAAAACAGTAACAAGTCTGATGCCCACTGGAGCAAATTGATGAACAACGGGATGACAGTGATACAGTGATACAGTGATTTTTTTTTGCCACAGCAGCAGTGCTCAGGGCTTACTCCTGGCAAGCTTGTGGAGCCATATAGGATGCAGGAGATCAAACATGAGTCAGCTGCAAGCAAGGCAAATGCTCTACTTGCCGTACTCTCACTCTGGCTCTACTTTGAAAATTTAACGTTCAACACACAAATGATTTTTGTAAAATTCTTATAGTCCTTGAAAAAAAATTGTACTCTGTAGTGATTGGGAACAGTTTACTATATTTGTCTATAGGTTAAATTGAGCTATTCCACTGTTTCTTGGTTTACAACTTTGCTTGTTTGTATTTTCTGAAAAAGAAGGCTGCAAGAAAATACTGCTGCATGATTGCAGATTTCTCTCTTTGTATTTGTCCTAATTTTTTGCTTTACTGTTTTGAGATTATATTATTAATTGACTACAAATTTAGAATTATATGTTCCTGGAAAATTAAAACTTTTTCTCATATGAATAGTTTTTCATTGAGTCCTTTTTACCTGCCATTAAAATCTACTTGAATTTGCATAGCTTCCTTTTAATGAACATTTTTAAATTGTTTTCCTTCCGATTAATTTTGAACTTTTTAATACCTCTATGTTTAGACTAAACTCTTCCAACTAGAATATATATGGGTGTAATTTTCCTAGGAGCCAGCCTATATTTTTAATGAAAGTATTTGTTGCATAATGTAATTATTGATCTACTTGAACTTGCACTAACCGTTATTTGTTTTCTGTATTTTATGCCTATTTAATAGTTCCCTTTTCGTTTTGTTTTTGGGCCACACTCTGTGGTGCTTTCTCCCGGCTCTCTGCTCAGAGATAACTCCTGGTGGTCTTAGGGGACAATATCTGGTCACACAGTTGAAGCGGGAGCAACCACCTACAAGCCTAACTTCTGTACTATCTCTCTGGTCTTCATTTTCTTATTGAATCTTTAGGAAGAGACTGAAAATCATGATCACATTTAGACATGGAGCATCTGTTGTAGGAAGCACATTCACATTTCAGAAATTTCTGTATTTTGGAAGACCCTTGGGTTTTCCCTCTGGGGCTGCGGTGTTTTTGACAAAGGCATCTGAAGTCCAAGCTGGAAACCGTGTGTCCTGTTCCCCACTTCTCACCTTTGTGCCACTCTCTTCCTATCCCCTAAACCCACATAAGATTTTCTAAAACATTCTGACTTTTTCCTGTAAATTCCATCTGAGATGCCAGGCTGAGCTCAGCACCTCTGTAGGCAGTTATGTAAGTAGATTGCCCCTGCTTGTTGGCACTGCATTTTTTCCCATGGGGTTCTTGTAAGATTGGGCTGTTAGAAAGGCTAAATTTGGGAATTCCTACTTATGTTAAAAAAAACCATAAAACCCCAACAACCCAAAAACTGTCCCTGATTCTGCTCACTCTTGGGCTAGCCCTGTTGAAAGTATAATTTCATTCTTCTATATTTTAGAATTTACATTATTTATAATTCTCGTAGTTACCTTATTTAAGGACTGGAACGATAGCACAGCAGGTAGGGCATTTGCCTTGCACGTGGCCAACCTGGGTTCGATTGCTCTGTCCCTCATGGAGAGCCCGGCAAGCTACCAAGAGTATCCCGCCTGCATGGCAGAGCCTGGCAAGCAACACATGGCGTATTTGATATGCCAAAAACAGTAACAACAAGTCTCACAATGGAGACGTTACTGATGCCCGCTCGAGCAAATCGATGAACAACGGGATGACAGTGCTATAGTGCTACGATCTTATTTAACAACCAATAATTTTAATAAAAATTTTTTTTACTCTCTTGCTGCTGAATGAACCTTGTTAGAAAATTCAACTCCATTTAATATTTTCCTGTACTGTACTGGTTTTGATTTAACTGTGTATCTTTTACTCCTACCTTTTTATTAATGCTTTACATAGTTCTGCTTTATAAATATTGGCTACTTTTTCTGCCTTTGTGACCCTGGAAGCCTCCAACCACTGCTGGGATGGTCCTGATGGTCTTGAGCTACAGCAGGGCCTAAGCAGTGCCACAGCCTTGGGCCCTAACATTGAACTAGTAGGTAAAGTATTACTAGGAGTGACCCCTAGGCTCGTCTGAGCACCACTTGGAAGACCGCCCCCAACCCAAATGCTTTCCAAATAAAAATATCGCCCCTAAAACAGAAAATGGGAAAATTGCTATTTACTTCAAACACTGCATTGTGGATAAAATGAGTTAATATATGCAAAAAATCAATATTTTCTAGTACATAATAGTCTACCAGAGAATTTCTTTAAAAGTCAATTAGACAAAGACACATTTCACGAATTTTATCTGTGTTTCTTGGCCAGTTTCACCAAATCTGGGCATTCTGAATATTAATTTATAATAGCTGGATCAGGAATAGTGAAATTAAGAACCCCTGAAACTATTTAAGACCATGCATCTGGGTGAGGCACATTTATAAGTGAACCTCAAAACTTTAAAGCATTTGTTCCTCAAAAAGTTAAAGAGAGATGAAAAAAAAAAGAGCAATCAATTTAGCTCATAGTCACTTAGGAAAATGCATATTAGTAGGTGGGAAAGGGGAGAGATAATATGATATGTTTCATCCAAATCAATCCACTTTTAAATATGGACAATTATTCAGTCTTTGAATGGGTATGATAAATTATCCATCTGCACAATGTTTGATTAGGACTTTAAATGCATTTTCCCTTTCCTACAATGCCATACAAACAATTATGGTTGATGGTTGTTTCCATTCTATTCCTCCATGATATTTAGCAAACACAAACACAATGATTTCTTTTTTATTATGTATAATATGTCAGTAATAAAGTACTTTACATTGAGAACTGCAACTACTGCCATAAAAAGACAGCGCCATGAAGTCTAAGAATTGAGACTAGCACTGTCACCATAATTTACCTGCTCGTTAAGGAAAACTTTGCCCATCAAAGATAAGACCATAGGGGCTGGAGAGATAGCACAGCGGGTAGGATGTTTAAGTTCATAAGCCAGGAGTAACCCCTATGCATCTCCGGGTGTTACCCACAAAGCAAAAAAATAAAAAAATAAAAAAATAAGACCATAAACCAATAAATAACTTTATTTGCTTATTTCAGGATATTCCCATATATTGACATCTCAGCTAAACAATCTGTTTAGCTTGGGTTATAACTTATCTATGAAGCAAAGGTTTAGTATTTTTAAGACTTGCTTTCACAATCTTGTCTTCCTTTAGCTACTCATCATAACTTTCCTAACCACTGTCCTTTCTTCACCTTAAACCACTAGAGCCCAGATTCCCTAACCCTCTAAATATTTTCTGATTTCCCTTTTCAGTGACTGTCAGGATGGCAGAGGCATATCCTCTATTTTTGCAGAGTTCTGAAATTTAATTTCAGTCAATTTTAAATTCGCCTGAAGATATTTTGAGGCAGCTTGGTGATATTGTAATTATAACTGATGATTATGTTCTGTTTTTATGTTCTTTTTATAGGTGAGAAAATTGAAATACAATGTAAAGTAACTTACCCGAAAACACATAATCATTTGATTCAGATGAATTCAAACTATGGCACAAATATTACTGAGTCATTCCCTAAGTCACTGGTATATATTTTTGTTTGTTTTGAGGCTACACCAGCTAGACTCAGGGATCACTTCTGGTGGGGTCTGGGGACCCCATGCATGAAAGAAAAACACCTTACCTGCTGTACTATCTCTCCAGGCCCCTAAGTTTATTTAGGACAAGACAACCTTTGTTTTATTTTGATCCTAAGTCCCAGTTATAATGGTTTTTATCATTTATCTTCCTCTCTAGGTTATGAGTTTACTGAGAACAGGAACACATTTCATTTCTATGCTGCCAATGACCACTATAAATTCTGTCATATGTAATAGTCAATGAATGTCTTTAAAGTGAGTATTAGTAATGAGCATAGAAGTGTTAGAGGTTCCATAAAGTAACAGGAAAAGGACTGATGAGATAGCTAAAGTGTCAGAGGGGCCCAGAGTTTGAATTCTGACACAATAAGGTCCCCAAGCGATGCTGAGTGGAGCCCCAGTGGCCGCTGTGCACCATGTGACTCCTCTAAGCATGCGCGCATTCATTCCTCAAACATGTACATCAAATTTGACAGTACATCCATTTGCCTTTGCATTAGCTTGTGTCTGGTTCTTGAGTTCCTTCTTGTAGCGAGGCAGGAGTCTGGGAAAAGAACTCTCAGTGGGAACCAACGACCTAGGGAAGCTCAGTGCTGCTCAGAACCATCAGGTCACAGTATTGAAAAACCAAATGTGAATAAAGTTTAGGTTCAGCTTTTGGTGGAGCAGGATAAATTATATCCCCACCAAACGTGAACAACTTTTTGACCCTCCACTGTAATTTCCAATTTTGTGAACGGAAATTTTCAACTCCCTGGGCTTGTTTAGTATCTTTTGGAACTTTCTGACTCTCTGCTATTGTTTTAAAATGCATGCATGTTAAATCTCTTTTAAAAATTTTATAAAATTGTTCACATTGATTTATTGCATCCAATATTCCAACACCAATCCCAACCACCATTATTTTCTTCTCACCATAATTCTCACCACAATTATTTCCTATTTTCCAACCACCACCCAAGCCTGCCCCAATTTATTTTATATTACTTACTATGATTAACTCACTAAAAATAATCAAAACAGATTTTCTTAAAAGAATGTGTTAAGATTGTTGTACCTCAACCTAGAACTATTAAGCTCTTATATAAAAGGTTATAGTTCAAGATTGAACCCTGGTACCGTGGAACCACCCAGGCACATGCTTGGCTACACAGTTGGACCCAGTATTATGGGGAATGGCCCTGCACACAGCTGGCTGATCCCACCACCCAAACAATAATTAAAAAATACATATATAAATAAACCTGTGTGAAACATATGAAATCAACCTTGACCCCAGAATACAGGAAGGAAAAGGCCAGAGAGGGCAAGAAAACAAAAGGGTAGCAAGAAGATGCGGACGGAAGAAAGGGGAGACGGAAGGCAGGGGTAAAAGGTCTCAGGTACACAGGTGGTGTAGAGGAGTGGTAAAGATACATATCGAAATGACCGAATCAGTGCAGGAGATCCAAACCACGATAAACTTAAAAATGCCTGTCAAGGAGTAGACTAGAGGTGGAAAGGGAACAGAGAGAACTTGTGGACACTGGTGGAGGGAAGCTGACAATGGTGTTAGAACTGGCGCTGAAACACGGTCTGTCTATAATTAAACTGTGAATAATTTTGTCAATAATGGTCATTTTTTTCCTGTACAGTGGCGATTTGATTTTAATGATCAGTGGGCAACCTGAGTGAGGTTATGAAAGAGAGAGAGACAGAGGGCAGAAAGTGAAGGATAGGAGATGGAGGGGTCCGAAGCAGGTAGCAGGCAGAAGGCAGAGGGCTGGGAGCGGAGGAAAAGCCATTTGTCAGAGGAAACAACCAAGGAGGAAAACTCTCAGTCACTTGTTACTTAAAGATATATTTGTCTTTCTAATGTATTCACTGACCTCTTTTTCTTTCACAGTGAGGACTCCCATGAGGAGTGCTCCAGTTGTAGCACGAAGGATTAAGGAATCGTCCTTTCTTCCTTCCCCCAGTGAAAACAGTGCTCCATCCAACATCTCCATTTTGTTAAGCATCTCCCACTCCTGTTATTTGTTCTTTCTTTCTCTGCACTCACGGACTTTCATGTGACTGTTTTAAATTTTCCTTCCCTTACTCCTTTTTGTCTTCCTGTTGTTCATTGATTTGCTCAAGCAGGCACCAGTAACGTCTCCATTGTGAGGCTTGTTGTTACTGTTTTTGGCATATCAAATATGCCACGGGTAGCTTTCCAGGCTCTGCCATGCAGGCGGGATACTCTCGGTAGCGTGCCGGGCTCTCCCAGAGGGACGGAGGAATTGAACCCAGGTTGGCCGCGTGCAAGGCAAATGCCTTACCCGCTGTGCTATTGCTCCAGTCTTATATACCTTATTAAAAGTAAATAAAAAATAAAATACTCTATTTTTTTCCTGAAGTGACACTCTTTCTGTAGAGAACACTTCCTCCTCTACCCAACTGCGTGCTTTTCATACAGTACCATGTTAGCTCATGTGCCTTGTTATGACTGGCCCTTACAGAAAGCCTGGAAATACTTAGCATCAGTCTAGAATTTGATTTACCACATAGTTATGTTTCTTTTTAAAACATCCAAAGTTACTTTCTCCTGGAAGGAAGAATGAGAAACAAATTTTATAATTCTCTTCTCCTTCCAGTGTCTTAAAAATTGCCAGTGTTGCTTCCATGGCAAAATACTACCCATCTCAGTGGAACCTTAGGCTTTCAACAATGCTGATCTTCTCTTATACATCTGCCCATCTGAGGTCATATGAACTCGACTATCTCACAGTTTATCTGGATCAGCAGTCTGGGCATGACAAGATGATCTCAAAGGCTCACAAGACTAGAATCAAGGTAGCAACTAGAGATGGTCTTTTCTCAAGTCTGAAGGAGTAAGGCCCCTGTTCCACAATTTTTTTCACCATCTATTTCTGGCCAAATTTCTTGGTAGCTATATGACAGCATCTTGCTGCCAACTGACTTGAAATGCAGTTCAGGTCTCTGAGGTACTTCATTTTTTATATGCACTTTACCATGTGCAGTTCTGAGGGCTTCACAATGGGAAACTGCCTAGTTCAGTATCACAGCTTCTGGGTCAGTTGTTTCCTTGCCCCATGGAAACACTGCAACTGAGTTCCTCTGAGCAGCCGAGACCCTTAGTTTACAGGGCCTCATTTCCTATGGAAGGAATTCTTGAGGCGGCAGTCTCCTGAGGCGAGAGCCCCTTCACTGCTTTATGCGGAGAGATTTCTCTGGCTCTGTGGTTCAAAATATCTTTTATATCCATAGACTGCCAACTTACGGGGGTGGTCTTCATTTTTCATATATCCTCCCGTACATTTCCTTCCTTTTAGTACCTTTGTGTCTCAAAGAAAGCAAGAGCATGGCTCCAACTTCTGCTTCCATCCTCATATTTCTTTCTCTAAATCAGTTTAAAAAAAATAAACTTGAAAAAAGTTTTTTTCAGAGAAAGTAAAATTATGGAAGGAAAAAAAGTAGGCTTGAAATATTTTCTGTTCCTTTGGAGACAGCTACTCACATAGCCAAACAAGATGAGAATGCAATAAAGAAAAAATAGTGAAGACATATATCAACCAAATGCAAATGAGTGAACCCTGTCTTTTATCCTGAACAAACTGATATAAAAGAATTTTTGAACCAATGATGAAAATATGAATGGACAGTTATAACTAGAATTATGGAAAAACCATAAACAGTTAGAAATTTATACCAGAGTATTTATGAGAAGTAGTAAATTACTGAAGATTTGCTTTAAAATTCCCCATCAAGGGTGGATATGGGTGTTGTGTATGTTTGTGTGTGGCTACAATGATGTATGTAATGATGAAGTATTGGGTAAAATGTAGTAACTGTTCAATTCTGTAATTGATACATAGTGGTATATTATACTCCTCATTGATTTTAAATTTTCCATAATAAAAACGTTTTTTTTTTTTGAATGGCAACTTTTCCCAGTAATACATCACTATTCAGCTTGAGGCTACATCCTTAATATCCATATCACAATCCAAGGCAAAAAATTTACACTTACCTGTGGTTAATTTCCAAAGTTTAAGAAATTACATATCTCACTTGGGAAAATTTTATGCAGTCCTAGTTGAGAATCAAGTAAACTTCATCCCAGCTGCTCAGTTCTTTGGGAAATTAGACACTTCAAGTTTTCTTCCAAGAAAGGTCCCTGAATCACATTGTGCAGAGAGCTAGCTTTATCTCACTTACTTTACTGAAATTAGTGTTTTCCAGAGCACAAATAATTCCATTAAATGTCAACCCTTCACTTTGGTAAGATAAACAGCCTCAAGAATCCTTAAATATCTCACTAATAAGGGAATTTTACCGAAAGGCATATGGTATATTTCCTTACACCGACTAAAATGCAATATAAAATATGCCTTATATTAAAAGTTACTCTAGGCAGGTGTGGTTTCTGAGTATTTCTTTACGTTTGGATTCTTCCCTCATAATATTATTAAAAATCCTGAGAAATGTAAAGGAAAAAGAAAATAATCCTCAGTACCAAATATCTTTCTATATCTACACCTTTTATCTGTTTTAAAATTAATAACAACAAAACTGTGATATGTAATATGTATCGGGGATGTCAAATACTGAACAGGATACAAGATTACAATGTCCTATCGCTATACTAACTCAGTATATTGTTATACTAACTCAGGAACACAGGTCAATTCTTTATATATTACAACAGGTTCTTATTTTATTTATGTATTTATGTTCTTATTTTATGTATTTAATTGATAATTAAAAATGGATCATGATATTTTAAATTCTATTTTATTTAAAATATATAGCAAAAAATTTCAGTATCTACATAGAATGACATAAATGTTGAGAAAAGCAGTAATAGCAATATTTTCTCCGAACAGAATCATCTAAAATCTTGCATCAAGCGAAATCAATGCTGCTTCTTCAGAGCCACAACTGCATAACATCTGGGAGATTTCACAGGATCAAACAACTTCACAAGTGCAGACCATGCAATATCTTCCTGCAAATTGACATGTAGTTTAAATGTACAGCCATTTGTTAGACATAAAAAATTAGAGATGATTAGACTACACATTGTAATAAAAAACACTATTGAACTACAAGGTCATCCTTTGATGTGACTGCTTTTAAGTTTTGTTTTATTTTTTTCCTGTTTTGGTGTGTGTGGTGGGGGGAGCACAGGTTGCAGTACTTAAAGTTTGCTCCTGGCTCTGTGCTCAGGGATCACACCTGAAGGGATCTGGGAGACAATATGAGATGCCAGGGGCTGAACTGGTTTAGCTCTATCAAAGACAAGTGCCTTACACTATTTCTATACATTTCTCCATTAGACTATTTCTCCAGCCCCTCTTTAACAATCTTAGCTGTGATTATTAAAAACAAAAGCGTTAATAACAAATGGGATGTTCCAAAATAATTCTATGATAAAATTTTATTGAGCTTCTATGGTATAATAATGAAATAAAAAATATAAAGTAATACAATGAATTTAAAAAATTTACTTGTAATTTGATTTCAACTCCAATTAAAGTATAAATACTGCCTCTACACATACATATGACAGCGATAGAAAACTAGAATACATACCAAAAATGTAATAATTAATGTTGAGAGGTATAATTATTGTTACTTTTATGTTTTATTATTGTTCATTTAAAATGTCTAACAAGTACTGATTACTTTATGATAATAACATTTTACTTAAATATTTAAAAATATATGATTTCTATCACTTTATTAACAACCTATAATTTTTTTACATGCTACTATGCCTACATATGCTGTTTAGGTCAATGAAAATTGCTCTGAAACGAGAAATGATGAGCAAAATATGCCTAATTTTGGCACTTATCAATTTGGGAATCAAAGCTTTCTGGTGATTTTGGGTTACTGGTAATTTAGAAAAGCACATCATTATCTAAAGATTCTAGGACTACATTTCTCCAGAAATAAATGCAATTCAAGGTAATAAGCAAACATTGACTAAATCCATTTGTTCCAGTTGGACGACTGAGAAGAAATAAAGCTCTCTATATGATAAAACTGTTAAAATAAATGTCTATAAATATTAAAAATAAGGCTGTACCATGAATTAATATAATTAGAAATTGGTATTAATGTAAACAACATATTATTCTGATCACAGAACAGAATACACAAAACACATTTTCCTTAAAATAACAGAAATGCAACTTTTTAAATTCCAGGTAGAGAAAACAGACCGGGAACTGAATATTTTCAGTGGTCAGAAGTTTTTGTTCTAAAGTGCATATGTCCCAAACATCCAAAATCAAATAAACTGTAAATTCTTAAAATATGAAAAGTAGGGGCTGGAGCGATAGCACAGTGATTAGGGCATTTGCCTTGCAGGAGGCAGACCTGGGTTCGATTCCCAGCATCCCGTATGGTCCCCTCAGCACCGCCGGGGGTAATTCCTGAGTTCAGAGTCCCCTGTGCATCGCGGGGAGTGACACAAAAAGCAGAAAAAAAAAAGGTATATATGATATCCTATGTATTTGGTATTAATTTTAGCTACACCATATATAATATGTGAAGGTTTGTTTTTTGACTACTGTATAATAATTACCACACAATTAGAGAACTTAAACTTTATTATCACAACTTTGCTGAAAACATCTGCTGCACATATGTTTGCGCTTAAAGAGACAGAATGATTATTTAAACTTTGAAAACATAACAAAAAATGATTATACTAGTTTTATGTGAAAGAAACTTAGGCTAGATATATGTGAATCTAAATTATGTGATATAATAAAGATATTTGCTATGTGTTTGAAAATGACATAATTTACCTGCTCTTTCAAGTAGCAAAGTCGATCTAGAAGAATCAATGTTTCTATACAAGGAGCCAGAACAACCTTCAACTAAAAGAAACAATAAGAATTTGAAAATGATAGTACAAAAGAAAAAGATAAGCTTATTTTTTTTAAAAAGAAAGCCCAACAGTTATGCTTTATTTTTTTTAAAAAGAAAGCCCAACAGTTATGCTTTATTTTTTTTAAAAAGAAAGCCCAACAGTTATGCTTAAGAAAATTTATCTACAGACATCTATACTAGGCCAAATCTCAAGAGTGATTGTACATCTTCAGAATAGGAATACTCAGAGATCAAAAGTTTTTTTTAAGAATAATAATTGGAAAAGAATGTTCCTTGAATAGCTTTGAGCATCTAAGCAGAACCTAAAAGCAACTATACATATATACTAGAAAATTTTCAAAGGAGTGCAAGAATAAGGTTCATTAAAAAGAATGCATGTGAAATAAATGTGCTGAGAAAATGTGTGTTCAAAGAAATCTAAACTGTCATTCTGTACATTTATATACTTATATTAAAATACTTAAAAGAGTAATACTTAAAGTATTACTCTTAAAGTGTATTATAAATGAGTGTTACTTTTAAAAACTTACCATGTGTTTTCTTTATTATACTACTGACATTAATATAGTTCTACTTTTAATATAGTTCTGAAGTAGAAAATGATTCAAAATGGTTTTTCTAACACATATCAGTTGGCCCCACTAAAAATTTCAATAGGATCCAAGTCAAATCTAGAAACAAATCCAATTCAGTATCTTTAATTATGAAATTTACCATATTAAAAGCTTCTAGTTCATTCATCCGAGGTTTATATTTCTCATAGTAGTTCATTATGATTTTCTCTGGCAACTAAAAGATAAGACAACACCAATACATTTAATAATAGCTATTAACAATTTTTTTCCTGATACAATAAATTGTAAAGTAAAATGACCACTATTTAAAACTAGCTTAGGTGTCTTAATAACTCTAAGAATACTTATGAAGCTGACCAATATAATTCAATTAAAACATAGTGACAGAATCAATACTGTTTAATTTCAAAAAGCAGTGAAGTAATAATTTTTTTCACTTTTCTCCAAGCTGAGGAACATTAAAAAGAGCACACTGCTTTTAATAAACTTAAGATTTAAAATGATATTACCTAAAACTTTATATCCTGGAGAAAACTTCAAAGGCAGGGAAAAAACACAACAGGAACATAAATTTATACTTAAAGCAGTTTCCTTTAATATAAGCTTAACAAGCATAGCTTTCTGTTTACTTTTTGAAAACACAGGACACCCATAGTGGTACCCTTTCTAGATTGCTCACATTTCTTGTCCCACCTGTTGACTTCGATGCTGACAGAGTCAACTGCATTTGTGTTAAATGTTATATTGAGACCTTTTTTCTATTGTAGTGAGACATAGCCATAAAAGTGAAATGTATTAGAGTGGAAATTCTTTCTATAAGTGACCTCCACCAAAGTGTGAATATCACCAGAAGAAACTGTTGTCAAATATTATGTGGCGAAAACAAATTAAAGATGAAATAAAAAATAAAAAAATCTTAAAGGATCTGTTCTCAGATTTATAAGAAAATGTCTAAATTTATTATTTTTTCAGTTACTCTTTTATTATTGCACTTAAAAACAAGTGTGACATTTTGTCTTATCTAGTTTATAGTGTAGCCTTTCAGAAAGAATCTTTCCCCTTGACCTCTTGGTGTCTGTGTTGCAAGCCATAATGCCCCAAAGTAGAGAGAGAGTATGGGGAATATTGTCTGACATAGAGGCAGGGGGAGGGTAGGAAAGGTGGGGTATACCCGGGATATTGGTGATGGGGAATATGCACTGGTGGAGGGATGGGTGTTTGATCATTGTGAGATTGTAACCCAAACATGAAAGCTTGTAACTATCTCATGGTGATTCAATAAATCTTTTTTTTTTAAATAATAATCTTTCCCCTTGAAGAAGAGCCCATGTAGAGATGATATAAAAATTTTTTTTTTGGGGGGAGGGGTCCAGTAACAGACATAAAGGTCTATAGACTTAGATTTTTTTTTAAAAAGTAAGTTCATATTTCAGATTTTTGTGAAAGTTTGAAGATGGTATAAGATTCAACATCATTTGATAATAAAAACACTTAACAAAATGGGCACAGAAGAAATGTACCTCAACACAGTAGGGGCCAGTGGGCTGTAGAGATAACTCAATGGGCAGAGGAGCATATTTTGCAGCCCAGACTTAATCCACAGTACTACATGGTACCCTGAAGACCACCAGGAGTAACTTCTGAGCACCATGCTGGGAGTAGCCCCTGAATATCACTGGATAGAGCCTCAAAGCCGAAAACAAACAAAAATAACCAACCCTAGACCCCTTAACTGCACTCAAAAATATTAATAATGGCTGTGTATCAAAATCATACAATTAACATTGTATTTAGTAGCAAATATAGTAAGTACAAAGAGTGTTCACATCTGATATGTAGTTTTCCCTATATTAATATTTAATAATATTGTTACTTATCAAAATTAGTGAACTAATAATAATATACTATTATTAGCTAATGTTCATATTTTACTCTAACTTCCTAAGTTTTAACCCAAATATCTTCTTCCAGTTCCAAGATGTGATCCAGGGTAAGTCTTTTTTTAGTGAGTAGTGTTGGTTGTGAGCTTCTCAGACTTGCCTTATTTTTGATGACTAGACTTTTGTGGAGATCAGTTAGATATTTTGTAGAGTATTTCCTTACACGCCCGCTCGAGCAAATCGAAGATCAATGAGACGACAAGTGATACAAGAATTTCTTTACAGAGTTTTTTTTTTTTAACATATTTCCCTCAGATTTAGACTGGATCTATGACTTTTGGAGAGGAATGACATGTTCCTCATATCTTATAAAGGGAGAAGTTATTAACATGATAGTCTCATTGACTATGATTTTCTGGCTGAAAGTTATATGACAGAGTACTCCTCAGGATTCCTCACAGTAAATTTCCTCCCTGCCTCTGTCCATACTGTACACTCTGAAAGAAAGTAACTAAGCAACACCCACACATAACAAATGAGAAGCTGCGCCCTGTCTTCTCAAGAACAAATGATTTGGAAATTTTTTCCATGGAAAATAAGAATTGTCTCTATTTTTCTATTATATTTGTACTTTCTTGGGGGCGGGGTGAGGTGATTGTGGGGCACGGGGTACATCTTAGGGGTCTCTCCTGGCTCTGTGCTCAGGGGACTACATGTGATGCTAGAGATGCAACCTGGTTCTGCTAAGTGCAAAGCAAGTGCCTTACCCACTCACTGCACTGTCTCTCCAGCCCTACAACTGTACTCCTATTTGTATAGGAACCTAAACTAGCAAAGGTGTAACTTACACAACTGGTTAGTGGATCTCCCCACAAAGCTAGATGATTAGAAGATGGATTAGCAATGGATTTAGTTGTCATTGTATGGTTAAGCTGAGGATGCAGACTTGATTAGTTAGACTGGGATAAAAGAACTAGAAATGGAGGTAAGTTCTTTAGCTGGTCTTGCCTAAAGAACAGGGGACATGATGGTTTTGAGGCAGAAGTGATCCTGAACGTTTTGTGTCAACAGAGGAAATTATTTATAGGATTATTCAAAAGATCAAAGTAAATTGTGAATCTTCTGAAGTGTAGTGCAAAGGTGACTCCGTAAATATTTTTCTTCTAGAAATGTAGTAGCACTGTAGCACTGTCGTCCCATTGTTCATCTATTTGCTCGAGCGGGCACCAGTAACATCTCCATTGTGAGACTTGTTACTGTTTTTGACATCGAATATGCCACGGGTAGCTTGTCACGCTCTGCAGTGTTAAAATACATATTTAATTCCATTTAGGTGAAAAGTTCAAAACTGGTTGATCTATGTAAAAATACGATTGATGGTTGCACAGGACACAAAGAAATGAACAGAGGGTGACTATGAAAAGATATGGAGCTCAAGTGATGGAAACATTGTCATCATAGCAGTTATAATTGCACACATCTGTGAGTAATCAGGTATAAAACTAATCTTCTTAAGCTGAAGCTTAAACTTAAGGTTTAAGTATGATAACCATACATTTCCTTTAAAATAAAGGAATATATAACATAAATTCTCCCCATATTTTTAATATTTACCTCCTTAGAAATGGAAATACAAATTAAATTGGTACTACTTGAAGAGCATAATATACAGAGAAAAAAACTCAGTTCATATGGAATCTAAATATTGATAAGTAACAATTATGTATTTCATCATCATTATTTTCAGAGTTTTTACATTTCAATTTTAATAATCTAAAATAATGTGACCCTGAAATTAGTGGCTAGGCTTAGACTTATATTATATGAGTTTATTCTATTGCTTAATGGAAACATGCTTTTATCTCCTGTACATATTTAAAATGTTATGATTTAGGATAAACAGTGAAGCAGTTTGTAACTGAAGAGCCAAAACACTATATTGGAAAAGGATTAAAGAGAAAAACAATATGTTTTGCTCAGAAAGTAACAATTCACTCTGGTTGTTTTGAACCCTGATACCATTAACAAAATGTTATAAGGAGAGTACATTGTACTTCTATTTTAAGAGTTCTTATGAAACTGGGAAATCTCAATCTTTATATATGTTTTCCTAGAATACCCTTCTCCCAAATCCTGAGTGAGTTTTATTTCTTGCAGGCATATGGCCACATTTCTTCTTTATAAAATAAAGATATTTAATTGTAGTATTCAAATGTATCTCTACAGGGAGGGACACCAGTAGGTATAGTGGCTGTAAACAGGGTAGTAGAGTTCTTTAATGATGTAACGTAACATAGATAATGCATGAACAGCTAGAATCATGTGGATAGTATGTGCATTAAAAAAATCATAGTACTTTAACCTTTCATTTTAAGAAATATATTATAAACTTCATACTTGCTAGGAGAAAGCAGATAATAATTCTGCCACAATATGCTATTTTCAATTGTTTTAGGGTTAGGCTTTACTGTGGAATCTAAAAAGTTTCTTAAACAAACCTGTATTATATGCAGGGATAAAACAGTATCAACCTTAAAAGGTTAGAGCTAGGCAAAATAAAAGATTAGCGAGGGTATAATTTTGAACTAAAATTGTAGGATAATGTTGGTTTGCCCTTCCTCCCTGGCCGCTGGGAGCCTGTGTTTGTTGATTGCCCCCCAACCTGTCAATTGCCTTTGTCTCCTGATCAGACTCTGACTTGTAAATATTGTTTTTCTCTTCTCCTTACTGTCCTTTGCATGGTTAGGTATTTCAAAGCAACTGCTTTTTGTATGGATACAGGAAAACAGTTAAAAAGACAAGCCTGTGGCTTGGGAGTTAATTGACTCCAGATAATATTACCTCCTGGAAATCTGCTCTCTTGACTTAAGCTTCAGTTGCCCTTATTTCCTAGATCCCCAAAAGCAGGGTCCCGATGAGGGACTGAATGGATCTGGAGCAAGCGTTCAGCTATGAGCCACCCTAGAATCGAAATGGGCCTGGCCAAAGTGCCCTAATGCTTAGCTATAAGTTAAGAGCTTGGTCATGGACAAATTCTGTCATGATCCAAAAGCAATAACTAGATTTGGACCCTGCTGGGGTTAGGAATGATTGATCTGGCTTGAGCACTGTAGTCTGAGTTGGTGGTAAGATGTCCCTAGGAGAGTCACCCTATAAGCCTAAAAGTATCTATTACTGTTTTCATACAGAATGGTAAATATTAGGAAGGAGAATTAAAGATGATAATTAAGTTGCTGGTCGAAGGAGAGGAGAAACACACCTTAAGGGCTGTTTTGCCCTTGTGAACTGCAGGTGGTCGGGAAGACTGAAAAACATTTTTGAACACGCTTCCCGTGGGGAGGTGTGGTGAGAGGATAAAAACAAGTGACTTCGGGCAGAAAGGAATGGGTTGATTGAAGGAGGGGGGAAATGAAGGAGAGGCAGTTACGGAGACAGCAGAGAGACACAGAGACAGAGATAAGACGGATAAGTGGGAAGAAAGAATTGTGAGGTTAGAGAGAGTAAGAGAGAGAGAATAAGAGAGAGGGAGAGTTGGAGAGAGGGTTAGAGAGAGAGGGTTGGAGAGAGGGTTAGAGAGAGGGGGGAAGGTTGGAGAGAGGTGGGACAGACGAGGGATTGAATAAATGGCAAGTAATCAGGAACAAACTTGGCCCTCCCTCTTCCTTTGTCCGTCCAAGGCAACAGCCGTCCCAGGTGGAGAAGAGGCTTGAGAGCACCGAACGCGGGTGGCGAGAGAGAGTCACCCGGAGAGCCCGTGAACATCTGTTAATGTGTAATCCCCACATGTGAAGGGCTTATACAACCCTGCAGATACGGCTTTACACATAAAGTGTCTTCAGAACTAAGAAAAACAATCACAACTTCTCCACTTTCCCATTTCATGCTTCTTGGTGCAATGTGTAAAATGGCATAAAAACAACAAACAACAAACTCCCGAGTTATATGACGGGAATTAGACTGTGGAAATTCTCCTCAAAAGCCAGCTAAAAACCAAGCAACAGACCTCGAAAGGTGGGACAACACTGGTATATTATGCGAGCATACTCAGCAGAGCTCGTGAACGGAAAGAACTGGGTTCAGAACAGAGTATCTGATGGGGTTGGGGTATGTGCAGGCAGCTGGCAGGAGAGTACAGAAACAGAACTTCCAAATCATGTTATTGTGCAAAGCAGGGTTTTGTCCACCTCAAGGACATTAGCGCAAATGGGATATGTTTCTAGGTTACCAAAGTTACAAAGCGAGACCATGATCATCTCAAGGACATCCCGAAGGCACTGCATGCTTAAGCGATGTCTCCCAGACTCAGAATGCCCTTCTGCAGGTCCTGCTCTCTTACTGACAGCCTGCTTGGAGCTGGCCTGTTTGAAATATGAGCAAGGGCTCTTTCCTCATCAAAATGACTGCTCAAGCAACCCCTAGGAATACAAATGTTCAAAGACAGTGGATCTCCATTGGGGGGTGATTTTGTCCCTACGAAGTTTTGGTAATGCCTGCGGATTTTTTAATGTAAATTAAAAAATATATTGGTATTTAAAACACTTTAAATTTACATGGGGTAATAACCACCCCCACCCCCCACCCCCCACGGAAAAGGTAAAAAGGTCCTTGAAAAAAGGTGGGAGGCTTTACTTTCCCCAACTTCAAACTATACAATAAAGCTGTAGTAATTAAAATAAATAATATGTTACTGGAAAGAAGGCAGACTCTTAGATCAAAGGAATATAATTGAGAATACAGAGATAGATTCTGAGGTGTATGGACTGGTGATCTTTCATAAAGGAGCAAAAAAAAAGAAAGAAAGAAAGAAAGAAAGAAATGGAGCAAGGAAAGCTATCTTAAACACATGGTGCCGGGAAAACACATCCGTAGCATTAAAAAAAAGAAAGAAAAAAAGAAAGAAATTCAGACACCTAACACTATGAATAAAAGTTAAACCAAGATGGATGAAAGATCTTGGATTAGATCCGAATCTATAAATTATATATATAAAAAAAATGGGCAGAAGACTTCATGACACTGAATCTAGAGACATCTTCAATGATTTGATGCCATTAGCCAAGCTAATGAAAGCAGGTAAACAAATGGGATTACATCAAACTAAGACACTTTTGCACCACAAAAGAAATGATGACGAATAAAAAGACCCTCCACAAACTGGAAGAGAGTATTTACCTACCACTCATCTGATAAAGAGTCAATATGCAAGACTTATAAGCACTGGTAAGCTTTATATGATAAAAACAACCGACTATCAAAAAATGGAGGGAACAGATAAACAGAAATGTCCTCAAAGGCAATATTCAGATGGCTAACAGATATAATAAAAGCACTCTGCATCACTTACAATTACAGAAATGCAAATAAAAGCAATGAAGTGAGTCATCAACTGGCACACATTACAAAGAATAAAAATAACCAACTAGCGTTGGTGTGAATGTGGGGCTAAAAAGACCCTTATTCACTGCTGGTGAGAATGTTCACTAGTCCAGAAGTTTTGGAACACAATATGGACACTCCTCAAAAAACTATGAATTGAGGTCCCATTATGACCCAGCAATTACATATTTTGGTATCTACCCAAAAAAGCTATTCAGGAAAGATATTTGTACTTTTATGTTCACTGAAGCATTGTTTGTTCACAACAGTCAAAGTCTAGAGACAACTCAAGTGTCCAAGAACAGATGACTGGAAAAAGAAAATAAGTTACATATATACAATGAAATGTTTAGCTACGAAAAAGATGAAACCAAGCAATGTACTGCTGCAAGGTTGGATATGGAGAGTATCAGGTTGAATGAAGTTAGTCAGAAGAAGAAACGTAGTTATCTCTGTCATATGTAAGATATAAAGAAACACAGATGGGCTATGAATGCCCAAAGGTTATAGCAAACAAGCACCGAAGCACGCTGAGGTGGGGGTTGGGGGGACACTGGGACAATGGTGTTGGGAAGCAGACACTCTGCGGAGGGTGTGGTGACAAGAAACCATACCATTAACAGAGCTGTAAATCATGGTGCTTAAAATAAGATTAAAAAAAAAAATCTATTGAACTTTTTTTAAAAACAAAGAATGCAGACAATTTGGTGGAGGGTGTGGTTCTGGAATGATTTATCTAAGAAACCCTGCCATTAATAGTACTGTAAATCATGGTGCTTAAAATAAAATAAAATTTAAAAATTAAAAAAATCTATTGGACTTAAAAAAAAAAGTGCTGAGTTTCAGAAAACTTGATCTAAGAGAAAATGCCCCATGCTGTATTTCACCACGGACCATGCCATGGATTCATCTTTCATGTTCTGTAGAAGCACTTATACATCCTGTACTTTCAGCTCATGTCTCCACTGGAATGGTGAGAATATTCTCTGTTTACTTCCACATGATTAGTATGATTTCTTGTCACTAAAAAGTTATCCAAAGATCTATCAAAATTTTCCAGGGACACTGTGTAAACAATTTTGAACATGAAGCTTTATACTTTCAAGAGATTTAAAATTCTTTATACTTTTTTTTTTAATTCTTTATACTTTCAAGAGATTTGAAAAGAGATTTCAAGGAACCCATCAATAAGCTTTCCATTCTTTCAATAATATGCAAAATTATTTAAATAAGGAATTGCAAATTAAGTCAAAGACTTTGAAAGTATTATTGTATATTTAGTATTTTAAATTTTTAACTTAAGGGTCCAGAGAGATAGTACAGAGGTTAAGGCACTTGTGTCCCACAGACCCTACTCCCAACTACTGAGATCAATAGCTAGATAACGCGTGCAAATGCTATTTGCAATAGAAACTATACACAAACATATTCTTATGTGCTTGTGGTTAGAAGTTTCATTTCAGCAATTATAGTCATGATGTGGAAAAGAAATGGTAAGATTCTGACGTTGTACCAGATCAAAAGCATAATTCTGGTTTCATAGCGTCCTATTTCCAGACACTCTGGTTTGATAAATAAAAATCTCCCAATTCCTTTCCCGGCTGGTAGGAATGTCAACTGGTTCAGCCCTTTTGGAAAACAATATGGATGATTCTCAAAAAAATTAGAAATTGAGCTCCCATTTGACCCAGTAATACCACTCCTGGGAATATATCCTGGAAAGGCAAAAAGGTATAGCAGAAATGACATCTGCATTTCTATGTTCACTGAAGCACTGTTTACAATAGCCAAAATCTGGAAAAAAATGGGGTGCCCCAAAACAGATGACTGGTTAAAGAAACTTTGGTACATCTACACAATGGAAAAGATGAAGTCATGAAATTTGCGTATAAGAAGATCAACACAGAAAGTATCATGTTAAGTAAAACGAGTCAGAAAGAGAGAGACAGACAAGAAAGATCACACTTCTCTGTGGAAAATAAAGTAACAGAGTGGGAGACTAACACACAGGAGTGATAGAGATAAGGACCAGAAGATCTGCCCCACAGCTTGGAAACTGTTCTCACATGCTGGGGTAAAAGGCAGCTGAGATAGAGAAGGGAACACCAAGTAGAAGATTTTGGGAGGACCCATTCGGGTTGAAAGATGTGTGCCCAAAGTAGACGATAGACCGTACATGATGGCCACTCAACACTTCTATTGCAAACTACAACACCCAAAAAGAGAGAGAACAAAAGGGAATGCCCTGCCACAGAGCGGGGTGGAGAGTGGGGTGGGGATGGTGGGAGAGATACTGGGAACACTGGTGGAGGAGAATGGGCACTGGTGGAGGGATGGGTAAATGATCACTGTATGGCTGAAATGCAGACACGAAAGTTCATAAGTTTGTAACTGTATCTCATGGTGATTCACTAATAAAAAATTTAAAAGAAATTTTAAAAAATCTCCCAATTCCTGATGAAAACAAAAAAAACCCCCAGCAAATCTTATATATTTGCTTCCTTTCACTACCAAATCCATTAAAAGCCCCTTACTATATTGTCCTGTGCCCCCACTAATTTTTTCAGCTTGAGTCTCTTACTTCTTTAACTTTTCTAACCTCTTTCATCAAATTTATTGGCATATGAGCTTACATAATAGTATAAAAATTATTTGTAATTTTATTTTTATTAGTTAATATAGTGAATTGGTTATTATTGTATGTATACTGATACATAGCTATAATTCTCTATTCCTATTTTTAAATTTTACTTTTCAGTTCAGTGATAATTAATACTAGAGTGTTCAATGTTATTTGAATCAAGTTTCAGCTCTATTATTTGCTAGCTCTTTGACTTTAGAAAAGGAATTTGCTTTTTTCTGAATCATATTTTCTAGATATTGAAAGTGGAAATAAAAAAATTATCAATGGTGCTTGTGTGTATGAAAAATGTATGAAATAGTACTATGATCTCCTTCCCCTAATAACTATCACATATGGTCTAGCTTTATTAATAATCTAATATGTAATATTAAGGAACATTTGTTATGGTCCTTACTAAAGATATTGCTAAGAGGGGCCGAAGCAATAGTACAGCAGGCAGGGCTCTTGCCTTGTATACAGACACCCAGATTCAATCCCCGGCATCCCAGCATCCCATATGGTTCCCAGAGCACCGCCAGGAGTAAGTCCTGAGCTCAGAGTCAGGAGTAACCTTTGATCATCACTGGGTATGGCTCCCAAAAGAAGCAAAAAATACATATTTTTTTTAGTTTTATTTTTAATGAATCACTGTGAGCTACAGTTACAGATTTATAAACTTTTGTGGTTATGTTTCAGTCATACAATGATCGAGGAGTACCCATCCCTCCACCAGTGCCCATTCTCTACCACCAATGTTCTCTGTATCCCTCCCCTCCCCTCTCCCCCACTCTGCCTCTGTGGTAGGCACATTCCCTTTTACTCTCTCTCCCTTTGGGTGTTGTGGTTTGCAATACAGGCATTAAGTGGCCATCATGTTCGGTCTACAGTCTACCTTCAGCACACATCTGCCATCTCAAGCCGGCCCTCCAAGCATCCTTTCCTCGGTGGCCCCTTCTCTATCTGAGCTGCCTTTTCCCCCAGCATGTGAGGCTGGCTTCCAAGCTGTGGGGCAATCCTCCTGATCCTTATCTCTACTATCAATTAAAAAATGTATTACTGTGAATACAGAGCCCTCTGAAAGGGTAAGTAAAATTCATTTTGGATTTTCACTGTTTGATTTTTGGCCAAGGATTTTCAGCTCTTCGTATGTGAAAAATAATGTTTAAGTTTGTGTTCCTGATCGTAAAGTGACATAAAATTGAGACATATTATAAATATATGTTCTATTTGAGACTCATTAGAAGGAAGATGAGTCTGATATATTCATAAATGAAGTAACTAGGCTAACTCCTATTTTGATTTTGGCTTTTGGACCAACTCCTAGCTCCATGCTCAGGCATCAGTTCTGGTGATACTCTGCAGTCATAGATAGTACTAGGGATGAAACCCAGGCCGTCTCTGTGCAAGGCAGGTACCATATACATCTTACCTCTACTATCTCTCTGGCCCCAATAACATTCTTATGACTTATTTATACTAACCTAGAAGAATCTTCATTTTGATGACTAAATAAAAAATACAGAAGTCATAGCAATGATGCTATTATGAATAGTACATATACAAAACACACAATAAAACTAGCCCTACTTAACTTACCATTTAATGTGTTTGATATTTACTTGTATTACTCATTCAATCTTTTTTACATTTTCAATCAATTTTAGGCCACCTTTCTTTGAGGAGGCAGGATCTGGGCCACACCTGACTGTGTCACACCTGACTCTGGCACCTCAGAGATCACTCTTGGCTTCACTCAGGGGATCATCTGTGGTGTCAGGGATTCAGACTAGACTGGCTGCATGCAAGGCATGTATCTTACCTCTGGACTATCCCTGTGGCCGAAGAAAATTTTACTCAATTTTCTTGTTTGTTCAGGGGCCATATCTGGCAGTGCTCAGGACTTAACTACTGGCTCTGTACTCAGGAATCATTCCTCATGGTGCAGAGGGCTATATGTGGTTCCAGAGATCAAACCAGGGCCGGCCATCAATAAAGCAAAGTACTCTACCACAGGTACTAGCTCTCCAGGCTGGGATAGTGTGAGGGTGTGGGAAGTGATTTGTGACAGCCCAGTTACTTTAAATAACAAGTAAATGGGAAGAAGTAAATGGAAAATCAGTACAGTGATAATAATAGCCTTAACCATTGGTATAATTCAACTATATGTTCTATTTTTCTCTTTTAAGAAATTCATTCCACAACTTTAACCATCTATTTTTATTTCCATTTATAATCAACTCAAATCACTATGGCAATTTCAAGCTAAACTTAATATTTTAATAATTTGTTTGATTCATGTTGAGGGTTTTTTAAATCAGTGTTAAAATATTTATTACTGCTTGTCAACCAGCTTATGTTTTTTGTCTTTAACAGTATGTGCTCAATTATTAGCTTGGACCTCCTACGATGTTATTACCACTTTCCAAGATTCTACTATTCAGCATTAGAAGCTTTTTCATTTTAATTATACAATCTTTAAATAAGTACAGTTTAAAAATTAAAACCATTGTCTCTCACTTGAGAAAACTGCTTTATGGTCTGTAACCTAGCTTATTAACTATATTTTGATTTGAATATTAAATTGGCTTACTTTTTTCCCCTGAGGAAACTTAAAAGGGAAATACTTTTGGAGGTATATGACAGCAATATATACATAGTGATGGTTAGGTCGAGGGAAGGTGAAGGGAACAAAGGCATTGAAGACTTCCCTTTAATATAATTTAGATGTTTTTTTCTCAAATGGGAGAAAGCTAGAAAGCAAATAATTCTGTGTTGTCTAAGTCATCACCTCATAGAAATTCTATTTCTAACGAAAATAATGGATGGTTATTTACTGACCTTGGATTCATCTAATCCAAGCTTCTTTAAAGACTTCCTGACATAATCCGGAAAAGAAGATGATTTGGAATAAATTTTACCAACATGCCGATCACTGCAAAACAAAATTTAATCACCTTTTAGGTTTCCTACTTTACAGATGAAGAATAATTAAATATTTTAAAATAATTTCTGTGCACAATTCACAAATATCAGATGGGTTATAATGTAGTAAAATTGGGTGGGAACACTTTTAAGGTACATATTACAAAGTATTCAGGATATGTTTCTGATCATTCTTTCAACAAATTGTAGTGGAACATAATATTATAAAGACAACTGCATGAGAAAGAAATATAATGGATTAAAAAGCCTGGAGAACCATGAAATTTTGTAACAGTTTCCACCATGCTACAAAACAACATTAAAATTTTACCAGGTCAATGTCATATTCTATGCTTCATTGCAATATTAATAGTGGCAATTCACCTACTATGCAAAAAAAAAAAAAAAAAAAAAACTTCTACACCAGTCACTAAGCACTATAAACTAGATTGAGTTTGACTTGATTTCATTATGTCCTCCTGACTGTCATACTTTAAACAAAATGCCATGACATATATAAGTATATTTCTTCAGTTGTATTTTAGTAGTCACTTCAATTCCAGTTATTATCTCATTATTACAGCTACTTCCCAAAATAAGACTGAAATTGGTATTCTACATTTTTGCCTATATTGTCATATTTTCTTAGAGGATGTTTTTATTTACTACTTTCCTGTCTCTCCATCCCTACCCCCCAAAAAAAAAACATTTAATTTTTCATCTGTTTGTTTGGATATATTTGAGATATATTTGAAACTCTGTTTTAGAGCAAGCAGGGTCAACAATACCCTGAGTACAGCCACCTTTCCTCATTGTATTGCAAAAGTCATTTTCTCTTTTAACGCTTTTTATTCTATTCCATGTTTAATGTTTTAATGCACTTGCTCTTGCAATCACTTTTTAAAAAAATTAATTATAAGGTTTCCACTCTCTAGTTCAAACTAAAAATATTCTTTATGACCAATTCCAAACAGCTGTTCTTGTTAAGATAACTAAAAATAATCTTTTCTAGTTCTAAATTTTCATGGCCTTTCTCTCCTTCTTCCATTCCCTTGAAACAATAATCATCTGAGTAGGCACAGGTTTCCTGAAACAGAATTTATACTGTTATGTGCTACTGTATAATTTTCAGGTTTTACATCTGATGTGTAATAAATATAATAGAGTAGATTGTATCACTTGTATCACATATTTGGCTGCTTAAAAAAGATATGATTTTAAGATTTTTAATTTTTTAAATTATGTCTTATTGAATCTATTTAATATGAAATTCTTGCCCTTCTTTAAAATGTCTTTTTTTTTTTTTTTTTGCTTTTTGGGTCATACCTGGCATTGCACAGGGGTTACTCCTGGCTCATGCACTCAGGAATTACTCCTGGCGGTGCTCGGGGGACCATATGGGATGCTGGGAATCGAACCTGGTTCGGCTGCGTGCAAGGCAAATGCCCTACCCACTGTGCTATCACTCCAGCCCCCCTACTTCTTTAAAATGTTTTAAAGCAACTTTTTTTAAAATCCAAAGAGGGAGAGAATATACCCTCTAAATATAAGTGATTCCAGGTTTTTTTTTTTCTTTTGCTTTTTGGGTCACACCCAGCCATGCACAGGGGATAGTCCTGGCTCTGCACTCAGGAATTACTCCTGGCAGTGTTCAGGGGACTATATGGGATGCTGGAAATCGAACCCGGGTTGGCTGAGTGCAAGGCAAACACCCTACCCGCTGTGCTATTGCTCCAGCCCCTAATTCCAGTTTGTATGCTACTCAACACTACCTAATGGAATAGTTGTAAAGAGAAATTACATTCTCATTTACAAAAATGGCTTATTAATGGTACCAATTTTGGGACTGAGAGAGAGAGTTCAACAGTCCAGAACATATGTTTTGTATAGAAGGCTCTGCTTTGATCCCCAGCACTGCATATTCTCCAGAGCACTGCTGGGAGTACCTCTGAGCACTTAGCTGAAGGTAGCCACTGAGCATTGCAAAGGATGTTCCCCAAAACATATCCCCACCCCGCAACCAGAGTATTATTTTTTTGTGGTCACTGTAAGGACTAATTACGATAATAGATGTATAGAACCATACCATAGTATGGCCCATTATTATTGTTATTGTTAATATTTTTCTGGTTTTGGGCCACACCTGGCAATGATGAGGGCTTACTCCTAGCTCTCTACTCAGGGATTATCCCTGGACATACTTGGGACTATCTGCGTTGCCGGGGATTGAACATGGATCGGCCAGGTGCAAGGCAGCACCTTACTCATCATTATAGTTATTATTTTTGTTGATGTTTAACTATTATTGGAATTATAGGCTGGATTCTTACAGTTAAAACAACTGTTATAAGTTGCTCACAAATGCTAACTACTGAAAGCTAAAATGAGTAAATGGTGTACATATAAATAAATTTATTTCTTGGACTTTGAAATTTAAAGAAACATTTCAAATTTCAATTATTTGCTTTTTCGTTCCATAATATACTGTTTCTTACTGTTGTAAAATCTCACAATATAATTACTGGGCAATCAATTTTTAGCTTGTTAATCAATAATTGGATGCATGAAACCTTTTATCTTTTACTTCTTTGAAAATGTGTACTTTAGACCATTTTTTAAAAAACATCAAAACAACGATTAGAAAGGTAATTATTCGGTAGCATTATTTCTTCCCTATGAATTCTTTGAAAGATTCTGTGATATTCAGGATTAAGAAATAAATCAGCCTTTCTCAAAGTGAGCAATAACACTACTGGGGACACTGGAACCATCCAGGGGTGCAGTAGTAGCCCAGATGCAATTTGGTGGTGTTTCTTGCTCGCCTATAGCATGAAGATGGGCATTTTTCCTCTGAAATTTAACAATAGTATAAATTCTAGTGATGTAGTAGACTATTGTTAATCCTAATAATAAATAGTCCATATCTGGGTCAAATAACCTGAATATGAATCTTGCCTTACTTCCAGTTTTTTTTTTGCATCCTTTAATTTCCCCATATTTAAAACAAACAAAATTGAGAACTACTACTTGGAACTGTTGTCAGTATTAAGTAAAAATGTCAAAGGACATGTGAAGTTCTAGCATGTAGGAAAAATGAAGTATTACATTGAATTTCAGTAGTTGTCTAAGTACGTTTTAAGTTTATTTGTTTAATTGTAGTTTTGAATCTTCTTGTACTCATCTATTTGATTCAAAAAATAGATCTAAAAGCTACATGGATATATTACCTCATTATAATCTAATTGGATATTTTGTTTCTACAAACTGATAATTTATTTACGTAGTCAATTTACTGAGATCATTGTATGTGTGAGGGCCCATGATGCAGAGAGATGCTATAACCATGAGCTAAACCAGTGGAATGCTCATCTCCAGCTGCTCAGAGTCATCATTTTAAGTGTATTCTTAAAATCTCACATCTCTACCAATAAAAATCTTGAGCATGCTCCACTCAAGAAAATAACTTATAAATTCTAGATATTTCTCTAATAAATCATATGCATTTTAAAACATTAAAATTGAGATTAAAGAGATTAAATGGAAATTAAAACTTCAGTGTTCTTTCACTTGCAATGTATTCACATACTTTTGGTGTTAAAGACTGATAGTGGTGACCACAAAGATAATTCTGAGTGAAAGGTTTGATGGAGAGACCCAGCAAAACCTCTTTCGGCATGGGCAACTCCTCGCAGAATGTCTCCAGCCTGAGAACTAAGCTGCGGCCCCGTGCCCGCCCAGGAGGGGAAAGGTATTTCTCTCTCTCTCTCTCTCTCTCTCTCTCTCTCTCTCTCTCTCTCTCTCGCCTCTTTCTCTCCGGGGATGAAGGGTGTGGTGTCCACCATATTATGATGACCACAGATGGGGTTTTCAAGCTTGCAATGATCCAGTATCTGGAAGAAATCTCCCTGGACTTAGAAATCCAAAACCGCGCGGCCGCTACCGACCTCATTTTTCTTCACAATAGGTCTGACTCTAGTGGGGTGCTCCTAACAATAATAGTGAGGTTTGTGCTGAAATATTGAATGTAACCAAAGTAAACAGAAAGTAAAGTGAAACTTATCAGTTACAAGGTGGGGGGTGGAGGGGCAGGATGGGAGGTGTACTGTGTGGGTTTTTTTTTTTTTTATGGTGGAATATGAGCACTGGTGAAGGGATGGTTGTTTCAGAATTGTATAACTGAGACTTAAGCCTGAAAGCATTGTAATCTTCCACATGGTGATTTAATAAAATAAAATTTTTATTAAAAAAAAAAAGGTTTGATGGATAGGTATGGACAAGTATGGTGGAATTTTAGATAACTCGATCTGGGGACTACAGAAATTCTGAAGGACTAGGTGAGCCTGTGTGAGAAATAGGGAGAAAGCTGCCACCAGAATTTCTGTTACGAGCAAGAATAAAAATCAGCTGTACTCAAATTATGAGATTCATCAGCATAGAAAACAGTAAAGTTATGAAATGAGATAATATAATTTAGATAAATATAGAAAACAACACTTAACAAGAGATTTGAAGGAAAAAAGAAAAATCAGAAGAATAAACTGAAAAAGAAAAGGAAGAATGTCTGATGAGGGGCTTGACTATGAGAAAAAACGGGATTTCTGTAGTGGGAAATTGTAAGAAACACTGATTGCAAGTTCAATCAAGTGAGTATGGATAACTGACCAGGGGATTTAGTAATGTGTAGTCATTAGAGGCTCTGTAAAGATGCTTGATAGAATGACGGAGGTAAAATCTGACTGGAGTTAGCTTACATAGGAAAGAAATTGGCAGCACTTTCAAGAAATTTTCTGATAAAGGAAAGAACGACAGAGAATAGTATCAGAGGGTGAAAATGAGGTTTGGAGGAGACTTTCTGGATTTGTATACTAGCCATTATGCTCTATAATTTCATTTAACAAATGACTGGCCCTCAAGGAGACCAGCAATGGCAGAGGAATAAACAACACAAATGAATTGTATAGTTAGACCCAGTTAGAGCAGTGACTCACATATCAAGTGCAATGAGAGAAGACTAGAGGGCAGGAATGAAAAATCTGCATCATAAAAATGTCTCCTAAACTGCTTTTAAGGAATGTCTAGGATTTCACCTGCGAAAGGATGCAGGAGGAAAGGGTGGCAGAAATGGGGAGGGGACTATTCCAAGTGGAGAGAAGAGGTCCAAGGAACCACGTGATGTGTAAAATTAATTGCATGAAAAATGATGAACTATTAATACAGGGCACAGTGTATATCTAGCTCAATGTTGTGGAGAGTTGCTGGCGTACAGAGGGGGCAGGAACTGCGGAATGGATCAGGCTGGAAAGAATATTAGTGAGTGATTAGATAAAGCCTTGAAGGCCATAGCTACGGTGTTTTAGTTTTTTGAATATAAAGATGGATTATTAAACATTTTGAAGTTAGCAAAGTAACATGTTGGGTCTTGAGGCGTAAATTGAAAGGGGACCTCCTGTCAGAATAAAGCATGGTCAGTATGTTAAAAAGGAACTAGCATTCTTTCTTTTTGTAAAAGTGAATGCACTGGATCTAATTAACATTCTACTCAAGTGAATCCACACTATCCACAAGCTTTTCCAAAAATACACTGTAAGAATAGGGTGTACTTGTAGCACTTTCCAGGGAAGCAATATCAGTGTAAGAAATTTTAGGAAAAGGTGAAGCAGATGTCGACTTTATTGGAAACAAGTATAAAAGGAAAGAAAGCAGCAAACATACTTTTAAAATAAACTTATCTTGCCTTTCATATGAAAATACACATTCAAAGGCAAAAGATGAGCAACATGAAATTTTGCTAATATAGCAATCAAGGGAGTCTTGAAGAGATGCCTGTAAAGGCTGAGATGCACGTCCACCAAACATGGTGGTCCTGGTAGGTGCATGCAGAGTTGCCCCCCACCCTCACTCTGGGTGTGCAGCCTCCTGAAAAATAATTGAAGAGTTTTAAATTTTTTGGGTCACACCCGGCAATGCACAGGGGTTACTCCTGGCTTTGCACTCAGGAATTACTCCTGGCGGTGCTCGGGGGACCATATGGGATGCTGGGAATCGAACCCAGGTCAGTTGTGGGCAAGACAAATGCCCTACCTGCTGTGCTATCGCTCCAGCCCTGAAGAGATCTTTTAAGGGAGCTCCAGAGATTATTCAAACAATTCTTCAATTTGAAAGTTACATTTGCTCATTTCATACTGATGACACTATAAATTCAAAACTTAAGTTTTCATTTTGCGAGGCAGATTTCACGACTCAGAATTTCAATTTCTTGTTTATTGTAGAAAATGAAAATGATATTACATAGCTCAATTAAAGGTAACAACTGTCATTTTACAAAACTATTGTAGATGCCTCATTGTGAAGAAAAAACCCAAAGAGTTCACATTATAGTTTTCCCATTCTCTTTTCAAGAGGTTTTTATTTTTTAATTTGGGGGAGTTTGGGGGCTCCCGAACGGTGCTCAGGGTGTCCCAGGGGCTCAGTGGGTCAAAGCCAGGGCCTGAGGATGCAGTGTTACTTGGGCCCTGAAGTGCCAGGGATAACCTGGGCCACCCAGGGGTAGTCAGGGGCCTCCTGGGCTGCATCCAGCAATGCTCAGGGACTCAGGGTATCCTGAGGATCTAACCAGGGTCGACAGAACGCAAGGCTGCAACTTAACCCCTGTTACCTCTCTGAGCCCGATCACCAAGAGTTTTAAGAGAATTTCACAAAATTAAACTGCTTTTCTGGCATTTACTATCTAAAAAAAGTTTCGAGATTTGGAAAAATTATAAAATATATAAATTTCTATAAATTTTAAGCTTTATTATGTTTTGTCGTAATTATAATTAATGGAATAAAATGGTATATTTAAATACATAAAAATGTTTACTTCTGATATTAAATGAGATAAACAATGATGCTAAAAGAAACTTTTAGAGTAATGCTTCAGATATTCTAATATAGCATATCATTTGAGGAGAATTTATCTTGATTAATAAAATAAACAAGATGAAAAGGTCAGTAAGTAAAGTTATGTCTTTCTTTAGTACACAGGCTGGCTAGAGAATCCAATCACATGAAGTTTGGTCTATGAGATCTACAGAGAGTCGATTTGTATTAAAAATATTCCAGATAAAATTAAAATTAAAAAGCCCAGGAAAGTGAAGCCATTTCTGGTATATGAATTCAGTCACAGTCCCAGATCCTGTAGGCTTATGATTTTAGCTTTTAACCACTTTGAGGCTAAATTTTTCTTATCATTATAATGAAGTGTCTGTAAGAGATACTACGCATCTCTAGTTCAACTCACCCTAGGGGTCAACTTGATAAGAGATTAAAATTTGATGCTACTGAATACAAGCATTCATAAGACATGTATAACATATAAAGAATGTCAGTAAAATGAACATTTAAAATTAAACTTGAGAGTTATAGAAAATATTACTAGGGTACGTATGTCTCCCCACATTCCCCATCTCTATTTTTTTTTTTTTTTGCTTTTTGGGTCACACCCAGCAATACACAGGGGTCACTCCTGGCTCTGCACTCAGGAATTACCCCTACCAGTGCTCAGGGGACCATATGGGATGCTGGGAATAGAACCCTGTGAAAGGCAAACACCCTACCCACTGTGCTATCGCTCCAGCCCCCATTCCCCATCTCACTGTACAAAATTTTGCTCTTCCACAGGAAATCACCATATTGAACCTTGCTTGTGTTTAACATTCTTATACTTTTTTGAGATTGTCTAATGCCTATTTATACTCCTAAACAATCACTCAGTTGTGTCTGGTTTAAAATTATTATAAGTAACCAGCCTAAAGTAATTTTTCTGCCACTTCTATATTTACAGGATACATTTACAATGACACATATAACTGTAAACTATCATTTTTCACTGTGGCACAGCATGCCATTCCATTTCATTTTATTTTTACGTATTTATTTTTTGTTTTTGTGTTTGGGCACATCCCATTGTGCTCAGGGCTTACATGGCTCTGTACTGAGGGATCACTCCTGGAAGGGTTCAGGGAACCATATGGGGTATCGGGTATAGAATTTGGGTCAGTTACATGCAGCAAGTGCCCTTCTTGCTGCATTATCTCTTCATTCTATTTTAATGGAGGAAGTGAAATTTATTTATTCTCCTAACCTTTTGTTCCTAAACAATCTCTTAAAGCATATAGTTAAATGTTTTCCTAAGATATACACTTAGATGTGTAATTGCTCAGACAAAGCACTGAGACATTTAGAATTTTATTAGACAATGCTAGCTTATTTTCCAAGGGACTGAACTAACTTCTTAAATCCCATCAGCAAAGTGGACAGTTCCAATTGCTCTAAGTTCTTGCTTACATTTGACAACTGTCCATCCTAAAACTTTTTGCTTAGGGGCCAATGAGATAGTACAGTGGGTAAGGTGCTGGCCTTGTATGCGGCTGACCTTGGTTTGAACCCCTGCACCTCAGGTGGTCTCCCCCAGCTTCCCAGGAGTGATCCCTAAGCAGAGTCAGGAGTAAGCTCTGAATATGGGTGTCATACTCCCCCAATGCAAACTCTAAACAAAGATAAACAAAAGCTTTTTGCTAACCTACTGGTGTATATATATAAATAATATACCAGTGGAGTTGCTGGGTCATTTGGTAAACCTATTTCAATTATTATAGGACCCTTCACAGTTTCCCTTAAAGGCTAAATGAAACCACATTCCCAACAGTGAATGAGGGCTCCTTTACCTCAGACCTTCACCAGCATTCATTTTTGATAACAGGTCATTCTCACAAGGAGTGAGGTGATATCTTATTGTTTTAATTTGTTTCTCTCTGATAATAAATACTAGGACAAACATAGACTAATATAAAAAGATACATGCACACTTATATTTATTACAATTTTTTTTGGTCACACCCAGCGATGCTCAGGGGTTACTTCTAGCTCATGCACTCAGGAATTACTCCTGGCGGTGCTTGAGGGACCATATGGGATGCTGGGAATCGAAGCCGGGTCTGCCCAGTGCAAGGCAAATGTCCTACTTGCTGTGCTATCAGTCCAGCCCCTCATTACAATTTTTAATAGCTAAGATCTGGGACCAATTCAAGTGCTAAGGACAGATGATTGGATAAAGAGGGGTGTGTGTGTGTGTGTGTGTGTGTGTGTGTGGTTTTAGCCACAATCACTTTCCTTTAATCTTACTCCCGAGTCTTCCCCAACAACCACTAATCTCTCCAAGTTCCATACAGTGAGATACGCAACTACAAGAAAGTTTTATGTACATATATAAATACACACACATAATTATACCCGAGAGACTCAAATACATCGACATGTAGATAGAGATGTTATCATACTGATAGTATAGGTGTTAAGGTGCTTTACCTTGCACATAGCCAGTCCCAGTTAGATCCTCATCACCAGTACTGAGCCAGGGGTAGTCTCTAAGTATCACTGGGGTAGCTCATTTCTATCCCCTACGCCCAGGGAAGAAAAAAAGCATTTCTATTTTCCCAGAGTGAAAGTCTCCTGAGCACAGTTATTTTAAGATTTTACCTACATCTTCAATGGTTTCATTTCTGTTGGCTATATTTATTTTTGGTTTGGTCAGGTCACCTCATTTAATCATCCAGCTGTTAATTTTTGGTTGTGTGGTAAATGCTGCATAGCAAATTGCAGCGGTAATTTCCTAGAGGAGATTAGACAAAAACTACTTTTGGCCACAGAGGGTTTGCTTCCAGCAGATAGCTAGTCAAAGCAGTGTTAAGAAGTGATTTCATCACAGCTTGAAATAACTCTAAGTCCATTTTAGGACTGTCCAGTTCTAACTCATACTCATCAGCTAATATGAACCCTCAGGGCCCTCACTCAAGTAAGAGTAGTTAATCTGATAGCTCTAGTCCTCTTGATAGGACACTAACTTCTGTCATAAAAAACACTATACAGAATGCTTCCTCTCTTTGCCCCATATGTTGATCACCAGGTGTCTCTAAAGAAAGTGCAGCCCTAATAACTGCTCAACTCTACTGGTTTCAATCTTCTCACTGACATCTGTTCTGATCTGTTCTGCAATTCCTAAGTCTCTGTTATGTCTCCACGTTCTCAAACCAATGAAAAATAAAGCATATCACACACATATACAAGTATGTGGTCATGACAGGCTATGAAATACTCCTGTGTGGACACACTCTCCTTTGCAACTATGACCCAGTAGGTTGCCTGTCATACATTGTGAACAACTGCCAGATTGAAAAAAAGTACAACATATGCAAATCTTGACAATGAATTGAAACTGATTCCAACAGGGTGATGGGAGAAAAATAGAATGAGATTTTTCAGGATTTCTCAAGGTTGAAAATGATTATGTCAATCACTGTATCACTGTCATCCTGTTCATTGATTTACATGAGTGAGCACCAGTAATGTCTCTATTACACTCAGCCCTGAGATCTTAGCAGCCTTTCTTTACTTGTCTTTCCCAAGGATTGGAGGTTCTCATAGGGTCAGGGGAATGAGATCTATCATTACTGTTTTTGCCATATAGAATATGCCACGGGCAGTTTGCCAGGCTCTTCCTGTGGGTGGGATACTCTCAGTAGCTTGCCGGGCTCTCAGAGAGGTATGTATATATCTGTTACTGTATTTAGGATATAAATATGCCATGGGGAGCTTGCCAGGCTCTCCCAAGTAGGCAATAGACTCTCAGTAGCCTGTCAGGTTCTCCAGAGGGAGAACTAGGCTATTAGATGTCGCTTCCAGGAGCTTGGTTTTACAGTCTCTGGTTGTTGGCCATTGATGGGATTACATGGCACCGGGGGCAGTCTCTGGGTGTGACTATCTAGCTACTGGAAATTGGGGATCTGGGTGGTAGAGGCCCAGTCCTGATCTGAGAAGCCTTGGAGATCTCGGCCCCGGGTCCCACACACCTGGGTTCCTTCACCGGCTCCCCCATGCGTGAGGCTCGTCCTAATGTGTGGAGAATGGCCCTGAGCATGGCTGTGGCTGGGTTCCAGAGGTCTTCAACTGTCAAGGCTCTCCTGGGGGCGGGGTAGGGAAATGCAACCCATCCCCTCTGAGGGGCCCTGGTGAAGACAGCCAGGCGAGGGGGCAAGAGACTGCGTTGCTATCTCTGGGAGCTTGGTTTATAGTCTCCGGTTGTTGGCCGTTGATGGAATTACACGGCGCCATGTCATCGTAATCATAATTACAGAATTACTTTCCAGTTGCTTGCCTCAGTATAGCATTTTTAATGGGAAAGTTATAAAATTTACCTGTATATTTTACAACAAAGTTAACCATTACACGGTTATGATAATTGATTATGTCAATGCCAAGAAAAAAGAGTAAGTCAAAAGAGAAAGAAAGGAATAGAATTTTAAAAAGCTAATTTTGGCCTTTGGATGTACTTGAATTTGGTATGTTTGTGAAGTATATAAGTGAAGCTTTTCAGATTAAAATGTCTAATATAGACTGGAAATTCTGAAAAGAGATACAAATCAAGTACATGAAATAAGTTACTTGCTGCTAGGGAAAGAGGAAATAAAACACATAGCAGCAGAAAACAGAACATTAGAGAATGCCTCAATATACTAAATGCATAGAGTTGGAAGAAAAACCCGTCATGAAATTAGTAAGTGTACTAAGTAAGAAAAGGGGGAAAAATTGTGTTTTTATGGGGAGGGTGGCAGTTGGCAGCTAGGTCATGCCTGGCATTGCTCAGGGATCATGCTGGCAGTGCTCAGGAGATAACATACAGTGCTGTATTGAAACAAGATTGGCACATACAAGTGCCTTACCTACTGTCCTATTTCTCTGCACCCACCAGGGAATGCAGCTAAACAAACGATCATAAGAAAGACTTCGGAAAAAAATAATTACTCATATGTCCAGTTGTGGCTGAAAGGTGAGCAAGGCCTTTAAAAGAAAGATATAATTAAAATAGTCTATCTTCTGAATAGTAAAGAAAGGTAGGAAAGGGGAATTGTTGATGGATTTTTAAGTGAGAAGAAGATTTAGAAAAGAACATAAATGGCTTCAAGTGGGAATTAAGAGAAAAATTAATTTGTAAACAGAGTTAAGGTTCTAAAGGAGAATCAGTACTTGCATGATTATGAACTTGCACAATTTTGTGATTTTCTACAACTAGTTTAGCACATTCGGGATGAACTCAAAACAAGGAGCTAGTTTCAGCAAAACACACAGAATTCACTAATAATGATTTTGAAGACGGTAACTATATGGCAGAGAAGAGAGATGTGGATATGAACTTGGGGGTTTTACATTGAAACACAGCAAAAACCAATGCTATATGTAGATATTTGTATGTGGTATAAAATTGATCAGTAAATTATTATTCTTATAGACAAATGATAACAAAATCTTTTGCTATTATTAGTGTGGGTTTTCAGAAGCCAAAAACTTAAGTTTTATCTGGAGTATTTTACTATAAGCAAATGGATAACAGAATTCTAAAATAAAAATGGTAAGAGAAAAAAGTGAGAACATTCATGAAAATTGATAGGATTAAAATTGTACGCAAGTGTAGCAGTTGTTGAACAATAAGTATGAAAAATTCTCCTACCTTTGCCACTGTTTGTGAAGAGTGCATTATTTGGGGGGAAACAGAAAACAAAACATAATCAGGTCTACTTATGTTACTAGTAGAAACTTGCATGGTCGCACTCTTTGTTGATGATAAATATCCGTCCTAAGTATGTAAGTATGGTTATGAACTATTTTAAACATAATACTGCTCAATGATAATATATTATTTACTAAATTACTTATCTATAACAAATTAAATATTTCTAAAATTCCACAGAAGTCTTTATGTATCACAACGAAACAAAAAAAAATTGAACCTCCATTCCACTAAAATATTATGGACTTGGGCCAGAAAGAAAGTACACTGGGTAGGGCACTTACTTTTCCAGTAGCCAACCAGGTTTAATTCATGGCACTACTTTTGATCCCCTGAACCTCACCAGTAACCCCGCAGCACAGAGGCAGGAGTAAGCCTTCAGCATGACCAGGTAAAACCAAAAATCAAAAATAGAATAAAAAATGATTCACTTAAATACAGTTAATGTATCCTTCTTAGTTATTAAATTTAAATGTGCAGCTGCTACCGGTTACTGCCACCCTAGATAAGTTTACCCATACTAAAAGATGGTTTACTTAAAGTACAACAATTATTCTTATTAAAATAAAATGCTCATACCATTTGGTGATGCCATAATAATCTTTAATAATATCCTGAAGGACAGCACGGTAGAACAGTGATTCAGTAGGCAGCTGGGGAAAAAAAAAAGATGTATTATATACACAAAAAAATAAATAAGTAATTTAAAAATGCCTCCAACCAAATCAATACCAGTGTTGGAATCATAAGGGGATGTTACTAAGCCTAAATTTGTTGTAAAATATACAAGTAAATTTTATAACTTTCCCATTAAAAATACTATACTGAAACAAGCAACTGGAAAGTAATTCTGTAAGAAGATAGAAAAAATTATGAGAGAAATAACAAATAAGCAAGATATAATCATTTGAAAAGAAACCTGTTCCCCCCCATGAAATTTATCAATTAAAGGAACAATAAAATAAACAATTGCGAATAATCAAGTCAGCTCTGGAATCTATTAGAAAGGAGTCAGAAAGGATGCACAGAAAAGAGAAAGTGGATTTACTGAATAGTAGTATAATAGAGATCATATCATTGGGATTTCCACTAAAAAAAAGAAGGGATTACAAATATATGTCTGAGACTTAAAGGATCACAACACTGGCTACTTTAGAGTTAAAAAGAAGGGCCTTGGAAAGGATAATAGCACAGCTTGAAATCTTAGCAAGATTTCATTTCCTGGGCAAAAGAGGTAGGAGGTATATGTGAAGTTTCAAATGTTTTCCAAAAGAAAGAAGGAATGGCTGAAGAGAAAGGCTGAGAGAAAGCATGCTCCTTTCACAGAAGCCTAAAGTTGAAAAGTACATTGTATGTAGGAGAATAAACACTTTGCTGCTGCAAATGAAACTATTCTTTAGGAAATTTCAGAAGTTGCCAAAACTGGATCCACATGCCCACATGTAACTATATAATACGATATAAAATTTTATATGATATGTTGTGTAACATTGGTTTGTCCTTGCTCCTTCCGCAGGGAGTTTAGGTTTATTGAGTTACTCCCACAACAGTGCCCCTGAGGCATAGTCAAATCCATCAGGCACTAATAACCCTATATTGCTTTTTCTCTTTCCTTTGTCATTTGCATGGTTTATTCAGCAACGTCCTTTTCGTATAGACACAGGACGACAGTTGATGCTGTGCTTTTGTAACATGGGAGTTAACTGACTCCAAATAATATTTAATCCGGGCATCCATCATACTTACTTGACTTAAGACACAGTTACCCTTACTTCCCAACACCCCCAAAAGCAGGGTCTTGGCGCGGGACAAGGATGGACCCAGGTCAAGCTGTAGGCTATGCTGCTAAGAGCCAAAAAAAGTATAATAAGGGCACAGTCATGGAACAGACCATCAAGCAGTAACTAAATAAGGACCCTGCTTGGGTTAGGAAAGACTAACGTGATCTGGGATATATAGGGAGATGTCCCCAGGAAGAACTAACTTTAAGCTTAATATATCTCTTACTGTGTTTATACAAAATGAATAGAAATAATAGTAAGAAGTAGATTTACTATGATTGTTTAAATGGATTACTAGCTGAGGAAACGAGAAAGCAATCCACCCTAGCTGGGATCCCACCCTTGAGCGGATCTCCTAGTGTTCTAGAGTGCTGAACCCTCAGACGAGATTTTTGTCCTGAGTTAATCTCCTAGAACAATTTCCACTGAAAAAGTGGCTTTACATCTGTTTACTGTTATGATAATATCCAACCATACCTACGTGTATACCCAACCTTCAAGATTTCTATATAATTATGCTGTCAGGAGGTGGGGGGAGAAAATAACTACATTGTAGAAGAAACAACTACCCTGTAGAAGAGGCAACTATGCTGTAGGAGAATGAATCTGTAAGGATGAGGATGAGAATGAAATAAACGGTCCCTGACTATCACACAGCCCGTGGGCCCTATTCCTCCATTTCCCTGTTCCTTTGTCATCTACCTTCGCGGGTCAGTCTTCTCAGCCACCAGAAGCACGCATCCTGCGCCCCCACACTTTTTGAATTCACAACGATATACTCTAGGACATTAATCTCTATATAGAAAAACTGTCTTGTTAAAAATTAATATTAACCTCAATGCAAATTAATATTAAAACAACAGCCTGCCTTTTATGCAAGGGGGATAGAAGGAGGAAAAAATAAGCAAATATGGAGGGAGATCAACAACACTGAGAACTTTGAGAAATCTAAGATGAAAACTAAAATAAAGGCAGGGGAGCGGTGGGGGGAGGGACTTTGGGGACATTGGTGGTAGAAAATGTACACATGTGGAGGGATGGGTGTGCGATCATTGTATGACTGAAACTCGAACATGAAAGTTTTGTAATTGTAGCTCATGGTGATACCATTAAAAAAAGATAAAAAAAGTCCTAAAATCTGTCAATGACAAGTATGGTTTTAAAGTTAATAGTCCAATGAAATGTGTATATCCATTGAACCATCCTTTTCTAACTCTGATTCTCCTTCAGAACCCCAAGTCCTTACTTTTGATTGCAGTTAGAATAAGTATTTGGATTCAGATGGAGTTTATATTAACAAAATAAAATTCTGCCTGAGTGCATAGGCAGAAACATCACTCTCTTTCACCCCTCTCTCATTGAAATTCAAGTTCCTATTCCTCAGGCCCCTGGTGCTAAAGAACAAAAACCACAAGTAGAGTATTAATTGTTATTACTTGGATCTTCCAACAATGCAAATACTCTCCTTAAGATTTAACACTGGAGATTCAACAGAGAAGAGGCCAGGCAGTCTGGCGAGCAATGCGGCCGGAGAAATGCTCCGGACCCGAAACCGGGCCACCAACACCGGGGATCCGGATGGAGGAGGTGCAGCCACAACACCTTCTTCAGATGGAGCCCTGGCGACACTGAGCAGCAACTAACACGGCTCCGGGTTGCAGGACTGGAACACATCCAAACCGCGCGGCCGCATTAGCGGCTGCGCAACCTTGTCTAAAAACTGAAAATATACAATCTTTTAATGGAAAACCAATTATCAAATGCTTCCTTAGTAGGGCTGTCTTTCTTGGAGGGAAACTCCAACATCAGTGAGTTTGTTTTGCAATATGGAACGTAATCAAGGTAAAGAGAAAATGAAGTGAAATTCATCAGTTATACAGTTGGGGGTGGGGGGCAGTGGCTGGGGGTATACTGGGGATTTTGGTGGTGGAATATGGGCACTGGTGAAGGGATGGTGTTTGAATATTGTATAACTGACACATAAACCTGAAAACTTTGTAACTTTCCACATGGTGATAAAATAAAAATTAAAAAAAAAGATTTAATACTGGAGAATATCTGACTTGTGGAATTCTGACAGAGCACTTCAAAGAACACACATTCTGTTTTTTCTGGATGGTGGGAATAGGGCAGAGTTATTTCTGGTGAAAGAAAATGGAATTAGCAATACCTTCATTCCAAAGTGAATACCTAAAATAACTCGCTAAAGCAGGTACAGTGCATACATATACTTGAGTGCCCATGCTAAAATTTATAACCTTCTTCTAGGCACACTTCTTACATAAAATCTTCCAATCACACTTTTTATATAAAAACCTCCTTGACTTGAGACAAAAAAAAAACCCAAAAATCCCATGAAACAACTGAGTTCTTAACTTTCTTTGAAAATTGCTATAAAATATTTTATTCAGAATTTTAGATCTCTGAAAACATTTTACATCTTACATTTCTCATGTTGTATAATTATGTTATATAGCACCCAAATCTTGACTTCAACATGTTTCTGAAATATCTTCATTTCTTTTATAATACCGCTGAAATGACTTCACTTTTATTAACACCTACTCTTACATTGTTCTGCTGAAATTCAAGGCATTTCAGGAGATCTGTTACATGAGGGGAAATATTACTGCTAGTATTGAAAATGGCTTACAAAGCCTTAACTTTTTACTTGACTAGCTATAATAGTTGAAACCTTTATTTTTATGTAAATTTTATATGAAACTGACTCCAAATAGTTAAAAGTTCTCCTTTTGTAAGCGTATGTGAATATGTAAAATCATATCAAATAAACTAGAAATAAATGTTACGAAAAACTGCTTTTAAATTGAAAACCAAAATAAAAAGACCCCCAAACTTGCAATTTAAGCAAAAACATACAGAAATGGAATGCAGAGAGAAACGCGAACAGCATTGAACAAATGATCATTCATATGTTACCCACAGTAAACAATATCTTTATGGCTGTTTTCTAAGAAATGGAAGAGTTATGAAGTGCTTCAAATGGACATTCCTGATATAACTAGGTCTATCCATCCCGGTAAGTACAGAGGGGATAAGTGGGAAGGGAGTCAACAGCCCTTGAGCAGCCTGTGCCTGACTGTTCCTGAAATAAACTAGATGAAGCTCAGAGTTTACTTTCTCTTTTTCACAAGTGATAAATCAGTCGAGTAAGTAAAGGTGTTTTAACGTGAGAAGAAGCAGAAAGGACACATTCTAAAAGCATGGATATCAGGCACACATTTTATAGGTCTAGAGGAAAGGTTCACTAAGCTTGAAATTAGGACTCAGCAATGAATCTAGGGGGCAGGAACACACGACTGAACTTCTGTGAGTCCGTCTCTGAAAAGGTTGGGATGCCAACTAACTCATCTGATTGACTATAAACATGAATGGGCATTTGGGAAAAAGAAATGCCACAGAAATACACTATAATGCTATTATGACAAAGGATCCTTCCTCTTCCATATCCTAGGGAACTACTACACTGATAAGTACTTCAGTATTTAAGAGCGTAGGTCTAAAGTTAAAGATACAGATCTCAGTGTAGACTACTTGAGAGTTTCCTCTATAAATCTCAGGATAACAAGAGAACCTAACATATATCCATAGAACTGTGTTATTTAACTGATGAAGAAAACACTGAGTAATACTTTGTCAAACCGTTAGACAATATTTTCATATTATTATCAATTACTGATAACACAAGAGCAATAATAGCTGACACTGAGTATTTACTACATTTTAAATCATTTTCTGCTTTACACATTTTTCATTCACTGAATCCTCACACTGTATCACTGTCTCACTGTCATCCCATTGTTTGTCAATTTCCTTGAGTGGGTACCAGTAATGTCTTTATTACATTCAGCCCTGAGATTATAGCAGCCTCTCTTTACTCGTTTTGCCCAACAATTGAAGGCTTATGCAGGGCCAGGGGAATGAGACCTATTGTTACTGTTTTTGGCATATTGAATATGCCCCGGGTAGCTTGTCAGACTCTGCCATGTGGGCAGGATATTCTCGGAAGTTTGCCAGGCTCTCTGAGAGGTATGTATATATCTGTTACTGTATTTTGGATATGACTACGCCACAGGGAGCTTGCCAGGCTCTCCCAAGTGGGCAATAGACTCTTGCTAGCTTGTCAGGGACTCCAAGAGGGAGAACTAGGCTATTAGATGTTGCTTCCAGGAGCTTGGTTTTATAGTCTCTGGATGTTGGCCATTGATGGGATTACATGGCACCGGGGGCAGTCTTTGGGTGTGACTGCCTAGCTACTGGAAAATGGGGGATCTGGGTGGAAGAGGCCCAGTCCCCATCTGAGCAGCCTTGGAGATCTCGGCCCGGGTCCCACACACCTGGGTTCCTCCGCCAGCTCCCCCATGCATGAGGCTTGTCCGAACGTGTGGAGAGTGGCCCTGAGCATGGCCGTGGAATCTCACAACTTTACAATAAAAGCATTATTGCTATAGCTATTCACTGTATCACTGTAATCCTGTTGCTCACCGATTTGCTTGAGTGGGCACCAGTAACATCTTCATTGTGAGACTTTATTGTTACTGTTTTTGGCATATCAAATATGCCATGGGTAGCTTGCCAGGCTCTGCCATGCGGGAGAGTTCCTCTCGGTAGCTTGCTCAGCTCTCCAAGAGGAATGAAGGAATCAAATCCGGGTCAGCCACGTGCAAGGCAAATGCCCTGGCTGGTCTATACCTATTATTATTTGTTATTCTGATTGAAGACTTAATGCTATAAAAAATTATGGCATGTAGCCAAGGTCACTAAACCAGTAATTTAATGTAAATGAGATGCTAACCAGCAGTTTCATGAATTCTTAGGTACAATGAATGATCTTAAAAGGAAAAAAGTCACTAATAGCAAACAGCATTATCCTCATTCAGAACAAGTACTTACTGATGCAACTCTTTTAGAATTATTACCACTTTTCTTTTTCTTCTTCTTTTTTTTTTTTCTTTTGAGCCAGAACCAGCAGTGCTCAGGGCTTATTCATCTCTGTGCTGCTCGGGGACCACGCTTGGTGGGGCTCAGTGAACCATATGGGGCAGTACAGATTGAATCCAAGTCAGCTGCATGTAAGGCAAGTGCCTTATCCACGGTACTATAGCTCCAGTCCCTAAATTATTACTATTTTAGCAAATTAAGATGAATGTATTAATAACCTTTGGGGTTAAAAAGCAAAAAAGAAATCTCTGTAATTTAAAAACAACAGAAAAAATCTTATGAAAAATGGTTAAAGGACTATTTAAAAAAACTTAAAAATTTCCTAGTATGTTAAAAGAATCACAGGAGGAGAGTAGGTAATTAGATGGATACTTTGGAGATACATTTAACTTCTGCGCATATGGTGCAAACTTATTTGGCTGTTGCAACTAATGACTAATCATGATATTAAAAAATAGTTATAAAATAAATAATAACCAATCACAATACGTATTTTGGACTAAAGATAAGAAATAAATCGAAAGCCATGCATTGTTTATGTTCACTGGAACTAAAAGTCTCCTAGTTAGCAAAGGGATTCTTTAGAAGTGTTTCTAGACCGTTTAATATGAAGCAATGAAATGGGGCATGACAGTAAGAGAATAAATAATATGAAAGGTTATTCTCAAAGCTCATTCTCTTCTCTTTTTCTTTTCTTAAAAAGCTCTTTACACTGTTCATTTTTAATTTAAGTAAACATATAAAACATATATTTGAGTATGAAAATGTAACAAACTGAGATGATGTTTATTAAATCCCATCAGGTTTTAAGTTCATTATCAGGTCAAGAATGAAAAGTACTTGAGAGAAAACTGTCATGTTCATCAGTCGGGTCAGAGTAAACGCTCTTACTTACCCCCTGGCCAACAGCAACCCGCTCCAATGCCTTTAAGGAGAAAAAAAACAAGACAAAATCTGCTGACATATTTAGTCTTATCTTGTAAGAATTATAAACACACTGTAGAATAGCTTGTAAAAGTGACACTTAAAAAGATTAATTAAGTGATAACACGTAAGTTTATACACATAAATGTGTTAATATCATTATGGCATGTCAACTTGCATAATTTAGTGGTGATCTGTATTGAATGCATGCCATGTCACACACATGCACACCTCAATTGTATACACTCCTTGAAATTTATAAGGATTAGAAAACAGCAAAGAGAGGAAATAAAATACTCAGCTCACTTTTAGAAAATCAACCAAGTCTAGGGCTAAAATTATGCATAATATGCTTTATGGTAAATGTCAACATATTTTTTTCAAATTTTTATAAATATACATATTCATTTTTTACCTACAAAATGAACAAAATATTCAATTAAAGTATGTATGTTTTTAGATTGCACAGCCGGCAAACTCTAATCAAATTTTAATATAAGTATCAAGGGTTAGGCAGAAGAAGAAGCAATATACATTTTTACTGTTTCATACATATGTAGCTGAATTGATATTTTATAAATTTAATTGATATTTTATAAATTTAATATAAATATAAATTTATATTTACTTAAGATTCAAAATATATTAACAAGTATTTTCTAACAATTCTAGTATGCACTCAAAATAACATGAATAATATACATTTGTTCTAACTTATGTACGGGTACAGACTTGTATTTCTGAAACTTTTATATGAAACTTTCAACTGAAACTTTCATTTGAAAGTTTCATTTCAAAGTACCTCTGGGCCTCCCTCCACCGAGATGTAACCCCGTATGTGTGTGGCCTCTCCGCTGCTGCACGACCATGGCCCTGGAGGCCAGCTAAACTACTTTGGGCACCAGCAGCTTCTTGCAGAAATGTCTCTAGACTGTGAACTGAGCCACGGCCGCCATTTTATGACGACCATAAAAGGGAGGTACGAGCTTGTAGTGATGCAACTTCTGGCAGAAATTTTCCTGGACTTAGTAACTAAAATACAGAAATCCAAAATTGTGTGGCCGCTATTGAGTCCTCATATCTCTTCATTGTCAGTAATGGAAAACAAATAATCTAATGCTTCCTTCTCAACAGGTCTGACTTTAGGGGGGGTGGGGAAACTCCAAACAATAATAGTGAGTTTTTTGTTGAAATACTGAATGTAATCAAAGTAAAGAGAAAAGTAAGGTGAAATTTATCAGCTACACAGGTGGGGGGTGGGAGGCAGGGTGGGAGGGGAGGAATGGTGGGGTTCCTGGTGGTGGAATATGTGCACTGGTGAAGGGATGGGTGTTTGAGCATTATATAACTGAGACTTAAGAGCCTGAAAACTTTGTAACTTTCCACATGGTGATTCAATAAAAATTTTTTTTTGAAAAGTACCTCTGAAGGGGCTGGAGAAATAGCACAGCGGGTAGGGCATTTGCCTTGCACGTGGCCAACCCAGGTTCGATTCCCAGCATCCCATATGGTCCCCTGAGCACCGCCAGGGATAATTCCTGAGTGCAGAGCTAGGAGTAACCCCTGTGCATCACCAGGTGTGACCCAAAAAGCCAAAAAAAAGTACCTCTGAAACTTTCATTTTTCAGAACTTATTCTTTCCACACTTGTAATAGCTTACAACTAAGATTAAACTACTTTAACTTAAATCCTATTTTTGAAATGCTAATTGAATGATATCTCAAATAAAGATCTATAAATAGCTCCAATTCAAATTTTAAATACCTGCATTTTTTCAGATCTCTTTATCTTGATAAATAAAACTTTTTGGATATCGCTGTATCACATGTTTTAATTATATGTTAAAGGATAATTGACACACTGCCTAATAAAAGTGCAATTTTCACAAAGGCATAGGTGATTGATAAGGCAAATTTGCATCAAGCTGCACAGATCATTAGCAGCTGAACAGAGACCAAAAATCTGCTCTTGGAACTCTATTTATGTCCCTTCCTCTGCTCTATGTAGATGTAGAGAACTCACTGTAGGAAGATTTGCTGCACACAAATTACTGGAAGAAGAAATGGTAATTTTCTCACTGACATGAAGAATTCCTTTACTGAACATCACAAAGGTATCCAAACTTATTTTAAGTCTAAGCCACCCCCGTCCCCCTTTCAGAAAAAATCACCCACCACCCAACTAGAAATTTTTTTCAAATGAACTGACAGAAAAGTTCTCCCCTACTATATCTGAGGCTATTACTGACCTCCTGGATGGTTCCAATGCTCTAGTGCTCCAGTGTCTACCTTGGAAAGCACTGATAGAACAGTGTATGAAGAATGCAGGAGATAGTTATATGCAATGTTTGTATTAAATGAAATAGTAACAGGTCCAGAACAGATTTTTTTTTTTTTGAAAAAAACAAGTTTACTTATCTAGTTCAGACTGTGCTAATTTTAGATTAGACTTGTTATGACTTTTGGTAAAATGCTGAACTAAGTAAAGAAACAGAGTTTTAATAACAAATTACATGTTGTCAACACAAGTATCTTATGCAATACTTTTTGGTATGTGTTGCTAAATTATTATTTTAGAAGTATAAATAATAAATTTTGATTATGTAATAAAAAGAATCAGGAAGAGGATAAAAAATTTCATGCCAATTAATACTTGGAAAGACATTAAGCAGTTGTTTCATACTAATCTATTTTCAGTTTTATCAGAAATAAAGAATGCTGACAAGATTGTGCTAATCTAACTGAAATTTTATTTTTGGTTAGTATCTTTAACAATTTTTTTTAAAAAAATTACCAGAAAGGTAAGATTTATTTAATTTTTTTTAAACCCCCTTAATCTTTAAATATTTGTGGAAAGGTCAGTTGCAGAGCAAAGGTGATAAAATAAAATGTGCTATAGAAGAATTTCCTAAACTTTACAAGATCACTCTAACACTAAAAAAGTCAATGTGGGCAGAAACGAGAAGGGACTAAGGAGAGGGGTACTTCATGGAGAGTGAATTTTGCTTAGGGTAAGTTCTTAAATACAGAAAGGTCTATACAGTCTCTACTTCGGAATTTACTTCTCAACAACTCTGCTTTTAGTTTTGTTTTTTTTTTTAAGTTTAATATATTTGTTTTGTGGATGTACTCTGTAAAACAATTATTTCCTCCAAGTTTTTGCATTACTTATCTAACCTCTGTTCTTCCACAGTGATTTTCATGAGGATTCTGGGCTACATACTGATAATTAAAGTGGGAACAACATATTCCTGCTTTGAAGCATTGTGCTCGTGTACAAATACATTAACGGAGGGCCTCACCATACAGGTGAGAGCTTCTCTTTCTTTGTGAAGTCCCTGATGTCAATATCTTTCGGTCTTTTCTCTTAGGCTAGTCAGGTTCCCTTACAGCTATTTCCATTTCTTGTTCTGGGCTATAAGCCTGGCAGCTAGCTTTTCTGGAACCAAGATATTGCAAAAATAACCAAACTAGTTATCGCAAAAATAACTTAATATTCTAACAAGACTGAGCACATATTATTTCAGCAAAATAGATTCATATACCATTAGGATATATGACCTAGATTCTTGAAAACTTTCACAACACTTTTCATATAGCTCTTACCCTGCATAAAATTAGCAGCCTTCAGAAATATCAAATTATCATAGGAGCTTGGACATTAGACGCATTACTGCCATGCAAGATTTAATTATTATGTTTATTATGTTTTTTGTTTAACATAACAGTATTATGTTCTAAGAAAAAACATTCGGCAATTTTGCTGTCATGTGAACATCATATTGTATCACTGTATCACCGTCATCCCATTGCTCATCGATTTGCTCAAGCGGGCACCAGTAACATCTCCATTGTGAGACTTGTTACTGTTTTTGGCATATCGAATACGTCACAGGTAGCTTGCCAGGCTCTGCCATGCAGGTGAGAAGGTAGCTTGCTGGGTTCTCTGAGAGAGGCAGAGGAACCAAACTCGGGTTGGCCTCATGCAAGGCAAACGCCCTACCCACTGTGCTATCGCTCCAGCCCATGAACATAGAGTTAGCAATAAATTTGGCACCATAGTTGGAACACTGCAATTTTTTTTCTTTTTGGGTCACACCCAGCGATGCACAGGGAATACTCCTGGCTCTGCACTCAGGAATTATCGCTGGCGGTGCTCAGGGGACCATATGGGATGCTGGGACTAGAACCCTGGTAGACCGTGTTCAAGGCAAACACCCTACCGCTGTGCTATCACTCCAGCCCCAACACTGCAATTTTTTAACATTGCAAACACTTTATTTTTTTACTTTCATTGTAACATTCCATTGTATTAAGAAAGATATACCTCTGTCTCTGGTCTTCATCCTACACTATTACACATTTCTCCATATCTGCCAGGGCCCTGCTCACATTTTGGGCTGCTCTTTACAAGAAAGCAGATCCGTTACCAATTTCCATCACTTTGTTCTTGTTGCTCAAGATCATATCTATGAAGAAATGGGACGCTTCTCACTGATTTTTCTATTTTCTGTGAATAGCGGAATATAACAGATTTTCTACCTTTATCACATTATTAATCTCTTTTGATTTTGTTTCCAGATGAATAAACTGACACAGACTGTTACTGACAACATCATATACAGATTTTTAATCAAAGAGACTATGATGAAACAATGCAAGATTAAGTCAAGCACAAGGACAAGTGCTATCAAAAGACCCAGCAAGTGCAAGACTCAGAGGCCGCTGCTGCTGGTAAGACATTAGGATGGCGATGACAGAACTCAACAAGAGAAATCTGGGGAAACTGTAGTTTGATGTTGCATGCTTAAGTACATCAATGTTATGCAGTCTGACTCTATTTCATCACCTACATGTTGTTCTGTTTTATTTTATTTTATTTTATTTTTTTGCTTTTTGGGTCACACCTGGCGATGCACAGGGGTTACTCCTGGCTTTGCACTCAGGAATTACCCCTGGGCATGCTCAGGGGACCATATGGGATGCTGGGATTTGAACCCGGGTCGGCCATGTGCAAGGCAAACGCCCTACCCGCTGTGCTATCTCTCCAGCCCCTCTGTTTTATTTTAAAGGTAAGGACTGGGTTATTTTCAATTATGGCTATAATTATTTAAAAATAATTTGTGAGACTGCTCAAGGAGGAATGATACTTGAATTTCTATCATGGGATAGAAATGATTAATTTTTTAAAAATTAGTTTAATATATATTTCCATTCTTTAAAACAATTTTTTTCTAAGACTGGCTTACAGAGTGCAAATATTTATGTTTGAAGGGTATAAAGTTACCATGTCGTACCCATCACCATAATATTGATAACCCTCCATCACAGTACATACGACCCTTTCAGACCTCTCCTGTCAAATCTTCCATAGTCAGATCCTAAAGGTTTATTTCTATTGCATAATTACTATTCCATTTATTTCTTTGTACATCACCTATGACTAACTCCATCCTGTATTTCCCTTTCTACTTCTGAATTATTTTGCTTAGCATGATGACCTCCAATTATATCTGTGTTGAAGTAAAAGGCAAGATTCAATTTTCTCTTATAGCTAAGTGCTATTCCACGGTGTATATATACCACACTTTATTCTCTCATTGAGCACCTGGGTTATTTCCATATCTTGTTACTGAAAACAGTACCACAAGAAATATAGGTTGTGGATATATATTTTTTGAATTAGTAAGTTTATGTGTTTTTTTTTTTAGGGGGGTAAATAATTTTGTTTTCTCTTTTGGGGTTTGGGCTACACTAGTGGTGCTCAGGGAATGCTCCTGGCTCAAATCTGGCTCAGGTGACTATGTGGTGGTTTGTAACAAACTTGAGGTTCCTGCAGATAAAGCACTTGCTTCAGCCCTTTGAGCTCTTTCTTTAGCCCTATTTTTATGTTTCTTGAATAGACAACCAGGGGTCTCACGGGATCATGTGGTAGCTCTCTCGTCTTTTCTCTTCCCCTTAAAGGAATCTCCATGTTGTTTTTCTGGTCCATATGACATTTCCACCAACAATGAATGAGGTTCCCTTTCTTTACATCTGCCTGCTAACCTGCCCAAATTGGTTGTTTTGACCTTCTAGATACAGGTCTGTCTCACTCATATGAGGTGATTTCTTACTCTCACTTTTATATCCATTTTTTTCTTATATCCAGGGATGATGAACATTTTTTCATGTGCCTGCTGACCATCTGTTGTGTCTGCTTTGGAAAAGTGTATAGAGCTCTTCCCACATTTTGAATGGGGTGATTATTTTGTTGTTGTTGAGCTTGTGTTTTTTTAAATACTGAACATTAGTGAGCAATAGTACAGCCAGCAGGTAGGGTGTTTGCCTTGCACGAGGCTGACCGGGTGCAATTCCTTTGTCCCTCTTGGAGAGTCCTGCAAACTACCGAGAGTATCCTGCCTGAAGGGCAGAGCCTGGCAAGCTACCCCGGTGTATTCAATATGCCAAAAACAGTAATAAGTCTCACAACGGAGATGTTACTGGTGCCCACTCAAGCAAATCGATGAACAACGGGATGACAGTGCTACAGTGCTACAGTCCTTTATTGGATGGATTATAGTGAGTGAATATTTTCTTCCAGTCAGCAGGAAGTTGTCTGATTTTAGTGATAGTTTCATTTGCAGTGCAGAAGCTTTTCTGTTTGATGAAAACCTATTTATTTTTGCTTTTTTCGTTTCCTTGCCAATGAAGTGGAATCATCAAAGATATTAATGAAAGCAATATCATGAAGTATTGTGCCTATGTATTCTATGTATTTTAGGATTTGGCTCTAAAACCTAAGTTTTCAATCACTTTTGAATTAACCCTTTTGCACAGTGTGAGCTGGTGGTCTAGTTTTACCCAATTCAACTCCATTAATTGAACAGACTTTACTTTCTTCATTTTAAACTCCTGGCTCATTGGCCATAATTTAACTGACCATTTATCTTTAGGGCTTATTTTCAGGCTCTCATTTCTGTTCCATTGATCTGAGTATCTGCTTTTATTCCAGTATCACACTATAGTTACTATGGCTTTATATTATGAAGTCAGGAAATGTAATGCTTCCCATAAATTTTTTTTCTTAGAATTTCTTTGGCTAGTTGGGGAATTTTGTGGTTCCATACACATTTTAATAATATTTTAATAATATTTCTTGTATTTTCTTTAAGACTGCCACTAAATTTTTTGATAGATATTGAGTTGAATCTGTATAATTCAACTATATATAAAATCTAAAACTATATATAAAATAGTAGGGTAGCCCAGATATTTTAATGCTTCTATTTCTTCCAATCTATAAACAAAATTATTTCTCCCATTTCCTTGGATCTTCTATTTATTTCAATTAGTGACCTAAAGATTTTGACATATAAGTAACTACCTCCTTTGTTAATTCCAGATGTTTGATATTTTTAAAAGCAATTAATTGTACATGGGATTTTATTTTATATTCATTTATTTTCTACATTGTTGTTTGTATAAAAACATATACCATGCTTTTCTATGTCAATTTTGTAGCCTGTTAGTTTATTAAATTTTGGAGGAGGGATACTTTTATACTGGAATATTTGGGTTTTTAAAAGTATATTATTTTATTATCTTCAAATAGTGACAACTTAAAAATTTTTTTGCGATCCTGTTATTTCATTTTTCTTCCCTAACTGCCATGGCTTAAGTTTCACTTTTTAAATTACTTTTATTATTATTATTTTTAATCACTGTGAGTTACAGTCACAAAGCTTTCATGTTTGAGTTTCAGTCATACATGATCGATCACCCAACCCTCCACCAGTGCATATCTTCCACCCTCAAGATCTCCAGTAGCCCCCGATTCCACCCTTCCCCTGCATCTATGGCAGACAATCTCCCCCATACTCTCTTTTGTATTGCTTGTTATGAGTAGCATATGATGTCATGAGAGTGGCCGCGTGCTCCGGGAATTTTGAAATTTTAGATAATCAGGGTCTGGAGAAATCTTGCAGCAAGCCGCTCAGTTCAGAGATTCTTTTTTTGTTGTTGTTAATCTTGGAGTATATTAGAGTTTATGAAGTGTAGTGACAGCTTAACACATAGTGAATTCTTTGTGTAATGACAGGTGAATGAATTAATTTGTTAATTACATCATTATATCATTTCAAAATCTAAAAAACTAGTATTTCCATATTCTATATATGATTTTACTTTTGTCAGTTTAATTTCTTGGTAAACTTGACCCCTAGTTGTTGGGGTCCGGTCAAAAATACAGCGGCAATTTTGGGGTATCAGGAAGTCTGAAAACATCATCAGGCTGCTGATACATCGCCCCACAGGTACAGGTTGATCTGCTGGTGGCACCATACCCCTGTGACTTGAGTTTCTATACCACGGGTATGTCTACTTTTATTCTAGTACCACACTGTTTTGGTTATAATAGATCTATAATTTAATAACTAGGAATGTGATGCCTATGGTAAATTATAGTGAACTCTGTTCAATAGTAATGATGACAATGGACATGTTTGTCTTGTACCTGATCTTGTACACTTTTTTAAAAATCACTGAATATGATACTAACTGTGTTTGTTATATATACACTTTGTACTTTTCAGAGAGTGTTTATCATAAATAGATGTTAATATTGTCAAAAACTTTTTCTGAATCTGATGGCATGATCAAATATTATTTTCATCAATTCTTTTATTGAGGTGATATGTTACATGAACTGATTTGTTTATATGGAATTCTTGGAATAAAACACTTGCATCCTTAGTAAGTTCCACAAAATGATAATGATGCTATCATTTAATGATACTATATTTAATGCATTACTGAATTTGATTCACTAAGATCTTGAGAAGACTTCTGCATCTACGTTCACTGGGGGTATTGGTCTACACATATTTTAAATTTCTGATGACAAAGAAGGGCATGGGCTAAAGCATTCTAGGTCTAAGGACATTAGACAAATCAGGCAAAATAAATATCTCATTGAACTGAACAATTAGTTCATATTTCAAGCAGCTTAATAACATTTTCCCCATTTCATATAAAATTAGTGGCTAAATGATGTGCTACAAATAAATATAAAACACAAAAAAGCTGTAGACAGGGGCTGGAGCGATAGCACAGCGGGTAGGGCGTTTGCCTTGCACGCGGCCGACCTGGGTTTGATTCCCAGCACCCCATATGGGCCCCTGAGCACCACCAGGGATGATTCCTGAGTGCAGAGCCAGAAGTAACCCCTGTGCATTGCCGGGTGTGACCCAAAAAAGAAAAAAAAAGCTGTAGACAAAGCACTGAACATATTTAATATATGAACATATATTTAATACTTGGTAGTTGGTATAACCTAATAATTAATGCAATTATATCTAAAATTTAGCAGTTAAAATTCTTTACTATAGCACAACTCTAAATTGTTACCAAATTGCATGTTGATTGGATAATTATTGGAAGGCAAGTCATTTTTTTTCTGATGATATAAAATACACAAAATCATTAATGGTAATGCTCTGTAAAACTTGGCATTTAATACATGGAACTAGCCAAAAATAATAAGCTGCAATATTTGGATAAAGTTCTTAGTCCGGAATAAAATATAATCATACCAAACATGCTGACATTCTGGCATTGCGACCACAGCACCATTTCTCTTCCTTTAAGTAGTGGCACATCGGAAATCCCCACTTTTCTTGGACACAGTCTGCAAATGGGGAAAAACATGGGTTGCTTCAATAAAGTTCTTCCTCTTTGAGATAAAGTAAATAATCTATTGAGAAAACAAATTAGTCAATGAGAGAATCAAACAGTAGTTAAATATGGAAGTGGTAATGTTTAACAGTTCATTCCAAACTGTTAACCAAAACCATATTAATGTTATGAAAATAACATTTTCTCAACAACAGCTGTTTTGTGTTTAAGCCCTAAGTCTGATAACAATCAATTTGCCAAAATAATTCCTTTAAAATTCAGAAAAGCAATTTAAAATGGAAAAAATTTTCATGCTCAGTGTAACCTTAACAGATAAGAAACAATAAAATGTACAATTTGCTGCTGACTAATTTTCTGAAAATAATAATCAGCAAATATATCATTTTTAATTTATTATATATGATATTAATTAATTCCTAATAATTTCAAAGTACTTTTGTTCCCAGTCATCATGCTAACATTTTATAAAAAGAGCAGCGGTATAGGCTCTTCTTGTTCATCATCCTAGAGATAGTAATATTTTCAACTGTAGGTCATTTCAGTTCAATAGAATTTATGGTTTAAGTAAAAACAAAGAAAACTGCTACGTCTCATATACCTCTGTCCCAGACTCCTACAGGCTTACTTTTGCCATCACTGATACTGAAATCCCTCATGTAGAATTATTAATTATATAGGTTTTTATGTGTTTTAAAGCCTGGAAAATAGTTTAATATTTATCAAAATAAACATCTAAAAGTTATTAAGAAGTAAAGTAAAATATATGTAAAAATCTGAAAGTAAGAAAACTCCTTAAAAGTGATTTCTTTCAGTTTATCAATATTTATAACAGACTCTAATATGCGGATGGAAAACAAATACCTTCACTCCAAATTTAAATAATAAAATATCAGTATTATTTTGGCATTTAATATTATGTACTATGTTTTTTTTTTTTAATGCAGAATCTAGCTTTAGTCCCCACAATGATTCTCTAAGGAAGACAACCTATTACAGGATTACCTATATGTTTCAGATAGGAAAGCAAAGAAAGAGAGGGGAACTATACTGCTTAAGTCGCAAATCTAGAACATGACAGAGATGAAATTTAAATTCAGTTGTTCTGATGTGAGAGGCCATGCTCAATTACCATGTTATATACATAGTTTCACTTACACTGCATAAGGTTTCACAGAGTCCTTAAAGTGTGTTTAGATCCTAGAGACCCTGAACTAATTCCTATGTTTCCGAGATAACTTTAAACAGAGGTTCAGTTTTACTGAAGATGACAGCTGATCTGAGATACAATTATTGCTAAGTGAAAAGGTTATTTTAAGTCATTTAATTCTTTTTCAGTTCTAAAAAGGGAAATGCTATAATCTGATTATAAAGGTAAGAAAAAGCTAGAGATAAGTGAGTTGTACTATTTTATTCAAGTGATTAAAAAAAGTGCAAACCAATAGAAGAGTTCATCTTTACCTCTCTCCCGTTGTTCTTATACTGAGATAGCACTCATTACTACATGCAGGGTACAAATATGTTTAGATTAAAGATCGCAATTTCCTGTGCAGCTACACAGATATCAACAAGACTGTTTTGGAGAACTGGATTTAGGCAGAAATGGGGTACACACATAGTAAAGGGGAGGGGGCATGTTCTTTAAGCCCACACCAGATCCCCCCTGTTTGGAATATGGCCATGGTGGAAATATGATTTAAGGTCATATATGTAAGAGTAGCAGAGGACAGGTGCAGAGGGTTCTGAATTCTTGAAATATTTTTGGATATAGATCTCATATACCAACTCTATCTCAATTTCTTTATTGTTATAGTCAAGGTGGCGCGCCTGGCTGTCTTCCCGGGGGCCCCTCGGAGGGGATGGGCTCAAGATTCCCTCCCTGCCCCGAGCAGAGGTCCCAGCGGCCAAAGACCACCGGAACCTAGCTATAGCCATGCTGGAGGCCCCTCTCCACACATTCAGACAGGCCTCATGCATGAAGGTACTGGCAGAGGAACCCAGGTGTGTGTATTCCCATCAACGGCCAACATCCAGAGACTTAAAAGCAAGGTCTCAGAAGCGCAAGGCCGATATCTTATAACCTACTTCTCCCTCTGGGAGAAACTGGCAAGCTACTGAGAATTTCCTGCCCACGTGAGAGAGCCTCACAAACTTCCCATGGTGAATTCATATGCCAAAGCCAGTAACAAGCTGGGTCTCATTCCCCTAACCCTGAGAGAGCCTCCAATGCTGCATCATTGGGAAGGCCGAGTAAAGAGAGGTTTCTAAAATCTCAGGGATAAGACGAAGGAAGACGTTGCTAAGACCGCTTGAGAAATTTGACAATCAATGGGATGATGATGATGATGATGATGGTGTAGTCAAGGTAACATGTTTAGTGTCAACTGTCTACTCTGAAGTGAAACAGAAATAATCCACTGTTTTGTTTAAATTGTTGATATTTTCGATCTGCACCTAACTTGTAGATAAGTTTATATCTGAATTTAGTACTTCCACAACTTTTAATAGCATAGCGTTCTTGCAAAATTTTCCCACCCTACTGGAACGAACAGATAGAATCACTATATTGTCAAAGCGTTGGGGCTGTCTGAATAACATCCATGAAGTATGCAAGGCCCACTAGACAATACTTTTGTACTAATTAATACAGAATTCCTTGGGTATGCAACATTTGGAAGAAACTAAAATGAGGGAGTAGAGTCCAAGAATAATAGAGAAATATTTGATGGAAAGAAAGAATGAATTGTGCTTTTAATCCAATACAGTAGATCTTCAAATACTATAATATTAAAATATCTTGTAATTTAATACTTACTTAGTGACTTCCCAATTGCTAATGATACAACCAAATATGACACAAATTTGTAACACTCGAGAATGAGATAAGTCAATTTATTTCAAAATATGAGAAGTAATCCACTTACACAAACAATGAATTGATAAGGAAAGGTACAAGTAGTGCACCATCTCTGCTGTAATTAATCATCTTGCCAGGGTAAAAAGAAATGTCTCCTTGTCAGAAAATAGGAAAAATAAGCCACCCCAACTAATAATCTAAAGAAAACTTTGAGAAAAAAAATACTACTTAAAATTACTTGGAAAGGGGAATAGTATCTCAGGAAACTATATACCATGGAACTGCTACATTAATTTTCAGGTAAAAAGCCATCTAATACAGGAACCTCATATCTAAGTTACTTCCAATTTTTGATCCCCATAAACTGTGAGAGATAATTTTTTAAAAGTATGTGACTCTAAGCCACTTAGTGTCTGAGTGAACTCTCAGATAGTATTAAATGATATATCAATCTAGAAATAGCAATGATGAGGCAAATATGTGTAGAAATAGAATATGAGACAAAATATATAGCTTGAGGCATATGGAAGTTTGCTTTTTTAAGAAAGTTACATTTTGATTAGATGAGACTACAGCGAAACTTTAAGAGAACAGGCTGCAAATACAGACAATTTTAGGAGTGACTATGAATTCTTAAATTTTAGAATTGAGAGAGATAGAATGTTATGCAGAACTAAGAACATATGAAGAAACATTTTGAAAAGAGTCCAGAAATCCAAAATGAGCCTTGAGATATGGATTTCTGGTGGTGGCTTATCAGAACAGGATTCCAAGATGATGGGTCAGTCCTGACTTCTCTAGGGTTAGTGCTGAATCTGTGTTATAGGAACTTTTCAGGAGAATATAGAGTTCTTGGCATACTAACTGGTTTCCGGTGATAAAGAGAAGCTGCAGGTAGAGTACAAAAAATCCTTAATTTTGAGGAATCCCGTAAAACAGCAGCTCGCCGGAGATCGCTCCGGACCCCATGCTGAGCGGATTCCACCAGAGTACCTCAGGTGGAGCGGGTTTTCGGTCTCCGCCCACTCCAAATGAACCCCGCGTGGCCACAAACTTCCAGAAGAAAAACCCAGGTACGCGGGAGCAGGGACTGAAGATGCCAGGCTGTCCCTTCCCGCCTCCCCACCTGCTCGGGGTCCTGGCTGTCACGCCCACGAACTGCCTCTGGGAGCCACCTCAGTGCAATTACAGCCTTGATCCAGACTCACAAATGAATCATAAAATAGATTAGCTCCCTACAGAGATGTCTTTGGACCACAATCTTTTATAATTTTAGAGTTCCAGAAGCGGTCGAGTGACCTCTCATGATATTCATAATAAGCAATAGAAAATAAAGTATCTAGCATCTGCCTCTGGCAGGCAGGCTTGAAAGGTGGGGGGAAAATTCGAAATAATGTTTGTGGGAAGGTGTAATGGTGGTTGGATTGGTGCTGAAATATGGAATGTAATCAATAAATGTGAACAACCTCATGAAAATAAAATTAAAAAATTAAAAAACTTAAAAATAGACGTATTTTCAGTTGATCCAGATGAAGCCAAGATGGGAATTGTTGGTCACACATTGGATATGCAGAACAGTCATTGGAGAAACAAAGTTTAGGAAAATTGTGCCAAATTTTAAGCAAATACCATAACTTATTCTGATAAAGGAGATGAGGCAAGAGGAAGCTCAGTCTTCCAAAGAACTCAGAGTTATTCTTTGCCACCACAATGGAAGCCTATAGAGTCTGTGCATTTAAAAAGTTCCTTTTCAGCCTTGCCAAGAGTAGGAGGGACAGAAGGAAAGCAGTCTGAGTATTGATGCACAGTGTTCCCACGTCCCTAGTCAGCAACCCTGGAAATTTGGCTCCTAGGACAGTTTAGAGGATCTGCCAGCTTTGGGTCATAGCTATGAGAAACCACCGTAGAACTATATTCCTCTGAATACTCAAGGGTGGGATAATCACCTTGAAATTCTCTGAATCTGCATTAGAGTTCCCTCTGTAATAGGTCAGACTTAGAGTGTTGCACTTTTTCTATCAGAATAAGTGAAAACAAGTGATACATAGGCAGGTCAAAGTTAAACTAAGCCTTTCTTACATAGGTTCAATGTTATCTTTGGAATCTATTTCATCAGCTTCTTTCTAAATGGCAGTGAAAAATAAGGCTCCTTTCTATGTCCTAAATCAATGTCACAGCTCACCATTCTATTGTTAGGTATCAGTCTCCTTAGTAACTGTGCTCAGACACTCATATTCAAATGTAGTCACATTGGCATTATTCATCCTTATCAGCAAATCAGACTGATTTCCCTTAAGATCGATTTCATGTTATTTTTAATTGCTAATTTTGGAATAGATGAGGCTCTAATTTTTTCTTTCTATCCTATTTCTTACCCTTCGTTGACTCTAGGAAGATAAATCTCCAAGATATAGAGATATCACTGTTTTTTTCTTGTGTTCATAAACAATGCATTTTAATATCAAATAATATGCACTTTGAACCTAAGAATCACTTCTACTATTCCCTCCTTCAATCCATAAATTCTCAGACATCATCTGCTTACTTCTACCTTTTATTTTTAATTTTTATTAACTTTTGACAGAGTAAATATTAATATCAACAACATACTAAGTATTTTCCTCCCCCACCTTTTTTGTCTTCTTGACTATCCTTTATATTAATAATAACATCAACTTCCACTTGTTTCCCTCATCACTGAAGTGTAGAAGCGTATTAGAAAAAAACTGGCTGTTTTTTTCTACTCACTGAAAATTTCCAGGACCTCTTGATACTCCTTTCTTAAAAACATTTTACCATGTTTCCATGACAACTTTCTCTTATTTGTGGACTAATGCTTTTCATATCTCCTTCATGGCTTGTCATTTTCTGTCTACTAAATGTTCCAAGACTTAGTCCTCTCCTTCTGCACACCCCTTTACCCTTTGAACAAAGGCTCAGACTCAAATCCGTTCAGTTAGTAAACAACTGAATGAAGTGACAACATACAGTAGGCTGCTAAATAAGTTGTATGGTAACCAAGTATATTTACTGGTCATATTATTTTTCTGCAGATCCTGGCAAGCTCCTTGTGGCATATTTGATATGCCAAAAACAATAACAATGATGGTTCTCATTCCTGAAAGAGCCTCCAATGCGGCACCATTGGAAAGGATGAGTAAAGAGAGGCTGCTAAAGCCACGTGGTAAGAGCCACCCTCTAAGACCCCTCCACCAGGAGGTAGGACTTTCTTTAGTGACGTAGCCTGTAGGTGGTCCTGGGAGGGGGGGCATTCCCGGCGCGCCTTCCCCCCAGAGATGAACAGGGAGCAGCGGCACGAGAAACAGACCCTCCGCGCCTATTGACTGTGATCCTGAGGTCTCCTAACCCATTTTGGCACCAGAGCGGATTCTTGCAGCCATCCATTTTGACTGTGAACTGAGCTAAAATATTAGAAACCCAAAACCGTGCAGCCGCGATAGCGGCCGCGCGGACTCAGAGTCTTCACGCTCAGCAATGAAGGGAAATTATTAGATGATGCCTATTCAGCAGGCCTGATTGTTGGGGAAAATTTCCAATCAATAATAGTGAGTTCTGTATGGAAATATGGAATGAACTCAATATATAGAGAGAATAATGGGAATATCATTAGCTACTTAGATGGGGGTGGGTGGGAGGGGGGTGTATTGGGGTTCTTGGTGGTGGAACGGGTGCACTGGTGAAGGGATGGTGGTTTAATCAGTATTTGACTGTGACTTAAACCTGAAAGCTTTGTATTTTTTTCCTTTTTTTCACGGTGGTTCAATAAAATATTTATTTAAAAAAAAAAAAAGAGAGGCTGCTAAAATCTCAGGGCTAGGATGAATGGAGACGTTACAGGCACCCACTCGAGCAAATCAATGAACAATGGGACGACAATGATATAGTGATTATTTTTCTAAAATACAATGTGAGCAAAAGGTTGGTAAATGTACTGGTGAAGGGACAGGTGATGGAACACTGTATGACTGAACCCAATTACAGACAACTTTGTAAATGTTTATCTAGTGGTGATTTAATTAAAAAAAATTTAAATAAGATTGTCTGAACTACTCAATACTAATCAGTGGCAAGTCACTGTCAATGTGAGTCAGTTTGTAGTCCTTGTCCTTGTTCTATCCATACTCTTATTTTTTCTCCCCATACCCTAAGAGAGCTTAGAGTATGGGGGAATTATACCTTACTTACTGAAAATTCCTGTATTAGTTTCCTAGAACTACTATAACAAATTATTACACTAGATGGCTCAAAACCACACAATTTGCCTTTCACATTTCTAGGAGCTAGAAATTAGAAATCAAAGTATTGGGTAGATCAGTGGCTTTTTAATTGCTGGTTCAAGGATTGGTACTACTCTGCAGAAATTTTCCACTGGTTACCAAAAAAGTTATTACTACCCAATTGATAGTGGTTTCAAGCATCAGCTCATGGACCAGAGCTGGTTCTTACATATACAAAAGTTAAAAACCACTGGGGTTAGATCAGGGTCTCTCTGAAAGGTCAAGGAAAAACCTATTCTTGCCTCATCCTATTTTCTTATGGATACTGGCAAACTTTGGCAAACTGCTTGGGCTGTGGATACATCATTCCACTTTGTGACATTGCCTATGTGTGACTGTCTTACCACTATTTTCATGTCTTCTCTTCTTATTAAGATAATTCATGTATTTTGGGTTTATCCCAATTTTGTTCATCTAATCCTCACCCTCATCTTATCTGTATCTGTAAAACCATATTTCCAAATAAGATGAAATTCTGAGGTTCTGGGTAAATGTGACTTTTGGGGAGACATTATTCAACTATCTCCAATTCCTAATTTTATCTTCAACCTCCTCTATAAGATCAAGTTTTCTTTTTTCTTTATCACCAATAACTTAACCACCATCTCCAAATTGGTAACTAAAATGAATATAATCAAAATTCAAATAACCAAATGATATAAAATATATTATCATAAAGTTTCATATTTCAATGATCACTACAAACATTCAGTATTTATATGAGTTAAAACCATAAAACAATAACAAAAAAACCTTCTTGGATTTTTTCCTAATTCACAGCTGGTTTTAGAAATCCTTGTTTATTCATCTCCTACATATTCCTCAAATCCAATCATACTCTCTATTTCTACTACCCACATGTCGGGCAGATGCTCCACCACTGAGCTACATTCCTAGTCCCTCTTACTATAAATAATCTCAATCTTCTACCCTTCCTTTTTTCCCCCGTTGGGAAAGTTAGCTTATTTCTTAGCTTATTTCATATATTCATTTCCTCATCTGCACAGAGAAAAAACTACGTAACACTTGTGACTATCAAATAAAAATAATGCAAGTCAGAGTTTAAAACAGTGCTTAAATTAACTAACTAAACTCACGAACTCTATCTCCAAAATACCCTGTTACAGTTATTTTGCTACCTGCTTAATATTACCTGGCACTTGGAATAACAATGACTTAATTAATACAATCTAATTCCAGCTTTTTACTTTTTAGGAATCCCTGTTTATAAATACGATAATAACCAATTTTGGTTATAATTTCATTTACAAGTTCATAAGTTTTACACTGAAACATTAAAATTTACACTCAAAGTCACCAATAAGACTTTCTTCTCTTGGGTCAGAGAGATAGCTCAATGGAAGGGCAGATGCTTTCTATGCAGAAGGCCATGGTAGGGTTCAATCCCTGGCATCACATACTGCCATAAGCACTGCAGGGATCACTTCATGGAGCACTGACCATGGAGTCTAGCAAAATCCCCAAGCACCAATGAGTATGACCCCAAGAAACAGAAAAAAATACCTTTTTGTTTTGGATTTTATAACAGGGCCTTTGCCTTTATCCATTCTTCAAAGGCTAGTGTGCCCAACTTTACATTCTGACAAGTTTTCTCTTTTTGCATATCTGATAAGAATTTCAAGCTATTATTCAACAGTTTTATACTTTGCTTTTGTACTACACCAACAGTGTCCAGGGCTTACTCTTTATTCTGTGCTCAGGGACCATTCCTGGTGGGGTCTTAGGGTCCTTATGGGGTGTTGAGAATCGAACCCAGTTGGCTGTAGGCAGAACAACCACCTACCTGCTGTACTATCTTTCTGGCCCCTGCTAAACATTTGTAAAACTAAAAAAAAAAAAAGTCAAACAATCTTATCACTAACAATAATACATATTATTATATATTTGATTATATTATAATATAATTACAATTATATTATACATTTGATTAAATTATAATTTAAGCAAGTTAAAGTCCTGTAAACATGCCCATCAGAATCATCAGACCATCCCCCTACCTCAGACCTGCCATACTGCCTCATTATTGGTTACCATGACAGTAGATTTATATTTGAGAGGTTCTTAGAAACTGTGATTCTCCTTCTATTGTTCTTTCTTATCCAATATGTCACTAATGTAGATTTCTATAACAATTTATTAACTAGTCTGATTCTCTTAGTAATCATGCTCATGTTGAAATATATTGCCTTTCTATAACATCAAAAAATACTACCTTTCTGAAATGTGGATGAATATATGCAAGTCTTCGCACTAAATAAATATAAGAATATTTATGACAAAGGTATATTCTGTGTCACACTGAAAAAAATATTCTCGCATCTTGGCATAGTAGTCATTGTTTTCACGATCTAATTTCAATTTAGTTTTCAGTCACAATGTCTTTCCAATATACTTATTCCCAATTGATTCTCCCAACAAACCAGTTTCTGTCGCTCTGTGTCTTCACCGCAGTTCTGACAAAATGTCCTTTCCTAGCTTGTGCTTCTTTCTACACGAAAACCAAATGCACCATTAAAAGAAACCTTTCCTTCCTCCACTAGTTATGAAATATTATGCTGTCCTTTTATTCTTAATAGCATCTGGCTCACACATCCATAATTTATTGCTATTAATGTTTTAACACTTCAGATTCACAGGTAATTAACCATGAAGAGATCTTAAAAACTCTTAAAGACAAATTACAGGGATAGGTTAGAACCAGCACAGCACAGCCCGCTACTGTGTGCTCTGGCCTATTTCTCTCCAAGCACCCTGAAGAGTATCGCACAAAGACCCTGATACTGGGAACCACCATCTTGCCTCAGCCCTAGAAGCACTACTGGCCTCTTTTATATCCCACAGGGCACACAGTGGAATCTTGCATTGGGCTTATCTGAAGTGGTTTGGCTGCTCCCGCTCATACTATGCTAACATTAATTTAAAACTAGCTCTATCACCTACTCCCACAAAAATGCAAAAAGGTAGTCATGGGACTAAGTAATCATGACTCTAAACTATAGAGCCAGTGAGGGTCCCTCTGCGCCTAAAGACGTTGATCCCAGAAACCTTCTAACACATTTTGGCACCCAGAGCAGCTTCCTACAGCAATGCACTGGGACTGTGAGTTGGGCTACAACTCCGTGCTACCCGGGGATGGATCTTTCCTCTTCACCCTGTCTTTCTGCATGGAAAATGGTAGCGGCAGCAACATCCACGTGGTGCGAGCCACCTTCTAAGACTCCTAACCCAGAGGTATACGGTTTTTACACTTTGGGGCTCCTAGGGAATCATGGGAAGTGGGTGTAACAGGCACACCCTCGACCCAGATAAATCCGGAGCTGCTAAAAGCAAAACGGACCCTCTGCACCTAAAGACTTTGATTCCAGAGACCTTCTAACATATTTTGGCATCCAGCACAGCATCTTACAGCAATGCACTGGGACTGTGAGATGGAATATGCAATTTCTGGCAGAATTTTCCCTGGACTTTATACAGAAATCCAAAACCTTAACATCTCTTAATTGTCAGCAATGTGAAACAGTACCTTTTTTAGCAGGTCTGACTTTGGGGGGAAACTCCAAATAATAACAGTGGGTTTTTTTTGTTGAAATATTGAAGGTAATCAAAGTAGCAGCCATTTCTCTGGACTGTGAACTAAGCAACAGCCCCACGCCGGCCGAGAAGAGGAAATATCGCTCTTTTCCTGGTTGTTTCCCATTTTCAGGGAGAAACGCGGCGTGGCGTCCACCATACTATGATGCATGGGAAGGGGGATGAGGGAAAAAAAAGAAAAGGAAAACGAAAAAGGAACAAAAAAAGGGTTATGTACTTGGCGCAGTGGGGCTACATATCTCTTCATTCTCAGCAATGGAAAACTAATTATCAAATGCTTCCTTGGTAGTAGGGCTCTCTTTCTTGGGGGGAAACTCCAACAACAATAGTGAGTTTGTGCTGAAATATGGAATGTAATCAAGGTAAAGAGAAAATGAAGTGAAATTCATCAGTTATGCATTTGGGGGTGGTGGGAGGGGGCGGGAGGTATACTGGTGTTTTTGGTGGTGGAATATGGGCACTGGTGAAGGGATGGGTGTTTGAATATTGTATAACTGAGGCATAAGCCTGAGAACTTTGTAACTTTCCACGTGGTGATTCAATAAAATAATTAAAAAAAAAACTATAGAGCCAGTGACACTGAAAGTCTTCCTTAAGTCATCTCAAAAAACTCTAAACTAGACAGTAACAACAAAGTTGGCTGGAATATCTCAGACAGGGAAGGAAGAGAGCAACACCTAGCGGGTTGCCCCAGAAAGTTCCCTAGCAGGAGTGAGGGTGCAAGTGGTGAATTAGAAAGGCTCTCAACAGATACAATGGGGAATAGGTGGAGAACACCACCGCAGCTAGTGAGGGGAAGGAGTTGCTCAGAGGACTCAATTAGTACTAAGAAGCCCCACTTTTCCCCAGGCAAGGACTTTAGAGAGAACATGATGAGAATGTTCAATGTGCTCAAGGAAACAACAGTACAAAGACAAGAAAGTATTAGACCAGAGATGAGGAAAATTGCAATCAAAAGTGACAGAACAATTTGCAAGGTGAACTAAAAGAACTCAATGGAAAGTTCTGGCAGTATAGTAAAAGCAGTGAGGGTAAAATCAGCAAGTTCCAAGACAATATACAGGAAACCTCTAGAGACCATAGAAGATTTAAGAAGGTCTCAAAATAAATGAGCAGCACATCAGACAACCATGTGATAAATTCAAGAGGATTAACTAAGAATAATCAAAGTCCCTAAGGTATAGGGAGGCAATTTCAATAAGAACTGTAGTCCAAGAAATCATAGCAGAGAAGTTCCCAAGCTGAGAAGTACATGCACCAGATTCAAAAGGTGCAAATATTACCAGTCAAAAGAGACCCAAATTAAAGTACTACAAAACATATTATAATCAGAATAACAAAATTAAAAGATAAATATAGAATGCTAAAAGAAGCAAGATCAAAGAAGGAAACTAAATTCAAAGGAACTTCTTGAAGGTTCATAGCAAATTTATCAAGTGAGAAGAAAATGGTGGAATATAGTTAAAAATTTCAATGAAATGAAGAGCTCACCAAGAATACTCTACCCAGCTAGACTATCATTCAGATTGAAGAAAGATAGAAACCTTCATGGAAAAACAGCTCAGGAACTTTATAGCTTTGAACCCAACAATGCAAGAAGGACAGAAGGACCTTTTTTCGAACAAGATAAGTTTCACAACTACATAATTTCTAGAGAAAGACGGCAAAATACTTCACGTCAATTATCTCATTCAATGTCAATAGCCTAAGGCAGCAATCAAGAGACAAGACTGGTAGAACAGATCATAAAACTGAACCCAACTTTCTGCTGCTTACCAGGGACACACTTGAACAGCTGGGGTAATCAAAGGCTCAAAGTAAAAGGCCACAAAAACAACATTTTTTAAAATTGAATCACTGTGAGATAGGCCCTTACAAAGCTGTTGATAATTAGATTTCTTTTTTTTAGGATGAGATATTTAAGTTTATTTACTTTTTATCAAATCATCACATATTCAGTTACATAAGTTTTTAATTTTTTTATTAGAGAATCACTGTGATATACAGTTACAAACTTATGAACTTTTGTGTTTGCATTTCACTCATACAGTGATCATTTACCCATCCCTCCACCAGTGCCCATTCACCTCCACCAATAATACCAGTATCCCTCTCCCACCCCCACCCCATCCCCTACCACCCCACCCTGCCTCTGCAGCAGGGCATTCCCTTTTGTTCTCTCTCCTTTTGGGTATTGTAGTTTACAATAAAGGTATTGAGTGGCCTTCATGTTTGGTCTATAGTCTACTTTCAGTTTGCATCTTCCAACCTGAATGGTTCCTCCCGACATCCTCTACCTGGTGTTCCCTTCTCTGAGCTGTCTTTTCCCCCAGCATGTAAGACCAGTTTCCAAGCTGTGGGGCAGACCTCCCCCAGCTGAAATAATTAGATTTCAGTTATACAGTGTTCCAACACCCATCCCTCCACCAGTGTACATTTCCCAGCATCAGTGTCCCCGAGTTCCTTCCCACCCCCCCAACCCTCCGCCTGCCTCTACAGCAAGGACTTTTCTTTTCTCTCTGGCAGTAACAGCTGGGAATGATCACCCTGGACAAGATCTGAGTGTTAAAAGTAGGTAAAGGAATATTCTTGGTAACCTTTCAGTATCAGTATTGCAAACCACAATGCCCAAAAATACAGAGATTAAGACAGAGAGAGAGAGAGAGAGAGAGAGAGAGAGAGAGAGAGAGAGAGAGAGAGAGAGAAACAACATTTTAAGGAGAAAGCTTCCTTAGAAAATTCAGGGTGTGGCCACACTTGTATTAGACAACACAGAAATGATTAAAAAATTTATGAGGGATAGGGATGGTCATTTCCTAGTAATCAAGGGATATACATATCAGAAAAAATTCACACCCAGAAATGCTTATGTACCTAATGAGGGATTATCAAAATACTTAAAACAACTACAAATAGATGTGAAGGAAGATATTGACAGCTTCACAATGGTAGCTGGAGATGTCAACACTGCTTTATCACCCCTAGATAGATTAACTAGCCTAAAACTCAATGAGGAAAATTAATCATAAAAAAAAATGGAAGGGATGGGCTTAGTGGATATCTATAGGGCTCTACATTCTCCCAGTATCAAATACACATTCTTCTCCAGAATACGTAGGACATTCTCCAAGAGAGAGCACACTGGGTCACAAAACATATCTCCATAAAATCAAGACAATAGAAATAATATCAACTATCCTCTCAGGGCACGAGGCATTAAAAATGAAGGTTAACTACAAACAAAAAAAACCTCAAACATGTAGAAATTAAACAACACACCACTGAAATTCTAGTGGATCAAAAAAGTCAGAGAAGAAATCAAAATATGTGGGATATAAAGAAACACAGTATGGTATAGCATAACAAACGCCCAAAGGCAACAGAAACTGAGAACTAGTTTTCAGTTAGAAGCTTACCCAACAATATTGGGGGTGGGTATGGGAGGGGGGTTAGGATGTGTGTGCTGGGGGACACTGAGACAACTGTAGAGAGAAGTGGACATTCTGTGGTGAGAGACATTATGCATAAAACCTCATCATTAACAGTATTGTAAATCATGGTGATTAAGATTAAAGAAAAAAGCATATAAAAGGGCAAGACAGATCACAGACTGGGGAGGATATCTGCTCTGTGTGCAGCTGACCTGGGGTCAATGCAAACACCAGATACGGTGCTTCTGAGCCCTTCTAGGAGTAATCCCTGAGCACAGAATCAAGAGTAAGCTGTGAGTATTGCCAGATGTGGCCCAATAAACCAACTCCCCACCCCCATACACACACCCCAAATTAAAGTTCTCTAATTCTTGACTTGAGGTTTCCAAGTGGGCAGAGGATCACTTACTTTAAATCCTGGTCAAAATGTATACTAGGATTCAAATATTATTTTAAAAAGTGATATAATTTAATAATTAGTCTTTACAAGCTCCCAGTTTATTAAATGATTATCTCCATATTTTCAATCTGTCTCAGGTCTAAAATCACTGAGTTCATTTTTTTCTTTATTTTACATTTACCATTGAATTAGTCGATAGATTTTGTTAACAACACTTTAGAAATATGCAGAAGTTGGTCATCTCTATTAGTGTTTCCCTCTGACCCAACTATCTCCATCTCTCATATACTACAGCAACAGAACTCTAAGGCTACTTCCTACTTCTGCCTTGACAGCATGTGTAGGCATATTGCTCTTTTCCTATTGCTTGACATTTCCTTCAAGAACTGAGAGAGCTTAGAACTCCTTATCGTCATGAGTATATGAAGATTGCCACTTAGACACTATACACTTTAAAGTAAAGACAAAATCTGGCCAGGGAACCTGGGGGGAGGGTGGAGTCCCTCCACGTGCCCCAACAGAACCCTGGCAGCTGCAAACTCCAGAACCCAATCACCACCATGGCATGGCCATTTTAACAGGCTTGGGATAAGCCCCCCATGCATGAGAATGAATCTGCTGAAAAACCCAGGTATGTGGGTTTTGTGACTAAAACCTCCAGGCCTGCAGGGAGTCAGGTATGGGCACCCTCCCCCTATCTCCCTGTGCTTCTGGCTACGTGGCAGTCATGCCAGCAAACTGCCTCTAGGCATCATATAAACCGCCATAATACTCACAAATAAATCTTAGATACTCACAAATAAATTTCAGAAGAGAGCAATATGCTGCGGAGATGCCTCCAGACCCCCATATCATCATCCAATTAAAAAATTAACTCTAAATCTAGCACCCTATTTAAAAATTTTAGAATTCCTGGAGCAACACCTCATACTCTACCCCACTGATATACCAAGAGTAGCACACCACATTGAATAGGGTGTAAAGTAGAAGGCAACCAATTCTGATCACATATATATATATATACACACATATATATACATATATATATGTATATACAATATATATGTAGCATTGTAGCACTGTCATCCCATTGTTCATCTATTTGCTCAAGTGGGCACCAGTAATATCTCCATTGTGAGACTTGTTACTGTTTTTTACACGGGTAGCTTGCCAGTCTCTGCCGTGTGGGTGGGATATTCTTGGTAGCTTGCTGGGCTCTCCGAGAGGGACAGAAGAATCGAACCTGGGTCAGCTGTGTGCTAGGCTACCCACTGTGCTATCACTCCAGTCCATATATATATATGTATATATATATATGAATATATATTATATATATATATTAGTACACAAGGCTCAACCTGTAACAACATGTTAGTGGTCTCATATAGGGATATAATGATTCCAAGGTGAGATACAACAATTTTCACACACTTTCCTCAATGGAAACTTTTTGGATCATATTTTGTTGATTATTCAAAACAAATAATACAAAATAAATTATTCAGAATCTGCCTTTGGGGCAGTCTTGGGTGGTGGTGGGAAAATTCAAAATAATGGAGGGAAGGTGTAATGGAGATTGGATTGCTGTAGAAATATTGGATGTAAAAAATTACTGTGAACTATTTTATAAAAATAATTTTAAACATAAAATCTGGATTTTACTTATAGGAATTTAAAACAATTAATTCAAATATTTTAAGTCTTCATTTCCTCAAACTAAGACTAGCTGTTCCCCAAAGTGCAAAAAAATATATTTTACACTAATTCTCTCCAACTCTTCTCGATTGGCTTTGCAGAACTAAAGTGTTGTGTGATTTTTAAAGAGCCCTGAGCACCACCAAGTGTGGTCCTAAATCTAATAATGAAACAAAACAAAGAAAATCAGCACAATGATCATATGTTCATATTCCTGAACACATATATCCCATAAACATGAATTGAGCTGTGAAAGGTTCTATCCTTCAACCTTCACCAAAACATGTCTTCATTGTAGTCACTAAGATATAGATTCCATATATGAATTTTTGTTTCACAGAATAGTCTAAAGAGGCATACTTAGTAAATAGTAAAGTATAATTGATTATTTCTCATTCCTTCCTCTCAATATCATGCCAGGTGTAGTAATATCTGTAACATACTTTGGTTAAAACTATAGTTGACTGGTATGTGGGAATCAGGACTATTTCTCCAAACCACATGGGGGAAGTTCCATGCCAACTTCCAGCCCACCCCTGACCCGGAAGTCACACCCTCAACCCACCCCTGGCACCATCTTGCCACACTCAGTGGTGAAGAATCCTGGCCGGCAGGCACCACACACCAGATAATACTCTGGACCCCAAACCAAACCGATAACACCGGGGTGCCCCAGATGGAGGTGCAGTCTCCCCGTCTCCTCCAGATGGAATCCCGGTGACACTGAGCTTCTACTAACATGGATCTGGTATGTGGGGACCAGGACTATTTCTCCAAACCTTTCCTGATATACAAAATACCACTCAGGAATGGCTCCTTCACCCCTGAATGGCCATGATCCCAGAGGCACAAAAACCAGTCCTGGAATGCAGCAGCTGCTGGCAGAAATGTTCCTGGAGTGTGAACTAAGCTACGGCCCCATGCAGCCCATAAGGGGAAGGGTTTTTGTCTCTCGGCCTTTTCCCCTTTGTGGCAGCACGGCAACCGCCACCTTTCAGAGCTAATTGGACAGAGAGGTAGGAGCTTGCAGTGATGGGACACGCGAGAAATCTTGCCATGGGGTGGGGCACGGAATCAGTCCTGCTCCCCATCCAAACAGGACCCCAAGCGAAGGCCCACGATGGGCTCCTCTGCTCCTGAACAGCCATGATCCCAGAGGCACACAAACCAACCTGGGACCACAGCGGCTGCTGGCAGAAATACCTCTGGACTTAATTACTAAAATACCACAATTCTAAAACCACGCTGCTGCTTTCGCAGCTGTGCGACATCATATGCTCTTCATTATCAGCAATAGAAAACAAATGATCTAATGTTGCCTTTTTGGCAGGTCTGATTGTTGGGGGAAAAATCCAAATAATAATAGTGGGTTTTCTGTCGAAAATGGAATGCAATCAAAGTAAAGAGAGAGTAAAGTGAAAATCATCTGCCACACAGGAAGGGTGGAGGTGGGAGGAGAAGTATACTGGGATTCTTGGTGGTGGACCATGTGCATTGGTGAAGGAATGGGTGTTTGATTATTGTATGACTGAGACTTAAACATGAAAGCTTTGTAACTGTTCTCACGGTGATTCAATAAAAAGTAAATAAATAATGAATAATAAATAAAATTAAATATAAAAAAACTATAGCTGAAAATAGAATCTCAAAGAAATATGAAATGACAATATATATACAATAAAAAATAAACACCCAGCTAAAGTGTATGTTTCTTTCAAAGTCTTATCTTCAGAAAAATAGTAATACTATGATTTCAGTTTTTATTCATGCTTACATAAATGGCAAAGTCAAAGAGCTAAAAGAAAACATAGGTTTGGTCTGCTAAATACCACTGCCTCAATGGCATTCCCTCTGTGTATGACACTTCTGTTGCTACCACTGATGGACCCTTTAATAGTTCTTAAATCTTGGGCTTAAATGGAGACACAAATGGAACACCTGCAACATTAAGTGGATGAAACAGTCCCTATGCTTCACATTATGACTTTACTCCTATGAAAAATCTTGCTTATTGTGCCAATTCATGATAGAAAAAAATAAAGAAAAACTGCCTATAATTTATTTAGTAAGGGGAAAAAGGAACTGTGAGAACACGACATTTAAAGCAAGATAGTCTCCTTTGTTATGCTCATATGAGAAATTTACTTCTTTTAAAATTCTTGTCGTATTTCTGGTCAAAGTGACAAAGCCTCATGAAATGAATTGGAATTTTTCTTTTCTTTTTTTAAATTTTTAAATAATTAAACCACTGTGAGATATACAGTTGCAAAGTTGTTCAGGATTGGGCTTCAGTCAGTGTTGCAACATCCTTCCCTTTACTAGTGTACATTTCCCACCACTAACATCCAGTTTCCCTCCTGCCACCTGCCTCCCAGTCTTTTCCTCCCTCTCTCTCTCTCTCTCTCTCTCTCTCTCTCTCTCTCTCTCTCTCTCTCTCTCTCTCTCTCCCCCCCTCCATCCTTCCACCCCTCCCTCCCTCCCCCTTTTGGGCATTATGGATTGCAATACAGGCACTGAAATACTATTATGTTTGTCCCTTTACCTCCTTTCACTCCTTTCAGCACTCTGTTTTGTCCAGAGACCATTTCCAAGAATCACTGTCATTGTCATAGTGGACTTCTCTATGCTAATTGCCCTCCCCACCTCACCACTTGTGGCAAGCTTTCAACAGTGGACCAGTCCTCCTGGCCCTTGTTTCTACTGTCCTTGGGTATTTGTCTCCTACTATTTTTTTAGTATATATATATATCCCACAAATAAGTGCAATATTCTGTGTGTCTCTCTCCCAACTCACCTATGCTTTTATATCCAGATCCTGGTGGAGGTATAAATAATTTATAGAACAACAAAATAAATAAAGTAATTGAAAAGAATTTATTCAAAATAACAAATTTCTTTTCAGTAGTAACGATTTGATTTTATTTTCTTCTTAGATTAATAAACAAAATAACTTAATGGGCACAATTAGGTCAAATTAATTACTCTTCAATGTAAAAAAAAATACTAGTCAGAAAAATCCCAGTGAAATTCAGCTGGGGGCCAAAGATGAGGCACAAATTCCAAGCCAGGAATAGCATGGCCCTAGAACTCTGCTGTGGGAGGCCGTGATGACATCCCAGGAAATGACAACAATAGCCCTGTCCCTTAAGAATTGCTGGGCTTCATGCTTACAATGGCAGCAACAACATAAGAATAATAATAATAAAAAAAAATGAATTCCTGTGAAAAGTTGAGCTCCTAAAAATTGAAATAAACTTAGGAAGACTTATTTTATTTTTTTATATTGTTATAGAAAAGCAACTAATTTTGTTAACAAATATACTTATTCGTACCTGGGTATGTGGCAAAGAGTTTGGGATGCTGGATAGATAACGGTGATTTACAGCTAAAGTAAGCATAATTGGTCACTTAGACTGGACATGGATTGATATTTACTTTGAATTGTGGGCTCTAGTCAGTGTTAGGATGGGGTTGGCTCACTGGCCCATCAGCTGATAAGGTCATCTCTGTGCAGGTCAGTGTTCATTAGCATAAGGTTGGTAGTTTGAAACTGACCAAAATGCATGTATTTAAAACTATTAGAGCATGAATCAAATCAGCCATTAAATATTTACCATCATATTACTGGCTACATCCTATTATTGAATCAATTTAGTGATTTTTCACTAATGCATTAATAGAAAGGAATACAACAAAAATATCAGAATCATTACATTTCAAAGAATCACTGTCACTGTCATTGTCACCCCGTTGTTTATCGATTTGCTTGAGCAGGCACCAGTAACGTTTGCACTGTGAGACTTGTTACTGTTTTTCGCATATCAAATATGCCACGGGTGGCTTGCCAGGCTCTGCCACGTAGGCGAGATATTCTTGGTAGTTTGCTGGGCTCTCCAAGAGGGGCGGAAGAATCAACTGGGTTAGCTGCGTGCAAGGCAAATGCCCTACCCGCTGTGCTATGGCTCCAGCCCATTTCAAAGAATAAATATGCAAAAAGAAAAAATTACTTTTTGGTAACAATTCAGTATCAGTTTTATCTCTATGCAAGCTAAAATCATAAAATACATTTCTTAAAGTGGACCTGAGTAGAAAAATGGGAGCTGGAGAGATAGTACAGTGGGTATGGCACTTGCCTTGCAAGTGGCCAACCTGGGATTGATCCCATCACTGCAGCACTTCCTGATTAATACAGTCCCTGAGCATCATCAGGAGTGATCCCTGAGCACAGAGCTGGGAGTCGCCTCTGAACACCAATGGGTGAGGCCCCACTCCTCACACACCTCCACCCTCACCCCAAAGAAACAAAATTTAACCATACTCAGCTTTATTTTATTTTATTTGTCAAATGAGACCATAGGGAATGGGGAAAACCAGAATATCTAATCAGAATCATTTTTGTTCGAGTGGGCACCCGTAACGTCTCTCGATTGTGAGACTTATTTGTTACTGTTTTTGGCAGATCCAATACGCCACGGGTAGCTTGCCAGGCTCTGCCGAATCATTTTTGATTCGAATAATTTTTAAACTTTTCAAGCAAATATTTGGTAGACTCATCCAGTAGAATTTAAACTTGGAAAGTTTTAATTTGGGACTTCCCCCGCTCAAGAATTTAAGTTTGCTTCTGCATGATGCTGACTAAAGATTGCTTTTATTCACTGAAGGTCATAGCTTAACATGGACCTTTCAGGGCCAATTTCTCCTACCACTCAGGAGATTCCATGTCCGTCTCTGGATCCTAGTGACCAGCATTTGCCTCAGGGTAACTCTGTGCTACCATCTGACTGACAGTTCCCTGCTCTGGTTTTAACTTCTCTACCTCCCTCTTCCCCATCTCTCCTTTTAATATTTTTAGTTTTGATTTTGATCCTTCAAGATCCGCCCCCACATACACTTTTTTTGTGGACTCAGCAGTGCTTAAGAGAAAATGACATGTTCAAATTTAGCCAGAATCTAGCTGAACTGTAGCAGGAGGGCTTCTCAGAAAAGTCACATCTCCCACACTGCTGAAAATGGAAATGAAATGCGTGCTTTTTTGAAATGAGAAACCATGCACTCTTCTTCTACATCCTGCAAACTTCTAGAATCAAATGGGAGTAGGCTTACTTAGTAAAATAAGTAATAATGCGATAAACAATATTATAAAAGACCAGAGAATACAGGAGGAAAGACTCTTGTCTTGAATGGGGTGAAGCCCTCTGTAATCTCTAGCACTGGTATGGTCCCTTAGTCCTGCAGGACTGGTCCTTGAGTACAGCATTAGGAGTAAGCCCTGAGCACAAGTGGCTGTGATCCCCAAAACAAAGGGAAAAAAAGAATGAATGCAAGAAAATATTGTTAAATCTGTACTAAAATGATAGGAATTGTATATAAGGCTGCATAAGAAACTATATTTTATTCTTTATGATAAAATCTACAGTTTAATTCTTATTTTAAAATAGTACATTGCCTAAACACAAAAGGTTTAACCAGTAACAACATCTTAGTAATCCCTCATATAAGGACTTGATGTCTCCATGGTGATACACAACAATTTACACAATTTTTTTCTTCTAATGAAATTGTGGGCCTGCTATAGGGGCAGGCTTCAGGAGTGATTGGGAGATTTGGAGACAATGATGAAGGGAAGGTGATAATGGAGGCAGGATTGGTGTGGAATATTGAATGCCTGTAACAAACCATCATGAACAACTTTGTAAACCATAGGGTTTTTATGAAGTGTAGCACTGTTGTCCCATTGTTCATCGATTTGCTTGAGTAGGCAACAGTAATTCCTCCATTGTGAGACTTGTAACTGTTTTCTGGCATATTGAATACACCACAGGTAGCTTGCCAGACTCTGCCGTGTGGGCGGGATACTCTCGGTAGCTTGCCAGGCTCTCTGAGAGGAATGGAGGAATGGAACCTGGGTCGGTCACGTGCAAGGCATATGCCCTACCTGCTGTGCTACTGCTCCAGTGTAGAGGGAAAATTTACACATGTAGGCCTTTTGTACTTCATGTAAACTACAAAATATATTAGCACAGAGTTTCTTTAAAAGTTTTATTAATGACAGGTAAGACATGATTATTACCATAATGAGGTCCAAGTATAAAATAAAATTTAATGCAATATATTTGAGATTCCAGAGTTTAAAAATTACCTATGTAAATGTGAACAGGCATTTTATAATACTGTATGAAATGGCCTTAAATTCCTTCTTTACATAGGTCAAAAACATATAGTAGCCAATAATATTGGCTCTCACTGATTTATTACCTGATCATTCTATTTGTCATTTCTTAAAGTTTTGTTGGAATAACCAGTATAAATAAAATTGTGTAATTTTATTTATAACAAGTATAAAAAATGTGTAAATTGTTGTGTATCACCATGGAGAATTAAGTCCTTGTATGAGGGATTACTAAGATGTTGTTACTGGTAAAAACTTGTTATGTGCCTAAGGGAGCGGGCTGGGATCGGGAGACAAACTGGGGATACTGGTGGAGGGAAGGTCACATTGGTCGTGGTGGAACACTCCATGCTTGAAACAATTGTTTGATGAACAACTTTGTAAATCACAGTGCTTTTAATAAAATGTTTTTAATTAAAAAAATAAAATAGTATGTTGGGACTGAAGTGATAGCACAGCGGTAGGGCGTTCGCCTTTCACACGGCTGACCCGTGTTCGATTCCTCTGCCTCTCTTGGAGAGCCCGACAAGCTACCGAGAGTATGGAGTCCGAGAGGCAGAGCCTGGCAAGCTACCCGTGGGTATTGGATATGCCAAAAACAGTAACAATAAGTCTCTCAATGAGAGACGTTACTAGTGCCCACTTGAACAAATCGATGAGCAACAAGATGACAGTGACAGAAAATAGTATGTTACCTTTTGCTTGGGAGTGACATCTGGCTATACTCAGGGCTTTTTCCTGGCTCTGTGCTTATGGATAATTCCTGGGAGGGCTTGGGGGACTATATATAGTGCCAGGGACTGAATCTGGGTTGGGTGCCCACAAGGTAGGCAAGTGCTCACCTGCTGTACTATCTTTCTGACTCCAACTTGTTACTTTTTAAATAATACAATCAACACTTTTTCTTTCCATCTCAGACACCTTTCCAGGTGTCTACATTTAAAGCAGCTAAAGGAATTATTAGTCCTCAAAGATAGTGGAGCTGACTGTATAATCTAGCCTCCTCCCTTAAAAATTCCTTCTGGTGACAGAAATGGAGTCATGTAGAGACACTGTAGACTATGATGGGTATTTTGTGCACTGAATAACTGAATACATTTCTATTTGGTACAGAAATGGCAGGACCAGATGGAAAGATACTACCACAAGGTGATCTACAATTGTCCGCTGGTTGAAAACAAAAAGGAAATGGAGGTATCTAAGGAAGAGTGACCTTAACAGTCTAAAGTATATCAAAGCTGCAGAGGGAAATCTGCAGACTTTCAAAGGTCCACTACTTCCATTTACTCTGACAATCTGAGTTTTGGAGGGACTAATACAGCTACAAGAATCCCTGGCATGGTGCTGGGGAGAGGTCGGGAAAGAGTAAGGAAAGAGCACAAATGCATGCTTTGATAAGGTTTAACCTTGGCAGGGGCGCCGAAGGCCAGAGGAGATGCTGTGAAACTATCTGTAATGATATATCTAGGACCCTACCTGCTTTTCATCCTCTCTTGAATGCCAAAGTCTCAAAAGTCATCAGATAAATATCCATGAAAATATAACATTACTGTAATATCTTAGACTAGGCTTTCTCACTTGTAACAATTATATCACTTATCTACTCCTAAATAAACAGAATTACCATAACTAATTTAGATAGAGAGCTGCCTACTCCTGGAACTATAAAAAGTGTTCAAGCCACCAATAAGAATTAACTGAACAAAATCATCATTCAGTTACCAAGAATAAAGGGATATGTGAACTTAAATAAGCAAATAGTCATATTTTCTATTGCATGTCTCTAAAAAAGAAAGAAAAAAAAGAGACAGAAAAAAAGAGCAAGGAAGTGCTTCCTCCAACTGGGAAGAAGTAAATGAATATTTCAAGTTAATAGCTATAATGATAATCAATATTGAGAAAAAAACACTAAAACAAGTCAAGCTGGGAAAACATATATTTTATAAAGCACTGCAATAAAAACTGTTCCTGGCATTTCTTGTTCTCCTAGGAACTACTGGCTCATAATGTATAAATATTTAAAAGGCGTTTTAAAAACATGTGGTACAAATTTGGTATTCATAATGGCTCAGAGAGCTTTGAGGTATTTTTAAAAATTGACGTTCATGACAGACCACCTCTAAGGTCTACCACAGAGAACTAGGTAAACATATTCATGTAAAGCACATCTTGTTTACATAGTACATATCATTATAAAATGTTGCAGTGTACATACCAGACTCTTCTACTATACTATTTTGAACTATTAATAACTTAGATTTACATCCCAAAGGCCAAAACTGCCTGAATTCAAACTTTAAAACAGCTGTTAAAACAAAGTGAGCATGAGGAGCAGGTGTGTAAGATATGAAGGAAGAGACATGTTTGACAATTCAGATGTCTAACTCCACAGAAGAACTAATGCTGAATATATGGCAGGATGCATAACTCTGAATATCCAAACTCCTCACGCTATGTTATTTTAAGACAATGGTCAAACTGTATAGAAGCAAACTTCTACTTTTATAAGGAATACAATGACTAAGCAGCAGGTTCTGAAAATAGAGATTAAAATAATATCACTATTCCACTATTTATCAAAATAGTGGCTACTAAATAGTCCTGAACAAACTTCATATTATTTGCCTTCCTACTCACACACAAACACACATGTACACTCATTCTGTTTATCAACAGAGTTATGCTTTCAAAATTCTAGTGGTATTCCTAATTTCTTGGACACTCCTTGCCTGCTCGAGACCTCCCACCTTGATTCTTGTCTCATTCACTGTGCATTCATCATCCAGGTTCCTGACATCTATGTTTTGGTTTTCCCAGGTTTTCACCTGAGCTCTAGACTGTCAAGGCTTTTGTAATATTTAATTATTCTAGCTCTCTGCATGTTGGCCTTTAATCTCTGGGTTCTTCTGGGTTCAGTGTTTGGTTTGAAGCTGCAAATTGGCATTTAAGTACAGTCTAAGACTACAGGGCAGAGGTTTAAGTAACTACAATCTTAAATATATTTCTGAGTCATTCTCCAGAATTTATCATGTCCTCTTAGGAACCATAATAAATACTTTGCATTTACGCAGGCTGTTTCTTATAATTTACCTACAAAACCAATTAAAATGAAAGCCCCACTTTTGGACCCGGCTGTGGAGCGAGCATGATGGAGGGGCCTGAGGGAGCGCCCTCGGACCCCAAGCAGCCCACTGAACTAATTCCGGCATGGGACCAGAGACCCCACGGCGTGCTGAAGCAGTGGGACCCGGGCATCCCCCAATTCTTTTAACCTGTCTCTCTCTCAACTCCTCCCTCCTGAGCACAGCGCAGGGGCCGCGGTTTTCCTGAGCGCAAAAGGGAGACGCCGATCCAGCCAAAACAGGACGTGAGCGCGCTTGCGGGAGTCCCCAGGGGGCGGGGGCGGCGACCCCCGCCCACCGCAGTTAGATACTTAAACCCACCTCCCCCACGTGTGCTTCCTTTTGGACCCGGCTGTGGAGCGAGCATGATGGAGGGGCCCGAGGGAGCGCCCTCGGACCCCAAGCAGCCCACTGAACTAATTCCGGCATGGGACCAGAGACCCCACGGCGTGCTGAAGCTGTGGGACCCGGGCATCCCCCAATTCTTTTAACCTGTCTCTCTCTCAACTCCTCCCTCCTGAGCACAGCGCAGGGGCCGCGGTTTTCCTGAGCGCAAAAGGGAGACGCCGAGCCTCTCTCTAGGTTTCTCCATCTTATGAGCACCATAAAAGGGTAAAAGTTTGTAGTGATGTTATTTCTGGTTGTACTTTCCCTGGACTTTATACAGAAACCCAAAACCGCGCGGCCGCTGCTGCGGCCGCGCAACTTAATGTCATCTTAGTATGAGCAATATGTAATGGTTCCTTTCTAATGGGGCGGACTTTTGTGGGAGATCCTAATAGTAAGTCTGTTGCTGAAATATTGAAGGCAATCAAAGTGGTAGCCATCTCACTAGACTGAACTAAGCTATATCCCCACGCCAGTTGAGAAGAAATTTTCTTCTTTCTCGGGAAGAAACGCGGTGTGTCATCAACTACAGTGTGATGTCCATTAAGCAAGCAGACCTGGTGGCGTGGGAATGGGATATAAGGGGAAAAATTATGTACAAGGAACAGCGGGACGCTGGTGGAATCTCGAGCCGGAGCCGATACCAGCGCAAGACCTTCGGGTCCAGAGACTGCTTGGAGACACTCTACTAGTCTATCAACTAAGCCAGAGCCCCATGCCTGCTGATGACGGGAAATAACCATCCTTTTCGGTTTTTTTCCCTTGTCAGGCAGCGTGGCGATTACTAAAACAGGCGTGAACTCGGTGGCGCGGGGCAAGGGGGAAAAAGAAAAACTATGTAACAAACAGCGGGACTTAATATCTCTATATTCTTAGCAATGGAGAACTATCAAATGCCTCCTTGGCAATAGGACTGCTTTTCTTTTTTGGGGGAAACCCCAACAATGGTAGTGAGTTGTGTGTCGAAACATGGAATGTAATCGAAATAAGGCGTAAACGAAGTGAAACATATCATGTGCAAGGGTTGGGACTGGGGAGGTGGGAGGGGGCGGCAGGTATACTGGGGGGGTTGGTGATGGAAGATGGGCACTGGTGAAGTGAAGGGTGTTTGAGAATTGTATAACCGACATAATCCTGAGAACTATGTAACCCTCCACATGGTGATTCAATAAAATTAAAAAAAAAATAAAATAAATAAAATGAAAGCCCCCTTCCCAGAGACTGAGATTAAGAAGGTCAAAGAATATCCAGGCATCTACCTCACAGACATGTTGAATTTTACTCACTAAGGGAACCAGAAACACTGTTCAAAACTCTGTGGATGGATCATACCTTTCCTCCTTTATTGTAGTGAAGATAAGGCAAGAAAAATGGAGACAAGGAAGTGGAAAGAAGAGAAGGGAGTGAGTAACCTCTGCCCCCTAATTTTTGAGATAAGAATGTGAAGCAAGTTCAGGGCCAAGCAAAACTGTAACAAAAACCAAGTTTACTTTTGCTATTGTTATCACTTGTTTTTCTACATTTTTCTTCTAATCTTTCATTTTCCAACACTTCTTGACTGCCAGCGTATTTGAAGGTTTCCATGCTACGCACATCTCCACCTATTTCATCATATCACTCAGTCCTGTTTCCTTCTAATTAGTCTTGGCTTTCCTGACAAGCAAAACTCACAGCCCTAGGTTCATTTCAGGTATTTATGAGGAAAGCAAGTAACCTTGAGAAATTACCATTATATTTTGACATTTAAGCCTCGTGTTATTAACCTGATCTCCTAATGACTGTCAATGATTAGGATGTTTTTGACAGCACTTCTATGAAGTGACTACACCAAGAAGATAAAATAAGAGCCAGCTCTATCTTACTGTCTTTAAAACCTTCCCAGCACTTTTTCTTGTCTGAATCCTGGGACCAAAAATATTATATCAACTCCGTATCCGATGCGACTTCAACTCGAGAGAAAAGAAGGCAAAGCTGCTTTCTTCCCAAGCAATTTCCAAGATTAATGCTTGAGAAATTGTGAACAGAGAGAGACTTTCTTTCCCAGAGTGTAAAAAGTAGAAGTTAATTTACTTAACTAGCTTACCCAGAGGGCTCGGAGATTATTTTATGAATGATTGAACACTAAATAAACTGCATTAGTCAAGGAGAGATTCTGGGAAAATGGGCATGAGGCAAACGGAGGTGAGAAAATGGAAGAATCATCCACTCTCAAAATTGTCCTTTCCCAGTTAAGGTATAAACTTGACCTGCAGCCCAAACCCAGTTTGACCACTGGCAGGACGTGTTCCCCAGGCATCACACACAGTGTGCGGCCCGACAGGCCCTGGAGTACCACTGGGCAACCAGAAGGCCCCGGCAGCACTGCATTCTCACTGCTGGCCAGGCTGGCCGAGACTCACTGTCGGGCTCTCCTCCGCTTTCACAAATTCACGTATGTTTGTTTTTCTTTTTTTAAGAGCCTGGCAAGCTACCCATGTATATTGGATATGCCGAAAACAGTAACAATAAGTCTCTCAATGAGAGACGTTACTGGTGCCCACTTGAACAAATCGATGAGCAACGGGATGACAGTGAACTTCTGAATTACATTTTAGGCACCATGATTTACAATATTGATAATGGCAGGGTTTCATACAAAAAACGAAAAATAAAAGAATTCCGACACCACATCCTGCACCAGTGTCAGCTCTCCCGCACTAGGTCCTAGTTCCCAGTCCCGTCTTCTCATCGCCCCCAACAGTGACGTGCCTCCTATTAACTTTACCCCTTTGTCCCTGTGGAAATGAGCATATGGATTTTATTTTTTTAATTTTTAAAATTTTATTGAATCACCGTGAGATAGTTACAAGCTTTCACGTTTGGGTTACAATCTCACAATGATCAAACACCCATCCCTCCACCAGCGCACATTCCCCACCACCAATATCCCGGGTATACCCCCCCCTTCCCACCCTCCCCCTGCCTCCATGGCAGACAATATTCCCCATTCTCTCTCTCTACTTGGGGCATCAAGGCTTGCAACACAGACACTGAGAGGTCATCATGTTTGGTCCATTATCTACTTTTGGCATGCACCTCCCATCCCAACTGGTTCCTCCAGCCATCATTTTCTTAGTGATCCCTTCTCTATTCCATTTGCCTTCTCCCCTCTGCTCACGAAGCAGTCTTCCAGCTATGGGGCAATCCCCCTGACCCCTGTATCTACGGTCCTTGGGTGTCAGCCTCATATGAGAGCATATGGATTATTATCATTACATTTTTGAGAAAATATAATGGAGAAACGAGAGACAGTGACTACAAATACAAAGAGAAGAAAACTTGATTTTGAATATATCGCTCAATATTGTTGTCTCTGTAATACTCTTCCCACTTCTTTGGTGAAGTGGGAATTAACCATTCAATTAACCATTCAAGCCATGGGGCATGGCACATCACTGGAAACATGCTCTCCACCCTCCACCCCAATCCCATTAGGATGAGATATATGCTATTCTGCTATATGCTAATACAAATATAATATCCTCTCTTAAAACAATGACTTTGCCACTTTGAAACAAACAGTTGAGAATTAGAAAATAAAGATGAATACTGGTATCATGAGCTGGAGCGATAGCACAGCGGGTAAGGTGTTTGCCTTGCACGTGGCCAACCCAGGTTCGATTCCTCGATTCCTCCGTCCCTTTCGGAGAGCCCAGCAAGCTACTGAGAGTATCCTGCCCACACAGCAGAGCCTGGCAAGCTACCCGTGGCATATTCGATATGCTAAAAACAGTAACAAGTCTCACAATGAAGATGTTACTGGTGCCTGCTCGAGCAAAATGATGAATAATGGGATGACGGTGCTACAATGCTACTGGTATCATATTTTGTGCTTCCACAAATTCTACACAGACTTGATTGTTTGTTCACTAAATTTTGGTTTATTGAAAGAACATCACTGCTTTAAGAAAATCTGAAGTACTTGTGGGTGAATAAACTCAAGCATTGAAAAAAACTTGGAATCATTAAAAAGAGGCAATTCTAAAACTCATCAAAATACATTAACCGAAAAAAAGGTAATGATTGCTACTTGTTCCTTAAAAATGGAAAAAAATATGTGGTATATGTGTGCATTTATTTACTAGATGTATAATAACCCATGTATGTTTATTTTTAAAACATACTGTTATTAAAAATTAAAAGCACTTTTAATTTTTAAAACATTCAGCATTATTTATATTTTCTAGGTCTACATGATTTTTGTATTGTTTTGTTCTGAGGACACACCTGGCAGTTCTCAGGACTTACTCTTGGCTCTGTGTTTAGTAATCACTCCTGGTAGGGCTCAGAGGAAAGTATGGGTGGGTGCGAGAAATCAAATCCAGGTCAGTCAGGGGCAAGGCAAGCACCCAACTACCAACAGTACTATTTCTCCAGCCCCTGGGTCTACATGACTTAAAAAAAAAAAAAAATTAAAGAGATGATCTAGTTCCTGTGATTATAACTATTTTCATATCCCTATCAATGAATAATGAAGACAGCATTTCATACATTTTTATGTCAATAGAGCATAATAATAAGAAACGTCATTGGTGTTCAAAAAATATTTATGGACCTGAACAGGACTATGCTTGTCATCGGTTTAAGTTTCTTCTATTCCAACGTATTGACGCTGGGGCAGGAGCGATAAGGCACTTGCTTGCAAGCAGTTGTAGCTGCAACCCTGGCTGGAATCCTGGGTACCACCTGGGTCCCCTGAGCATTGTCAGGTGTGGTCCCCAAACGCCCCTCCACCCAAATGAAAACAAAGTATTGCCTTTTCATAAGCCCCTTCCTCAAATCCCTTTATTTCACATATTTTACCAAGGCACCTGCTCTGAAAATAACTGATCAATTAGTGTTTGCTTAACTCAACCAGATGGCCTCCCACGAGCATGAAATACAGCTGCCAATGCAGGAACACTGATTTTACTTTCAGTTCTTAGGATTCATTGCCAATTATCACTCAAATATTATGCATACTTTGATTGACATTAATCATGTCTAAGAAAATGATCTTAGTTCTGAAGATACAATAATGAAAAAAAAATTCAGTTTCTCTATTCAAAGGAAAAAAAAAAAACTGTAATCTTCCAGAGGAGAAAGGCATGACTGCACCAATGCTCATTTTCTCTCTGCATTCTAACATGCCTTATTCAAATGTATTTCTTATTTTAACTCTAATAGATGCTCAATAAACACTTGTTACCAGTTAATTGCAAAAATCTGTTAGAAAGGTACCTTAAGACTAATACTAATTGCACTGGCAGGGGAGTAACTAGTTAATCTTTTACATTTTTTTCCTACATTGCTAAGCAATTTCTGCCAAACCCTTTAAAATAGAATTAAGCACATTCCACTGTGGTATCACCTATATCTTAATCTCAGGTGTGTAATTTCTTCCTCTTACTCTATGGGTTTCCCTCTTCTCGTTTCTCATATTTACTTAAAAAAAAAAAGAACAATAAAAAATGACTTTACTTGACACACACACACACACACACATACACACACACACAGAGCACAGAATGAGGAACTAAGATATCAGAACATACAATGCCCCTCCCATGTGTCATGAAATAATGATAGTTCTTATGAGAATCTCTTTTCATATTTGACAAATATCAGAGAACAAATGAAACAATTCAAAAGCCCACATCCACACTGTAAATTTTTATTTAATTTTTATTTGAATGCAGCAAGACATAAACATCCCAAATCAGGAATCAGGTACTCACTGAAGAAAACAGTGTAAAAGAAGTAGACTGCCAAAAAACGAAAAACAAAAAGTTCACACATAGGAACTGGGGCCGGAGTGATAGTACAGCAGGAAATATGCTTGCCTTGTGTGCAACCAACCCAGATTCAATCCCTGGCACCCCATGCAGTCCCCTAAGCATTGCCAGGAATGATTCCTGAGTGCCAGGAGTAACCATGATCTTCAGAACTAAGATCATTTTCTTAGACATGACTGCTAAATGTGGACCCCAAAACAACAACATCAACAACAACACAGTAACAAAACTGGAACCAGTCCTTGGTGGGTTTATACTAAGACCAGGTCTGAACACTGAACAGATGACAGCCTTTAAAAGGAACTACTGAGGTAAGAGAGGGAAGTTTATTGAAAGAGAAGGCACCTTTGGGGACTGGATGACAGAGTGAAAGAAGACAGCAGGACACTAAAAGACTTTCCCTGAAACAAGATACCTCTGAATTGACAGATATCATATATCCACATCTACCCCCAAACTGAGCCATGTAAGAAAGTACATTTCATTGTATCCATTGAACAGGAAGCTCTTGAACCAAGAATCAAATCCCACTGTATAGAATGTTATAGTATTCCTATTTTTGAAAAATATTATACATATATTTTGGAAGCTTTACAGAAAATCTTATAGATAAATTTTAGAAGTTCTAATTTTAGAAGTTCTGTATTAAAGTTTAAAAAAATTTATTTTAGAAAAGAGACACAAAATACTGTAAAATAATATATGTAATATAATGCATACATATGTAACATAAATAATATATATCTGTATATAAAATCTAGCAATATACATTTTCTCCTTTTGGATTTAATATTTTTTGGATTCTAGTTTTGAAAATATAATTTCAAATACTTTTTAAGAACAGCATGACAAGCACAAATTCTTCATGTAATAAAACTGTCAATTTGCCAATTTGATTTTTTCTCTTACTTTATGTATCTCTATATCTTCCGTTACACTTTTGTTCATCTGTCCCTAAAAGATATTTTAAAAACACTAACATTAAGGAATTGAACAAACTATTTCAAAAAGCATTTGTCAGTTCTGACAAGGGTCAAAAAACTGCTCAAATGTGAAAATATAACCGTGCACCTACGACCCTCCCCAACACTGCCCACTTCCTGCTAGTGACAGGAAGCTGGAGATAACACCCTCCCAAAATATCTGCTTGTGCAAATCTAAATTCTGTCAGGGTATCTATGTTGGCATTTAAACTTCCATGGGAAACTTCGTCATGGATCACTAAGCCCCAAGATGATCCCCTTGTGTGTGGCTCTCCTGATAGATATATTTTGCAAACCTTTAGTGGGGTCTTCTGATCTCTGACCTTCTTTAAAGAGTAAAACTTTCTGCTTCTCAACTTTCTCTGCCATTGTATTACTCACCCACCCAACATGGTAAGTGGGTCGAAACCTGGGAGTACCATCTCAACCCAGTTTCTACCACTTTACCATAGTGAGGATGAATAACTATCTAAAAATGCCCAAATAAAATAAGAATCAAACTTAACACACCATATTCCCCTGAGATTTAAAACTTAAAAAAAAAACAAACAACCAAACAATACGTTTCATATACAAAAATGCTTCCTGACCAAAAAATTCTTAGCAAGGAATACTGAACATAGCAAAAACTTTACTAAATTATATAAAAAGAGAACTGCTAACATTCCTGGAGCAAAAGTTCAACTAATGCGGACCAGTGATTTCTGCAGTGATATCATAATATATAAAAGTGGAGATGGAAAGTAATTTTAGGAGCCACTGGGAAGGAAGGATTATAGAGCACTTTTTTGTTTGTTTGTTTGCTCGTTTTGTCTGGTTTTGGAGTCCTACCCAGCGGAACTTGGGACTTACTTCTGGCTACATACTCAGGAATCACTCCTGGTGAGGCTCTGGGGACCATATGGAATGCCAGGAATCTAACTGTGTCATCTACTTGTGAGGCAAGCACCCTACCCACTATGGATGCTCCCTCCAGCCCCTGTTCGAAAAACGTTTAACATTCATTGAGAGCAGTGATTCCGAAGTAGGTCATGTAGTCTCCAGGAATGATCTAGGGAGGCAGCAGTAGCTGTGGCTGCAACTTGCGGGTGTAGGGTGCTTCCTATTCATTTAAAGATACATTTCCAATGGGGCGCTGTGAAATTGTGTCTAAAAAGTAAGCAATAAGCCAAAAATGTTTGAGAACCTCTAGTTAAGACCATTCTATGACCAAAGAAACTATAATAAATGACATGAGAGTCGTCTAATTCCATCTCTTGTGGCAGTACAACTGCAAGAACACCAGATGCTATTTCAAATGTTAACTCAGAACAAAAATGATGCAAAAACCAAAAGGAGGGAGAAAAGCAGGTATTGTGCTAAATGAACAAAATTATAGAATATGGAGAATTTTGTACCTTTAAGTGGATATTCAAACTCTTCCGATAAGAGATGGTAGCAACATCCCACACTGCACACTCCCTTAATTTCAGACTTGGAAGTGAATATCCGAAGGGTATTTGGAGCAAGATCACCACAAGTATGCAGACCTACCATCAAGCAATCCTTCAGAAAACAGACATTAATTTTAGCAATTGAAAATAAAAGTCTGAACAAACACTCCAGCTAAAGATTTTCAATGTTCACTGAGTCCTTATAAAATAGCCAAATTTTCTACCGAAAAAATGTTGATTTTTAAAAAACTTTTCATAATAAATATTGATTTACTTTATAGGCAAGACGGCTGTGACTTCTTATCACAAAGGATATACTTCTCAGTTTTCTAGTGATCTTGTATCCTTATAAATTTGAATTTTTACTTAGCAACTAGCCAAAGTAAACACTGAATACATAAAATGCAGATTCCATCACTAGGAAAAAACGATGATTTGAGAAACATTCACCTTCTTAGTCAATTTTTAAAATTAATTTCTTCCCAAACTGCTCATTCAAATTTAAAAAGCAAATAAGTGGTACAAAGTTGACGTTGCTATTTTTTTTTTTTTTTTGCTTTTTGGGCCATACCTGGCGATGCACAGGGGTCACTCCTGGCTCTGCACTCAGGAATTACCCCTGGTGGTGCTCATGGGACTATATGGGATGCTGGGAATCGAACCTGCGTGGGCTGCGTGCAAAGCAAATGCCATACCCGCTGTGCTATCTCTACAGCCCTGACATTGCTATTCCAATACCAAAAAGATAACACAATTGTTGTAAAAAATATTACTTTAGTATTAAACTCAACAAAAAAATTATAAAAATTCTAACATCAATTTTATGTAACTTGTAAAAAATGTTTTATATAAAAATAATTCATTTAATTACCCAAAGTATTTTATTTAAATACATTTCAATAAGTAATTTAAGTAAAATACATTATACTTGACTAGAATGATAGCACAGCAGGTAGGGCATTTGCCTTGCACGTAGCCAACCCGGGTTCGATTACTCCATCCCTCTCGGAGAGCCCGGCAAGCTACCGAGAGTATCCCAGCCACACGGCAGAGCCTGGCAAGCTACCCGTGGTGTATTCAATATGCAAAAACCAGTAACAACAAGTCTCAGAATGGAGATGTTACTGGTGCTCACTTGAGCAAATAGATGAACAATAGGATGATAGTGCTATGGTGCTACATTACACTTAATTTAAATGTACATAAAAATTGGTATATCTGCATATATTCAAAAAGTTTTGATCAATACTTTAATGTTTCACTGCCTTAACTTACTCATTAGCAAAACGGGTATAATGATATTACCTTACCTGAGTGGGCAATTAAAAAACTTAAGAAAGTTAATACTGGCATATGACATATTTTAATTTCTAGCACAGAATGAAATTTAGTATATGCTTTCTTTTCTTATCATAATCATAATCATTACTGTGCTATAATTTAGGAATATTAAGTTATAACATTAATATTAATATTAAATTAAGTATATTTTAAAAGTATCTTCAAAACACGTATTTTTATTCCAAATGTTATATTATGCATTTATTAGTAGTATACACATTACTAAAATGTTATATAATCTAAAAAATTTTTTAAAAGCCAATTTACCTTTTCTAAGAGAAAAAAAGTACCAGTTTATAGATCTGACTTGAAAGAATACTTATTGGCTTTACCTACATTCTATTTGAAGGGCATTTTTGTTTGTTTGGGGTCCTACTGGCAGAGCTGAAGGCACAGTCCTGACTCTGTGCTCAGTGATCACCACTTGAGGGATTTGGGAGACCTTATGTGATACTGGGAACTGAACTGCCTGTGTGCAAGGCAAGTGACTTGCTCACTATACTATCTCCCCAGCCCCTAATTTTGGTCATGAAGCTATTTTACTCAGTACAAGATCCAAGAAACATTTTTAAGCACACAGTACTTAGAGAGACATACACATATATATAATCATGTTATAGTATAAGTGTTCAATAGTATTTCTAAAACGTACTTAATTAAAAATATATTTGAAAATATGCTGCTAGTTCACCAATTATTTTAGCTAAATTTCCAGATAATTTAACACATACTTTCAACAAGAAACATTTCTGAGAAACATTTTTTTAATACAATAGCAATTATTAAAAATTTTATTTTTTTTATCTTTGGTTAAACTAATTAGTTTTTTTTAACCTTAAAGGAAACCTAATATGTAGCCTAATTACTAATTTCATATATCGAAGAAACAGTTAATGAGGAATAACAGTTTCTCCTACTTAGTAATACTCAAACTATATCTAGAAAAAAAAATTTATCATCCAAAATGACAAAATATTGCCAGCTGACGAAGAATTAAAATTCTGGTATCTTCTATTTATCCAATTCTTTTTTATGGAATTTCTGAGAATTTAACAAAAATAGAGTACTACAATTTCAAAGACCATTCTATTTTTTAAAAGACTGTGACTTAAGACCATATACTTTCTATAAGTTCCTCTTTAACTTTGTTCTAACATAGTTACCTTTGATTGAAATTTATTCATTCAATTACATAACTAAATACTTGTTTAGAAAAAGTTCAAATTCTTTATGAGAATTCAGAACCTACTCTTATTCATGAAAATTACATATTTAATTACCAATGCTAACATTAAACATAGTATGGCCCTAGGTGCAGCACTACTTCAAATTCAAATTAAAAATAAAAGGGTTTTCTTAATTTCCTGAACTTTAACAATCCTTAAACTACATAATGAGAATTTAGCTGACCAGTTTTGTGCTGGTTTTATGTTTGATTAAAGAAGCTTGAAATAATGAATGACATCCTATTCTGGAAGCTATGGTTTCAGCATTTGACAGGTGAGCACAAAAATAAAAGTCTAAATATAATTTAATTTTCTTGGCCATTTAATTAAATAAAACACATAGGTTAAATAAACTAGCAATAAAACTTAATTCTACGCTGAACAGCATTTTTATAAATCAAATTAGGGAATTCAAAAGATATATTACCTCCAGATCATTAATAATATCATGTAGTTCTGAATCAGCAGTGATAAAAGATGTTAAAGGTGAATATATACTTGGTTCATTTGACTTTGATGTAGTCTTTCTTCTCTCTTTATGTGCTTTAGACATTTTTCTATTGGGTATTTGGGACAAAGAAGTATGTTCTATAGCATTTACAGGCAAAAGGTCTATAAGAGAAAAGGCTTTTTCAAAACACAAATTTCCCCCTTGATGTGAATAAACATGTAGATTTTCCTTTTTTTTTCTGATATTGGAAATTACTGAGCCTGAAATCTGTGGCAGAAAGTCGGAGGTAAACATCTTTTCTTGATTTGCAGGATAACTGTTACACTCTCTTTCATTATCTGCTCTGTATTTAATTTCAGCATGTGCTTTGCTTTCTTTTGCCATTTTCAAGTCCAGTCCACTGACATCTAATTGTGATGAAGTATGATGGACCTTCCAGTGCTTCTTCAATTTCCTGTTTCTTTCCTCGGCTCCGTGAGTGTTAGTATTTGAGGAATCAATTCCATAAACTTTTAAGCCATATTTCAGGGACAAAAAAGAGCTCAGGTAACCTTTTCCAGAACCTATATCAATTACCTACAATAAGGAAAATAGAATGAATTCAGGGTTTTTGTGAGACAGCAGCAGAAAGCACTTTTGGTATTTTTTAAAAAGCAACTAACCAGGGCCAGAGAGATCAGACTGTGTGGTCTGCGGTGATGCTATGCAAGCTATGGATGCAGGAGGCCTTGTCTGAGCCCTGCTATTTCATGGCTCCCCAGCACTGCCTGGGGTGACCCCCCAACCCCCAAGCACTGAGCTGGGAGAGCTACTAAACATGGCTCAAAATGGGAGAAGAAAAAGAAGAAACTAACCAAATAGATGTACATACAACCTATGATGTATTTTTTGTTGGTGTTTATTTGCTGTAGGGCCACACCTATTCCGAGCTTATTCCCAGTTCTGTGCTCAGAGATCCTGGTGGACTCAAGAGACTATATACAGTGCTAGGGATTGAACCCAGGTCAGGCAATACTACCTGCTATACTAACACTCCAGGCCTCTAAGGATGTATTTCTATTTAAAGTTTTTAACTGTAAGTAAAAACCAACCACTTTCAATGTAGCAAGTGAAAGAAAATGTAATAAATATTGGAAAGAAATAAACTATTAAACTTAGCAATGTGTCAATATATAGGGTTATCAGAAATAATAATAGATATATATAATATTCATATACCCTACAGTAAAAAATACATAGAGGGTCTGGAGAGATAGTACAGTGGGTAGGGTATTTTTCCTTGCCTAGCACTAACCCACATTCAATTCCCAGAACTACATACAGTCTCTCAAACACTGACAAGAGATACCTGAGCACAGAGCCAGGAGCAAGCACTGAGCATAGTCAGATGTGACTCAAAATTTTCAAAGATTTATTGGTGTTTTATGGTCCAATATGTGAACATAACACGGTTGAATAATCCAAAACCATTTGGGTAAACATTTGTTTTGTTATTTGTTTTCTATTACTTGGAACATACTTGCATATATCTTTTTTAATTTTTTGGTCATACCCAGTGTTGCTCAGGGGTTATTTCTGGCTCTGTGCTCAGAAATTACTCCTGCCAGTGCTTAGGGAACTATATGGGATGCCAGAAATCAAACCCAGGTCGGCCACATGCAAGGCAAATGCCTTACCATCTCTACGATCTCTCCGGCACAACTTGCATATATTTACCAATGCCTTATGTCCAAGTGTTTCTATAGGTAAAAGTATACATTTAGAAGTTGCCTGATGAATTGGTATATTAAATTATTCAGGTTTCCAAAATACCAAATAGCTTTTTTAAATGCTTTGGATCACCAGTACAGCAGGCAAGATTCAACCCCCAGCACCACCAATGGTCCCCCAAACCTGACAGGGAGTGGTTCCTGAGCACAGAGCAAGGAATTAGTCCTGAGCGCTACTGGGTATGGTCCCAAGATGAAAATTTAAATAAATAAATAAACAAATGAAATGTTTGCATCAATGGACGCTCCAGCCAATGTGTCTAAGCATACCCCTCATAAAGAGATAAAAGGAGACTTTACGAGGTGATGAAAATATCGTATACCTTGATTATTTTGGTTGAGTATATACATTAACAAAATTCATCAAGCGGTACAATTAGCAGGAGTACTTATATATTGCAATTAAGCAAGAATTATAGACTATTAGAAGAAAATAAAATTTGTGGGATATCAAAGCTGGCGATAATTTAACACTTAAAATACAGCAAAATACTCTTCCTCTTACCTGCTTTATTCCACAGTAATCAGCAAGACTATTGATCAGCTCAGACATGGCTTGAACTTCATGAGATTTTTTTACATTCATAAACTCATCGGGCTTCACATGTTCGCCTGAACAAAAATAAATCAAAATGAAACTACTGCTACTGAAGAAACAAAATGTAGCAAGTAATAAATTACATTGATATTTTTATAATTAAATATTAAATTACACAAATTCTATTGTAGTATCTGTAAGCAAGATCCAGCAACAAAGTAAGAACACATTAGAAAGATTAACACACAGGAATAATATATTGCTTTGAAATACCTAAGACATACATGTACATATACACAGACATACATACCAGTTATCTGTTTTTTATTTCCTCCAAGGGTTACTAATAACTGCTCAAAAGGAGTACATATTCCCAAGTTTTGTACAGAATAATACTTCGCAGTCATAGCAAAGGCTTCCACACTCACCAGCTTCCGGGAAGTTTCACAAAATATTTTAGGGAAATCTTTAATATCTAAAATAATCGGGATTTAAAAAAACATTAGCAATATTAAAAATGGCTAATTTTATAAGATTAAGAAAATAGTAAGTGAAACCCACTGGCTCCTTATGCAAATTGCATTATTTTCATTTTGGTTACATTTTAGCAATATCTCTAGTAGTCATATTATATTTTAGTATAAAATATTTAAAACTACTTATAGCATCTGGTTTTCTCGTAACACAGTATACAATTATATTTTTAACTTCAAATTTTGGCTAATTTTTTTAAATGTTGTTCTAACAACGAAAAGACAGAAAAAGAGTAAAAAAATCTTGCTAAATGTAAAGTAATTATAAGATACTCTACAACTGTGATGTTATAGGTGGTCAATTTTCAGAACACTGCTCGTCTTGCATGTGTCAACATGCAAAGAAATGTCAATATCCCAGTGATAAAAAAAGTTGCTGTCATACAGTTCCTGCATAGTTTAGGTAATATAAAACAGCGTATCTGGGTGTACTTTCTGTTTGCAGTATTAGTTTTTAAAACTTATTGGGTTAGGATCAAATCAAAATGTTCATTTTCTTCCCACAGTCAGTTTTAAATAGGACAACCTCTAAGTTTAATGTAGAGACCACGGATACCTTCCAAATATTCATTTACAAGCACATGGGAATCGGATGCACTGTTTGCAAATATCTGGTGTCCCTCTCTATGAGACACTTAAACACTCTACTAACTATCTTCGTACAGTACATCTCGCCAAGGGAAACTATGCCATTTTTTCAGGAGAGTTTGAATAATATCAAGAGTTGCCAGATTTCCTTTCTTGCAAAATTTGTAACTGTTGAAGCACATGTCGAGATAAATGTCCCTCAGCTGGCACCTCTGGGTGACTGGGACTGCTGTCACTACAAAGGCCATACAAATCGTGTCAAAGTAGACTTTGTTCCCTTTAGTCACTGAGTTTTAGACTGACAGCACCATCGGTTGGACAATTCTCAAGCACATGTGCTGGCATGCTGATGCTTTGCTCTCTATTTGTTCAACCTCATTTTTCTCCGGCCATCTAAATGAATGCTTACTTATGAAGGTTAAAATAAAGGCATTTCCCATTTGCCAGTAATAGCTTGGAGAAATGCTTTGAACACAGCAGTTACGCTAAGCATTCCAATTAAGTCTGTTCACTGAAAATAATTTTTAATAATTTATAAAAACATACCTAGTGGTGAAATGAGTAAGATGAATGTTCAATTTACAAGAGTCTAGTGCATTCCAAGGAATAACTCCGGTTCTGCCAGAAAAATCATTACATGCTATAAAGTCTATTCTAATATTGCTGATCTGCTATTGTTACTTATGAAATTACAGAAGTCCACATTAGCATAAAGAGTAATAAGACTCCCTGGCAAATATGGTGAGCAAGCAAACTGATGAAGATTAGCAGAATTCTAAATTAAAACTGTGTCTTAGGGTCAGAATGATAATGCCGTGGATAGGGTACTTGCCTTGGAAGCAGCTGACCAGGGTTTGATGCCTGGCACCGTGACTGGTTCCCCAAACCCACCAGGAGTGACCCCTGAGCCAGAAGTAAGTACTGAGCCCTACCAGGTGTGGACCAAAAATAAAACAAGAACAACAATTTAAAAAAAAATCTGGGGCTGGAGCGATAGCACAGTGGGTAGGGCATTTGCCTTGCACGTTCAAGACCCAGGTTTGATATTCCCAGAATCCCATATGGTCCCCAAGCACCGCCAAGTGTAATTCCTGAGTACATGATCCAGGAGTAACCCCTGTGCATCGCCAGGTGTGACCCAAAAAGAAAGAAAAAATCTGTGTATTTATATTATTCCAAAGCTAATTTATATTAAGTTGAAGTAATATGGATCATTAATTTGAATAAAACCAGCAGAGATGTGTAACATCCGTTTCTGAATCAATTAAATGAAAAATTAAACTACAGAAGTATATAGTGAATTTATTTAAGATATATTTTGTATACTACACAAAGTTACTTGGACATCTTACAAACTGAATCTACAAATAGAGCCAAAAGTAATAAACTCTACATCAAAATATTTAGGCAGGATACAGAAGGGAAAACTCAGTCAACAATTAAGTGAGACTCTCAGATTTAAGGGCAGTCTCAACATCCCTAAGTGCCAGGGCAGCAATTTCTTAAAGTGTGATAGAATAAGAGTATTAAATCTCAAGGTGCAGAGGGACTATTACACAAGTCAGTTATTGGACAATGTTGCCAACAGAAAGATATGTGATGTTTCTGTTGGAAAAGTAAAAGTTCAGATCACCTTAACTATTCTACTGAAAATGTTGGAAAAATTCAACATGAAATGAATGCTATTAACTTTTAATTATAGGCCTCCCAATAATTCCAGGAATTTGGAGAACAAAATTTCAAAGACAGATGTTTGACAATATTTTTTTTAAAAAGGTAGTATCTCATACAGTTTCGGGTTACGGCCTTTAGTCAGAGCATCTAAGAACTCTGTGAAAAACTATTTTTAATTATACAAATATAAATTCTTTGTTTTGAATGATTCAGCCTGCAACTTCCTTTACTTTTATATTTTTGTGCTATTTAGAGGGGAAGAGGTGCCAAAGATTTTGTAGTTCATCTGTGAAAGTGTAAGTCAGATGGCAATGGTTACCCGGTCTACAAACCTCCTGGGACTTCCCCTTACTGGATAATGAATTTGGGCTTGGCATCTAGCAACACTGAAACCACTGTGTCACTGAACTTATATTTAGCTAATTCATAGGTTTTTTTTCACACAGGAATTGCTTTTAATTTACTGTCCACGGCACCTGTATATTTTGTGACGTGATTATTTTGCCAACATCTCCCTCTGCTGGAAGTAACTGTTTTGCTCTACTACATGCCTTGTCTTTATTTACTTTTTGTACAAGCTAAATCACTATTCCATAGAGATTTCATACTCGATCAGTTAATTGGTCACAAGGGATAGTGGGAAAGAAAGACTCAGGGGAGAAGTGGTTTTCCATAAATATGAGGTCATGGTATCTTTATCATTTTTTTTTTCAATCTGAGCTTAATTTACAGGAAAAGACAGAAAAGTTATTCGTAACAGAGTGGATAATAAAAATATCAATAATGTTTTAAAACCAAACACAAACAATAAAAGAATATATATATTTACATTGAATAAATAAAATTGCAAAACTGAATTATGCTCTAGCACTTTAAGGAAGTACTGTTAAGATTCACAGTATCTCATCAACATTGCTAATATTACTTGCATATATATTATGTTAGGAAATTATTTACATTTAGTCAAAGTATCATAAACCAATTGCATAGTGTTTCTTATTCTCACTTTCAGGAGTAAAAGTCTTAGAGAGACTGCAAGTTCACCAAGTTTGCTCAGACACTAAGTGGAAAGGCATATGAACCAAAGCAGTATTTAAGACACTGCTCTCCATATGCTTATTTGGTTAGCAAGCCACGAAAGTTTAGTAGACATGAAATGAAATTTGGGAAGAGAGCAGTTAACAAAAACTCTAGGCAGATCTGACTGTCAGAATCCGACTTGGCAAGAATTCCTCTGGCAGAGATCAATACATGTAAGGATCTCAAGATAGATCATACAAACTTGGTTTACGTTCTTAATCCTTAACTTTCTTCACTCTTCTCAATACCTCCCTCTCTACCAGAGGTGATTTTTTAAAGTTTAGAGATATTTTAAAAAAGGTGGTTTCTACATATAAACAACTGATAAGTCTGAAAAAGTCTTGTAAGATTTTGTTGTACAGGCATGGCTCAAAGATGAGGGTTCGTTGTGCAGCAGTTCAGTAAAGCTCACAATTAAAGAATGTGACTAATTTCTGGTTATTTTTAAGTAAACACACACAGAGACATACATGTATATATAATCATGTATATATAGTGTGTGTTCAATAATATTTCTAAAACATACATATTTAATTAAAAATACATTTGAAAATATGCTGCTAGTTCACCAATTATCTTAGCTAAATTTTCGGATAATTTGAACTTGTGGCAGCTTTAAATCAGTACTCCAGGCACATTGTATGCTTTTATACTGCAGAGACAGACAATTTCCTCCCTTAAGTATGATAAACAACCAACTTTTCTTCTTAAGTTTCCACAACTCTCCCAGATTTCACAAAATTAAAGAGAACTTAAGTCTAGCTCTAAATTACATTTGATTTAATGAAATGGTGTGGCTGTTTTTATTTTCTGTTTAAACCTATCTAAAACCTTATCCATTTAAGCAATGGGGCTGTTGTTTCACTTTCTCATCATTCATGTGTTTACAAAATAAGCCCTTTTTAATTTCCTTCTAGAACTTTTCCTTTTCACTCACTACTTGTAGCTGTTTGTGAGCTTTTAATCTAGTTTTTGCCCTGTCTTGACTTTCACATGATTTATTCACTAAGTTTTAATCATTTCTAGCTTTTAATTAAAACTGACAGATATAAACTTCTTCCACTTGAATATTCAGACAGCACTGGAGGGTAACCGAATGGCCTAATTTTAATATTATGTCTTAGGAAATCAGGTGGCCTGACAGGGGCTGTGAATGAAAGAGCCGGTTAGGGGAGCAGGCAGAGTACACACATTTATTTATTTGTCAAGTTCATTGTCTCTACAGTACCCTCCTGGACAATAACAATAGCAACATCAAAGATCACGAATCACAGATTATCATAACAAAATAATAACAGCATTCACATTTTGAAACACTGAACAGATTACCAAAATACAAACACAAAGACACCAAGTGAGCACATGCTGTTGGGAAAATGGTGTTGATAACTGCTCCATGCAGGACCCACACAAACTTTCAAAATGCATGACATGAGGCACAATAAAATGACACAAGTCTGCAGCTATTTCTAGAAACAAAGGAAATGCACTACTTTATGGCCAGTTCTACAGTGATAAATGATACCTTACTTATAAAATACACTCAATGTGAATGGAGGGATGGATGGATGGATGGCTAGATGGATGGAGGGATGGATGGACTGATGAATGAAAGCAATTCCTCAATACACTTACTATTGTAGCATCACCAGCTACACAGGGAGAAATAAATTCTGCTAAGATTCTGTTTGTGGTTGCAGTGATCACCAAGGCCACTAGGAGGACTTCAACAGCATTGTTGAGCCTGTCAGAGGAACATAAAATCTCATCTCAGCCTGAATGTTTATTATGATCACAGGGTGAGAAACAAGTAAAGTGACCCTCGAGTTCTTATACCTGCCTTTGAGAGTCACTGCTTTAGAATGCCATGTGAGGTTAAATGACATTAGGAAAGGAGGTCAAACTAAAGTTAAGTTTGAATGTTAACTCTGTCATGAGGACAAAAACCACTGCTGATGTTCTAATACAATCTGGAATTGTCCCATGACCAGAATTTTAAGGAAAAATAGTGCCCTCTTGATAACAATTTTCACAAGAACAAAGAATTTTTTTTTTCATTCTACATGAATATCCTACAAATGTCTGTACTTCAAAAGATTCAAGGCTGAAAGGAATATCTCAAGCTCCCCAAACCTTACCTTTTGTCTATTTCCTGTTTTCAAAAGCATCATCACTTACCCAGTGCTGAAGTTAAAAGCTTTTACCGGACCTCAAAAGTGTCTTTAGTCCATCATCCAACATCCCATCAATCCTAATTATGTCCTTCATATGCAAACACCCCTCCCCAGATTATCAACTACTATGGTAAGGTTATATTAATTCTCACAAAGGCTACGTAATATCATCATGGGTGATTTTTCCTTATAACAATAAAATTCCCATAAGCACAATGTTTCAACAGAAATTTACTTATATTCAATGAAAACTTCACCATATATTTTAAGGCTTTGGTTTCCACAACTCTTGGCTTTAAATTTTAATTTTTCATGTGTGCTTAGTAGAGTTCAACCAAAAGTTAAAATGCCTTTTGCCATAAAAATTAAAACTAGATACTTTTATGAACTTTTAAAACTGCTAACTTTTATGAACCTCTATGTACACCCATTCAAGGATATATTCATATAATCTATGTAAGGAATAAAACTGAAAATAAAGTTGCTTTTTAAAATAAATTAATTTATATGAACTGGTTAGATGGTGGAAACTTTTTGCCCAGGCTACTTTACCATAGTTTATGGTTGCACATGAAAAAAAAATAGTGTTTCCACATGCAAACTAAATTTTAGAGAGGACAAGATATAATTAGCAAAGAATTGGCATGCATGTCCTTACTATACCAATATTGATATTACACTGAATGCAAAAAGCACAATAATCATTTCAATGTCATTTCTGTGTTAACTTTTTTCATAAAATGAAAATAAAAATGAAACCAAGGGGTGGGGAGATGGCTCAAATGTCTGCACACAAGTGAGAGGTCCAGCTTTGATTTCTGGTACCACACAGAGCACTCAGATGAGTGACTCCCAGGTCCCAAGAATAGCTCCTGGGCAAAAATATAAATCCCAAATAAATCGATCTAAAAAATAGGGGAATTTAACCACAGTCTGTCTATCCTGACAAGCCATCCTTTTTTCATACATTTAAGAGAAAGTTGAAACATGATCTAGAATGTGAGAGATCCTGTATAAACACAGATCACCACCCTCAAGCTCAGCAATGGCAGCACCCCAATGCTGCTGTCTAGAATAGAGTAAGCAACCCTCAAACTGTGAGATTTACTCTGCATATGAGTGTCCTCACTGTCAAAACTTGTTGAACTATGTGGCCAGAACTAGACATCACACAGGACACTAAAGAACTTAAAACAAGATCACCACAGACAGTTTGTAAAGGCAGACTCCGAGGGAAGACAGGAAGCTTGGGCTGGAAAGTTGCTTACGAGATCTGCAGAAAGAAGACTGCAACTGAGGCACACTCTGAAGCCGGCACAAGGTACTTACTCCACTTGAGGGACGTTGAAAACAATCCTTACTCAGGACATCCAGTGGTTAGCACAAAGAATGATCCCTGCACTAGCTTTAAACACAGGAGAAAAAAGAATCTAACGCTAGTAATATTTTTAATTAAATTTGATATAAAATATGGTAAGCAATTTTGGCTATGCTTTAAAGATTTGATGTTGTTTCATGTTTGCCTACTACAATGTTTTTATTTCCTTTTAAAAGAAACAGTTTTCAGAGAACAACCAAACCAAAAGATAGGTGACTAGAAATTCTGAAACTTTGAACTCCATTTAAGCCAGAGGTGCCCAGGGCCTGGCAACATAATGCAGCAAGTAGACTGCTTGTCTCGAATGTGGCTGACCCGGGTCTGATCTCAGGCTCCACCTAAGGTTCCCCCAAGCCCTACCAGGAATGATTCCTGAGCACAGAGCCAGGAGTAAGACCTGGCTCGGGCCTGGCCCCCAAACAAACAAAAAACATAAATGAAAAAGAAAGTCCAAATTTAATTTGGTCTACTGCCTTTTCAAATTGAAGCAAACAAACAAACAAAAAAACAAACAAACAAAAAATGCCTCCTCCTCCCCAATCCCCACCCCAGAAGTCGACCTTCTTGAAAGGAACAAATAGAAAGTACCTCCCGATATTTCTACTACTCCTATGGGTAGTTCCAGTGTTCCCCAAGGCCCGTATCAAGCACTTTGGGAAAAACTAATTTAAAAGCAGTTAAGAATAAGTAAGAATTTGTAAATGTTTTTTTAATTTGGTTTTCCTTTTTTTTTTTTCTTGAGCCACAGCTGGCAGTGCTCAGGGCTTGTTCCTGGCTCTGCTCCAGGGATCTCTCCTGGCGGGTTTGGGGAACCACATGGGATGCTGGGGATCAAACCCAGGTCACCTGTTTGCAAGGCATGTGCCCTACCCAAGGCATGTACTATTTTTAACATGTCATGGTACCCAAGCTATGTACCCAAGACATGTACCCAAGGCAGTCCCCTATTTTTAAAAAAATGATAATAATTTTAAAAATTATGATTCTGTTAGCAAAACACAACAAATTGCAGACTGTAAACTTTTAAAAAGGTTGCTAACTGGAGAAAATAGTTTTTAAATGAGACTATTCCAGTCTAGTAAGTCCTTCGAAATCAATCTTGTTCTCATCATAGACATCACAGCTTCCACTTCATTTGTCATTTTTGAAATTATACACATTCCCTCATACTTCCTTCAAGATTGGGTGAAGACCATATCTTAAAAACTGATAATTAGCATCAAATTATTTCCATTATTTTCATAATAGAGTCCATATGGAGTCAGCTCAGACAGGGAATTCAACTGTTTATTAAATTGGCTGACCCAAAATGACTGATCATAGGCTTTCTCATCTCATGATTGAGGTAGGCCCAGTAAGATTGTGAATTTAACACCAGGGCTGGGAGCAAAAACTCAAACCACTGTACTTCCACAGGGGTTGAGCACTGGCAAACGATCCACTGTTACTGCTCACTAGTGATTACAAATTCCAGGTCTCAGTGTCATTTGAGAATGTGAATACTCTCCCTAAATCCATTTCTTAAGAAAAATGACTGACGTCCCTAAACCAAGAGTCTGAGACTCTCTAGCACTTGGGTGGCAGATTGGCGGGCAACAAGGCAAATTATTTCCATCTGTGACACTGCCAAGAAGACGAGATGCCCTCATGAAGCAAACTACCCGTCACACAAAGATCATGCACAAAAATAGCCAGATATTCTTACCTTCTTCCAGAGCAGCCACAATTCCAGGTGTGTGTGTGTGTGGGGGGGGGGTATTAAATCTGTCACTTTTTAAATGTTGTCTAATGAAAGGTAAACAACTGGGTTCCGAAAGACATGTTTACAAGCCATGTGAGACATGGGGTGGCTATTTTTTCATCTCAGTTATAGAGGAACACACTAACCAGGCAATGGCATCGCAGATGAAAACACTAAACTCTATAGCTCACTGTCTTGTGCAAGACACACAACTAATCCAAGTCAGCAGTGCAGAGAAAAGGGACTTTTGACTCTGGGCTTCGACACCAGCCTCAGAGGGCTCTGTGTTTATGATGTCCATCTGGAATGGGATAATTTTTTCATCCTAGCTCCGTCTAAGATGGAGAGCATGGCCAATATTCACTAATGGCTTATTCATCTATTGTGCTAGGTTTTTATTTTGTGATTCCCAATTGTGAAATGGGAAAACAGGTTCAAAAGCTGAGTTAATGGGGGCCGGAGCGATAGCACAGCGGGTAGGGCGTTTGCCTTGCACGCGGCCGACCCGGGTTCGATCCCCGGCATCCCATATGGTCCCCCAAGCACCGCCAGGAGTAATTCCTGAGTGCAAAGCCAGGAGTAACCCCTGAGCATTGCTGGGTGTGACCCAAAAAGCAAAAAAAAAAAAAAAAGCTGAGTTAAATTAGATAGCACAAAATGTCACATTCAAAACCTTACGTGATAATCAAAAAACACTTTCTCCCCATACTGTCTCCTATTTGCTTACATAAATAGCTGAGGTTCTAGCTACAGAAAGATAACAGGTAAGACCAGATGGCATTTCAGAGGAAAAGACCGACAGATGGCTTGTGAGCAGAGGAATGACAAGATCAGAGTGACACTCTGGAAGATGACTAGAGATCAGTGTGCATGGAGAAGCAACCTTATAATAGAATCTGGAAACAAGAATTGCTTCTTAGAAGATACAATCATGGGTTGGATATATAGTACAGTAGGCAAGGCTCTTACTTTGCATGTGGCTGACCTGTCCTCAATCCCCAGCACTCCATAGGACCCCTGAGGCCATCAGGAGTGACCCATGAGCACAAAGTCATGCATAAGCAATGTAGTGAATGAAGTGCTACATTTTCACATAGGGAGAAATTGCTTTGGATTTCTGTCTCCTCAAAAAAGTTACACAATCTCTTATTAGCTGTTAATCATAAACAAAGGTAAAAAATGTAACGTAGATTATACAGATTATAATCTAGTTCATCAGCCTATTTCAAAGAAAATTTTCAGGAACATACTTTATGCATCTAGCCTTCATTTCATTCATTTTGTTCATTAAGGTTTTTCTTTCATTCATTCCTATGGCACTGACTAAGTCAGCTCATCTCTGTCACAATCATGTACGGCTCATGGCCAGCCTGACACTAGCAAACAGGGAACAGTCTTCCCTTCTGAATAAGCAAAGATTCAGTCTGCCCAAACCAAACAAAGTCTATGGCCCTGAGCACAGAGAAAAGCAAGAATATTGTACAAATACATATGCTTCCATGGAACAGACCCCTGGAGAGAAACTGAGGTTTTAGGCTGCCAGGCTACAGCCCCTGCATGAGACAAATGCCTCATGCAGGGTCATGGAAGCAAATCATTGCCCAAAATAAAACCTTCAAACAGCATTCCCCACCAGAATCTTCACATGAAGTCATGAAATCCCAAAGCAGACCCATCCAAAGAAGCTGCTCCTGTAGAGTTGGCCACAGAAACTTTGTGTCTATGTTAATTAAAGCCACTTGTTATACAGTAATAGATATGTAATTGTGTGTCAATGAGTATGCGCTTTTGCAGTTAAAAGGATAATTAATTATTCATTAGCAGTAATTGTTCTTTAATCCGTAGACTATATTTTCTTTTAGTTCTTTGAATGCATTTATAATTGCCACATAACATCTGAATCCAATCTGGATAATTTTCTACTGATTTAATTTCTCCTGCTGCGTCACATTTTCCCTTTAATTCTTTGAACATGGCTACTTAAACCCAATATTAGAATCGGTCTAAAGCTGAGAATATGACACTATTTCTTATAGTAAATTTGCTGTAGTTTTCTAAAAATGTTGCTGTTGCTCTGCTAAACGCATCTACCTGTCACCTGAGCGCCATCTCCCTTCTCCTTTTAGTGGGGGGCAGAGAGGAGCACATCTCTGCTTAGTTGCCTGTCCTTGAAAGTATCCCCAAACCTGTGTACTTTAGCACTAAGATTTGCAGAGACTTTCTAATTAGGCTGAGGGATTCACGCTCTCTGTGGTTACCCTGTTTCCAAAGCTCCCAAGTCTTATTTTCTGCCAGTCCTGAAGTCTGCCCACAGCCACATGCTTTTGATGAAGCTTCTAATGTTTGCCACCCACGCTGTGCACTTTGGGCACAGACTAACGGGGGCAGCAAATATGCAAATCTCACCAGAAGTTCTGTCATTCGAAGGTTCTCCGTTCCTCTAGTCTTACCAGCCTTTTTGCTACTACTCTGGGTCTCCCAGGTACTGTGCTTCAGATGACATCCAAAGATTTAAATAGAATTTATAATCAAATGTTCTATCTTAGCACCCCGCTTCCAAAATGCACCCCTTACAATTTCCAGCTGTTTGCATCTATGAACTGTGTCTTTGTCCCACCCTAAGTTGGCAAAATCAATCCCAGCCAGAAGTCATCGATTTCCCAGTTCTTACTGGATCAACAGTAAATTCTCCTCAGGTTTCTGCTTCCTTTGATAACCTTCCAGAATCTTCTACCAGTCTATGTAATAACCTGAGCAATGTTTATCAATTATGATGGGCTTGGGGAGCTGCCCATCCATTCTCAGCTGCCAGAACTTGAAGTCTCCCGGGACTATTTTAACAACCTTCTGTTCAGTCATTCTACTACTGACCTCACCAGTGACAACCACAATTAGACAGCCCTTCTCTACTCAGAAGCCAGTCATGCCCGGAAACAGCAATCAATCGCCGGGCACACCCCATCTCAGACAGCTTTCCATTTCACTCAGTGTAAACACCGAGCTCTCGGGATTGCCCGCAAGAACCCCCCTGGGCTATGTCATCAAACTCTTAGCATCTCTCACTGCTGTACTTCCAACATGCCCCGCAAGCCCCAGCTTGGCACCTGTTCTCAACTCAGCCTGAAATCCTCTGTCCCCAGACACTGGCCTTCAGACTCTCTCCATCACTTTCAAGACTGTTCAGTTTTTTTTCTTAGAGAAGACTTCCCTCATCACCCTCACTAAATGCATCTCTCTTGACCACACAAATGTTTCCACTCTTCCTTCCCTTCCTCCTTTTGTTATAACTGCAACCTGCTATTGTATATGTATATACTATATCCTATAAACTACACACTATATATTGCTTATTGTGTCTTCCTCACTAAAATATTTAGTTTGTATAGGTACAGACTTGATAGTGTTCAAATCTTTAATAGGACCTAGCAGGCAGAAGGTGTTTAATAAACATTGGGCAGATAAATGAACAGGCTAAGTGTTATGACTAGGTGCTATTCTTTGGGGCATTGCGGTCTCACCTGGGAGTGCTCAAGGGTCACTGAGGGAGGTGTTGGGGATGATTTGGTTCTGGGGATGGAGAGCAGGCCTCGGGCATGCAAAACAACGGGATGACAGTGTGACAGTGCTACTAGCTGAGGAAAGGAGGAAAGGAGAAAGCAATGCACCCTGATGGAATCCCACCTTTCCACGGATCTTCTAGTAATGTGGAGTGCTGAACCCTTGGGTGAGATTTTGTCCTTGAGTTAATCTCCTAGAACTTCCCCTGCAGGAGGGGCTTTACATATGCTTGTTGTTATGACAATATTCAACCCCCCCTATGTGTACCCCACCCTTCATGATTTCTATATAACTATGCTATAAGGGAGAGATGAACTACATCGGGGAGGAGAGAGAAATAAACTGACTACCAACCAGCCCGGGGCTCTGCTTCTCTGTTCCCCGTCCTTCATCCGTTTGTCTGTCGCTGCGGGCCGGCTAGGGGGAAGATTCTCGGCCACCAAAAGCTCGAGTCCTGCATGCCCTGGCTTCTCTGAAACTCACGCCGCACACTCCCTCACTCCTAAAATGCTCTCCCTTGTGATTTGTTTTTTCTCCTGATTTACAGTATTCCACCAGAAACACCACCATGAAAGCTTGCAAGGACCATCTATTTAACATTGTAAACATACTCTCCTCCAGACCCCTCCCATATCTTACTCTCCTCCCTCTTTAAATTTTCCTGAGTCTTTAAAAAAAAATAGTAATACTATATATACACATACATGTATATATGCGTATACAAACATGCATATGTATGTATTTATGTATTCTCAAAGCAGAGCCCTGGCAGCTGAAAACCTCCGGAACCCAGCCACAGCCATGGTCAAGGCACTCTCCACACACTCGGAGGAGCTTGGCAGTCACACCCAGAAACTATCCCTAGTGCCATGTAATCCCATCAATGGCCAAGATCCAGAGACTACAAAAACACAAAGCTCCTGGAAGACCTCTTATAGTCTAGCCCACTGATGTGCCTAAAGCAGCATACATGTGTTTGATTTTAACATACTTGCTTATATTCTCTGATATACATTCTCAGTCCCTCTCGGAGAGCCTGGCAAGCTACCGAGAGGATTCTGCCCACACGGAAGAGCCTGGCAAGCTCCCCATGGCATATTCAATATGCCAAATACAGTAACTATACCAGGTCTCATTCTCTTGACCCTTAAGAGCCTCCAATCATTGGGAAAGATGAGTAAGGAGAGGCTGCTAAAATCTCACAGCTGGGACAAATGGAGATATTACTGGTGCCCGCTGGAGCAAATCGATGAACAACAGGATGACAGTGATACAGTGATATAACCTCTAGAATACAGACAAGATAAAATTAAGAATATTTTATGATGCTTCCCTAGTTCCTAGACAAGTGCTGGCATATAATAGAGCTTCAGTAAATGTTTATGGTCACAGCACTATTTCAGTGGTACCACTGGAATATTAAATTACCTGATTCAGAAATCTGAAAATATAACTGGAAATCACATAGTAATAGTAGCAAACAAAACAAATCTGTGATGATTATAATACATTTCTCTAACACAAATAATAAACCTCACACAGAAGTAGGAGAAAAAGTCAATCTTTATATACTTGTTACAGAAACAAGAATTAATATGCCTTACAAGAAAAAGTTATAAAAATTCATCTTAGTACGGGGGGAGCTGATCATCTTTACAACTGTGATTTTTGTAGAAAATTACAAAATTTCTGTTTCTATATAAAACAGAACAGGGTCAACTAGTGTTAGTGGAGAGACTGGACCCCTCACACACTTTTAGTAGGAGAGAAGGTAAATGGGGCACCCCCACAAGAAGCAGGACAGGATGAAGTACAGAAGAAGAGTATGGACAACAGTATGGAGATTTATCAGAAACACAGCTACCACATGACCCAGCAATTCCGCTCCTTCTTAGGTATCTATCCAAAGAATTTAAAAACACTGATTTAAAACAGCATGTATTAACCTGTGCTCATTGAACACTATTTGTAACACCGAAGATCTAAAAACAACCAAATCACCCAACAGAACGTGAGTGGATAACGAAGATGAGGTATATATGTACAGTGGAATACTACTCAGTTATAAGAAAAGATCGAATCTTGTCTTTAGCTTCAACTGGCTATCATGCTAAGTAAATAAATCAGAAGTGAATCAGGGACTAGAATAGGGTGGGGCCTTGGAAATGAGCTCTTAGGAGACAATAAGAATCAAGAAGTGGATTAAAGAAATTACTCTGCCATAAATCCTAAAAGCAAGAAGACTGGGCACTCTGAGCTGCAGAAACAAAGTCTGCACTTCAGCCGCAGGAACAATCCAGAGAAAGCTGGATCCTATCCCAGACACTGCCCTTTGGAGGAGGGCTGCTTGAGCAGGAACAAAGGGCTATAATCAAAATATAAGAGACCACCAAAAGTTCAGAGCTCTTTTGAGACAAAATCCTGTATCACTGTATCACTGTTCTCCCATTGTTTATCAATTTGCTTGAGTGAGCACCAGTAACATCTCCATTTATCCCAGCCGTGAGATTTTAGCAGCCTCTCCTTACTCATCTTTCCCAACAATTGGAGGCTCTTTCAGGGTCAGGGGAATGAGACCTGTTATTGTGACTGTACTTGGCATATCGAAAACGCCACAGAGAGCTTGCCAGGCTCTTCAGTGTGACAAAATCCTACAATACATTTTTATCTACGAGCTGGGTTAGTTTGGGAAAAACCCTATAACGCCAACTTTTCAAAGTCAAGCAGTGCACATAACCACTCTGGGGTTGCTGCATACCTCTGAACTTGGGATATGTATCCTCCGCTCTCTCCCTTCTGGAGAAGCCAGAAGTTTCCACTGAATCTGGTATTCTCCGCCCCCTCCCTTTCTCCTGCTACTACCTCCCACTCTCCTCACTTCTCACACAGACAAGACATCATCTGACAAAACACCCAGAAGAACTTCATTTGGGAAACCATTCTGGAAACCTACGTCAGAAAGAAAAAGAAAACAAAACAAAACTGTATCCCTCTTCTGGGATACAGAGAAGAAAAGTGCAAAACAGACAAAACCAAAAGGAAACAAGCCCTTGGACTCAACTGGAAGAACTGGAGGGAGGGTATCATTCAGGGCAGGAAGGGGCTACGATCCGCTGTGGTGAAGAACGCTTGGTGGTGACTCTAGAGTGGGAGCAAACCTTGATGAGGCATGAGGTTGTGTCCCCCAAACATATACAGCTATATGAGCTAATGTTATTTCAACAATAATGATCTAAAAATGTTTGCGGGGTCAGAAAGTTCACGGGTCAGTAATTTTTGGTCTCTATCCCACTAACATTCGATAAATACAAAATCTGCAATAAGGTTTTCCCAAAATCCACATGCAAATCCTTTTGCATAATCCCTATGCAAAAAAGAATAAGTGATGCCATTCATTTATCTGCTTGCCAAATATTTATTAATCACCTACGCAGACCAGGCACAATGGATACAGCAGTGCACAAAAACAACGCATACATCTCAGAAGGGAAATAGTATAATTTAAATAAAATAAGGAATATATTAGTGTAATAAATACATTAGCCCTTTGAGCTCTCCCCTGGCTCTCACGCAGGTATTTTATTTTATTGAATCACCGTGAGATAGAGCATCATGAAATTGTTCATGATTGCATTTCAGTCATACAATGTTCCAACACCCATCCTTCCATCAGTGTAATTTCCCACCACCAGCGTCCCCAGTTTCCCTCCCACCCCTTCAAGCCACCTCCCACCCTCACCTGACTCTATGGCAGGCACCCCTCTTCTATTTCTCTTTCTCTCTCTCATTTTAGGCATTATGGTTTCTGATAAAGATGCTGAAAGGTTATCATGTATATCCCTTTACCTACTTTCAACACTCAGTTCTTATACAGAGTAATCATTTCCAACTAGCATTATCAGAATGGATCCTCCTCTATCTTAACTACCGTCCATCTTGTAACATTTACCCACTATTGACCAGTTTTTCCTGGTCTTGGATATTAGTTTCATACTGTTTATCTTGGTTGTTTCTTTTTTAATATCCCACAAATGAATGCAGCCATTCTATATCTGCCCCTCTCCTTCTGACTCATTTCACTCAGCATGATACTCTCCAAGTCTATCCATTTATAGGCAAATTTTATGACCTCATTTTTCCTAACAGCTGTGTAGTATTCCGTTGTGCAGATGTACCAGAGTTTCTTTATCCACACGTCTGTTCTTGGGCACTCAGGTTGTTTCTAGATTTTTGCTACTGTGAATAGTGCTGCAATTAACATAAAGGTGTAGATTTTTCTCCTGTGTTTTAGGTCCCCCAGGGTAAAATTCCTGAAGTGATATTGCTTGGTTGAATAGGAGCTCAATTTCTAGTTTTTTGAGGGATGTCCATATTATTTTCCAAAAGGCTGGACCAGTCAGCATTCCCACCAGCAATGAAACAGGGTACCTTTCTCCCCTCATCTGCGCCAGCACTGGTTGTTCTGGTTCATTTGTTTATGTGCCAGTCTCTGTGGTATCACACAGACATTGTTATGAGAAGGATCAAAAAGGCCTCTTGCATGCAAACACGGCATAACACTATGCTGTCCCTGAGCACCAGGTGTAGAGGGGGAAATACTGGTTTTCCCAGATAATTCAGAGTAGACTTTTATAATAGTGGTGAAGACCTCTCACTCTAGTCAGAGGGTCAAGTCTGAATCTCTACTACAAACAAGGCCCAATTCACAGCAAGTTTCAGCTTCACTAAGAGGGAGAACAGAAGTCATCTTGCAAAACTGGTGTAAGAAAAATTTGGAATTTGCGAGAAAACACTGATCAGACTGAAGGGCTAATAAAGTAAACACAAGGACACTAATATTTACCATTTCCTATCATGCGAGGTCCCTCTAGTGATGTTTTGCATTCAGAGACTAAGAAAATTCACTATCACAGACAAAGCTGCTAAGGTGAGGGAGCAGAAAAGTAGAAAGAAGTAGCAAAGAGCAAGTCCCCAGGAGTCTGTTAGCGTCGCCACATCCTGGTTCCCAAACGCAATGCCCCTGATAGAATTTAAGCGCTTTGCAAGCAAGAAATCCCTGAAAACCGTTTCCAAATAAAGCAGTGACTACGTCAGGACCACAAATCCCTTCCTACATCCCTTCCTACACAGCACGCTGGTTGCCTTCTAAAATCCTCACATCACCCAAGTGAGGGCGACCTCCTCATTGCAATCCCTCGCTCACGAAACTGTCTCCATGATCTTCCTGGCTCTTTAGCATCCTCTGAATTACTTTTACAGTGATGCGTTGATGGATCATCTATTCCCATGGGAACGCTATGAGCACTTGTGAAAGCACTGTCCTTGTTTCCCAACAGGGAAAAAAAAATTATAGAAGTGTTACACAACGGCAAACCCCTAACTTGTTTCTGACTTCTTTGTATCAGGGAAAAAAACGAGCACCGAAAGCCCATCCACGCTAGAGTTTAATCCCCTCGCTCTCAAGCCCCGAGGCTTTGCCCCGCGGGGTCCTGTGCATCTAGCCCCGCCCCGCCCGTTTGCCCCGCCCACTCTTCTGGCCCCGCCCCTCACCCCGCCCTGTGCCCCGATTCCACTGGAGAACAGGCATCGGGGGGCGGGACCTCCTCGCCGCCTCCCTGCTCGCCCCGCCCATTCACCGACCATTCACCTGTTCCCCTCTCGCCTTCCAGCAGGGGGCGCGCTTCCGAGGGCTGCGCCTCGGCTGCCGCCTTCCTCAGCACCGCCAGCACGGCGTCCGGGGGCAAGTCGACCTGTTGCTTCCACACGGACTCCGTGTAGAAATCCACCGTGTGTGCGTTGGAAATAGGCAGGGCCTCTCTCAGGAAGCGCACCAGCCCCTGCAGCTTGGCGCACAACGCGGACAGGTCCAGCGTCCCCGGGAGCGGGCCAGAAGCCGCCATGACTGCTGCTCGGAGCCTCCCGGGCTGTAGGTGGCGCCTCGGGGGCCCGCGGGGCGAGGGAGGGCGCGAGGGGAGGTGGGGGGGGGGAAGGAGCACAGGCGAGACGAGTCGAGCCCCGAGCGGCCGCGCCGCCGCTGCGGAGCTCGATTGCTTCGGCGTGATGACGCGTTTCGCCGGCGTCTGCCGCGGGGGTCGGGCCATGGCGCCGGCGAGACCCGGAGCGCGCGCGAGCGCCGGGAGCCAGGGCCCACGTGGACCAGAACTCTCCGCTGGACTCAGGACTAAGGATGGGAAGCGGAGGGCGTGGCGGCCCCACCCCGCGCAGAGCTTTGCCGGCAGCGTTCGCGAGGGTACGGTGGAGGGGCCCGGCCCGGGGCTCGGGGGTTGCGGCCCGGGAGCCGGGGGGAGGGAAGCGGACCTTGGCGGAGCCCGGGACCGCTCGGGGCAGTGGGAGCCCCGCGTTTCTCCGAGCCGGGCGGGGTAAGTCGAGGCCGTGCCTGACGCCGAGTGTCTGAACTGCCCCGCCGACTGTGCCCCGTGATTGTGCAGAGCCCCCGGGAGCGGCTCCGCCGGCTCTACCCCGTCCTCGCGCGGAGCCCCCTGTGCTCCGCGTTTCTTCCCCGAACCCCCAAGCGGCCGCGTCCGTGCGCCCGTTGGAGTGTTTTGCTTATGATTACCCCCAGAGCACTACCCCTGGAGCACTCCCTCCGCGCTCGCTGAGCTTCTGTTTCTGGCCCTGGTTCTGTGACACCCCGTCTCGGTGTCCGCTGCTGCGCTTTCGGACCCTTAGGAGCTGCTGAGAGTGTCCCATGTTTCCTCTCCCACCCCCAGTTTCATAAGGAAGAATAGTACTTGACTAAGTCATGGTCACCTTTCCTAGGTTACAGTTGATGATGCCGTATACTATGTAGCAAGTCCACTCGTTTACTTAGAAATTAACTTTCTATGTTAGACGCAGTTTCGGCATTATTACTTAGTATGGAATGCATGCTTCAGTGCTTAGAATTACAGTGAGTATATTAACAATTCGAAGTAAACTAGAAGCTTTATTAGCTTAGCATTTTACATGATTAGAGATCAATATAATAACCTGTTCCGCTTATGTCTGCCATTTTTGTTAAGTTTTGAGAGTACATAGAACTTTTATGTATAGTACTTAGTATATTTTATTATATAGTATATTATAATAATAATAAATCATAGGGCTGGAGCGATAGCACAGCGGGTAGGGCGTTTGCCTTGCACGCGGCCGACCCGGGTTCGATTCCCAGCATCCCGTATGGTACCCTGAGGACCGCCAGGAGTAATTCCTGAGTACAGAGCCAGGAGTAACCCCTGTGCATCGCCAGGTGTGACCCCCCCCCCCAAAAAAAAGTAAATTATATCAGAGACACAGGCAGGTGCGTGTTTGTCAGTGTGCAGACGTTACAACATGCCAATCAACCAAAAGCTTGGGTAGGCTGGGAAGACCTGTAAACACAATTAGAGGCCGCTGCAAAGGCCTCCATCCCTCTCAGAGAGCCTGGCAAGTTCCCCGTGGAGTACACAATATGCCAAAACCAGTAATAATGCCGGTCCTCATTCCTGTGACCTGAAAGAGCCCCCAATACGCCATTGGGCTACACTAGCGCGACAGAGACGAATGGAGAACTTCCTGGTGCCCGCTCAAGCAATAGGATGACAGTGATACAGCGATACTTTGGAAAATCAGTGGTGTAGTAGTAAATTCCTCTGAGTAAATGAATGGTTATAAGCTGGTGGGCAGTAGAGGGCTTAAGTGTTTGTCAAAGACCTAGGTTGTGTCTTACATAAATTAAGACATTTCTTCAGATTTTTTAGTACGATGAACCAATTTTGCAGCACTCCAGTTTTCCGCTTTTGAGATTCTTTATCTGCAGCACTGTTTGCCTAGCCCTTGCTTCTGTTGCTGTTGTAAGAACCAGCATAAAATTTATGACATTAGCGTAAAACTCTTTATCTTGAGATAATCTTTTAAAGCAAAACCAAGTAATTATGGAGTCTGTGAAGGAGCAGTAGAATTTTTCATGCACCTTATTTCTCCTTTGAGTGATTTGCCCTTGATGTTTTTCAATGTAGGACAGGGATTTGCATTTCGAAGAAAACTGAAGATTCAGAAAAACTACAGGAAATTAATCCGGAAAGGAAAGAAGGTGCAGACTTCACAGGAATCCCAGTTCACAGACAGATACCCAGATCACCTGAAACATCTCTACTTAGCAGAAGAGGAAAGACTTAGAAAAGAAAGGCAACTTAGAAAAGCTGGCCGACCTTCCTCAGAAGGACAAGCCAGTCAGGCTTTGCCTGAAGAACAGGATAGCAGTGAGCAGGCTTCGTCTGAAGAGCATTATAGCATTGATCAGCCTCAGAAGGCTGAAGAACCTGAAGAACAACTTAATGAAAGAGTTAGGTATGTATTGTCTCCTTTTGAAGTTCATTGTTCAAATTTAGTTGGTATTTTATGAGAGATTACAGACAGTTGATAGAGACATGGGCTGGAGTGGTAGTGCAGCAGGTAGGTCAGCTTTGCAAGGCCTAAAAGAGGTTCGATTCCTCCACCCCTCTTGGAGAGCCTGGCGAGCTCCTGAGAGTATCCCGCCCGCATGGCAGAGCCTGACTAGCTACCCGTGGCATATTCGATATGCCAAACAGTAACAACTCGTCTCACATGGATATGTTACTGATGCCCGCTCGAGCAAATCAATGAGCAATGGGATGACAGTGATACAATGATATAGACAGAGTTTTTCCTATTTAAGGAACTTTAGAATTAGTCACTGTATAATTAGGTGAGTAGTTCACAGAGGTTTGATTTTAGCCTTTCAAATGCGTGTAACTTCTTGGACCAAGACTAACACCTGTTTCAGTGGTTTTAGTATGATACAGAGCCTAAAACATAGTAGACTGGGTAACGTACTTGCATGCTGAGGACCTGGACTTGTCCCGGCACAGCCAAGTGTGACCCTAAACAAAGGCCCTCCTTACAGAGGTTAAGGAGTTTTATAGAGCTTACCTTGTATAAGGCTAACTTTTTTTACTATCCCAAGCACTACATATTTTCCCCCGAGCACCAGCAGAGTGATCCCTGAGCGTAGAAACCAAGTGTAATTCTGGAGCACTGCCCACTGTGACACAAAAACAAAACAAATTAGCACTAGAAATAAAGATTGAGCTGCCGAGATGTGATCCAGGGCCGCAGCTGCATGAGCGTGAATCCAGACCTAGCGAAACCACTTTTGACATGGGCAGCTACTTGCTGAATGTCTCCAGCCTGAGAACTAAGCCGAGACCCCATGCCCGCCCAGGAGGGGAAAGGTATTTCTCTCTCTCGCCTGCCCCTTCCCGGGGATGAAGGGCGTGGGGACCGCCATATTATGACGACCACAGATGGGGTTTACAAGCTTGCAATGATCCAACATCCGGAAGAAATCTCCCTGGACTTAGTTGTTAAAGTACAGAAATCCAAAACCGCGCGGCTGCTACCGCGGCTGTGCCACCTCATTTCTCTTCACAACAGGTCTGACTCTAGTTGGGTGCTCCTAACAATAATGGTGAGGTTAGTGTTGAAATATTGAATGTAACCAAAGTAAATAGAAAGTAAAGTGAAAATTACCAGTTACAAGGCGGGGTGGGGGTGCGGGGGTGGGCGGAATGGGAGGTGTAGGAGGTGTACTGTGGGGGTTTATTTTGGTGGTGGGATATGGGCACTGGTGAAGGGATGGTTTCAGCATTGTATGACTAAGACTTAAGCCTTAAAGCATTGTAATTTTCCACATGGTGATTCAATAAAATAAAATTCTTATAAAAAATAATAAATAAATAAAAAGAAATAAAGATTGAGTCATTCCCAGTGATAAAGAGTGAGAGGGATTAAATAAATAAAACTAGGTTTTTTTATGGGGCTGGTAGGACGTTTGCCTTGCACACGGCTGACCCGGGTTCGAATCCCAGCATCCCATATGGTCCCCTGAGCACCTCCAGGAGTAATTCCTGAGTGCATGAGCCAGGAGTAACCCCTGTGCATTGCTGGGTGTGACCCAAAAAGCAAAACAAAATAAAGAAACCAAAAAGAACGGGTCAAGAAAGCACTTAAAAAAAAAAACTAGGTTTTTTTAAAGTTTTCTATGAAGGCAAAAAAAGAAAAAGCCTGAAGCAAGCCTTTGACTGCAATGGCACAAATCGTGGGTGAGTTTGGGGAAAAGAATTTTAGTAGATATTCCTGATGAAATTTTCAGCCATATCTACGGTATCCAAAGCCAGTGTCATGGGGTGTGACTGCTTCAAGAGTATGAAGATCAGGGTTTTTCTCATCTGTTACTATTCTTGTTCTTTGATCTGATAAAAATCCTGAAAAAGGGCATTTGAAGAGGAGAAACATTTTAAAAATCCTCCAGGGAAAATGTCACCAATACTCAGGGGATGGAAGTTTAATAAGAAGTGGTAGGTTAAATGAGACAGAAAAATATTTATCGAATTGGTCCTGATATTTTGCTAGGAAATTATACTGTCTTGATCTGAGTAGGTGTGCTGGTATGGTGAGAATTCTGATTATAAAACATGAAGGAGTCAATGGGAAGTAACTGCCAAATTGAACCTAGAGACTTGGTTCTGGAAGGACAGGAATGAGATTGGTAGTTAGATGAGGATACAGAAACTGGTTGTGGGTAATTTATGCATTGCTTACCTTAAGAAGACAGTTTACCAGGATATTAGTGTTTATAGAATTGTTGTAGTGAACAGTTTTTAAAAAAACAGGGAAGATATTTTAAAGCTGTACGTCATATATAACTTAATCAGATATTCTGAGGAAATGGATAGACTCTATGCCTAAGAGAATAAATAGGCTAGGACATTGGGACTAACTCCTAGGTATTATAACTATTGGAGTAGAAAAGTGGAACAGAGATGAGATGGTCCGAATTTGTGTCCACCTACAACTTACAGTCCTCCAATATAATGCCTTTTTTAGTCTGCTGTATCTAACTGTTGGGATTTTTCTGGTTGAAATTTTTCTCATCTTTTAACTAATTTGTATCTTCAAATCCATAACTATACTTTTGTTATTTGGACATTTTACATATAAGATTAATGTCTTCCTTCCTTGTCTCATTTGTGAGATTTTACTTAGCAAGTACTGTGTTAGACATAATTTTCTCAAAATTTTTGCTTGTACTGTCATTAATCCTTGTAACCTTGTCTTTATTTTTTAAAGCCCTATTACTTTTCCAAAGAGAAAGCAAAAGAAAACATCAAATCAAAAGGCACAGGAAGAGTATGAACGGATCCAAGCTCTGCGTGCTGCTAAGAAACAAGTAAGATCTCTTTGGGAATACTAATTCATTATTTATTATACAAATTCTTATCTCAAATACACATACCAACTAGGAGCATGTGATATGCTCTTTGTTAACATTTATTTAATAAATGAATATTCTAAACAGAAAATTTGAGTATATTCAAATTTTTGATAGATTATATTATAAACTTGGTATTTAATACATAAAATATTTAGAATATTTAATATATAAAATATTTAGACTGCTCCTTGAATACTTGGGACAGTATTTCCCAGCAGTGTGATCCAGGAACAGGAACTTTCAACTGCTACCTCAGGATATGCTTATATATAGTATAGTGATTAAAGAAGAACACAATTTACAGAGCTTTATATTGAAGGAACAAAAAGCACTCTGGGAAGTATTAGAATTAGTATTCATTTACAATAGAATTGTTCTTAATTAAGAAGCAAACTAGATTAATCTGCATTAAGTTAACTACTCTCTTATCTAGCATTGACACCCAAAATGTAATGACTTGCAAATTAAGCTTTTTTGTTTGTTTGCGGGTCACACCCAGTGATGCTCAGGGTTTGCTCCTGGCTCTGCACTCGGGAGTTAACTTTTGGGTGCTTGGGAACCATATGGGCTGCTGGGACTCTAACCCAGGTTAGCCACATGCAAGGCAAGCACCCTACCCACTGTACTATTGCACCAGGCCCCAAAATAAGTTTTTTTTAAAAACCTCTGTAGCTTTAAAAAAAACAATACTGTTGCAGCTAGTACTTTTCTTCTCCGTATTGAAATTGTATTAATCTGTCACTTTAAAGCCCAGAGTATTTATCAAAAACACTACTTTTTTATTCATTTGTTTTTTGGTAGGGGTTGGTCCCATGCTCAGGGATCACTCCTGGCTCTGCTCAGGGGCCAGGGATTGAACCAGGGTTAAATACATATACAATAGTGCCTCAAGATCTCCTTCCTCTACTATTTGTCCAGCCCCCAAAATACTCTAAAAATGTCTCTGGCACTATTTATATTTTAGCTTTAGAGTGTGCTTAGTTTGGAAGGTGAGCATCTAAAATTTTTATGATTAATTTTATTCTGGTTGCAGACTAGGATGAATCAGATTTCTTCACGGAAATACTAGTTCTTTGTTACTCAGCTTATTCTGCCTTTTTAACCAAAACTAGTAACTAACATCTTTGGAAATAATATGCCATCCCGTAAGAACTATCAAGTATTTAATATTCTTATAAAATTTGTATGAACTGTTAAGACTCTTAATTATGAAAATTGAGAGTTTTTTAGAAGTTGCAGATTTCATTGTTGATAGAAAACCCAGCATCATTGCCTCTGAGAAATCATTAAGAACATTCATTAATTGAACAGGGAACATAGTTGATAGTAAAGCTATTTTGTTGTTGTAGTTTAAATAACCCTCATAGGGATAAGTGAGATTTCATACATCTACCTTCACAAATAGTTCCAGTTCTCTATTTGTTTTTTTAAGACAAAAAAAATGTACTCTGCCATATGAGAATATAAGCTTGGGTGATACATTTAGCACAATGGAAAGTGTCACGGACTTAGAATTTACAAAATCTATGATTTACCAGTTATTCGGAATAATTTAATTATTGAATATTGACTGCTTATTAGATGATTAGTAGATGATAAAAACTTACCTATCACATATTAAAGTATTGAATCTATATATGAAATTATGAAGCTGTGATGTATGTGAAAGCGCTTTGTTCATTATGTCATCATACACATTTTAGGTTGTGTCATTTGGGCAGTATGTGTTGCAGGAGAATTTTGTTTTAAAAAAATGCACATATTGCATTGTTTAGGAACATTTCTTTAACTTTCATATTTGATTTAGTGACACTACTGTATATTTCAAATAGTGGTTTTTGGACTTGCAATATAAATTAGAATTTTTTCCTTACACTCAAATTTACTTGAATTTTTACCTGAGAAAACAACGTGATGACTTTTAAATGGTAAAATTCATTATGCCTTGTTAAAAGTTTTTACATGTCCAATGGCAAATTAAAAATCATCATCAGGGGCTGGAGCGATAGCACAGTGTGTAGGGCGTTTACCTTGCACACGACTGACCTGGGTTCAATTCCTAGCATCCCATATGGTCCCCCGAGCACCGCTAGGAGTAATTCCTGAGTGCAGAGCCAGGAGTAACCCCTCAGCATGGCTGAGTATGACCCAAAAAGCAAAAAAAAAAGAAAGGAAAAAAAATCATCATCATCATCCCATTGAGCGTCGATTTTCTCGAGCGGTCTCAATAATGTCTCCATTTGTCCTAGCCCTGAGATTTTAGAAGCCTCTCTTTACTCGTCCTTCCCAACGGTGCCGCACTGGAGGCTCTTTCAGGGTCAGGGGAATGAGACCCAGCATTATTACTGGCTTTGGCCTATGAATACATGACATGGAGCTTGCCAGGCTCTCCCATGCAGGCAGGAAACTCTCGGTAGCTTGCCAGGTGCTCCAAGAGTGAGAACTAGGCTATAAGATGCCTGTGGACGTTGGCCGTTGGTGGGATTACAGGGCGTGGGGGTAGGGGGGCAGTCCCTGGGTGTGACCACCTAGCTACTGGAAAATGGGGGATCTGGGCAGAAGAGGCCCATACCCGATCCAAGCAGGCTTGGAGATCTCAGCCCCGGGTCCCACACACCTGGGTTCCTCTGCCAGTTCCTTCATATGTGAGACTCATATGAATGTGTAGAGAGGGCATGGCTGTACCTGGGTTCCGGAGGTCTTCAACTGCCGGGGCTCTGCTCGGGGAGAGGAGGGAAACTCAACCCACCCCCTCCAAGGGGCCCAGGTGAAGATGGCCAGGCATGGGGGCAAGAGACTCTGCTGGCAAATTAAAAATAGAATGCCAAAAAGGGCTGGAGCAATAATACAGCAGGTAGTGTTCTTGGCTTGCATGTAGCTTATCTAAGTTCGATCCCAGGCACCCATATGGTCCTGCAAGCACCTGCAGGAGTGATCACTGTTTGCAAAGCCTGGAATATTCCAAGAGCACCGAGTGTGGTTCCCCAAAAAAGTACAACAAAAAAGTCAAATATTTTAGGAGTTATTTTAGCGTTACATGTCAGGCTTACTAAACATATTCCGTTCCTGAGTCCTTTTTGATTAAGAAATGCAGTATGGTGAGCACTCCCAGAAACACCTTGGATTCATTCCGTGGTTGGTTTTTGAATGTTTGGCCATTGCATGTTCATGAGCCTTTTTATTTTTGCCAGTTTTCCTGCTACCCTCATACTCAGTTACAAGACCCATAAGGTGTTGTGACCCAGTTTTTAGCTAGGTTGTAGTTAAATTCTAAATTCTCATCTTTCAAATGAAGCTAATTAAATGTTGAAATCGTACAGGAAAGGACTTTTTTTTTCTTTCTATGCATTCACTTTGATTTATTCTAAGTATAACATAGAGACCAGAGAGCTAAATGCGGGTTGAGGGATATTTTTGATCCCAAGTACTCTGTTGTCCTTAGTTGTCACTGTCAGGAGTGACCCCCGAGCCAAGTGCTCACCAGAGAGTACTCCCTAAGCGTCATCAAGTGTGACTCCAAACAAAATAAAACAAAAATTTTGAAGGAACTTGAGAGATAGTACAGTGGGTAGAGTGCCTCTCTTGCATGCTGCTGACCCAGGTTCTATCCCCAGTGCTCCATAAAGCCCCGAGTCTTACGAGGAGTAAGCCCTGGAAACTGGAATGTAGCTCCGATATAAACCAAAAAAAATTTTTTTTAAGCATAAAAGCAAAATAATTACTCTAATATATAGTAAATTTGTTTAACATTTTTATAAATTTGTGATACATCTCATTGGTTTATTTGTTGTGAGTTTATATAATTAAAATTGATAACTTTACATTCTATGTTATAGCAGTTATTACAGTATGAAAGCACAGTGTACATCCGAAGTCAGTTACAGGTAACCGTATTTAGTAAGGCATGATTCAAACTTAAAGTGTTTGCTTGTTGCTCTCTAGTTTAACAGAATCACTGGACTTCATCTACTGTTTTTGACTAATGAAAATCATTTATGCTAATTTCAGGAATTTGAGAGAAGAAAACAAGAGAAAGAAGCAGCTCAGAGGCTTTACAAGAAGAAGAAAATGGAAGTGTTCAAAATATTGAGCAAAAAGACTAAAAAAGGCCAACCAAACTTGAATTTACAAATGGAATACCTTCTTAAAAAAATACAAGAAAAAAATTAAATCAGGCATTTGTCTTACTATTGTATATTTATTGGAATCTTTTGTATGTGTCAATAGCTTCTATAATAAAATTTGTCAACATAAACTCAGTGGAGAGACTATGCTAAGTATAAAATGACCACAAGTATTTTTGTGTTGGTAAAGGAACTATTTCTTTATATGCTTTCATAGTATTATTAGTTTACTTCCGAATGAAGGTTGCTATTCACAACCTTTTATTTGGCAACAGGTTCAGGTATGTAATATGTTTTTATTATGTGAATATTTTATTAGATGAAATAAAATGGTTTGAAAATTGCAGAACTCTCCAGCATTTAAAAGATTTTTTTTTTTCTTTTTTGGGTCTTACCCAGCGATGCTTAGGAGCTACTCCTGGCTGTGCACTCAGGAGTTACTGCTGGTGGTGCAGTGGGGGACCATATGGGACACCAGGGGATCAAACCCCAGTCAGCATATGCAAAGCAAACGCCCTGTTACTGTATTATCACTCCAGCCCCATTTTTTAAAAAAATTTTAGTAATTGGTGTTAAATTTTATTTTAATGTTTCAGGTAAAGATGGATTCCCTAGAACTTTAATTTACTTTAAGCATTTGTTCCAGGGAGATGGGGCATGAGCTCTTCAGAAACCTGAGAGAAATACACCTGTGCTGAAAGTACCTTCTTCCTCACTAAAACAGATGGGACTCCGAGCCAGGGTGTTTTCACTGGGGGCACCCCAGAGGGGGGCGGATGAGAACCCTCCGAGCCCCAAGGGATCCATCCCCGGCAGCCGACCTCTACTACCCAGCCTCCACCATGCTTCAGGCCACTTTCCAGACCGCTAAGCGGCCACGTGACACATTATAAGACACTTTCTACCCATTTTCCATAGTTACCACACCATATTTGATGGAGTTGAGATAGCGGCAATATATACCTCTCAGAGAGCCTGGCAAGCTACCGAGAGTATTCCGCCCACACAGGCAGAGCTTGGCAAGCTACCTGTAGCATATTCGATATGCCAAAAACAGTAACAATAGGTCTCATTCCCTGACCCTGAAAGAGCCTCCAATCGTTAGGAAAGACGAGTAAGGAGAGGCTGCTAAAATTTCAGAGCTGGGAAGAATAAAGATGTTACTGGTGCCCGCTTGAGTAAATCCATGAACAATGGGATGACAGTGACAGTGAAAGCAGATGGCTGTGTGAAACCTGTAGAGGCTATTTATAGTGGAAGGCCATGTTTATAAGGGCCCTTGCAAGGACAGTTACATTCAAGTAGAAGGATACATTAATCCAATATCATTTAAATGCTCAAAATCAAGCCTTGGCTTGTCTGTGTGAACTTATTGTGAAAAAATACACTGAATATTATCACCAGTGTTACTTCTGTTTCACTCCTGTGAGCTGAAGCAAAGTACTTGGAGTACTGCTTCTCTCTCCTTGAAGTGAGAATAGTTTCTAAATAAAGAGATTGATTAAGAATATTGGCCAGAGAGATAGTGCATAAATTCAGGCAGTAGTTTGCTTAGCGCCAACCCTAATTTGATCCTGGGCACATCCTAGTACCCTGAACATCATTGTTTGTAGCCCTGCAGGCCCCCAAGCCCCACCAATGTGGCTCAATGTCACGCCAGCCCCAAAGGGCCCTAGCTGACCAAAAAGCATGTTCTTGGAGCCCTAACAGTGAACTACCAGCAGTTGCCTGACTCCCAGGGATGGGCTCCCGAGCCTGCAGAATAGAAGGTTCTGAGAAAACATCTCTTTTAAGATTAAGTGACATTTGCTTGGGGACCATACATAAGTGGTGATGCTTACCTTTATTATCAGGGATATAACTAGGGTTGGGCTTCAAGGCAAATGCCTTAATTCCTCTTTGACAGGAAGTAGGTTATTTGGGCTGTGGAGGTGGGGAGTCTCCAAACAGTGCTCAGGAAGAGATGTGGAGTGACTCCTGGCATGCCAGGACTGAAGAGTTGAGGTGCTTCTCAGGCCTTGAGGTTCTGAGCTTACCCTAGCCAACACAGCAGTGCTCCACACTCCTTGGTGCTCGGGAGATCAAACTGGAGTCGATTGACTGTGAGACAAATGCCCCCATTCTGAACTGCATGCAAGGCAACACCTTGACCTCAGTATTATCTGGCCCCAGTAGTGGATGTTTTAACTAATTCCAGCGACAATAATCCTGCTCTCATTGGTCCTCAAACCATACTGTGTAGGATACTGGACTAGGATCTCGGAAGAGAGATTTCATCTGGTTGAAGATACAAAGAAACTTTCTATGAATGAGATGACATGTCAGGGGGGGAAAAAACTGCATGAGAAGAGAATTAGAATTTAAGACAATATGGGAAAAATTACAAAGGGAAGGCAAGTCTGAGAGATAGCTACATAAATATAGTTCTAATGGGCACTAGACTTCCTCTTTGCTCCACATGGTCACACCCTCAGTCGAACACTCAAGGTCTCCTTACTGTTCTGCCTTCTGCCTAGATTAATCCTAACCTCAGAAGATGTTTGGGAACATGACCTAGCCTGTCGGCAGAGCGGATGCATTCTTTATAAAACTAAATACTGGGGAAGGGAAAGGAGGGTCTAGAACCAGAAACAGAACAACTGCTTTGGAGAGGCGGATACAGTCTATGAATCTCCAATTTGTGCTACATAGGTCAGAATGTCAAGAAATAAAACAGGAATGAAATGCAGGGAAGAAAACTTTGCTCCTCGAGTGAAGTTTTGAGGGCTGGAGCTTGTGGTTTCAGGTCTCAGATAATGTAATCTCTAGAGCCTTCTTAGTAGACCTAAAAAAATTAGGTTTTTGTTGAAATGTGAGGTGGGCTTTTCACTGGTTTTAGCAATCAAGACTAAGCAAATGAGAATTTTTTCAAGTATTTTTTTTTAAGTTTACAGTAGCTTTGCCCATAGAAAATTTAGTTATTCCTTTAAATACTGGATGTAATAATACTAGGGCCTAAGCAAAAGTGTGCACAAGTGATTCTCAACAAAGAATCAGAATAGGGGAGCGGCAGGGTGGGGAGGGGCGAAGGGGGAGTCTGGCCGGCCGTTACACAAGTTTGAGCAATGGCAAAATGTAAACCAAAAAAAAATTGCCTTCTAGGGGGCTGGAGCAATAGCACAGCAGGTACTGCATTTGTCTTGCACAGGGCCGACCTGGGTTCGATTCCCAGCATCCCATATGGTCCCCAAGCACCGCCAGGAGCAATTCCTGAGTGCATGAATCAGGAATAACCCCTGAGCATCACCGGGTGTGACCCAAAAAAGCAACAAAACAAAACAAAACAAAACAAAAACCTTGCCTCCTAGATGACCTCAGCTGGTAGTGGCGAGGTGAAGTTCCAGAAGCCACGCTGCCTGAGCTGGCATTATGGGAGGCAAAAGCACAGCAGTCAGCCTTGAGAGCACAGGCGACTACAGCTTAACCTAAGGCTACGTTTAATTCATGAGCAGGCATCAGAGACCGAGTACAGAGCCACTAGACGGCAAATATTTAATAATAGAAAACATTTCTGGATAGACTAAGCATTAATGAGGATATCAGTATTTGCTGTTTTTTCAACTTCAGGGCAAAGGACTTGGGTACAATATAGATTTTTGGAGAAGTTTAACATTTCAATTGTTCATGCCTTCGCTGAAAGGCAATGTAAAAGAGCAAGGTTTGAATATAAAAAGATTTTGAGGGGCTGGAGCAAGAGTATAGCCTTAAGGTACTTGCTTTGCACGTGCAGACTTGGGTTTGATCTCCAGCATCCCAGAGGGTCCCCCAGCACTGCCAGGAATGATTCCTGAGGACAAAGTCAGGGGGAAACCCTAAGCGTAGAAAGTTATGTTCCCCCCCCCAAAAAAAAAATAAAAATAAAACAGACAACAACAACAAAAAGATTTGGAATGTACTAGATCAGAATCCCAATAAAAGCTGGTGGTTGGGGCTTCACTGGAAACCTTTCCTTTGTCACTCTCTGAGACATGACTGAGTGTCAGGATAAATGCACTGTGACAAATTTGATTTCATGGTAAAGATGTCTTCCCATTTTGTTTAAAGGAGCAGATAATATACCTGGACAATTGACATACACTAATCAGAACTGTGATGAACCTGAAATCATCCCTCACGATCAAGTCTACAGATCTCTCAGTTTCTGCTGTAGAGCTTCTGCAATGCATTATGTTTGACAATAAAACTCCTGGGTTCTGAGAATATCATTTTTTCAGGGTAACTGTTTTTTAAGTTGATGGATGTGAGGTAAGTATTATGATAATTTTGGATCTTCATTAATTCTTCAAACTATTAAAAAAAAAAAGAGACACACCACAGAGTATTGAATTAATTTAACTTTTGGAGGAGCTGAATTAGTCACATCTGTTTCCTGACAGACACAGGCTCTAGCTACTATAGGAAGTCATCTAGACATTAAAATAATTCCTGGGCCTGGAGCAATAGAACAGCAAGTAGGTAGCTTGCCTGACATGTGGCCGACACTAGTCTGATCCCTGACATTCCTTTTGATCCCCAGAGCACCAACAGGAGTAAATCCTGAGTGCAGAGCCAAGAGAAACCCATACCCAGGTGTGGTGCAAACGAAAATAAATAAACAAATAAATAAATAAATAAGTAAAAATTTAAAAAAGTATTTCTGGCAATGAGTGAACAAAATTTAGCACTGTAGCACTGTCGTCCTGTTGTTCATTGATTTGCTCGAGCGGGCACCAGTAACATCTCCATTGTGAGACTTATTGTTACTGTTTCTGGCATATCAAATATGCCACGGGTAGCTTGCCAGGCTTTGCCATGTGGGTGGGATACTCTCAGTAGCTTGCTGGGCTCTCCAAGAGGAACGGAGGAGTTGAACCCCAGTCGGCTGTGTATAGGGCAAATGCCCTACCTGCTGTGCTATGGCTCCAGTTCAAACCAGATACAAATATATCTATATGTATATAAAACAGGTATATATATATACCTGTTATATAAATAAATATAGATATATTTGTATTTGGTATAGATATATTTGTATTTGGTTTGGTATATTTATATGTATATAAAACAGGTGTATATATATATATACCTGTTACATATATAAATATATATGTATTTGTTTATATATATATATATATATGACAGGGAAGGACTTTAACTATATTTGACTTTTGCCTTATAAGTGGCAGGCAAAATAACCTTATCTTGGGTTTTGAGTTTTTTCCATGTAAGCATTAACTTGAAAGGTAATTTGATATATATACTTAAGTTTCTCCTAGGAGTTTGATTAGAAAACTTTTAATACTTAACTATACATCAACATTTTATTAGAATTTTGGTTTGGTTTGGTTTGCTACCCCCAGTATTGCTCAGGAGCTACTCCTGGCTCTGCTTGGAGGACCATGCAGTGCTAAGACTTGAACCTGGACCTGATGCATGCAAAACCTGTGCTCAGCTTATTGCATGATCTCTCCAGCCCTATACAGGCATTTCGACACCGGGTTCTCTTCATGTATTTGTTCAGTCCTAAGAAGATGTCCTGATTGTAATTAGCTATGGTGGTTTAGAGAGTCCTCTACGTGAGGAAAAGTCCTGGGTTTTACAAATGAATGTATTGGGGCATGATAAAGCATATTTAAAATACATGATTAGGTGAGTTTAGGCACATGTGCACTCCTCATGCATCAGTACAGTCACATATCTATCACTGTAGGATAACATTGGGTTTGTCCTTCCAGCCTTGCCGCAGGGAACTTAGGTTTATTGGGTTACAACCATCACAGTGCTCCCATTCCTTTGTTTATCTGCAAAATCTTCTCTGCATCCTCCTTCCCAACAAGCTAATCACTTTTCCCCTAATGAGATTCTGTTAGCTTGTAAGGTCAGGTCCTTCTAAGGACACTGAATTGTATTGTAAGTTATGTCTTTTGCCTAGTTTACCTTAAAGCAATGTCCTTTATGTATGGACATAAGAAGACAGTTAATATTATGCTCTTGTAATTTGGGAGTTGATTGATTCTGAGTAATATTTACTCCTGGGCATCTGCTTTCTTGACTCAGTTGCCCTTAGTTCCTAGCACCCCCAAAGCAGGATCCCGACAAGGGACAGAATGGACCCAGGGCAAGCTGTGAGCTACCCTGGCATCAAAATGGGCCAGGTCAAAGCGCCACAATACTTAACTATAAGCTGAGAGCATGGTCATGGACAAATGCTGCCATGATCCAAAAGCAATGACGACATTAGGACCCTGCTGAAGTTAGGAAGACTAACCTGGCCTAAGGACTGTGGTCTGGAATATATAGTGAGAAGAAGCAAACTTTAAGTTTGATATATCTCTTACTATGCTCATACAGAATGACATTGCTAGAAATATTAGAAGTAAATTTACTATAACTATTTAAGTGGATTACTAGCTGAGGAAAGAAGAAAGCAACACGCCTTGGATGCAATCCTGCCCTTAAGTGGATCTCCTAGTAATCTGGAGTAATCTATTTAGATGAGATTTTATCCTTGAGTTAATCTCCTAGAGGAGTGGCCTTATCCTCTTTGCTGATTTGTTAATGTTCAACCCACCTTTGTATCACCACCCTATGTGATTGCTATGTAAGGTGAGTGAAATCGGGGAACAGAGAGATTGCAAGAGAGATAGGAAGAGACTAGAGGAGAGATGACAAAGACAGAGAGATTTGAAGAGACCAGAGGGGAGACGACAGAGACAGAGTCAGAGATAGAGAGACAGACAGAAGAGAGCACAGCGGCACACACAGAAGCTGAGCACAAAGAAGGAGGTAGGGAGAGAAGGAGAGCCAGCGACAGAAGGCAGAAAAAGAGAGTTGGGGAGTCGTCAAAGGGAGAAGCAGTCAGAGTCAGAATCCAGGGAGTCAGTCAGGATCCAGGGAAGAAGAAGCAGAGAACGAAAGAAGAAGCAAAGAACGAGAAGAAGAAGAATCAGAATCCAGAGTCAGAATCCAGAAATTCAGAGAGAGTCAGAGTCAGAATCTGAGGATTTGGGATCTAGGAATGAGGGGTAGGAAGGAAGAATGTGTGAAATGGGAGAGATGAGAGATTGAATAAATGACAACTAATCAGCAGCCATCTTGGTCTTCGTTCTTCCTTTGCCTGCCCATCGCTAACAGCCATCCCGATCCGGTCCATACACAGTGGCTCAAGAGCACCGAACACGAAAGGCAAGAGAGAGAAAGACAGAGAGACAGAGAGAGAGAGACAGAGGAGAGAGACAGAGAAGAGAGAAAGAGGAGAGAGAGACAGAGAGAGGAGATACCCTCTTTCTTTATAATTCCTTAGCTGTATTTGGTAAATTAGCTTATGTATAAGCCAGACTTAACCTCTTTTATGCGTAGAATAGTAGTAATCAAAATTCAATTTCTCAAAATTTATTCTTTGTGTAAAACTTTATAAGTATACCAATTGATTTGAACATCTTGTGATCAAATAGAAACATCCATTACTTACTTTGATCATTCTTTTATGCTTTGAGGAGCCACACCTTGTGATGCTCATGAGTTATTTCTGGCTCTGCACTCAGGAACTACTCCAGGCGGTGCTGCAAATTGAACCCAGGGCTGTGTGTAAGACAAGTCCTGTACCCACTGTACTGTCTCTCCAGCCTTTATCTGATTATTCTTTAAATGGTTTATTTTATAATTTCAACTATGAAAACAGTATTAAAAATATATCAAAGTAATTTGTAGTATGTTTGCAAAGAAATTCTAGCAGAAGAATAGCTATATTTACTTGTCGTGTTTTAGCTTATAGCATCAAATGTATCAACCAGAATGTTCTCTCAGCTACTGTGTAACAAATTCATTTTATAATAAATTCTGCTAAAGAAAAATTTAGTAGCACTACATTTTATAAACATATGTGATATGTAATATTTCTTGAAATATTACAGTTGGTTAAAATATAGGTTTTTATACATATTCTGGTAAAGTGTGATATAGTCCATTTATTATTTTATAAACTTTTCTTCCCAAGATGACTGTCCAAGATGACTGTAAAAGCCGCTCTTGATGATTCTCAGCTAATTAGTTCTGTGGTTCACTGCTAGAGCCAGCAAAAATGATGCTCAAGCCCCATGGTGTCTGTGCCAGGGATTGCCTGGGATATCTAAATGTTCTCTGAGACCTCTAAAAGTTACGTCTATCCATGATGCTCTAAGGCCATGTGGTGCCAGGCTCAAGCCCAGGTTGGGGGAATTCTAGGCATGTGCCTTGATTATTATATTATCTCTCAGCCTCCAAATATTTTTCTCAACCTCTCTCTCATTTGTGGGTTTGCAGAACAACAACCATGAGTGCTCAGGGGCTACTTTTTTTTCAACGCTCTTGGTTGCTTCCAGGTGCTTGTGAGACCATGAAGTGGACTCTAACTTGTTGAAAGTATAACTTTGGCCCATATGAATATTTTTATGGTTTTCTCTCCTGGAAGGGAACACATGCTCGGGCTGAGCCTCATGCAGGAGTGAAGTCCGACAAAATCCAGGTATGCGGAACTTTGTGACTCAGAACTCTGGGATCAATAGACCGGACTGGGAGCGGAGATCTCTGCCCGTTTCCCCCAGTCTCTGTCGACCCCCAGTCACACCCATAAGCCACCCCCTGCTGCACCAGATCATCTCGTCATCAGCCACCATCCATATCACTGGCTTTCTCTCCTGGGAGGGAGCAACATGATGCCTATCATGGTCATGGCATTGGACCCCACGCCAGGCTGCTTCACTTGGGGCACCCCAGATATGGGGGGGTGGGTAAGAGCCCTCCCCACCCCAAGGGACCTAGTCCCAGCCGTCCCAAACCCCCACAACCCAACCAACACCAAGCTCAAGGCCCCTCCCCACATCCTCTGATTGAGCCTTATGCATGAGTCAACCTATTCCTAGATACATCATAAAATACTCCCTACCCATTCTCCAAGAGTACCACACCACATTTGATGGGGCTCAATAGAGGGAAATATTTATATATGTATATAAACATATTCAGATACATATATATACATATACATATACATATGTATATATACAAAAGTTCACATCACATAGCCTTTAACAACACGTTGGTGATATCCTAAAGAAGGTCTTAATGATCCCTGCCAAAATAGAAAAATCTTCACACTGTTTCCTCTATGGATACTTTTTTAATAGCATTTTTAGAAGTTTTTTTATAACAAACAATACAAAATACAATATTTCGGTTATGCTTTGGGAAAGGGATTGGGGCTTGGGATGGAAACATGGGGTGGGAAGGGGCTATGGTGGTAGGATTGGTGTTTGAATATTAAATGTAATCAAATATTGTGAGTTACCCTATAAAATAAAAAGTTAATAAAAGAAGAAAACATTTTTGCATCACTAGGTAGTGTGATAAATCAAAATTTTAATTATTTATAGTTGAATCATTATGATAATGTTGAAGCATAATATATTAATAATTAAAATTATTACTTTAGATGTAGTGATTATGACTTTCTAAAAATAATGGAATTCATGCATATATGTAATTAAACATTTTTAAATAAAAGTTCTTTACATAATTCTGTTTTATACATAATACACAGAAGTTTCATATGGGAAACTTTAGCACGGCAATCATCACCATAGATTTATAGGTATTGGATATATGTTGCAAAGTTATAATTTTTTTGAGCTTCTTTCAAATATTTGTGTATAACAAAGGCAATCAATTTTAGGGGGAAGAAAATGTAGAAATTGTAGTATTATATATCTTATAACTCTTAGAGAGAGTAAAAGAAAATGTCTTCTGCTCCCTTTTTACATAGGACTTATGAAATTTCTTGATTATCGCAAAGCTATACCGATTCATGCTCTCTTTAAATAATAATAGGATACCAACAGTGGTGTGGCTTATGAATAAAATGCAGGACTTGCATTCATGAGACCTGGGTTCTAGTCTTGCACAATGCACACAGACAAAAGGGTATTTTATTTTCCAAATTAACTTGAAATGTTAATTTGCATTATGGGCCATAGAAAACAACTTGCTGGAGTGTAATTTAGCTGGAAAAATACATGAAGCAAAACAGAGACTACATTCTTTTCAATAATGTCCTCATATATTGCTATGCTCCTAGAAACTTTTAATTCTCTAAAGAAGTCCATTTGATCTAGACATTCCACTCAGAAAAAGTGATTTTAGAATATGATTTTATTTATCTTATAGGTAATTAGAATTAGGTTTCAAATTAAACTTTGGGGAAAGTAGGAAGGGTGGAAAGAAGGAAGGGAGGAAGGAAGAAGTCAGGCAGTAGGTGGGCAGGTAACAAGGGAGAGAGTTCAAGTGGCAGAGCTCAGATTTAGCACGTACAAAACCCTAAATTCAAAGCCCAGTAATGCACACTTCCCTTTACCTCCACCGCAGTGCTGGGAATGGCCCTTATGGGAAAGGAACATGAAAATTCAAGTGGGATATTCCAAGGATTTGATGGGCAGATGTTATATGAAGAATGGTCATTTAGAACTTGTATATTTTATTTTTTTTCTTCCTGAGCACATAAAAAATCCTTAAATAATGTGATGAATAATTTCCATACAAAAAGTCTGGCTCGGTGGCCTCATCACCGGCGGCCAAAGCTCACGCAGCGGCAGATAGTTTCCTCAACATCCTATCCAAGACTAACATCCTAGCTATTCGCAAGCAGTAGGACAATAAAACACAAGACTTCACATAAGAATTGAAGGAAACATATCAGTAGGAGACCAGGATCTACAACCGGAAAGTAAAAAGCCAACCACTATTAACTGAGCCTATCCACAATCCTTTTTCGCAACAAAAGGAAACAGGGATACTCATCTTCAAGGGCCCTCTTTCATACCACAACAACAACATGAAGAAACAGCGAAAATCCCCAGTGCAAGCAAAGGACCATCAAAGGAGTCTGGAAACCTCAAGGGACGTTTCCTACAAACTTGACCTCTCTGAGAAAGAATTCAGAATTGAAATCCTCAACATGTTCAATGAACTCAATGCAAAGATGGACAACTTCAAGGAAGACCTGGCAGAAACAATACAACAGACAGCCGACAAAATACGGGAAGAAATGAGAGCAGAAATAAAAAACCTTCAAAAAGAAATGAAGGATTCGGTACATGAAATCAAAAACTCTCTGGCTGCCCTCAACAATAGGATGACTGCAGCCGAAGACAGAATCAGTATGCTTGAAGATGAGCTGCAAGAGGCCTACAGGCAACAGCAAACCATGGCAAGAGACCTCAAAATAGCTCTGGCCAGAATCAGAGTCCTAGGGGATGATTTCAAGAGGAACAACATTACAATCATTGGACTACCAGAAACACAGGGAACCAACCCCAACGAAAAAGACACAGTCAAACAAATCATTGCGGAAAACTTCCCACAGCTGGACAATGCGGGCATCCAGATTCAAGGCGCCCGAAGAGTGCCAGCTAAAAGAGATCCTAATAGAAAAACCCCAAGACATATCATAGTTACAATGATGGACATCGTTAAGAGAGACACAATATTGCAACAGCAAGGTCCAAGAAGGAAATTGCATACAAAGGAGCACCCCTTAGACTCACAGCAGATCTATCAGAGGAAACCCTCCAAGCTCGAAGGCAATGGTGGGATATAGTGAAAAAACTCAATGAAATCAACGCTTCACCAAGAATACTTTATCCGGCTAAACTCTCATTCAAACTAGAAGGAATCATACACTACTTTGGGGATAAACAACAGCTCAGGAACTTCATAGACTCAAAACCAAACCTAAAAGAAGCACTAAAGGGGCTATTGTAAGACAAGAACAACCCCTACAAGCACAACAAACCCTTGCACAAAGATGGCACAAAATCCCATAACAATAATCTCCCTTAATGTCAATGGTCTGAAATCACCAATTAAGAGACACAGACTGGCAAAATGGATTCAAAGACTGAACCCAACATTCTGCTGCCTGCAAGAAACACATCTGAATAGCCAGAACAAACACAGACTCAAAGTCAAAGGATAGAAAACAATCCTGCAAGCAAACAACTCCCTCAAGAAAGCTGGGGTGGTGTTGTTACTAGTATCGGACAACATAGACTTCAGGTTGAAAAAGATTAGAAGGGATAGTGAAGGCCACTTTTTATTAATCACGGGATGTGTACATCAGGAAGAAATCACACTCCTAAATGTCTATGCACCCAATGAGGGACCAGCTAAATACCTACAACAGCTGCTAAGAGACCTTAAGAAGGACATCTCAAGCAACACAATAGTAGTTGGAGACTTCAACACCACACTGTCTGCTCTGGACAGATCAAGAAGATTAAAACTCACCAAGGAAATACTGGCTTTGAAGGAAGAAATAGAAGAGAGAGGGCTAATAGATCTATACAGGGCTTTATATCCCCCAAAAAAGGAATACACATTCTTTTCCAGTGCACATGGAACATTTTCCAGAATAGACCATGCGCTAGGTCACACAGCATACCTCAACAGAATCAAAAAGATAGATATTGTACCAGCTACCTTTTCAGACCATGATGCACTGAAGATAAAACTTAATCATGGACAGATGCAGAAAACCAAATCAAACACCTGGAAATTAAATAGCTCGATATTGAACAATGAGTGGGTCAGGAAGAAAATCAAGGAAGAAATCAAAAGGTACCTAGAAACAAATGAGAATAAAGACACGAGCTACCAGAACCTGTGGGACGCAGCTAAAGCCATTTTAAGGGGAAAATTTATCGCTCTGCAAGCATATCTCAGGAAGGAAGAAAAGGCCCACATAAATAACTTGACTTCACAGCTCAAGACTTTAGAAAAGAACCAACAAAAGGAGCCCAAACCAGGCAGAAGGAAAGAAATAATAAAACTTAGAGCAGAATTAACGACATGGAAACCCAAAAGACAATCCGAAAGATCAATGAAACCAAGAGCTGGTTCTTCGAGAAAATAAACAAGATTGATAAACCACTAGCAAGACTCACAAAGAAAGAGAGAGAGAACCCTTATAAGCCAAATCAGAAATGAAAAGGGGGACATCACAACAGAAACCAATGAAATTCATAAGATCATCAGAGACTACTTTGAAAATCTCTATGCCACGAAACAAGAGAATCTAGAAGAAATGGATAAATTCCTCGACTCCTATAATCTCCCAAGGCTGAACCAAGAAGACCTGGAGTACCTGAATAGTCCAATTAATATCAAGGAAATTGAAATGGTAATCAAAAGTCTTCCCAAAAACAAAAGCCCTGGTCCAGACGGATTCACTAGCGAGTTCTTCCAAACATTTAAAGAGGACATTTTGCCAGTCCTTCTCAAGCTTTTCCAGGAAATTGAAGAAACAGAAACCCTCCCTAACAGTTTCTATGAGGCTCATATCTCCCTAATACCAAAATCAAGCAAAGACACAACAAAAAAAGAAAACTACAGGCCAATATCCCTGATGAACACAGATGCGAAGATCCTCAACAAAATATTAGCAAATAGAATTCAACAACTCATCAAAAAGATCATACACTACGACCAAGTGGGATTCATCCCGGGGATGCAAGGATGGTTTAACATCCGGAAATCAATCAATATAATCCATCATATCAACAAAAGAAAAGATAAAAATCATATAATCATATCAATAGATGCAGAGAAAGCATTTGACAAGATCCAGAATCCGTTTATGATGAAAACACTTGCCAAAATGGGTATAGAAGGGACCTTCCTCAATATAGTCAAAGCCATTTATCACAAGCCTATGGCAAGCATTGTCCTCAATGGGGAAAAACTAAGAGCCTTCCCTCTGAGAACAGGGATGAGACAAGGATGCCCACTCTCTCCACTTCTGTTCAATATAGTACTGGAAGTACTTGCAATAGCGATTAGGCAAGAAAAAGATATTAAGGGCATTCAGGTAGGAAAGGAAGAAATCAAGCTCTCATTATTCGCAGATGATATGATACTATACCTAGAGAACCCTAAAACCTCTACCAAGAAACTCCTAGAAACAATAGAGTCGTATAGTAAAGTTGCAGGCTATAGAATCAATACCCAAAAGTCCATTGCTTTCCTATATGCAAATAATGAGAGAGAAGAAAGTGACCTGAGAAAAGCAATGCCACTCACAATTGCGCCTCAAAAAATCAAGTACCTCGGAATCAGCTTAACAAAGGAGGTAAAGGACTTGTATAATGAAAACTATAAATCACTACTTCAGAAAATAAAAGAGGGCACAAGGAAATGGAAAGACATCCCCTGCTCATGGATTGGAAGAATTAATATTGTCAAAATGGCAATTCTCCCCAAAGCATTGTATAAATTCAATGCGATCCCTATAGGGATACCCTTGTCATTCTTCAAAGAAATGGAGCAAGCGCTCCTGAAATTCATATGGAACAATAAGCCCCCACGAATAGCTAAAGCAATCCTTGGGAAAAAGAAAATGGGAGGAATCAACCTCCCCAACTTCCAACTCTACTACAAAGTGGTAGTCATTAAAACAGCATGGTATTGGAACAAAGGCAGAGCTGCAGACCAATGGAATAGGGTTGAATACTCTGACATATACCCCCAAATATATGATCATCTAATCTTTGATAAGGGAGCAAGAAATGTGCAGTGGAGCAAGGAAAGCATGTTTAACAAATTGTGCTGGCAAAACTGGACAGCTACATGCAAAAAAATGGGCTTAGACTTCCATCTATCACCATGTACAAAAATCAGATCAAAATGGATTAAAGACCTCAACATCAGACCAGAATCCCTAAGGTACATTGAAGATAAGGTCGGCAAAACCCTCCACGACATTGAAGCCAAAGGTATCTTCAAAGCTGACACGCCACTGGCCAAGTAAGTGAAAACAAAGATAAATAAATGGGACTATCTCAAACTAAGAAGCTTCTGCAACTCAAAAGAAACAGTGACCAAAATACAAAGACAATCTACAGAATGGGAAAGGATATTTATGCAGTACCCATCCGATAAAGGGTTGATAACAAGGGTATACAATGCACTGGTTGAACTCCACAAGAAGAAAACTGCCAACCCGATCAACAAATGGGGTGATGAAATGAACAGAAACTTTTCCAAAGAAGAAATCCGAATGGCTGAGAGGCACATGAGAAAATGTTCAACATCACTAATTATCAGGGAGATGCAGATCAAAACAACAATGAGATATCATCTCACACCACAGAGACTGGCCCACATCCCAAAAAAACAAAAGCAACCGGTGTTGGCGTGGATGTGGGGAGAAAGGGACTCTCCTTCACTGCTGGTGGGAATGCCGACTGGTTCAGCCCTTTTGGAAAACAATATGGACGATTCTCAAAAAGTTAGAAATTGAGCTCCCATTTGACCCAGCAATACCACTCCTGGGAATATATCCCGGAGAGGCAAAAAGGTATAGTAGAGATGACATCTGCATTTCCATGTTCATTGCTGCTCTGTTTACAATAGCCACAATATGGAAAAAACCAGAGTGCCCGAAAACAGATGATTGGCTAAAGAAACTCTGGTATATTTACACAATGGAATACTACATAGCTGTCAGAAAACATGAAGTCATGAAATTTGCATATAAGTGGATCAACATGGAAAGTATCATGCTGAGTGAAATGAGTCAGAAAGAAAGAGACAGACATAGAAAGATAGCACTCATGTGGAATATAATGTAGCTGAGAGGTACAAGCTTACAATGTTGCGATTCCTGGCAGACATTTCTCTGGACTTAGTTACTAAAATACTAAAATACAGAAATCCAAAACTATGCTGCTGCTAGTGCGGCCTCCTGACCTCATATCTCTTCATTCTCAGCAATGGAAAACAAATTACCAAATGCTTACTTTTCAGCAGGTCGACTTTAGGAGGGAGAAACTCCAAATCAATAATAGTGAATTTTCTTTGTTTAAATATTGAATGTAATCAAAGTAAAGTGAAAGTAAAGTGAAATTTACCAGTTACACATGCGGGGTGGGGGGCTGGGGAGGTGGGGGGAAGGGGGAAGGTATATCGTGATTCTTGGTGGTGGAATATGTGCACTGGTGAAGGGATGGGTGTTTGAGCATTGTATAACTGAGACTTTAACCTGAACGCTTTGTAACTTTCCACATGGTGAATTAATAAAAGAATTAAGAAAAAAAGTCTGGCTCCCTGACTGGAGTGATAATATGGCAGACAGGGTGTTTACCTTGTGCATGGCTGACACGGCTTCCAGATGGTCCCCCTAACACTGCCAGGGGTAATTCCTGAGAGCAGAGCCAGGAGGAATCACTGAGCATTGCTGAGTGTGACCCACAAAGCACACACACACACACACACACACAAAGTCAACTTCTCATCTTGATATGAAATGAATCTTTTTCTTGGAACATTGGTCATTTGCTCTTTATTTCTTATAGATATAGCCTCCTTGGACACAGACTGGATGATTTTGGTTAAAGGCTGTCTGATTTGAAGAATCCCTTACAGCATTTTAGAAAAATATGTGAAAATGATTTTTCCATCCTGCCCAGTCTGGTTTTATAAAAGTCCAATTCAATAATGTTTTCCAAAGTCTTAAGATCCTGTTTTCATTTTTTTCCCCTAACAATTGAACATTGAACCGTGTTTAACCTGTGCCAAGTATTGTGAAAGAGTAATGTCTGTTCTCTTCTGTAGTGATCTATAGTGAATTGTCTTATAACTCTCTCCTATATGCATGACTCTTCTTCAAGATGTATGTCTTCCATTTCATTTGGGTTAAAGTAAATGAGGCAGAGAGATGCAAAATGTGAAGTAAAATAGCTTAAATTAATTCAGGGATAAGATATATGTTCCCAGATTATTTGACATCACTTCATTTTTCTCACAGAGGTCTGTCTCATAGACTACCTAGTCATAATTTATTTTTAAAAATTAAGTAAAAATTAAGGGCTGGAGTGATATAGCACAGTGGGTAGGGTGTTTGCCTTGCACATGCCTGGGTGACCTGGGTTCGATTCCTCTGCCCCTCTCGGAGAACCTGGCAAGCTACTGAGAGTATCTCACCCGCATGGCAGAGCCTGGCAAGCTACCTGTGGCATATTGGATATGCCAAAACAGTAACAACAAGTCTCACAATGGAGATGTTACTGGTGCCCGCTCAAGAAAATTGATGAGTATCGAGATGACAGTGATACAGTGATACTATACCATGCCATAACTAATATAACAATATAGCACAGGTAGTCAAAATTATGGCTATGTTGTTCCCTGACATTTGTGCTCTGTAATTTATAACTTTAGATTTCACAAATAGTACTGCACTTGTGAAAAGAAGACCTCTCGATAAGTTGGCCCAATTCATGCCACATAATATATGTAATTTAAAATGTTTCATTGAGGTATCATGCTCTACAATAGATTTCCAGTGTTACTGTGCCACACCCAGTATCACAGTGCTACTGTCCCTAGATGCCTTCTTGTTCCCTCTCCTCTCTCTAACATATATTTTAGCAATTTCTCAGTAATACAAATCAAATAGCCAAGTGCATATATTCTTGAGTTATAACTCTCAGGTCATTATATACATAGGTTTTTTAATGTAATGCATTTTTGTTTCTAAAATGGGATGAGAACATATAATTTTCCCTCTCTAAAGTCACAGCATGGAACAGCTTAAAGTCTGCAGCTGGCTGTTTATAGTTGTTTCCCCCCTAATTCTCTGTAGTGCTGTAATTGGATGTACTACATAATAAAATTCACATCTTTTGTGCTGATTTTGTATTAATGTATTTTTTCAAGTTGAGAATTCAATTATAAGAGCACACATAATATGGGAATATAAAAGGTCTTGTTATCCCATGTTTTTCTTTTGCCCTAAATTAAAAAACGCTGAGCTGCTTATGACATGAAAGAACTTCCATACCAAGTTCCTCCTTAGTTTACAAACTCGCTCTCCTGCTTCTCCCATTTATGTAAAATCTACACTTACTACAATTCTTAAGATTCTGCAAGAAGTGAACCACGATGGCCAGGGGCAATACAGGGAACAGGAAATATTTGAGATACATATTTAAAAGCACTTAATATTTAATTGCAAAGTGGGATAGAGTATGAGAGAAATAATTTGGATGTCACATAAATTCATATTTTATGTGATATTGTGAAATAAAATCCTGTGGGGAGGGGAGTAAGCAATGTTGGGGACCAGGGAGTAGCTCAGGGGCTAGAGCGCAACTTCCACACGCAGGGTTCTAAGTTCAGTCTCAGCTCCACAAGACACCTGAACCAGGCAGCCACTAACACAGCTAGACCTGAACAGTGTCCTTCCCTGGCCTCTAGCTGGCTGTTTGGTTAGCTGGGTATCTCCAGGGTCCTTATGCCCTGCTTTGGAGGCCTCTTCACCTGCCAAAGAACTGGAAAGATTACAATATCCAGCTTTGAGTATATGGTCCTTAGTGAATCACAGAAGATCATAAGTACACTTTGCCTGCATTTATGTGCTTTTTAGTGAGCCTTTTCTCCAGTTTGTGAAATTTGTTTCCTGCCAGGATGTTTTAATTTTGTTTTTGTTTGTTTTTTGGCCATAGGCAGTGTTGCTCAGGGCATACTTCTGGCCCTGAACTCAGGATCATCTGTAGTGCAGTGGACAGGAGTCAGATAATCAAAGCAAGTGCCTTAGGGAAAGATCATCTAAGTTTTTAAAAAGTTTGAGAATGAGAACTTGGCATCATTCTACCAGAGCAAACTAGCTCACTCTCTACTTTCCTGATGTCTTTATTAAAGGTCAACTATGATGGTCATCACAAATAATCATTCTCCTTTTTTTTTACTCATTAAAAAGGCTTATTAACTAAATGTATTAATTGATGTTTGTTAATTTTGTACCTCTGGGTAAATACACATTCCCATAATAATGGACTGCTATATTATCACTATACCTATAATGTCTAGAAATTAACCTCACATGTTATAGATGTTTAACAAACATTTGAGAAGGGCTATTAAGTCACACCTTGTAGTACTCAGGGACTATCCTGGGTCTGTACACAGGATTCACCCGTGGTGTTGCTCAGGGGACTATATAAGGTGATGTGGATCAAACTGGGGTCAGCCACATGTAAGGTGCTTTAACTTCTGTACTATCTCTTCAGTGCTAGTAAATATTTTTGAATTATTTGCTAAATGAATGAATTAATTTTATTCATCTGTTTTATGACAAGACTTCCTTGTCTATCAATTTCATAACTAGACTTCCTTGATTTCTCTGAGTTAGATCAAGGACTTTTAAATAATTATATGCTACTCATAAAAGTATATATTTTAAAACCTATAAATATGATTATCATGTTGGATCTCTGTCAAAATTTATTGACTTTATAATGAGCTCACTGTCACTGTCACTGTCATCCCATTGCTCATCGATTTGCTTGAGCGGGCACCATATAAAGAGATAACTCTCAAAAATTTTAGATAATTAAAAGATTGGGAATTGTAAGAGCATTTTGAAACAAAACTGAATAAACTTGTTAGATATAAAATTGGCTAATATCCTTTAGATTAATGGGGGGGTTATTCAGAGAAAATATATATACTATATAGAATAAATGCCAATTATATATAATAAATGTATATATAAATTTATACATGATTATATACATATAATTAGTTGTGTGGCGTAAAAGTATAAGTTGCTTGGCTGGGGACTCACTTTTGGTTGCTTAGTATTTTTCACTCCCAGCCATTACATTACATTATTTATTTTAATTAGCTACTTTTTGGGGGTCAGGCTATATAAAAAAAGAGCATTTAACTAAATTATGCTGCATCCTTCCTTCTCATCCACTTCCAACTTGTCTGTACCAAAATATACTCATATGTTTTATTCTTGACCAATATTTGGATGTTTCTTGTATTTGCCATTCCAAATATATAAAACGTCACTAGTTCGTGACCATTGTTATTAGTATTTTCACTTCACTGAATAGATATTCCCAAGGGAGATAATTTCATCAAAAATGATGTGTTTCCAAAGTGCCCTAGAACAGATGACTGGTTAAAGAAACTTTGGTACATCTACACAATGGAATACTATGCACCTGTTAGGAGAGATGAAGTCATGAAACTTGCTTATAAAGGATAGACATGGGGACTATCATGCTAAATGAAATGAGTCAGAAAGAGAGGGACAGGCATAGAAGGACTGTACTCATTGTGCAGTATAGAATAACATCACATGAGGCTGACATCCAAGGACAGTAGATACAAGGGCCAGGAGGATTGCCTCATAGCTGGAAGCCTGCTTAATGAGCAGAGGGGAGAAGGCAGATGGAATAGAGAAGGGATCACTAAGAAAATGATGGCTGGAGGAATCAGTTGGGATGGGAGATGTGTGCCAAAAGTAGATAATGGACCGAACTTGATGACCTCTCAGTGTCCGTGTTGCAAGCCATAATGACCAAAATTAGAGAGTATGGCAAAAGTAGAGAGAGAGTATGGGGAATATTGTCTGCCATGGAGGTGGTGGGGGGAGGGGATATACCGGGGATATTGGTGGGGGGGAATGTGCACTGGTGGAGGGATGGGTGTTTGATCATTGTATGATTGTAATTCAAACATGAAAGCTTGTAACTATCTCACCGTGATTCAATACAATTAAAAAACATGATGTGTTTGTAAAGGACAAAAGAGTTAGTTTAGTGATGAAGTCCTTTGCCTTGCATACAGTTGGTTCTGGGATGTCAGGATGGACCCCCAGCATAGAGATAAGGGTAGCCTCTGAGCATCATTGGGGTGACATAAAAGGCCCCCAGAGTGACCCCCCCAGAAGGTGTGTGATTTAAGGATAATGCCAAGATATATATCTTTTAGAAGGTTTCAGCAGTTTTTACTGTATGTTACTGATATTTTGCCAGTTAGTTCAAGACTTAAGATAGTTTGAAGACATTATTGCACACTTCTTTTGAGTTTTCTTGGCTACTGAAAGGATAAGCCATATTTTGTGTGCGTACTGACCACTTGGATCTCTTCTAAGAATTTTTCTTACATGAGACTTAGCTTATTTTTTTTATTAGATTTCTTTTGTTACCAGTTAAAAAATCCTTTCTATTTATTAAGCAATTTATGACTTCACTTATCATATTTATTGCCCTAATTCCAGCCTTTGCTTTTGTTCATGGCTGGGTATTTTGTTTGTTTGTTTTGCTTTGGGGTCACACACCAGTGGTGCTTAGGGTTACTCTTGGCTCTGAAATCAGAGATTGCTCCTGGCATTGCTTGAGGGACCATTCAAGATGCTGGAGAATTGGACCCTGGTTGACTGAAAGCAAGGCAAGCACCCTATCCACTGTACTATCATTCAGGCCCATGTTTATGGCATTTCTAATATGACTAGCCTTTCTTCTCATGACATCAAAATCTCTCCTTGAGAAATACCTTTATTTTCTAGAGCTAAGAAATTCTTCAAAATATTATTCTACCGTTTATTTGGGTTTAGAATTCATGTATAAAAGTTTAACATTTTATCTGGAATTTACTTTTGAATAGAGTTTTCACATATAGGTTTATATTTTCTTTAAAGAATGTAATCATTTATCTCGTGTTAATACAGTAAGGGAGGAATAGGATTGGGGCCAGCTACTGTAGATAAGGGAGGATTAGGCAGGGGCCAGCTACTGTAAATAAAAATGGAGAAGGGAGGGGGCCAGCTGCCAGCTATTGTAGATAAGAGAAGAGTAGGAAGGTTCACCGACCTCTATGGTTCACCGCCTCATTGTGGCAAGGGGGTGGCAATGGTGCCAACTGGTGAAGAGCGAACCAACAGGTGCTGCCCAGAGATGCAGGCAGGTGCAGGGCTGGACTCTTTGTATCGACTGTGTCGATCTGGCCGGTACTTTCTGTACGTGAACGTCCATGCACAAGGTGTGTGGCATGTTCATCAGCATGTAGATTGTTACAACAGCGTGCAGATTGTTACAACATGGATGTAATAGATCCATCAGGACATCGAAGGGCAGTCATCTTGGTCTGATAGTTGGCAAAGGACAGGTGGGGAGTGAACCACCAGGTGCTGCCCAGAGATGCATGCAGATGAGTATTTGTCAGCACGCGGATTATTACACATGCCAGTCAACCAAAAGCTTGCATTCGGAAGACTGGGAGCAACTGTAAGGATGATTAAAGCCTGTCCTAAAAGCCTCCAGCCCTCTTGGAGAGGCCGGCAAGCTACCGAGGGTATCCCACCTGCATGGCAGAGCCCGGCAAGCTACCCATGCTGTATTCGATATGCCAAATATAGTAATAATTGGGCCTCATTTCCCTGACTCTGAAAGAGCCCCCAATATGGCAATGTTGGAAAGGGTGATTAAGGAGAAGCTGATAAAATATCAGGGCCAAATTAGGCTGCCAAAATGAAGAAGGATTGTAGTGACTGTCTGTACTTTCAATGCACATACACTGGCATCAGAAGCATCCATCGAGGACCTGATGGTGCAAGCGCAGAAGATCAAGTACAACATCATTGAACTGATTGAGACAAGAAGACATGGAACACATCATGCTGTTTTCAACACTGGAGAAGAACTGCTCCTCAGAACATGTGACAGTAGAGGTGTCGGTGGTGTCAGTGCCCTCATCACCATGAACTTGGCCATGAATATTGATTTGTTCAAATGCCTAACAACCCAAATCGGATGCTTACATTTGAATAAATGTGGCTCATTACCGGCAGTTTCTATCTTCATCATCTACGCACCAATATCCATCTACAACAAAGAAGAAATTGAGAAGTTCTACATGGAGCTGGAGATGTTTTATAAAGAAGACCACACCTTCTACAAGGTCATTGTCGATAATTTTAATGTCAAGATAGGACCAGCAGAACTGTCCTGTTGTACAAGAAGGGAGACATCCAGGACATCGGCAAATATTGCCCAATCTGCCTGTTGTCGTCATCTACAAGTTATTCACTCCAGTCAACCTGAATAGGATTGGCAGAACACTAGACGAAGGACAACCATGCGAGCAAGCCGGGTTCCGAAAAGAATTCAGCATGATTGATCATATCTACACGGTGACCAAGCTAATTGAGGTTTTGTGAGAGTTCAAGATGCAGCTCTGTCTAACGTTTATCAATTTAAAGGAGGCCTTTGATTCTGTTGAGACCAAAGAGGTCATTGAAGCCCTAGCCAAATAGGGCGATCAAACTCAGTACATCAGGATCCTCCGTGAGCTGTGTTATGGATTCACCATCAGGATCTCACAATTCTACAAGGAAGTGATCACCAATGTAAAGAGAGGGGTTCGACAGGGCAATATCATTTCACTGAAACTCTTCAGTGCCACCCTTGAGAACGTCATACGGCGACTGGAGTGGGAAGGAATGGGAGTGAAGAGGGAAGGAATGGGAGTGAAGATAGACAGTCGGCAGGTACACCACCTCTGCTTCGCTGATGATATCATTCTCATAACACCAAACATTAGCCAAGTGGCACAAATGCTGGCCGACTTAGACCATGAATGTGGAAAGGTTGGACTGCAGCTGAATCTCATGAAGACAATGTTGATGAAAAATAAACTAGTCCCTGACGTTCCGTTTGCTCTCAATGAAACAAACATCTCTGAATGCAGCAGTTATGTGTACCTAGGTTGAGAACTCAACATGACGAACGACCTGGCACCTGAGCTGCTCAGGAGGAAGAAAGCAGTGTGGAACGCCTTCAAGAGCATCGAAGAAGTGGTTAAGAGGACCAAGAACCTCTGGCTCCGGGCACATCTTTTCGACTCCACCATTCTTCCTGCACTAACATACGCCTCAGAGACCTGGGCCCTACGAAAACAGGATGAGAATATTACTCCAGTCTCCTAAAGAGGAATCAAAAGAGCTATGCTTGAAGTATCACTTTTCACTAAGTGAGAGAAGGAATCCGGAGTTCTGACCTCTGTTGATGATCAAGAATCAGGGACGCTGCTTTGTTTGCCAAGGCATTGAAAATCAGATGGGCTGGACACATAATGCGATTTAGAGACAACCACTAGACTAGAGCCGTTACCAATTGGATTCCATGGGATGTCAAAAGAACGCCTGGCCACCCACCTATGAGATGGTCAGACTTCTTCAAGACCCAAAACAAATGGTTTGAGGCTCTTCATGTTCCTGGAGTGAGCAGACACCATTGGGCTACACTAGCACTCCACAGGGATGAATGGAGACATTACTGGTGCCTGCTCAAGTAAATCGATGAGCAACAGAATGACAAGTGATATAAGTGATAATACAGTAAACTCTCGATTCTCCATTCAATAGAATTGTCCTGTAGTGCATTCCCGAGGCACTCTTTTGAATGAATTTATTTTATACTGATCTTTTTTGTTTCTTCTGCCTGCCTGAAACTGGTTTTGATTACTGTTATTTGATATTATTTTGATGTTAGGTTAGTATTGTTTCAGCATTCACTTTTCATGGCACTAACCTAATTTCTAAGACTTGTTTTACTTAAATTATTATTTCTTGAAGTCATTATGCAAACCTAAATGTTTCTAAGTATTTTTTCTTTCTTCTCTGGATTATTATACAAATACAGAATTAACTTTTTAAAGTTAAATACCTCTGTAAAACCAGCAGAGGGAGTACAAGACATTGTTTTCCTAGAGAAAAAAATTGAAAATCATTAAAGGATGTGTTCTTTTACTGATTTATGAAATAGAGTTAAGAGTTAAAAATATCTGCCGAGTATTGATAAAAATTATACCATAATCTTGCCTACATATTTGTAGTTCTACAAATCACATAATTTAGAGAACAAACTGAATTTCCCTTTGAATGACATTAATTTTATGGACACGTATTTATGTATACAATGCTGAAAACAAAACTGAAAAATAATTTATGAAACATAGTAAATGTGATTTTTGCTTACTTAAAAAACTCAAATTCAGAAAAATTTTAGAAAAATAATGGTGGTGAAATAGTTTATTACCCTGTCACTTATTTTTGATCAAGGGAACATAATCTTCTAATGCCAGAATTCACATAAAAATAATGTAAGTCTTAAAGAAACAACACTCTTTAAGTTGAAGTAGTTATTTTTTTTAAGGTATAAGAAGTTAGAAAACAATTGCAAGCATGAAAGGCTATGAAAAGGTTGAAACTTTAGTAGGAAGTTATAAATGGGCTAATTTACATTGGGTATTTTGAAAAAGCTGTTGTTTCAATAGACGTTTTGTTTACAGACTGCTGTTCTTTGATATTTATAAATATCAGAATGATGGAGACTGCTCTGAAGTAGAAAATGCTTCAGTGAACCTCTTGGTAACAGTAATTCAATCAAGTAAAGGTTACAAAAGCCCAATGGATTACTTGTTATGTGATAGCAGAGGTAGTTCTTACTTCATTGTAGCAAATACATTTTTTTTAAACCAGGAAGCTGGTACTAAATTTAATGCTACATCACAGTAACTATATTACTGAGTCTTATATCCATTTTGTTTATGCTCAACATTTTGTTGTTTTTCGTGCACATTATCTACATATATAAGTAGTGAAATTGATCTATTTTGCAGAAGGCAATAAATTAGACATATAATCAAACATTTTGTGTTTTCTTATCCATATATATGATCTGCATAGATAGGTAGCCGGATAGATGTATTTTGCAAAGACAACAAATTATACATCAAATTTAACATTTTGTTGTTTTGTTATCCATAACATTATCAGCATATATAGGTAAATAGACAGATCTATTTTGAAAAAGACAATAAATAAGACATAAAATTCAATGTTAAAAATATAACCATGTGCTGGAATAATTTTTGAGTTAAGATTAAAACTTCTCAAATATATTCACTTTGTAGTATAGCCACATTTTGAAATTTAAAAATAACTATCCAGGTGCTATATTTAAACTATAATTATTGTTGGATTATTCAGACTTCTATTTTCATTTTTTTTTACCTAGGATTAGCACATCAGTTTTCCAAGAGATTTCCAAGAAACATAAATTTAGCTACTATTAAGATTCTAGTCATGTTCGATGACAAGTTATGTTTTATTTTAAAATATGCTTCCTTGAAAGTAGGTTTATAAAATAACTAAAAATATGAATTATTATTCATCATTTTCTTGTAGGTAAGAAATAGCTGAACATTCATAAAATCAACCATGATGTAAAAGAGGGTTATTTTACCACACAAGCTTACAGATACATATTCAAGGTACTTAATCAAAACTTTTAAAAAAGCTCCACATGGGAAATGACATTTATATCACATACTGAAGAATACAGATCACAGAATAATTTTTTTCAATTTAATATTTTTAAAAAGCATTTATTCCAAATTACAGATGGTTCTTAAAAGAAAAATACAAATTACAAAATAAAAATTATTGCCAGAAAATAAAAATTTTGACAATAATTTTTTTTAGGATTTATTGTTGCATCTCAACTGGGCAATCAAAAGTAATCTATTAGCATTAAAATACTTGCGTGTATTTTCTTGGGTGCAATTCTGATGTAATCTTTCAGGCAGATGTTATTTATGAAGAGGTTTTAAAAGTACCTATTAGACTTATATATTTCTATTTCTTGGACACTGGTCTTTCCCTTTCTCTGGAAGATTCCTTTGAGATTACTTGTAGGATAACTTTATTTTTTAAAATTTATTTTTATTGAATCACTGTGAGATACACAATTACAAAGTTACTCATAATCAGGTTTCAGTCATACAATGTCCCAACACCCATCCTTTCACCAGTGTCCATTTTCCTAGGGTAACTTTTGATAGCCTTCTTATTCATCTTTAATAGACTCTCATCTTTTCAATCAAGGCTTCACTAAAAAATTTACTTAAGTTGCAAACCTGCTCTTTTGCCCCCAACTTCTTTGTCCTGCGCTTTTTCTTTATTTCATAGCTCACAGAATCTTTCCACATGCCTTAAAATCCATATATTTATCAAATATATTATATGTCAGGGACTGGAGTGATAGCACAGAGGGGAGGGCATTTCCCTTGCACTTGGCTGACCCGGGTTTGATTCCTCCGTCTCTCTCAGAGAGCCCTGCAAGATACCCAGAGTATCCACCTGCACGGCAGAGCCTGACAAGCTACCTGTGGTGTATTTGATATGCCAAAAACAGTAATAAGTCTCACAATGGAAGCCGGTGCCTGCTCGAGCAAATAGATGAACAACTGGACGACAGTGCTACAGTGCTATTATGCGTTGTTAGTTCATTAAGGACTGAAATCTTGGTTCCCAAGTTATACGAAGAATATCTTATATAAGGAAGTTCTTTCAAGCATTATTTATGGGAGAGGAGAAAAAAAAATGGAAGAATTTTCTTTGTGTTTGGGAATGAATAAACAACTTATGATCTAGCCACATGAGTTGCCTAGGCATGTCATAAAAATTGCAACTAACTAGATGACTGAAAATTACAGAAATATTGGGGTCAGAGAGATAACTCAGTGGATGAATATATGATTTACATCTCAGAGGCTCAGGAACACTTGATTCTCTGTGCATCTTCTGGAGTGACGCAGAATATGGAGTAATCCCTGTGCACTGCTTGTCACATTGCCTGTGACCAAAAGACCAAAATAAACAAACAACAAACAAACCCAAATCAACCAAACCAAACAACTAAAGCTATAAAAATATATTATGCCACAGTATGGAAGCCAGAGAGGTGAAACTGAGGCAGAGTTGACTTCTAGATACACACACATGCATGCGCACGTGCACACAAAGACACACACAGACACACATACACACACGCTGGGTAAACAATTTCAACTTTACCTAAATTTGCTATATAAAACCTCTTGGGAAAATATGTCAAAATACTAGATGAAGTTTAATGATGTCATAATAGTTGATAGAAATAAATATGGTTTATTTTTCACTATATATTTTAATTTTTTGAATGGGGATACCCCAGAATTGCTAGGGGGTGTAGGACAACTCCCAGTAGTACACTTTACAGCTTGTGGGCCTGATGTGGCTCAGTAGTGCTGGGGACCACCAGCATGATGCTTAATAGTGCTCATGGGTCATGTGATATGGGAAATGAATTGAGGATTCATGCATGCCAGGAGCTATCTAACTTGCCCAAATTTTAAACCTTTATCTTCACAATCCTTTTATTATAAGAAAATAAATGAAAATGACATAAATGGCTCTTATAAATTATTTATTGGGAAAGGAAGAAAAATTAAGTTCTTGAAGTGATACAATGATTAATCATCTCTTTATAACTAACACCATTAGGTCTACCTTCATGAAAATTTTATGTCAATCTGTGCATGAGATAAGGAGTCATTTGTCCCTACCAATTTTCTAAAGCTGAGAGAACCATTCTAATGAAAAGTTTAGAAATTCACTTTTCTGGGAACAAGGGAGTAAAGCTATGGAATGCTTAGATGCCCTGGTAGATAGGATTCTTATTAGTCTAAGCATATTTCATATATTAGGATTTGTCAAAGCATAATAATTAGAAAATTCTCATCATCTTTTTCTCGACTCTTCTTTGTCTACTGTAAAATACTGACACTAATGTCAAGGATGTTGCTCAGTGGTGGAGAACATGTCTGGCCTGTGGAGGATCCAGATTTGATCTCTAGCACTGCAAAATAAAGTAAATAAATAAAATAACCAAAATGCTGACACCATTATCATTTCACTTTTTTGCATTTTACCATGCATTTTACCATGTATTCTCTAATCATTACTCAACTAAATTAATTCACTGAACAAGTACGCTTTAAATACTCCTTATATTCCAGGCACTCTAACCAACAGTGTCAAATTTAGGAACACGACAGATCTAAGTATGGAATAAAGCACTTACCTAGGAGACTTGCATTTGGCTTGACTAAAGAAGTAGTGTGTCTGCTTTATCAGCCTGATGGTTCATATGTAACTACTTACTTCCTTTGGGCACAACATATTGCACATGGGCATAAGGCCTGTGCTAGTATTGGATAAAGGGGTTGAAGGAATTCTTACAAACATGACTATAACCGAAACTCTTGGGGTCTTATCCTCATTTACTAATATCGCAACTGGTCACATTATATTTGTCAAACCCAAGCAAGAAAGACAAAAATTCCTTGTAGGATTATATTCTTCAAGGTAATTAGTCATATTGTTAGTGAGAACATTTCAATAGTTGGTGAGTTTTTAGTCTGTGAGGTGAAATGAATTTTGGAACAAAGCTAGGTTTAAGAAAAGTACACTACTTTTTGTTTTTAAGCAAAAGTCTAATCTTACTCAAGTGAAAGGGAGTGAAACTTATGCAAGTTAAATGAGAGAAACCAGAACTGTTCACCAAGGCGGACTCCTCAGAATGGCAGTAGCAGTTGACATTTATAACTTCCTCTATTGTAATGAGTCTGCCTGAGGTTCTGACTTGGTTTAGGACATTTTCCTACTCATGTAAACTGAAGACAGTAGGTAACCATTAGAACGAGAAGCCCCAGTTTGGTTTCCACTATATGGTGGGAAGTTGGAGCGAAGAAATGGTCATGTTTTGAAAAAAGACTTTTGTTTGACTTACTGTTCCATGGTCTGTGCCTGGTCAGCCTAATTCAAAGTGGATGTAACCAAAGCTGCACTTCACCCCAAAACAAGATTGGTTTGCATAGACTCTTGATAAATGTTAAGATAATAAAATGTATTAACAGTAATAACCTAATAGAACAGTAATATACTACCATATTAATTAGATAATTATAGAAAGATTAAAATAAAAAAAGATTTCCCTTCCAAAAATATTATAATGGCTAAAAATTATTTTATGCAATTTGTAATGTACTGACTTGTGATATATTTTGTAGGTGTCCTATTCAACAACAAAGCCAAATGTATTTTCACAAATTTACATTTGTAGTATTAATAAACGTGAATTTATTGAATCAAGGAAGAGGTTGATTTGCAAAACTTACCTTATCATTGGTGGCAATATTGAAAGCAATCTTTTTTCTTTTAGGGTCACACCCAGCGATGCACAGGGGTCACTCCTGGCTCTGCACTCAGGAATTATCCCTGGAGGTGCTCAGGGGACCATATGGGATGCTGGGAATCGAATCCAGGTAGGCCACGTGAAAGGCAAATGCCCTACCTGCTGTGCTATCGCTCCAGCCCCTGAAAGCAATTTTTAAGTTTGCTTATTGTTCTGTTGTGGATATTAATCAGGAGACTTTTAAAGCGTAACCTGAATATTTCCACTTGAATCTCATTCAGAAGATAGTACCTCTGATGTAGGCAGTATATAGACAGGGAAGGGCCCCATGACAATGAAACTTCTAGGGAAGAAAGCCACCAGAATTAATAATAAAATTCCTGGGAAGTAAAAGTCCTAAGGTTGAACAAGACCTGAGATTAGACCTTCAGCAAGTGAACCCTAATGAGATTGGACCCCTCCTCATGAATGTAATTTCTCTGATACCCTTGGACTCCTCCCTTTATTTGGTTAACTTTAGCAATTCAGCCCAGAGAGAAGATTCCAGAACATTCCAGACCAAGACAACCCAAAAAGCTACCTATAATAAAAGCCAACCCAGGAGCTGGAGAGATGTACACCAGGTAGGGTTTTTGCCTTGCACGCAGCCGACCTGAGTTCAATCCCAGCATCTCATATGGTCCCCCCCAGCACCACCAGGAGTAATTCCTGAGTGCAAGGCCAGGAGTAACCCCTGAGCATTGCTTGGGTGTGACCCCCAAAAAAAGCAAAAAAAAAAAAATAGCCAGCCCATGAACCCACTCAAGGCTTTCTCTGCCCTTGGAGAAGCCCACCTTCCCTCTTGAGCGCGTTACTCTCTCTCTCTCTCCCCTCCACACCTTCAAAAACCTCCAAATAAAATCTGTTCTACTTCATTGCTTGTCTATTCCTGAAATTCTTTTTCTATGAGGCAAACCTGGATGGGTAAAGCCTGGGACTGGTTTCTCCTTTCCTGCAAGGTCCTTGTTCCAACCTGAGTCCGTGGCTCCCCCGAGAAATTGGGTGATGGGGATCAACTCGTGCCTGGAAGACCAAGTGGACTTCAGGTGTGGCCTGACGGCCACCTGGTGGGGCTGGAGGAAGCTCAGGCCCGTGCTGCGCAGGGGCTCATAGAAGACTTTCTCAGTCCTAGTCTTCCCAGGGGCATCCAGGTGGCAAAGGCGGATTAGGAGAAATTGACTGACTTTCTCTCCTCCTCGACTCATGTAAGCCACCCGTAGGGTCCACCGACATCACCTACAATAATTTAGCCACTTTTGGAGTCACATTTATCATGCTCTGTACCATGCCTTTAGATAAACGTATTGAATTGCTCCTAAGGTAGTTTTCTAAGTCTGTGTCTTCAAAATCCATGCAGTGCTACATCAGTGGTTCCTACCCTCTCCCCAAATTATTTGTATCAGATGAACAATGGGATGACTGTGCTACTGTGCTACAGATCACATTGAATGGGTAAGAAGAGCTACTTCCCCTGCTTTTTACAGAATACTCAGTTTGTTGATGACCTTTGGGGCTGTGGGGAAGTGCCCTCCTCAGCCTTCTGTTGTCATGCAGGAGGTAAATGGAAGTCACTGTTAAAATTCTCTTTTGGTCTTTCATTCACTTGAAAAAGTTTGCAAATCGTAAAAGGAGAGGCTCAAGTTTAAGATAAGAACTCACCAGGAGGATTAACGCCTTAGAGTGAGTTTTTAGGATCCTTTCCCAGGATCATGTGGTCTACTTTAGTTTAAAAGTGATGTCAAAGCTTTTACACAGAAACTTAACTTCAGTTAAGGCAGGGTTAAGACATGCTTATTTTTTGGATAATTTTCTGCCATTTGTCTAACAGAGCAGAATTTCACTAAAATTACCTTCATATTAAAATTTTTTTTTTCATGTAAAAGTTGTATATAAAAATGTAAAGGGGAGACTGAAAGAGAGGAACAAAAAGTTTAGTTTCTTAGAAGTTTAGTTTTTGAACTTCCCACAAGACCCCGGAAGCCCATCATGGATTGCAAACAGGAACAATGGGTCCTAAATGGGTATGGTTAAAAATGACTGTTGTTTCATGTACTCCTGCTATAACCACTGTTTTCCAATTGCTATGCTGCACTTGCGTGAATTTACCGGGTACCAGGATATAGACCCTGGTGGGCAAAACAAGTTTTGCAGGTTTCCCTTAATAATAAAGCTAGTGCTTCTGCTGTGAGGCTGCTACTCTTGCCTAGCAGGAAAGCCCTCCAGCTGGTGTCAATAAAGACTCCTCCAAATTCTATATTTTTTTTGGTCTCTGGTGGTCTTTGACCTACCCCACAACATAAAGACTAAATAAAATTTTTCTTTTAATGAATTCTTCAAACAAATCACAATTTTTGTATTGTATATAAATAGAAAAGAATTTAAAAATATGATATTCAAAAGAAGTATGTTTTGCTGCTGAAAATGAGGACATTGTGCAGAAAAGATGACAGAACTATGAAATCACAATTTCGGGGGCAGGGGGCTGCTTGGGTGGCATCTGGTTCTGGAGCTGGTGACCTAACTGGGTTCACCTTCATTCCATTCAAGTGCCTTGTTTCTTGTGCTCTCTCTCTCTCTCTCTATCTCTCTCTCTCTCTCTCTCTCTCTCTCTCTCTCTCTCTCTCTCTCTCTCTCTCTCTCTCTCTCTCTGCCTCTATATCTCTGTCTCTGTCTCTCTCTCTTGCCCTGATAAACTAAAATCTAATGGTAGGCAATGTCTGTTTTACTCCAGATCACTCAACTTAAATTTTGTGTGTCTAATTCTTAATGATGTTTTTAGAAACAGCCTTTAGTTTAGTTTCATATCTGAAGACAAGAGGCTCTTCTTATAGAAAACAAGAATGGAATTTTTTAAATCACTTAACAACAGCAAAACCCCTCTTTTTAAATTCCTATATCCAAATATTGTTTCATGTTCATTTGGGCATACAAAAGTGTAGTGGGCATATTTTTGGCAGTTCTGGTCAGATTACTTAGTCTTTTCAGAAGTGTTTAAACCACATTGACAATTTGGACTATCCAATATCCTCTATCTATACTTGTCTAATTTTTCCCAATATGAACCAAGTGATTTATTTTGTGTGTAAAAGTTAACAGATAAAGGGTTATCACCCACAGTTTTTACTTTGTAACTTAACCTTGGGAAACACAGTCATACTCCAATATATTGATAATTGATAGTTAATAATCCTTAAAATCGGACTCATGGTAAAAATGTTATAAATGCTTTGCTTTATATTTGTCTTTCTTTGATAAAATATTTACATTTGATCTAAATCTGAACATTTCCCTTTTTTCCCCATTTTTTGAGTTTAAACACTTTAAAGCTTATTATACTACATTTATCTATCTAAATATCATTCTACATTTTGATAATTTGTTCTCTGGCTAATGTCTCTTATTCTAATATCGTAAATTTTAGATAACAGTTGCCTAATAAATTAGTACTTTTGCAGTTCTTAAACAAATCTCATAGTTTTTCTTTGGTTTCTGTTTTGGCAACAAGCTTAAAAAGTTTACTATTTTCACTGTTATCTACTTAGATTAATGGAATTAAACTTTTTAAATTTGGTAAAAAGATATGGTTTTTACCTTAGGGAGACAGAATTATCCTTTTTACTTTAACATTTTGAAACTTATTCCAAATTCAAAATAACTTTCTGGTTAGTATTTAGGGAAAATAAAGTAGAATCTATCAATATTGTGAGAAACTAGTTTAGCATAGTTTGCTAGACTTCATTGCTTTCAAGTTGATGCAAAATATTAAAAAATTAGTATACCGGGGGCTGGAGTGATAGCACAGAGGGTAGGGCATTTGCCTTGCACGCGGCTGACCCAGGTTCAATTCCCAGCATCCCATATGGTCCCCTGAGCACCACCAGGAGTAATTCCTGAGTGCAAAGCCAGGAGTAACCCTTATGCATCACTGGTGTGACTCAAAAAGCAAAAAAAAAAAAAAAAATTAGTATACTACCTAAGCTGAAGCTCTGTTGACTATAGAAAATAGTAACCAACTTGAGTAAGTTTGGGAAGAACAAAATAATTAATGATGGAAAGTAAGTTATCCAATGGATTTCAAGAACAGCTGGGGTTCTCAAGTGACTAATCATCCAAAATTCATTAGGACACTTAATAATAATCTTAACATTAGGACACTTAATAATAACTCTTAACATCTGCCTCACTTTTCCTCTATTTATAGATTAGTTGTTTCTGCTTCTCATGGACCATGATGCAAGAATGTTTATTCACAGATACCAAGTTTATATCAACATTGTTTTATTTACCATAATTGGCTGTCTCTGACATTCAAGTCCAAGTTCTTGAGAAGAGCTTTCTTTATTAATTTGACTTGACATTATGATTGTCATTAATAATGTTTGCCAAAGATTTCTATTTTTCTCTCCACTTTTCAAGCATGTGACATTGTACCCCCAATTCCACTGTGGCTGGGTATGTCCATGTGACTTATTTGGTCAAAGAGGTGTGAGCTATAGTGATATGTGTCATTTAATTGCCAACAAGAGGCTCTCCAGTGTGTGCTTTCCCTCTGCCTTAATGATCAGCAGTGTTGTAGCTAATGACTACTTTATCAGCTTGGATTTGTAGAGGAAGATTAGGGTCTCCATGCTTATTCCTCAAGGGAATAAGAAATAAACTTTTGTTTTTATCCACTGAGATGTTGAGGTCATTTATTATCTCAGCATAGTCAAGTCTGCCTTGGCTAAGATAGAAGTCTGTTGGAATTGTATCTGATTTGTAATCTTTACTTGAATTTGACATCCTTATTTCAGGACTTAACTCCTGACTCTGTGATCAGTGATCACTTTTGACTGTGCTTGGGGGACCGTACGCAGTGCCAGGGATTGAACCCAGGTAAGGTGCATACTATGCAAGTACCTTACCTGCTGTATTAGCTCACAGGCCCCTCTGGTTTGTTCTTATTGTTCCTGTATGCAGAATATTTTCCTGCCCCTAGCTCAGTGCCCATTTTCTTCTGTCATATTGTGCTGCATTGGAAAAATTGTGATGGGGCATATAGACAAGGACATTAAAGTCAATTGAAATAAATGGTAACTATGGAATTAGAAGGCATACATAGATGCTAATATGAGAAGACCTTACCTACTTCAATTCTAGAATATAAAGAGAAAATCCCTATTCTTACAAATATACAAGTTATTGCTATCTAGCTATTGAAGCTATCAAACATCTACTTGCTGTCTTCATAAAAGTTGCTTACATACGTTTCAACAGTTATACCTGGTCAGTTTCACTTTCTTTCACTGAATTCAAATGTATTAAGTCATAAAAAATGATAAATGAGTTGTAATAAATTAAAAGTGATTTCTTTTAGATATTTTAATTGCTTCTAAACTTTATTTTCTGCTTTTTAAAAATCATGCCTTGATATAATGAAACTGAATTATAATTTTATTTACATACTTCAAGCCAATGGATCATGATCAGGCATTGACTTAATTATACCCACGATTGGAGGCTAATGGTAATACCATTTTTGTATCCACGTTTCATAGCTTCTGACTTAGTGTGGAATCTAAAATCATCTACATTGGGGTGGACTTTGTGAGGAAGAAACAATTTTCCTTGTTGCCTTTGTTATTCTGAAAAAAACAATGTTATGGGCATGTGAGGTTTTCTGCTATTGCTATTGTACCATCTTAAGGCCCTGTTTTCTAGTGAGTGGAACTTGTTGGAGCTAGTTGGGGCAATTTTTCAATTCTTGTGTCCCTGATACTAAGTGCAATGAAGGCACTTATTCATTTTTTAAAATTTTTTTCTTTTTTTTTTGTTCTTATTTTGGTCACACCCGATGTTGCACAGGGGTTAACTCCTGGCTCTCCACTCAGGAATAACTCCTGGAAGTCCCTTGGGGGACCATGTGGGATACTGGAAATCAAACCTAGGTTGGATGTATGCAAGGAAAATGCTCTCCCTGCTGTGCTATCGCTCCAGCCCCATTTATTTTTTTTTAAATTTAATTTTATTTTTATAAAGTTGTTCACAATAATTTATTACATTTAATATTCAAACACCAATCCTACCACCACTGCACCTGTCCTGGACCATAATTAAAATGTTTTCACCCCAAATCCTAAACCGTGACCCCAAAGCGGAACCGAAATAATTAATTTCATATTGCTTGTTATAAATAATTTGCTAAAAATTGACCAAAAAAATTTCCTTAGAGGAAAGTATGTGAAGACTGTTGGATTGATTTCACCCTGGAGACAATAAGCCCTTGTATAAGAGAATACTAACATGTTTTTTAAAGGTTGAGCCTTTTGTGCTCAACTTTAAAATATATATATATATATATTTTTTTTTTTTTCCCCTTGAGATTGGTTGCCTTCTACTTTAAACCCCATCAAATGTGGTGTGCTACTATTCATATATCAATGGTGTAGAGTTTGCTGCCGCATGCTCCAGGAATTCTAAAATTTAAAATACGATTATACAGCAGATTCACTCATGGGGATGCTCGTCTGAGTGACTGTAAACATGGTGGCGATTGAGTTCTGGAGTCTTTCTGCTGCAGAGGCTTTGTTGGGGTGGGGAGGGGAAACTTACTGTCCCCCCCCTCGAGTTGCCCTTGATGAGATAGTCTGGCATGAGGTCTGGAAGCATCTCTGCAGTGTGTCGTCTATGTTGCTCCCTTCTGAGAGCTTTATTTCTGAGTTTCTGGATCATGACCATTAATGAGATTGTATGGTGCCATGGGTAGTTGGTTGGCATGACTGCCAAGCTAGCAGTAAACTAGGGAGATGGTGGGAGGTTGCTCATTCCCGCTCCTTGGCACAAACTCTTGACATCAGTTGTCTCAGTAGTAGAGTCAGTGATGGAAAATCTCGAGTGGAGAAGTTCTATCCTATTCTTCGTTTCTAGAGGCCTGTTTCAGAGCTTGCTAATGGAGACCCAGTTCATGGCACCTAATCTATACTATTACATTTATTTCCACATAAAATATGTAGAGCATTGCCTCAAACTTTAGCACACCTCTGAAGGGCAAAGTGGACTTGTTAAAACATATAACATCTGACTTCATCCCCCCAAATTTATAATGATTTAAGAATGAAGGCGGAATTCTAGGATATCAATATACTAAAAGCTCCCATATTGCTGAATCAGAGGCCACACAATGAGAAACATCAGTCAAGGGCATATTCTGTCTCCTCTAAAATGCTATTAAAATAATCCAGTAATCTACATCAGTAATAATTTTCCCAGAAACTTAGTAATTGTATTAGTAAGCATTACATACCAATTAGGAAATAATAGATTTATAATAAAATATGTGTTGAAGGTTAATACAGAATTATTAATTAGTATGCTATACTAGAATAATTTATGTTATGCTGAACATATATCTACTTTTTATATTTGTATTTTGGGGGTAATACCCTGCTGTGCTCAGGGCTTACAACTGTCTCTGTACTTAGGGGCACTCCTGCAGGTGCTTTGGGGACAATCTCTGTAGTGCTAGGGATTGAACCTGGTTGACTGCATGCAAGGCCAGGACCTTACCCACTTATTATCTCTCCAGTTCTGTGTATTTGTTTTTATTCTTTGTAATGAAGCCTGTTTGAGTGAGATTATGCACAAATTACCTCCTCCTCCTCTTCTTCACATATGCGCCTGCTTAGCACAGACAAGCAATGACTTTGTCATAACAACTTTTCCATGTATTCAATTTTTGAAAGAAATTCAAACAAATCTTCTATTTAAAATTTTATCATTATTCCTTCACACTGCATATATTAAAGAGTCTTTTCAGTGGACGTTTAGTTTAGCTATCATATTTTAGTATTAATTTAGTCCATTTTTTAGCATAAAATATTTCAGTCTTAAAGATAAAAACAAAGAGTTGAAACTACTGCTTAAGTTATTTGATATATATATATACTGCTGTTCCATTTATTATTGTATCAATTATGTCTGGAGTGTTTTTATCATTATCTATTATTTATATTCCCCCCAAATTTTATATTTAAGACAAAAGTTTAAAAAATAAGTATTAACTACATTACCAAAGTGATTCTAATATTTAGTAAAGTATTAGCTATTTCTGGTTGCTTTCAATTTTTGAATTATTTTATGATTTTAAAAATATAATTTGTTCCATTTTAACTTGTTCTTTAATCCTTAGAAGTAAAAAAAAAATCTTTGGATACCATTCAGTATCTCCCAATGAAACTCTATTACTCTAAAATGGTGTTATTTAATAAAAAAATAATAACTTCCTGTCGCTGACTTGTTAAGGATTTGCTAATGCTGACATTTTTCTCTAGAGCTTAATTGAACTCAGCAGTCAATATCTTCTCTCTCCATGTCTCAGATAAGAAAGTACATTTAGTTTTTTCCTTTTATCCTCAGACTTATTATTTTCCAAACTTGTGCCTTTCATTAAAACGTTAGTTTTAGTTTTTCTAAATAATTGAAGCAAATGAAAAACTCAACAAGCTGCCATAAATTGATTATTCTGGTGATTTTGTTACTTAAAAATCAATTTAAGATGATTTTCAATCTCATCAAATATATCTTTGCATCCGATCAAAAATGTGTAACAGAATCCCAGTTGGGGCCGGTGCTCGGCTCCGGCCGAGTTTCAGCCCGGGTACCCATGCCTCTGCACAGCCCGTGGATGTGGAACGAGCGGGAACCAGAGACAGTTTTAGGATTTGGGGTTCCAGTAAGTGCTTGCACCCATGTATGGAGACTGTGAACTAAGCTTTTGCTACATGCTGTTCCAGGAAGGGAAATGATTCATTTTCCAACTTAAATCTCCGCGGACTTAATTACTATAATACAGAAATTGTAAACTGCGCAGTAGCGGCCGCGCGACATTTTATCTCCTCATTTTCATCAGTGGAAAACTTATTATCAAATATTTCCTTGTTAATAGAGCTGTATTTTTGGGGGATAAATTCCAACAAAAATAGTGAGTCTGTTTTGAAACTCTAACAACAATAGTGAGTTGTGTGTTGAAATCTGGAATGTAATCAAGGTAAAGAGAAAAGGAAGTGAAATCACTCACGCACGGGGGGGGGGTTGGGGGGTGAGGGGTGGGATGTATACTGTTTTTTTTGTTTTTGTTTTGTTTTTGTTTTTATTGGTGGTGGAATATGGGCACTGGTGAAGGGATGGGTGTTTGAGCATTGTATAACTGAGATATAAGCCTGAGAACTTTGTAACTTTCCACTTGGTGATTCAATAAAATAAATTAAAAAAAAATGTGTAACAATTCCATGAACTTTCCCCCTTGATTTTGGATTATACTGAGTAGTTATTGAGGCTTTCTCTTAATAACTGTGCTGAGGGATTACTCCTGGTAGTACTTTGGGGATCCGATGTGATACAGGAGATTGCATTCAGATGGGTTGCATATGAGACAAGTGTCTACCTGCCGTACTACCTCTCCAGCCTGTAACACTGGAGTTTTTAAAACAGTTTAGTCTACTCAGCCTTCTGGTCCTTATAAGGTCCTTTAGCTCTGGTAAAAGGAGCTCTTTCCTTTGTGATGTTGGCCACATAATGGTATCAGGAATATAGTGAAAATCTCCCATGAGACAATGATATGAAACTTGAGTTGCAAGTTAATGAGCAGATCTTGCAATTAGTGAACTTTGAAGTCATGAAATGTATCTGCTCTTCAAAAATGTTTTATGATTTTGGATTAATAATTGTCAAGACTGGGTGATTGTACAGAAGACTTTCTAATCTTTCTAAATCTGAATATGATTGAAACTGACATAAAAGTGTTTATTAAGAAGAAATGAAAGTAATGATTATGTGGCAAAGTGAGGTGAACAGAACATGGAGAGATGTTTAATACATGGTACAAAACTTAAGATGCATGGGAAAAACAAAATAAATATACCTTTACTGATTCATTGTGTTCCTCTGAATTTTTACTAGGAAGGAAGTGATTTTAAAAATGAGTTAGAGAATGTAGAAATAGAACAGGGATTAATGTGCTTGCCTTAACCTGGTGAGATCCCCAACATTAAATATTGTGGCCTTCCAGAAGAACGATCTCTGAGCACGTCTAGGTGTGCACCAAAAACCAAAAGCAAAAACCAAAAAAGAAAAAGAAGGAAATGTATTAGAATTGTAGTACACTGTAGCACTGTGGTCCCATTGTTAATCAATTTGCTCAGGCGGGCACCAGTGACATCTCCATTTTGAGACTTGTTGTTACTGTTTTTGGCATATCGAATATGCCACGGGTAGCTTGCCAGGCTCTGCTGTATGGACAGGATACTCTCAGTAGCTTGCTGGACTCTCCAAGGACAGAGGAATCGAACCTGGGTTGACCGCATGCAAGGCAAACGCTCTATCCGCTGTGCTATCGCTCCAGTCCATATTAGAATTATGATAAATTATTTTGTGTATAATTTATATTATATAATTTGTTTTATTAAAATTAATTTTGTACATGATATACATTATTTTATTTATGATGAAGAAATACTTTTATATTACAAATACAAAATTTAGGTGTACTAAAATTGCTTGTTACATAAAACTTTCATCTTCCAATATTAAATGAAATAAAATTAAATGAAAAAACGGAAATTCAGTTGTCTTATTGCTGATAAAAGACAATGAAAGATACATTCTTAAAAATGTTCATGAAGCTTGGTGCAATAAATGAGAGAACCATCCTAAAGTCTGAATAAAAGGGAGGTATTATTCATGATGAAGAAAAAGTTTTAATTTGTTCTAATTAAGAACATATATCACTGGCCTCGAAAAATTTGCATACATATAACTGGAAATTAGAGGGTTTTTGTTTATTTGTTTTGGACTACATCCAGTGGTGCTCAGAGCTTATTACTGGCTTTGTGCTCAGGGAGCACTCCTGGTGGTACTTAGAGGACTACATGTGGTGCTAGGATAGAATCCAGGTCAAGTTGCATGCAAAGCCAGTGGTTTAACCACTATATCATCTCTCTGGTCCCACACTAGAGTTATTTTTTTAATAACCAAAAAGTTAGGGCAGTTTTATTAATATCAGGAGAAGTTATTCATGTCCTAAATGTTACAAAGATAAAAAGATGCAATTAATAAGGACCAAAGGGAAATTCAATCTAAAGATGCAATCTTAAATTTGCATGTATCTAAATGCAAAGCTTCTGGGATGTAAAAAAGGAAGGTACTGCTAGATTATATTTTGAGGAAACTGGCTAGCATCATGTGCAACCTTTTGACAGAGTGTGTCTAACACCCCCCCCAGAAAAAATTACCAAGCTGGATTTACTGGTAACGGGTGTGGTGCTGAAATTATGTGCCAGGGGAACCATCATTAACCTTATCTTATATCACAGAGCCTCACTCAATAAGATTTAAGGAAATAGAATGTAAAAGCATTTCAACTCTAGTCTTCTACAGCAAGTTATGAAGTTATGAGTATTAGAAATACTTCATTTTAGAGACAAAATGTACCATGGAAAATTCTGACAAGTGCCACGGCCCGCGCGGCCAACTTGAACCTCGGCCGGAGAGAGGGAATGAGAGTTGAGTGGGTAGGGAGGACTGCATACAATATACGGCATACAGCAAGTTTATTGAAATCCAAGCGGGTTTATATAGTCTTATTTTAGCAATGATCAGCAGGTTACATAAGTGACATAAACATTATTAATCAAGCGGTGCAGGCAACTTTATTTTTGCCAATTTTACTTGTTTTTCGGTTTCTTCTCTCAGCCTTGAGAAACATGGGAAAGCAGATGTGGCCTTGAGCATGGCCATGGCAGACACGAGCCAATCCTCCCTTCAACCTTCTCTTGAGTCCAGCTGCCAGAGCATGGTGGCCCTTCAACTTTTCTCACGAGGCAGGTTGCCAGAGCATGGTGGCCCTTCGACCCCCTTTCCAGGCTGGCCGCTAGAGCATGGTGGCCCTTCGGCCGCCTGTCAAAGTCGGCTGTCAGGGGATGACTCGCCCTCATGCCACGTTTCTCCATACTCATTCCTGTTTACAGGAACTAAGGTAGGGGGTGCCTAGGCCCGTCCCCAACAGACAAGGATATCATCATCATCATCATCATCATCATCATCATCATCATCATCATCATCATCATCATCATCCCGTTGATTGTCGATTTTTTCCAGCGGTCTCAGTAACATCTCCAATAATCTTAGACCTGAGATTTTAGAAGCTTCGTTTTACTCATCCTTCCCAACGGTGCGGCATGGAGTCTCTTCAGGGTCAGGGAATGAGACCCATCATTGTTACTGGTTTTAACATATGAATATGCCATGGGGAGCTTACCAGGCTCTCCCATGGGGGCAGGAAACTCTCGGTAGCTTGCCAAGTTCTCCAAAGGGGAGAATTAGGCTATAAAATGTCTCGGGCAGTCTCTGGATGTTGGCCATTGGTGGGATTACACGGCGTCGAGGGCAGTTTCTGGGTGTGGCCGCCTAGCTACTGGAAAATGGGGGATCTGGGCGGAAGAGGCCCAGATCCAATCTGAGCAGGCTTGGAGATCTCTGCCCCAGATCCCACATACCTGGGTTCCTCTGCCGGTTCCTTCATGCATGAGGTTTGTTGGAACATGTGGAGACAGGCCTTGAGCATGGCTGTGGCTGAGTTCCACAGGTCCTCGGCCCCGGGGGCTCTGCAACTATAGTTTAGTAAATCCTCAGATAAAGACTTAAAGTCATCATGGTGAGATACTAAATTTTCTTTTACTAAAGATTTTTGTTCATTCTGTTAGCCATTTAGTGGTTATATGAAGCAATATAAAAGCAATACAAAATAAATTATTGTGGGACAAGGATATAGGTGTAATATTTTTTTTTGTTTTGTTTTGGGGTCACACCCGGCGATGCACAGGGGTTACTCCTGGTTCTTCACTCAGGAATTACCCCTGGCGGTGCTCAGGGGACCATATGGGATGCTGGGATTAGAACCCGGGTCGGCCGGGTGCAAGGCAAACGCCCTACCCGCTGTGCTATCGCTCCAGCCCCTAGGTGTAATATTTTTAAAGTAGAACAAAGTGGTAAGAAACAGAGTTCATTAGCAACATGTGAGGTATCTGACCTCATAAGTAAATAAATAAAAAGTAACAGTCAACTAAAATATGCAAATGTTTATCCTTTGTGCTAGGATTAGAGGGAAATAACTTAGAAGTCCAGGACACAAAATCTAAAGAGGCTCTTACTCTCTGTTGCACACAAACGCAGGGTCGGCCCCTAAGGAAGAGCAGATCTATAAATTCTTTCTCAACAATGCTTCGTTTGCTTTGTCTTATCCCCATTCTGACTTTGCATTAATCAAAGACATTCAAATAACAGCAGTGATGGTCTTCCAGATGTCTTTCTATGATCCCTGCTCCTAATATTCATACCTTGCTTATGGCCTTCACGTTTGCACATGGCGTTGTGTATGCCTATGGGAACATACCTGAAGTGTTGTGCTGTGACATTTTGGTCACAGCCTTGCTTCTGGAAAAAGCTCTCAGTCTGGGAGAAACCAGCTGCAACTTTGTAAAGTTAAACTACAATATGCAGAAGTGCAAGTGATAAAAAGAAATCCAGACCTTCTGCCAACAGCCATGCAAGCAGGCTATTTAGAAACTGGATTCTCAGTCTCGTCAAGCACTCAGATGACTGTAGCCTTCATCAATTTTTTAATTGGAGCCTCATAAAAAAATCCTGAGCCAAAGCCATTCAGCTCAGCTATTCCTGAATTCTTGACTCACAGAAGCATTGAGATAATAAATGCTTATCGTTTTAAGCCATTTGTTTTTCAGCAACAGATAGCTCACACAAGAGCAGATGATTCATTTTATAATTTGTACCTTAAAAAATCAAAGGGGATTTTGTGTCGGCAATAGAGTCTTTTCATAATGGAGAAGAATACGGACTCTGGAGCCAAACTGTCTCAGACTGATTTCTAGATTAGTCATTTATTAGCTGTGTAGTCTTGGAAAAAATTCCTTAACATATTTGTGTTCTATTTCTTCATCTCTAGTAGCATCTATACTATTTATGCTATAAATATATAAATGATAGCATCTATACTATTTATACTATAATAACATCTATACTATTTCCTATTGTTGATAGGAAAAACTACAAGTGTTGAACATATGTAAACTGCCTAAAATAATAAGCATAGGGAAGTAAGATAATTTGTATTTCTCAGTGCTTGTTTCTCACACAGCTACAAGTACTGCTAGCTGTGAGCCAGTGTGCACCTTTATTCATGTGCAAATATACTTTGCTAATGCGTTATGCAGCAATTCTTGGAAATGGATGTGCATGGCTTCTGAAAATGACATTTTGTACTTTCAGTGGATATAAAGTATCTCATACTTTCATTTTGTTGTGAAAAATAATTTTATGGATTATGTAGCTAGGAAAAATATTCCTCTTTCATTTTATTAAAAAAAAATTGTTCAGGGCTGACTCCTGGCTCTGTGTTCAGGGATCACTCCTGGAGATACACAGGGGACCATATGTAGTGCCAGGAATTAAGCCCAGGTTGGCTGTGTGCAAGACAAATACCTTACTGGCTGTACTATCTATCTCTGGCCATATCATTCCAATTTTATTTTACAGTTACTTCTTTCTTTTTTATTGGAGGTGCTCCCAGTTTCAGTAATGGCCTTATTGTAATTTTTGCATTGCTCTTTATTGTAAGCTTGCAGCAGCTGCACAATTAAAAGCACAAATGCTGCAGGTTTACAACAAGCCACTTGCATTTCCCCATGAATGAATATTTTATTTTCTTGCATTTGAGTGTGTGTATGTTTGTATATATATGTGTGTGTACTTTTGTGACCTACATGCATTCTTTTTTGCTTTAAAGGAATGTTCTTACTGTTCTGCAGACATCATCTAGCCTGAGCTGGAGGTTACCATGGTGATTTGGCCATCCAGGATGACTTTAAGACTACATCTTGCTGAGGTGTTTTCAGTGAGAAGTGAGGACTGTGTGTTTTGCTGTAAGCTCAATCCTCCCTGCCACTCCTTCTGAGAATAATTAAGCAGCTTTGCTGTTAGTGGATATCCAGGCTGACTGTTGTCAAAAGCATAAGGTAGATAACATTTCCCTTTACACTTTTCTTTTCTGTGACCTTTTCTACAGTAACAACATTTTTCGGTTTTTTTTCTGCAGGCATTGGAAAACCTTACATCACTTCAGATCTCCCTTCTTAACAAGAAATAAAATAGTATGATAATCTTACCCACATAAAGATATAAAAAGTCATGTCATTATAAATGAATTTTATGATGCATACTTACCTAAAAAACATACCACTGTGAGTTTATTCTACAGAAGGATATTTAATTTCTTTGGAAACACACACATGACAGAAATTTCCGTAGTTACAAATGTGAACTAATTTGTTTATTTTAAAATTTCCACTATAATTAGGTTTGAATTACCCAAATATGTATTTGAAGTAAATATGCCCTTTTCTGCCCCAAACAGCACGCTTCTGTTCCAGACATCTGACCTCTAAATAAAACTACAATTTGATTATGTTTTCCTAGTATTATTTATATTAAAATGAACAGAAGTAACATTGCTTTATAAAGTTATATAGGCTTCAAATATACAGCATTATAATTCAACATAATTCAACCACTATATAGTAGTGATTACAATCTCTACCGAATACCTAGTTTCCCAGCACACCCTACAAGTGACTCTCTCGACTTAATTTTCCTGCCCATGTCCCTTTTCTGGTGATCACCATTTGGTTTTAATAATCTGAGTTTGCCTTTGTATATTTTGTTTGATAGGGGTGATTAATTCTTTAAGCTTTTGCTTGTCTGGAAAACTATCTCTCTTTCTTTGCTTTTATAAATTTAATTTATTTTTTTTTAATTTTTAGTGAGTCACCATGAGGGTACAGTTACAAATTTACCCATCTTCATGCTTGTGTTTCCCTCATACAGTGTTCGAGAACCCTTCCCTCCACCACTGTCCGTTCTCCACCACCAATGAACCCAGTATCCCTCCCACCTCCAATCCTGTCCCCCCCTAACCCCGCCTCTGTGGCAGGGTATTCCACTTTGTTATCTCTCTCCTTTTGGGTGTTGTGGACTGCGATAGGGGTATTGAGTGGTCATCCTGTTCAGTCTCTAGTCTACTTTCAGCACGCATCTCCCTTCCCGCTCGGGATCTCCAACCACATTTTACTTGGTGTCCCCTTATCTATCCAGGCTGTCTTTCTCCCAGCATGTGAGGCCAGCTTCCAAGCCATGGAGCCAACCTCCTGGTATTATATACTACTATTTTTGGGTGTTAGTCTCCTACTCTGTTATTTTATATTCCATAGATGAGTGTAATCTTTGTATGTCTGTCTTTCTCTTTCTGACTCATTTCACTTAGCCTGATACTTTCCATGTTGATACACTTATATGCAAAGTTCATGAATTCATCTTTTCTAACAGCTGCACAGTATTCCATTGTATAGATGTACCAAAATTTCTTTAACCAGTCATCTGTTCTCGGGCACTCGTTTTTTTTTTCCAGATTCTGGCTATTGTAAACAGTGTCACAATGAACATATAAGTGCAGATGTCATTTTGACTATAATTTTTTGTTTCTACATTAGATATTACCAGAAGTGGTATTGCTGGATAAAAAGGAAACTCAATTTCTAATTTTTTGAGAAGCATCCATATTGTTTTCCAAAAGGGCTGAACCAGTCGGCATTCCCACCAGCAGTGTAGAAGGGTCACTTTCTCCCCACATCCTCTCCAACAGCGGTTGCTTTTGTTCTTTTGGACGTGTGCCATTCTCTGTGGTGTGAGGTGGTATCTCATGGTTGTTTTGATTTGATCTCCCTGATGATTAGTGATGCAGAACATTTTTTTCATGTGCCTTTTGGCAATTCATATCTCTTTCTTAGAAAAGTTTCTGTTCATATCGAAACAACATCTGCACATGTATGTTCATCGCAGCACTGTTTACAATAGCCAGAATCTGGAAAAAACCCAAATGCCCCAGAACGGATGACTGGTTGAGGAAACTTTGGTACATCTATACAATGGAATACTATGCAGCTGTTAGAAAAAAGGAGGTCAAGAATTTTGTAGTTAAGTGGATGGGCATGAAAAGTTTCATGCTGAGTGAAATGAGTCAGAAAGAGAGAGACAGACATAGAAAGATTGCACTCATCTATGGTATATAGATAACAGAGTGGGAGACTAACACCCAAGAACTGTAGAAATAAGTACCAGGAGTTGACTCCATGGCTTCGAGGCTGGCCTCACGTTCCGGGGAAAGGGCAACTCAGAGAAGCGATCACCAACTACATTGTAGTCGAAGGCCATGTGGGGGAAGGGAGTTGCGGGCTGAATGAGGGCTAGAGACTGAGCACAGCGGCCACTCAACACCTTTATTGCAAACCACAACAGCTAATTAGAGAGAGAGAACAGAAGGGAATGCCCTGCCACAGTGGCAGGGTGGGGTGGGGGGGAGATGGGATTGGGGAGGGTGGGAGGGACGCTGGGTTTACGGGTGGTGGAGAATGGGCACTGGTGAAGGGATGGGTTCCCGAACTTTGTATGAGGGAAGTATAAGCACAAAAGTGTATAAATCTGTAACTGTACCCTCACGGTGATTCTCTAATTAAAAATAAATAAATTTAAAAAAAAAGTGCCCCAAGAGGTAATAAAAAAAAAAAAAGAAAAGTTTCTGTTCATTTCTTCGGCCCATTTTCTGATGGGGTTGGATGTTTTCTTCTTGTAGAGTTCAATCTGTGCTTTATATACCCTTGATATCAATCCCTTATCGGATGGGTATTGGGTGAATATCCTTTCCCATTCTGTAGATTGTCTTTGTATTTTGGTCACTGTATCTTTTGTGGTGCAGAAGCTTCTTAGTACACCATGACCAAGTGGGATTCATCCTAGGGATGCAAGGATGGTTTAACATTCAGAAATCAACCAACATAATCCATCATATCAATAAAAGTAAAGATAAAAACCATATGATCATATCAATAGATGCAGATAAAGCATTTGGCAAGATCCAACATACATTCATGATGAAAACTCTCACCAAAATGGGTTTTGGAGGAACTTTCCTCAAGATAGTCAAAGCCATCTACCACAAACTTATGGCAAATATTATCCTCAATGGGGAAAAAATAAGGGCGTTTCCTCTAAGATCAGGGACAAGACAAGGATGCTCACTCTCACCACTGCTGTTCAACATAATACTGGAAGTACTTGCAATAGCTGTTAGGCAAGAAAAAGATATTAAGGGCATCCAGGTAGGAAAAGAAGAAATCAAACTCTCACTATTCGCAGATGATATGATACTATATCTAGAGAAGCCTAAAACCTCTACTAAGAAACTCTTAGAAACAATAGACTTGTACAGTAAAGTTGCAGGCTATAAAATCAATACCCAAAAATCCATGGCCTTTCTATTTTCAAACAATGAGACAGAGGAAAGAGACATTAAAAAAAGCAATCCCGTTCACAATTGTGCCCCAGAAAATCAAGTACCTTAGAATCAGCTAAGCTAAAGAAGTAAAGGACCTCTACAAAAAAACTATAAAATGCTACTCCATGAAATAAAAGAGGACCTAAGGAAATGGAAACATATCCCCTGCTCATGGATAGGGAGAATCAACAAAATGGCAATACTCCCCAAAGCATTATACAGATTCAACGCGATCCCTATAAAGATACCCATGAAATTCTTCAAAGAAATGGATCGAGCAATCCTGAAATTCATATGGAACAAACAACAAATGCCCACGGATAGCTAAAACAATTCTTGGGAAAAAGATGATGGGAGGCATCACCCTTCCCAACCTTAAACTTTACTACAAAGCAGTAACAATTAAAACAGCATGGTACTGGAACAAAGGCAGAGCCGCAGACCAGTGGAACAGGGTGGAATATCCCTACACAGAACCTCAAATGTATGATCATCTAATCTTTGATAAGGGAGCAAGAAATGTGAAGTGGAACAAGGAAAGCCTCTTCAACAAATGGTGCTGGCATAAGTGGACAACCACATGCAAAAGAATGGACTTAGACCTTGACCTGACACCATGCACAAAAATCAGATCAAAATGTATTAAAGACCTCAACATCAGACCACAAACCATAAGGTACGTCGAAGACAAGGTCTGCAAAACCCTCCACGATATTGAAACTACAGGTATCTTCAAAGATGACACACAACTGACCAACCAAGTGGAAACAGAGATAAACAAATGGGACTATATTAAACTATCTCTCTTTCAATCCTGATCTTAACTTTATCATTTAACTTCTGTGTATACTAGGTCATGATCTCTGCTTGAGATCTAGTTCCTATTCACATCGCACAATTGACCTCCTTTGTTTATCTCCTTGTTTCTATGACCCCCTTTTGCCAGTGAGAAATTATGTTGTCAGAATATAAAGGTTTGTTCTTGGATTTGTTCTGTTTGTTCATGTCATTTCTTTCTTTCTTTCTTTCTTTCTTTCTTTCTTTCTTTCTTTCTTTCTTTCTTTCTTTCTTTCTTTCTTTCTTTCTTTCTTTCTTTCTTTCTTTCTTTCTTTCTTTCTTTCTTTCTTTCTTTCTTTCTCTCTTTCTTTCTCTCTTTCTTTCTCTCTTTCTTTCTTTCTCTCTTTCTTTCTCTCTTCCTTCCTTCCTTCCTTCCTTCCTTCCTTCCTTCCTTCCTTCCTTCCTTCCTTCCTTCCTTCCTTCCTTCCTTCCTTCCTTCCTTCCTTCCTTCCTTCCTTCCTTCCTTCCTTTCTTTCTTTCTTTCTTTCTTTCTTTCTTTCTTTCTTTCTTTCTTTCTTTCTTTCTTTCTTTCTTTCCTTCTTTCTTTTATTGTGGGGGCACACCCAGCAATATTCAGTGCTTACTTCCAGCTCTGAGCTCAGGAATCATATGCTGGAGGATCCATATGGGATATGGGAATCAAACCCAGGTTGGTTTTATGCAAGATAAGTGCTACTACCACTGTAACATCTTTTTTGCCCTACATTATGTTTCTTTCTAAGATAAAGTTTTGCTTGTTGAGCTACCATGTAATATTGTACGTATGGCATTTTGGGGGGTAAACAGCAACTTATTTTGAGCACACCCTAAAACTTTACATTATTTCTCTCTCTATCTTATATACCTTTAATTTTAAAACTTTTCTTATTGCCTGCTTTAATTCTTGTGACAGTGAAGTTTACCTTTTCCCTTCATTCTTCTTCTTCATAAGTTATGGGCACATGACATTTTTTTATCATACTTTATTGATCCTAGTTGTCACTATGTTTTCTTAGTTTTAAAACATAAATATCATTTAGAAATTTCTCATAAAACTGGCTAGGGATGATTAATTCTTTAAACTTTTGCTTGACTGGAAAACTATCTCTCTTTCATTCCTGATGTTAACTTCACCAGGTATAGCATACTTGGTTGGAAGCCATTTTTCCTCTAAGTTAGTTTTGCTACACTTTCCTGGCCTTTTAAATTTTTGTCAAAAAGACTGCTAAAAGCCAAATGTGACAAGCTCTTTCATTTTACTGAACTTAAATTTCTTTCTAAAAAAACTTTTAGTTGTCTTATTAACACATCTTGGCATGGTTATCTTTGGATTCTTCTAATTCGTAATCTAGAGAAATTTCTGTAATTATAAGTACCTACTTTCTTTCTCAAAATGGGCCAGTTTTGGACATTATCTCCTCAAACATTTTTTTCTGGCCATTTTTATTTATGGTCTTCTTCTGAGACTCATAACACAAATAATTTTCTTCTTGGTCTTGTCCCAGAAATTCACTTGGTTGGCCTTCACCTTTTCAACATCTTTGTAATGTTTTTCTCCTTTATTCAGATGTATCATTATTTTGTTTTTCAGCCCACTTAGCTGCATCTCTACTTCAATCTGCTGTTAAACACCTCAATTGCACTTTTTAAAATTTCTATCACTGTTTTAATATTTTTTTGAAATGTATGTTTGGCTCTTTTGAAAAATTTGTAGTTGTTTTCTTCTTCCAAGATCGAATTGTACCTTTAGCACTTTTAGAGTCATTGCTTTAAACTCTTCATCACATAGATTGCTTAGCGCTATTTCTTTAAAGTCTTTTCCTGAAGCCTTACCATGCTCTCTCATTTCATTTATGTTTCTCTAGCTCTACATTTTTCCTCTGCGTTCTTCCTCCTTGCCTCTGTATGTTCAGCAGGCAATATTATCACTTCTCTTGATCTTGAAGGAGCTATCTTATACAGCTGATACCCTGTGGTAAAAAAGAGTGTAGTTCCCTTTGGCTGCTGGAGTTAGGTGCTCAAAATGCAATCTCTTTGTGCTTTCACCCACCTCCTACTCTGTCAGCATTGCACAGTACGCAAGTCTCTTGGACTAGCTCAGAAATTTCACTGTGCTCATTCTCAGTCATAGAGCATCACTGTGGCACACTGAGTAGGCAGTGCCAAACACTGGCCTAGTAGATGTTTGGTGGGTGTCTGTTGTACCATCTCCTCCTGGTCATGTGCAAAACTTATATGGTTTCTGGAGGCTCTGTAGACAGTGTCTGTTGGCCCGGCACAGGGTGACTGGGGGCTCCGTGCCCAGTGGCTGTGGGCCTAGCCTGTGGCAGCTGGTATCTCAGTTTGAAATCATAACCCACTTCTCAGTCATGGAGCTGTGACACAGATCGCAGATGCAGAGCTGCAATGTGCTGCTACATCTCAGTGGTAGATGCTGTTCACAGCAGGGCTCACTTACAGGTGCTAGTAGGCTGGGGAGAGGGTACTAAAACGATGCTTGCCAATATAGTATTATCAAGGTTGTGAGGGTTTGTCAAGATGTTTTCCATAAATGTTTCTGACCCTGAAACTGCCCTGGAGCTTTCTGTCTCTGACAGATATTGTAAGAGTGTTAAATGAGATTTTTTCAATTGTTATTTAGTTGCTTCTCAGATTCCTGTTGCAGTATGGGGTCCACAGATAAGTGAGTCTTTCTGTGAGCTCTCAGTGTAGATTCTCTTTTTTTCTTACAGTTCTTTGATGTCTTCTGCATTTACTTTTGGTCTTAAATGCTTGAACTTCAGGGACTCATATTCATAGAGTCAAATTGAGGAATCGAGTTAATGGATGCAGAACACTTTTCTCTTTCTATTTCCCAAGAAAAAGTTCCACAACCTTTACAATTCTTCCTCACTTGTCATTATACAACTCAGACTGGGTTCTTGCTTGATGACAGAATATGTTTTTTCTCACAGTATCAGTAGTGTCCTTTCATGCTTTGTTGTTGAGGTCCTATTTGTCTGTATTTTAGTTCTCCTATTTAAACCACTTTGTATGTAGTGTAAATTTCCATAATCTATGAGAAGAATTGAGTCCAGCTTCTTGTTATACCATATTTTCAATTGGATCCTCTGTATATTTTTTTCAGCAATGTTTATTGCTACATAGTGATTTACATTGTTCATAATAGACTTGTTTCAGGCATACTGCGTTCCAACACCAATCCCACCACCAATGTCCCTTTCACTCCACAATATCTCGGGTTATGTCCCACCCCCCATCGTCGCCCCCACCCAGCTTACCCCTTTGGCACGCATATAGAAAATTTATTTCATACTGCTTGGTTCTACACTAACATACGCCTCAGAGATCTGGGCCCTATGCAAACAGGATGAGAACACTATTCGGGTATCTCAAAGAGGAATGGAAAGAGCTATGCTTGGAGTATCAAGTTTCACTCAAGTGAGAGAAGGAATCCAGAGTTCCAACCTCCATCGAAACGTCAAGAATCAGGGACACTGTTTCATTTGCCAAGGCATCAAAAATCAGATGGGCCGGACATGTAGTGCAATTCCGAGATGACCGCTGGACTAGAGCTGTGACCGACTGGATTCCACCAGACATCAAAGACCGCATGGCCACCCACCAACGAGATGGTCAGACTTCTTCGTCAAAACCCTGAGTGAATGGTTTGAGGCTCTTCCTGTTCCTGGAGCGAGCAGATATCATTAGGCTCCACTAGCATGCGACAGGGACGAATGGAGACATTACTGGTGCCTGCTTGAGCAAATCGAAGATCAATGGTATGACAAGTGATACAAGTGATACTACTTGGTTCAATAAAACTCAAAGGAATGGCAAATAGAATTATCAGAAAACAAATCAATAAGTCAATTAAAGGAAGCGCAAATAGAATTATCAGAAAACAAATCAGTAAGTCAATCTGTAATGCTTAGTTGTAATGTTTCTAACTTTTCTTAATCTAGCAGAAGAAAACCATATGCACTAATACTCAATAACACATGATGAGAAGATTATTCTGTCCTTAAAGGAGCTCTTTTAATGCTTCTTACAAAATGGGTTTCAAGGCTGTGAATTTCCTTCCTTAGCTGTAGCCTGTCCAGTAAGATATGGATAGATTCAAGTCTGAATAGCTGGATAGAGTATTCTTGGTGAGGTTTTTGGTTCATTGAATTTTTGTATTATATCCGTCCATGTAATTCTGGCTTATAAAGTCTCATTTGATAGATCTGAAGTGCATTTGATGGGCTTTCCTTTGTATGTTAATTTCTTTTTTGATCTTGCTGAATTCAGGGTTCTGTCTCTATCTTTGGATTTTTTGTATAATGTGTCTTTGAGTTTTCCTCATTGCGTCTATTTGCACTGGGTCTATTTTCCTATTTCCTCTTAGAATTATGTGCCTATAAACCTCAACTCTGGGATGTTCTTATCCATGTTTTATTTAACTATTGCTTCTTTATATTGCCTTTCTGTTCTTCAGGGACTTGAACTCATCCCATAGTTTTTGGTATGCTGTTCCTTTCTTTTCAGACTATTTTTCACCTTCAGCTCTTTCCCAGTGGTTTCTTCCATCTCATATTGTAGTTACTCGATATTTTGCTCAGGTTTTGTTATTCTGCTGTTCAATTGACATATTTTTGGTATCACGTTCTTCACTTCTATCATTTATTTATTTTATTAGATAAATTTATTATATATGTAAATATATTACATAAATGTATTTATTTTTACTCTCATACTTCCTTGCGCTTTGCTGACTACCTGTGCTATCATTCCTTTGAACTCATTGAATATCCTCATGATAGTGTCACAAAAGACACCGAGGAGTTACTGTTGTTGTGTATATTCTTCTGTATTATTGTTTTCATTCATTCAGCTTGGTGGGTTTCTAGGTGTTTTCCACATAGGTTTTCTAATGTTTTGAATGTGAGTCTTTGTAGTGAATTCCTGGAGAAAGATGAGAGATTAAGCTGTTCTTTGTGCCCATCCTCACAGTATGACTGGAAGAATAATTGTGAGTAGCATGTGATTTATTGAGTAGATCTGTCATGTCACATAGCCTAGTAAGTGACTGCGTGCTTCAGGACCTGTGGCGTGGGCCCTTAGTATGACATAGGTTGGATGTGGAGGCTGCTGGGACCCACTCAGTAGGAAGAAGTTCTACTTCCTCTTCCGGAATAGGCCCAGTGATGTCAGCTATAGGTAAGTCTCACTTTCTTCTTTTTGAATTTTATTCTTGACTCGTTTGAAATAAATTTTTTTTAGTTTCTCAAAATTTCTACATCAGATAACATATTGATTTGTCAGTTATGTGTCATTGGGAAATATTCAAATATTAAATTTTATTTCAAATATGAATACAACAATATGGCAACAATGAGATATTACCTCACACCCATGAAACTGTAACACATGACAAAGAACAAAAACAACAAGTGTTGGAGTAGATGTGGGTTAAATGGAGTCCTCATCCACTTCCAGTAGGAATGTCGACTGATCCAACCTTTTCGGAAACCAATATGGACACTTTTCACAAAAATAAGAATTGAGGTTTCACATGACCCAGCATTTCTGATTGTTGGCATCTACTTCAAGTTTCCACAAACTATTCTGAGAAGATATCTGTACTTCTAGGTTCTTTGTAGCATTATTCACATTAGTCAAAAATCTGGGAACAGCCCAAGTGTCCAAGAACAGATGGCTGAGTAATGGAATTGTGGCATGTATACACAACGGAATACTACTTGGCATAGGAAAAGGCAAAAACATGCAACTTGTTATTATGTGGATAGATCAGGAAAATATACTGAGTGAAGTAAGTCAGAAGGACAGGGAAAGAATCCAAATGACCACTCACATACTTAGGATATTGAAACTTAGCAATACGTTAACAAATACCCAAAGGCAACAGAATCAGAGAACTATTCTTCAGAAAAAAACCCTTAACGTGGTAATAGGAGTGGAAGTGGGTATGGGAGAGATGTAGGATGTGTGTATGTGTGTGTTGGGGGGGGTCAGGGGTAGGGGTAAGTGGAGGACTGGGACAGTTGGGGAGGGAAATGGAGAGTTTGGTGCAGGAATGTTTTATGCATGTGTTCTACCATTAACAGTATTGTAAATTATAGTGCCTAAAATAAAAACAAACATGTAATTTTGTTGCAATCACCCATGAAGTAAATATGTTTGACTGTTACATCTGTTCTCTTTATTGATATCTGCATCATTACTTAGCATTTAATATTGCTTCCTGGAGCTCAGTGTTTCATGGATAGAGTTGTCTGGTCATCTAAGTTAAATTTTTTTTTTATATCAGGAATCACATCAAAATGGTATTTTTGTTTGCAGGGAGCACTTAATTAGCAAATTAATACATAACTCCATGACACTTTTAAAAAGCAATTACAGAAAGCACACAAAGTTTCAGAGACTATGAGTATTTACCTTATTTCCTGTGGAAATATTTGGCACCAGCTTTTTTTTTCTTCAAGTTTTAGTTTTTCTACCTTTAGTAGATATCCTGTGAACTTAACAGTTTTTTTTGCATTAAAAATTCTTCTTTATGTACTTAACACATTCTTTCTGAATACTGGATACTGTCATTTGAGATAAGCTAACATTAGTGGGATAAAACAAACAAGTAAACAATACTCAATTTCAATTGAATGACAAGAAGTTTGTGATACAGACTGTGGCCTCTTAGCCTCTCTCTGCAGAAGAAACTCTGACAAAGTTTATAAGCATGTTTATTTGAATAGATAAATAAGACCTGGGTTTTTTTTTTCTTTTTGGGTCATACCCGGCAATGCTCAGGGGTTACTCCTGGCTTTGCACTCAGGAATTACTCCTGGCAGTGCTCGCGGGACCATATGGGATGCTGGGAATCGAACCCGGGTTGGCCGAGTGCAAGGCAAATGCTCTACCCGCTGTGCTATTTCTCCAGCCCCAAGACTTACTTTTCTAAGGTACAGAGAAATGGAAAGAAATGTTACAAGGTAATTCCAGTAACCGGAAAAAGATAAGACCATGAAGTATTTGCTGCTGGAGTGATAATACAGTGGACACAGTGCTTGCTTGGCACACAGCCAACTCATGTTTCATCTCTGGCATTCCATATGATCCCCAACACCTCAGGGACTGATGCCTGAGCACAGAGTTAGGTGTAAATCTTGAACACTGTTTGTTATGCTCCCCTCCGCCCAAAAGATGATGGATTACCTATATTCCTTACTAATTAAAGAAAAAGATGATTAGTTTTAAAAAAACTATAATAGGCCCATTTTTTGTGTTAAGAAATGATAAAATATGAGTTGTATTTTATAAAAAATTTATGGTTTTGGTTTTTGGACCACATTAGGGGCTTACTCCTGGCTCTGAGCTCAGGATCACTTCTTGACAGTGCCTAAGATCAAATTGTATCAGCCACATGCAAAGCAAATAAGATTTGATTTGTACTTCATTAAAAAAATATTTTTTTTTTGGTATTTGGACCACATTCAGGCCTTACTCCTGGCTCTGTGTGCAGGATCACTTTTTCACAGTGCCACAGATCAAATTGGTATAAGCCACATGCAAGACAGATGCCTTAATCCCTTTATTAGTTAAAATCTGTATTACTAGTTTAAAAAATAAAAAGAATTTGGATGCACTGTATTTGGGTTGGAACAGAAAGTATATTTGGGGTTGACTTAAGCAACTACTTCAGGAATCCTAATTTTTCCTTGTTAAGATTGAAATATTTGCTTTAAATAGAAGTTGTAAGGGGTGAAGACAGAAATTTTGGAATCAGTGGTATTCAGTAGGTGTTTCAAGTCACAGGCTTCCCTTTTGCTATTTGAGCCTTGAAAGGAATAAAGTGAGGAAGAAATTATAATTAATTTATATGGAAATTTTTACCATACTCTGACCTCTTCCAAATTATCAATTCATACCAGATAGTACATAAAACCTAAAAGAATGGTAATATATAGTTAAAGCAGAAGTGACATAAGAAATTCAAAGCTGTGAAGAACAGTTCCCTGGGGGGAAAACTTGGTGGTACCAGTCTGCATGCTCTGATGTGCATATTGCTTCTCTAAAGGCTGACACACACAAACTGATATACTCATATATTTATTTCCAGTTGTAAACCTGAAAATCTTCTTTGGGTCTTTTCAGTTAGAAAAATAGGTACTAACACAGGTTTTTCATAAAAGCCAAGTGCCATGATGCAAACTCCCCAAAGTAGGAGTACCTGTGTTGATGTGGTGACTTGAAACAGTCTTGAAATCCTACAGCAGTGTGAGGTTTGGTAGAGGAGAAAAGCACATAAAGGAAACATAAGGTACCAAAGTGTGACGACATTCCAGAGAAAAGAGGAAGAGGTAAAAGGATAGAGAGGAGAGAGGACAGAAGCAGAGGCAAAATCAAAACAGAAAAATGCATTAGGGATATGAGCTCATAGAAGTCAATGGTGGCATGATACAAACAATATCATGAACTGTGGGAACAATGAAAATCATCAAAAACTAATATAACTTATGTAGTAAGTGATAAGACTGACAATAGAATAAACGTGCCTATAATTTAATGGTCATAATCTTTATGTGTGACATTTTGCTAAGCACTTTTCCTATATTAATTTAGTTGATACTTAAGACAATACTTTGAAATATATGCTGTTACTTCCATTCTAAAGATAACAGAATTAGATTAGAGAACTTAAATTGTGAAGGTCACCCTGTTTTGTCACAACCAAAGGTTTTACAGCATCAGTCTTAAACTATTAAAGGAGTGAATTAATTACTCTGTGTAATGATTTTCTATAAGTTTTTGCTTTTTAATTAATGTAACATTTCATATGTTGAGTTCTGATTTTAGAGTTTATTAGCATAATTGGATCACAAGAAAGTGATAATCACAGAAGCAAGTAAAGAATTGATGCTTATAGAATGTGATGTTTCTGATTTTCCAACCTTAAAATCTAAAACTAGAGGAATCAAAACATATTTTTTGTCGCAATTTCCAGATATAATGAATACATTTTCAACACTGAAATTTAAAAAAGAAAAGTCTTATTAAATTTCTTCTCCTGTTCTCAATTTACAGAATATCACAGTAAAATAGCTGGGATGGTTCAGGTTTAATCATTTATGATACTTAAAATAATATGTAATTTAAAATTTAATGAAAAATTAAATTTCAAACAATATAACATGGAAAAATGAGTCTTAAACTGTAAGTGTTCTGTGGTAATGAAATGATTTGTACTGCGCCAATTAATGGGGAATAACTAGCTACTTATCTTGAACTACACAAAAATAATTCCAGAAAGAATCTCCTGCCCCCATGCCAGGAGAAAGAAAATGAAAATGAATTAAAAAAATGAAAAAAAAAAGAAAAAAGAAAATGTATAAAAATGTTTTCTTCAATGCTGGAGATTTTTTATTCTGATTGCAGGTAAGGTATTTGCCTTGCATCCTTCCCACTCAGGTTCTTTGAAGGGTAACTTTAACCCCTCAGATTGGGGGCAGGTTGAGTTTTCCCTCTCCTCCCTCTCAAGCACAGTCCTGGCAGCCAAAAACCTCCAGAACCCAGCCACAGCCATGCTCAAGGCTACTCTCTGCATGCTCAGATGAGCCTCACCCATGAAGGAACTGACAAGAGAACCCAGGTATGCAGACCTGTGGCTGAGAACTCCAAGCCTGCTCAGATTGGGACTGGGCCTCCTCTACCCAGATCCCCAGTTTTCCAGTAGCTTGGCAGCCATACCCATGAACTGCTTCCCTCCCACCATGCCATGTAATCTCATCAATGGCCAAGACCCAGAGACTATAAAACAGAGCTCCTGGAAGAGAGGAGTGATGCAGTTTTTCCTGGAGTGTGTGGCCGGATTCGTGGCTATGCAAGCTCCTTATAGTCTAGCCCACTGATGTCCCATAAGCAGCACACATGTGTTGGGCTTTAACATACTTGCCTGTATTCTATTATATACGTGCTTAAATGGCCCCAGAATAAATTCAACAATCCTTACACACTTCCCTCTTATTGTGGTGGAAAGATGCTTGCTGTTTGGGTGGGTGTTTGAATTATTATATGTAATGAACTGTTGTGAACTGCACTGTAGCACTGTCACCTTGTTCATCAATTTGCTTGAGCAGGCACCAGTAACATTTCCATTGTGAGACTTGCTGTTACTGTTTTAGGCATACTGAATACACCATGGGTAGCTTGCCAGGCTCTGCCGTGCAGGCGGGATACTCTTGCTAGCTTGCCAGGCTCTCTGAGAGGGACAGAGGAATTGAACTTGGGTTGGCCACATGCAAGGCAAATGCCCTACTCACTGTGCTATAACTCCAGTTCTACTTTATAAAAATAAAATGTATAAAAATTGTAAAATAATTTCAGGAAGATAAAACACTTAAATATGAAAATATTAATATGTAAGAAAGACAGCATTAAAAAGATTAAGTTGAAATGTTCTTTCTGACATAAAGAAATGAAGGGGGTCATTGATATGTTTGATTACCTAATAACCAAAAACTAAAAGAGAAATAAAATATTGGAGAAAAAATATGCATTAAAACCAATGGATGACACCATTCTTATAAATATTTTCAACAGATAAAATAAAGATGATCATTTTAATTAAAAATGTTTTAATTAATAAAAGTAATACTAAGTGCATGAATAATAAATAAAAGAAAAAAGTTTCATTTCCATAATAATACAAGATGTGCAGATAGAAAGAATGTTAAAGTGATAGTTTCTATTTATCTTATGAAATAAAATAAAAAACAGTTATTATCAAAGTTGTTAGGCTTTTGAAAATAGACTCTTTCAAACACTGTGGGTTGGAGTGATAGCTATATGAGATGGTGGGATTTCCAAGAAAATACCAAATAATTATCTTTTATTTGCAAAATTTTTCTTCTAAGGAACTAAAGAAACAATATTATAGACAAAATTTATATTCTAACTCTTACAGTTGTAACCATTTTTTTCTTCTATGCTGGAGGCTTTTTATTCTGATTGCAGGTAAGGTATTTGCCTTGCATCCCGCCCACTCAAGTTCTTTGAGGGTAACTTTTAGAGAATACAGACCACCCCTAAGCATTCAGGCCAATAATATCTGGAAATGGGGCATAGTTTTAAAAATATATAGTCTTAAATACCTTCAGCACTAGGTTGAGATCTTTATAATCATCCTCTACTTTCATGATAGAGTAACAAGTCTAAATTCCTTTCTTAAGTCTTTTTTGTTGAAGAAAATTTCTGATTTACAACAGCTAATGGAGAGCAAAGGAATTATTTCTTTGCTGAACTTTATTAGAAAGAGTTTGCTCTAGAGTAAGCTTAAAGGGGATGAGTCTTAATTTCATCAGTAGCATAAATCTATGGCCAGGGAAAAAAATGGATCAGGATCATTTCTTCTCTTTTCCCTCATTTACTAATATCTCTGGTGTTCAGGAAACTTCAAAGGAGCATTCTCATTTTCAGACAAAAATCTAAAATCTTAGTCATATTAGCACTATCTATAGCATTATCATCCCGTTCTTCATCGATTTGCTCGAGCAGGCACCAGTAACGTCTCCATTGTGAGACTTGTTGTTGCTGTTTTTGGCATATTAAATATGACATGGGGAGCTTGCCAAGCTCTGCCATGTAGGCGGGTAGCTTGCCAGGCTCTACGAGAGAATCAGAGGAATCGAACTCAGGTCGGCTGCGTGAAAGACAAACGTCCTACCTGCTGTGTTATCGTTCCAGCCAGAGTCATATTAAAGTATTTTAAGTATATTATATTTGGGACGAAAAGACAGTGAAGATACGTGTGTGTGTGTGTGTGTGTGTGTGTGTGTGTTGGGGAGGGGGCACACCTGGCAACTCTCGGGGTTACTCCTGGCTCTGTGCACAGGAATTACTTTTGGATGTGCTTGGAAGACCCTACAGGATACCGGGGATTGAACCTGGGTGGGCAGGATACAAGGCAAACACCCTACCTGCTGTACTATTGCTCCGGCCCCAAGACATTTATCTTTTTTTTCTGTGTCTTGAAACTGGGAGGGAAACTGGGGACATTTGTGGTGGGAAATGTATACTGGTGAAGGGACAGGTTTTGGAACATTATATGACTGAAACCCAATCATGAACAACTTTGTAGCTGTATGTCTCACTGTGATTCAATTAAAAATAAATTTAAATTAAAAAGGTTATATTTCATAAAATATCCCCGGAATTTCTTTTTTATTGAATTCGCAAGAATCACATTATGATCTACCCATAATAGGGGTATTTGATGATAATTTAGTAATATATGTTTTAAAATGCTCACACCTTTTTATGTAAATAATTCCACACATGGGATAGTGTATATTCTCTAAATATAGCTGGTAATAATTCTTATTTTCACTGTATATGCATAGACTCCAAGAAATGGGTCCTGACTTCTCTTTTCTTGAATATGAGGTAAATGGTGTCTGTCATACGTAGGTTAATAGAAATAACATAACATTTCACATTGTGTTTATGGAATGTGTGTCTTCCATTCTTTAATGACTCTTAACAGATATGATATAGTGAAGCTTTTTTTCTATAAAACTAAATGCTTACAGGTTACATAAAGAGCTTAAAGATTGGAGAAGTCACCTGACTAAGCTTTTGATTCACAGTAAGTACAGGTAATGTCACAAGAACCGTTCACTCAAGTAAATTTCTAATTCACAGTCATGGGAAATAAATAACCTGCTTCAACCCACTAATGTCTCAGTATATCTGTTACATTTTTCTAAACACTCAGGCATGTACTCATTGATTTACGATTTACATAAATAACAGAATCTTCTTTATAAACTGAGCAAAAGCACTGATCAAGACAGAAATTATCTTTCTTTTTTCTTTGGAGCTTACTTACTAATGGAGATAAATTAAGACAGTACTATCCAATAAAGACAATATTGGGCTGTAATGAATAGTAAAGAGTAATTGATGAGATACTGTTACTTATGAACATACTACCTTAATAAATTCTGAAGGAAGACTTCTGAAATCACATTTGAATTGACATCTAAAGGATGAGAAGGCCCTATTTTGCAAAACAAAAACAAAAACACATGGTGGTTTTCATATAGTGCTTTAAATGTAAATTGGCAATGTCATAAGAACAGATAAAATATTATATGGTTGATTCTAATAGGCAGGGAAGGTATTATTTAGTAACTTATTAGTCATATTAAGAATTTCTAGTGCCTGACTGATAGTAGAGAGTGTAAGGTGCTTGCCTTGCATGGCTGACCTGGATTTGATACCCAGAACCCCATTTAATCCCCAGAGTCCCACCAGGAGTGATCTCTGAGCATAGAGCCAGGAGTAAGCTCTGAGCACCTCTGTGTGTGGTCCCAACCACTCCCCAAAACAAACAAAAACGAAATGTTAATATTATTCTAAAGATTAAAAATTGTGCTGGGAGGATAATACAGGATTAGAACACTCAATTTGAATGCAGCTCATCCCTATTATATCTCTGACACTACAAGGTTCAGGAGCACCACCTGAATACTCCCTGAGCACAGAGGTAAGGGTATCCCCCAAGCCCCTCTGATGTGTACCAGTCTCCCTGTATTCCCCAAAGAAAATGTCAGGCACGGTATGAACTCATTTAAAATAGATTTCAGCATATTAATACAGTTAATAGTATGAATATGCATTAAACCTCAAACTGGGTTTTTCTGCAAAAAAAAAAATTAAAACAGTTTATAGAAGTTATTACTGAGCAGAAATCTTAAGGAGGATTTAAATTTACTTGGGGAAGTCTCCAAGCACTGAACAGGTTGTCCGGGGGTCATCCTGAGGTGGCGCTCACCCAACTGTACCAGATAATCGAATGCTGGAGCCAGCAATGTGGTAATACTTGGGGCTACCAGTCAAACTCAGCAGTGCTGGCAGAGGAGAACATGTGGTATAGGTCTTTGCACAAATCCAGCAATTCTTCCAAAATAACTTCTTTTTTTTCAGATAGAGATTTCCATGGGCTGAGTATGTTTTGTGTGATGAAGGCTCAGGTTTGATGCTTGTCTATTTCTGCAAGCACCATCAGAAATGGCCCTCAGTCATATTAATAAGTGGGTACAAAGTTAACCCTACTATGTGCTAGATTATTTGAAATACATTAAGGATTCAAGAGTTAAAAAGACAAACTCACTGATTAAAATTGACCTTAACAGTAGTTACTGTCTGTTCAAGGAGATGTACAGTAAATAAGCATGTTAGATCATTTGTCATTTCCTGCAGACCAGCATTAGTGGAGTGAAAGGGAGAAAATATATTAGGCAGTCTAACATTTCAGTGAGGCAAATGAGAGCAAAATCACTCACTAGAAATGGCTCAGTCCTTCTGTTGACACATTGCTCACTGATTCCGGGGGGTTATCTAGAGAAGAGTATCACCTGTACTCAACCTGTGGTAGGTTTTGAAGAAGCAACTAATTGGAGGTTATTAATATTGGGGAAATACCTCCTTTTTTCTTTTGTTTTAATATGCCATATATCCACTGAATATAGAGAGGTGTTGGGCTTGAAGCCACCGTGTTCCCTTAATAGTCAAACTGCTTTCCCTAAGAGTAGACCTATAGTGCCTTGTCAGATTGGTCCCTTTACACCAGAATTTAATTTATAGGGACACTGGGCAGGGGTTATAGTAATCATATTAGGGCAGAAAATATCCAAAGCTGCGCTTCCAGCCATCACTGGCTGCAGTGAGTCTACTGATTAGAGCTCTGAAACTCCAGACTGGGGAGAGAGGCTGCAACTGGGAACATCCCCTGATTTTGCAGGACCCGGGGCTGGCCCCTTTTGCAAGTTTCCCGAATTGGGGTCAACAGCTGCATCAAAATTGAAGCAACAATCTCTGGCCCAATGATTTCCCCTCTTACATTGGGGACAGGGCCCCAGAGGTGCAAGTCTGGCTCAGCAATCTCTGGCCCAGTGATTTCCCTTCTTACACCTGGGACAGGGCACAGGAGCTGTTCTCACAGTAGCACGGTTGGGAGACGCCCTGCAATCTTTATGAAAGTGGCCTGGTTTTCCACAATTAAAACATCTTTTCTGAACTTGTAAGTCATAGACCTCCACAAGCTTCAATTAATCTTCACTTCTGACTAAGAAGTCCTTTCTTGATGGAATACTTTGAGGAGCAGTTCTCTGTCCACTGTATTTGTTGTGGATTAAAATGGGGTAAGAGCAGTCAGGAGTGTCCCTGAGCACAGAGGTGGGGAGTCACCCTGAGAACAGTTGGGTAGTCCAATTTCTACACCTCATCTCCAATTTAAAATAAGGTAAGACAGAAAGTTATTTTAATTTGAATGACTGTTTAAAATATTGAAGGACTGAGGATATGGTTCAACTTTATAGCACCTGTCTTGCATTTGTGAGGCCTTTGGATTTAGTTCTAACACTGCTAAAAATGAATAAATAAGATTTTGGAGTAGTCTATTGATAAGACAATAATAAAGACCTTGCTGTTAGCCTCAATTCACTTGATACTCTGGGGTGAGGCTATTTGAAAAGCAGAGTTAGCAGACAGCAAGTGTCACAGATAAGAGTTATCAGAAATAGGAAATGAGATTAAAAAATAGACTGGGAATATAAGTAAAGACATTATGATCATGTTTAGGATAGTTCAACAGGAGAGAAATGACTTACCTTTTATTAAAAATCACACTGGATTACTGTGATATTTATTAGTTTATTAGTGATGGTGTAAAGAGATAGCATTCAGATCTATATTCCAGCCTGCATTCTGATGGGTTGAATTTGGGAGAGGAGGAGACAGAAATTGGATGACCTACAGATGGCCCACAGAGAGGTGTGAATGAATAAAAATGTGAAAGGAGGCAGATTTGTAGTCTAGGTAAGAAGATAAAGTTGTGGTATGTTAAGTTTAAGGTACTAGATTTTTAGTTGACTTGTATATAGTTTGAGTAACATCATTCAGAGTAGAAGTGGGAATAACATTTGAGAGTCCCATCTCTGTGTCTCTGGGTGTTGAGATCTGGGTGTTTGCATTGGGAAATGGTAAAATGGAAGTCAATGGTGATCTTCACAGACAGATTCACTGCAGTCACAGGCAGGAAAACCTTGTGGAAAGCAGTCAAGGAGAATGGAATCAGCCGGGTGACAGGAGGGAAATGGGAGACATTGGTGGTGGGAAATGTACACTGGTGAAGGGACAAGTGTTGGAACAACGTATGACTGGAACCCAATTATGAATAACTTTGTCACTGTGTAATCACATGATGATTAAAAAATAAAGAAATCATTAATTTCAAAAAAGGGAAATGGGAATCAGGGACCTTAGTGAACGAACAGCAGAGTTAGGCAGCTTTGCCCAGTGCTGTGGCTGCCCAGGTCCGATCCCCTGAACCCCACATGGTTTTCAAGCCATGCCAGGCGTGACTCCTGAGCACACGTCAGGAGTAAGTCCTGAGGACTACTCTGTGTGGCCCCCAAACTAAAATACATGAAAATAAGATAAAAGGGAAAGGCAATAAAGTTCAAAAAAGAAAAACAATGCAAGTTGTGTGTGTGGGGTGAGGGGTGAGGGGGTACACATGCACATTTGCATTTGATCCACAGAAAATATTTCTATTTTGAAGTTGCAAAGAATTGTTTTTACTAAATTACATCTCCCACCTCCTGCTTTCAGACGAGATCGGGCGCGTTCAGGGTGGTATGGCCGTAGAGCACCTCTCGCTTTCAGATGAGAGATCTGAAATGTAATTGAGTTGGTTAGCCAGTCAAGTGTTTTAGTTATACATATCAGAATGTAGGCAGTCCTACACTCTATACATTCTGTGCCTTGGTAAAACGTATTAAATATTTTTTTCTAAGGCTAATGTTTCCTATTTGGATGCCGTAAGCTAAACATATTAATATAATTTATGTAAACACTTTGTTTAGAGCAGCATCCAATTTCTATGTCAGAATATATAATTAAAACACTAGAGGGAAAAATTAATTGGTATTTAAGTAATTGCTTTGGGCATATACAGACTACTATTATTAGACTCTTTCCACATACATTATCTCAATTGATACAGAAAATTATTGTAGGAATGTCCTCTAGAGCTTTAGGTTTCTTATTCAAACTCACAGCTAATTCCAGACAAGGAATTTGATTGCAAATCTAACATCAGATTCTGACTCTGCTGTGAAATCTTAGTTCTTGATTTAAAATTACCAAGAAGCTTAAAAGTGGCAATCATTTCTGCCCTGTGTGACAGCAATCAAAACTTTCTAGGACTTCAGAATAAATTAAAACCCAATAATTACAGATCTAGGAAATATACATGTAAATTAGATCAATGTTTTTTGTTTTCCTAGGGAGTGGTTGAATAAGTAAGTATAATACTTGATCTAATAATAAAGTGAATATCATATTGAATTTTTTATGATTTTTTGATATTTTAATAGAAATGCAACTGTATATAACTAATATATTTAGATCAATATACATAAATATGCACAATTGTGAATTCTGCAAAATTCTTGCTATTGATCAGAATAGCCAGAGAATAGACTTTTAATAAAATTTTTTATTAATAATAACATATTGACAGTTATTTTGGAATTGATATGTGACCAATACAAAGATTAATACATTTATTTAGGGCTATTTAATATAGTAATTTAAAGCTATATTGTAGTAACTATTATAAATATAATGTCAAACTGATTATGCATTTCAAAACTATGGCAACTATTACCTAGGAAACCACAAAAATATATCATCTTGAGCAGAATTTATTAAATAAAATGTACATATTTAGATTCTTTCTATGGAAATACGTAAGAAAAAAATTTGAGTTAAAATTATTTGGATTTTGTAAACAGATTTGAAATTACCTTTTGCATAAGGTAAAAATGTTTTATATAAGGTAAAAATAAATAAAATGAAATGTGATTATGATTGATACTTGATCACAATTTCCCCCTAAGAATTTACATTTTTCACAAGAAAAATGTGAGCGAACACACATTTCGGAGCGAACACACCTAGCTGTGTTCAGGGCTTATTCCTGCTGTGTGCTCAGGAATCACTCCTGGTAGTACTCAGAGGACAATAGGTAGCGCCAGGTCAGCCTGGCAAAACAAGAGTACAGGCGATCTACCAGGGAGGTAGATTGGCCACTCAGGCTTGAAGGGCAGGGGTTTGCCCAGACCAAGAGGAAATCAAAGGTGCGTAAGAAACAATGGTTTCAATACAAGAGGAGCATAAATGAAAACAGCAGCAGACCACAGCAGGCCACACCAGAGCACAGCTGTGAGAAACACATGCATTCTTGTCTGCAAATACTCAGAGTCCCAGAGCTCAATGACAACCTCACCTTTTCCACTGAGAATCTGAGTTTCTGCTGTACTTTCATTCTCTTTGATTTTTTTGTAACACAGAAAGGTTTCCTATTTCGTCACAGGTATCACACTTTGAAAATAACTTCCGCTTTACCAAAAGCATAAAATTTTATAACAAAACTTTTCTCTTTTATGTACTTGTAATAAACAACGTACGTCTGAATTAAAAAACAAACAAACAAACAGACAAAACCCACTTCATACCATTGTAAAGCACAGATTTACAGAAAGGTCACAGTGCCATTTCCGAAATAGCAGTCATCCCTCTTTCCTGGTAGACTGCATGTTGGTACTTGTTTACCAACAGCACCTTTAGACTCATTCTGGTCAGCTGTCCACATAGGTAAATTTGTTGAGATGCTTAACTTCAGAATTGTGATCTGCTTTCTTATAGTATATAGACTGAACCCTGCTTTCTTAGACTCTCTTCCCACAACAACTCAAATCTCAAATCCCCCAATGGATTCTAATATGTTCTAAGTCCCCAAATATCTGCTCCATTTTTAATGAGTAATAACTTGTTCAACAACATGTGTTTCTGGTGGTCTTATAGATGGGACTGGTACGTCTAGCTCAGTCATCCAACCAGAGTAGAAAAATAAAATCATTTACAACACTATTTTTCTAAGACTAAGAGTTTTCAGTAAGAAAGACTTCTTCCACTAGAACACCTTTTTTTCCTTTCTAGATTACATAACTCCTTACCCTTGTATTTCTATCTGTATCTTTATGTTTTGCTTATACAGAAGCGTGTGGTTATGAGTATCATGTATTTCATTTTCTTGCAATGACTTTTGTACATTATTTGATTTTGTTTGGGGGACACATCTGACTGTTATTGGAACTTAATCCTGATTTTGTGCTCAGGGGTCATTCCTGGCAGGGCTTGGGGAACCATACAGGGTGCCAGGCACCAAACCCAGGTTGGCCATGTCTAAGACAAGCTCCTTACCATATATGACAGGATCCAGACCCTGTCATCCATGGCTTAATGCAAAGCTCCAGTTCTCAAAATAAGCTTGCACTTTTTCTTACTAGATCTATATACTTATACATATGTATCTATATATATGGATATCCACCCACAATGGAATAGAAAAAATATATATATATATACCCACAGTGCAAGAAAACAAAAAGAGTTACCATGATATTCCTGTCTGCCCAATTTAGTTGCTAACTGTCCACCCACTGTTCTTTCCTTTGTGCATTATGCCTGTGCTGCAGTTTGAGTGATCAGATTAAGTGACAGGCTAATTTAGCTTTTATTTATTTATTTATCTATTTATTTTGTAGGCTTCTAACTTGAAAATCTGCTACTTCTGATTCCTTTAGACATTTTTTTTTTCTCGTGGAAAACTGCATTATTCTTGCCACTTACTACTGTTTGATAATTTATACAATATTTGCTTACATATTCATACATGTCTGACTAATTTTATTATAACAATTTAATTCATGTGTCTGTATTCTATGACTTGAAATCCCTTCTTCTCTTGATATAGTTGCATAGCAACATCTGCAAGCTGTGAACACCAAAATAACTTGTTATGGGGTGTTAGAAGAAAGATATTCAAGAATCGTTGAATAGGAGTTCCATATAATATATATATATATATACACATACATATATATATATATACATACATAACAGTTGGGAGAAACACATTAAAAGAAGAATGAATGAAATCTATCATCAATCAGAAAAAGAAATCCAGAATTCTGAATTAAATGCTTTATTTTTGTTTATTTATTTTGGTCCACTCCCAGATGTGCTCAGGATTTGCTCCTGGCTCTGTGCTCAGGGATCACTCTTGGCATGGCCTGAGGGACCATATGCAGTTCCAGGGATTGAACTCGGGTTGTCTGTATGCAAGATAAGCAACTACCTGTGGTGCTATCTTTTGCGGCTCCAAATGAAGTGTTTTAGACAGCTTGATAAATCTACTGGCATGTTTATTGATTGATTGATTAATTTCATTTATTTATCTATTTATTTTTAGTTTATTGAATCACCATATGGAAAGTTACAAAGCTTTCAGGCTTATGTCTCAGTTATACAATGCTCGAACACCCATCCCTTCACGAGTGCACATATTCCACCACCAAAATCCCCAGTATACCTCCCACCCCCTACTGTTGTAGCTGATAAATTTCACTTCACTTTCTCTTTACCTTGATTACCTTCCATATTTCAGCACAAAACTCACTATTGTTGTTGCAGTTTCCCTCCCCAAAACAGTCCTGCTGACAAGGAAGCATTTGATAATTAGCTTTCCATTGCTGAGAATGAAGAGATATGAAGTCACGCGGCTGCGATAGCTGCATTTGGGAGTTCTGGATTTTAGTATTTTAGTAACTAATTCGAGGAGATTTATGTTAGAAATTGCATCATTTCCCTTCCTGGGGCAGCATGGGGCTATGGGTTAGTTCTCAGTCTAGAGACACTGCTGCAAGCAGCTGTTGGTACCAAAAGTAATCTAGCTGGCCTCCGGATCATGGTAAATAAGCAGCAGAGCGGCTGCACAAATGTGTGGCCACCCATGTTGCATCTCAGTGGAGAGCACGCCAGCACAAGATTGCCCGAGCGTCCCGCTGTTACAAGTTCATCCCTCTTTTTTTTTTTTCCTTCCCGAGCCACCAAGTTCGTACTTCCTTAATAGTCCTTATAAAATGGCGGATGCCACGCCGTTTTATCCCAAAAAGGGAAAAAAAATCGAGAAAGGAAGACTTTTCCCCTCTTTGGCCAGCGTTGGGCTAAGGCTTAGTTCACAGTGTAGAGACATTGCTGTAAGCTGCTGCTGGTACCAAAAGTAGTCTAGCTGGCCTCCGGATCGTGGTCGATCAGCAGCAGAGCAGCTGCACTAACGTGTGGCTACCTGGGTCACATCTGATTTCATTTTTTTAATAAAGTAGCTCACAATATTTGATTGCATTTATTATTCAAACACCAATCCCACCAGCATTACACCTTCCCACCACATTTCAGATGTTTCCATCCTGAACCCCAACCCCTGCCCCAAAGCAGAACTGAAATAATATTTTTCATATTTTTTGTTACGAAAAACTGCTGCAAATGCTCCAAAAGAGTTTCCTTAGAGGAAAGAGTGTGAATATTGTTGTATTTCATCCAGGGGCCATTAAGTCTTGTCTCTGGCCATTCCACCCTGAATGCACCAAATCTTGTCTACTGGCATATTGGATTGATTTTTGAGCTAGGTCAGGGAAAATGGCTTAAAGGTAGAGAGTATTGAATTCAACCTTCACTCCTGACACCTGCCCAAGTACTGAGCCATGGGATTGGCATCCCTTGTTATCACTGGGAGTGATCCCCAGGTCTAGAGCACCACTGAGGAGTACTTCCCACCTTCAAAATATTTTGCTCTTTGTTGAAAGCATAAGTTTTAATGTTTGACTGGAGTTTTAAATGGTGTGAGGGGAAACATAAAAGGTTTGTTTTTATTTTTAAAATGCAGAGTCCTGGGGTCTGAAGCGATAGCACAGCGGCTAGGGCGTTTGCCTTACACTCAGCCAAACTGGTTTCGAATCCCAGCATCCCATATGGTCCCCTGAGCACCGCCAAGGGTAATTCCTGAGTGCAGAGCCAGGAGTAACCCCTGTGCATCGCTGAGTGTGACTCACAGAAGAAAAATAGTGTCCTGTTTCACATGGGGGGGCCCAGAGGGGTGTGAGAGCCCTCTCCGTCCCCAACGGACCCAACTCCAGCAGCCAAACACCTCCAGAACCCAACTGCCGCCACGCTCAAGTCTGCTCCCACATGCTCAGGCCGAGCCTCATATATGAGTAAACATATTCCTGACCCGCACATCATAAGACACTCCCTACCAATTTTCCATAACTACCACATCACATCTGATAGCAGGCAACAAATCATAGAGGGAAATATACATATATATACACACATATGCATATACACATATTTTCAATATATATAACAAAGCTCACATCAGCCAAACTTTGTTAGTGATATCCTACAGAATATCTTAATGGCTCCTGCCAAAATAGAACAATCTTCATACTGTTTCCTATATGGACACTTTTTTGTAAGCATGTTCAGCAGTTCTTCATAACAGACAATATGAAATATATTATTTCAGTTGTGTTTTGGGACAGGGCTTGGGGCTTGGGATGGAAACATCCTGAATTTGGTGGTGAGAAGGTGTAATGGTGGGGGGATTGGTGCTTGAATATTAAATGTAATCAAATATTGTGAACTAACTTGTAAAATAAAAAAATAAATAAAATGTAGAGTCCTTCACTAGTATATTGAAACAACAATTCAATTACACATGATATTTTTGGGAGGAGGCACACTTGGCTCTGCTCAGAGCTTACTCCTGACTCTGTGCTCAGTAATGACTTCTGACAGTGCTCAGGAGACTATATACTGTGCCAGGGATGGAACCTGGTTGACTGTGTGCTAGGAAAGCACCTGCCCACTGTACTATCTCTCTGGTTCCCACATAAGATTAAGACATTGACGGTATAGATGTACCAGCCACAGGCACACAGTGAAAAGAGGCTGTGGAGATGGCTCAAAGGTCAGGAGCATGTAGCTTGTATGTGTGTAGTCCCAAACTTGATCCCTGACATCCCATGGCCCCCTCCCTGAGTACTGCTAGGGTGGCCCTGACAACCTTCTGCTGAGTGTGAGCAGTCTCAGTGCTGGGCCCAGCATTAAAAGATCTAAGCTGCTTGATTGAATATGGCTGGAAATGCCCCAAAGCTTCCCTAAGCATGGCCTGGGAGCTTCCTCCCAACCCTCACGGAAAAAAAACAACAACAAAAAAAAACCTAGTGCCAAAAATTCCATAAAATATATTAAATTTGTGTTATCTGTTTTGGCCACAACTGGTAGTGTTCAGCACTTATTTCTGGCTCTGTGCCCAGGGATCCTGCCTGGTACGGCTCTGGGAGACCACACAGGGTGCCAGCATTGACCCTGGGTTGGCTGTGTGCAAGGCAAACCCAATACCTGCTGTATATATACTCTCTCTCCAGCCCCAAAGTAGATTAAATCCTATGTTCATAAGAGTTGGACTGGAGCGATAGCACAATGATAGGGCATTTGCCTTACATACAGCTGACCTGGGTTCGATTCCTCCATCCCTCTCAGAGAGTCCGGCAAGCTACCGAGAGTATCCTGCCACACGGCAGAGCCTGGCAAGCTACCCGATATGCCAAAAAACAGTAACAACAAGTCTCACAATGGAGACGTTACTGGTACTCGTTCGAGCAAACTGATGAACAATGGGATGACAGTGCTTCAGTACTTACAATTCACAAGAGTCGATAATATTCTGGTTTAAGTCTTGGATCTGACAGAAAATACTAAGAGAGCTGGTAAAGTGGAATTGTACTTGCCTTACTGTGGACTGTGGGTTTGACCTCCAGTACCCATATGATTCCTTGAGAACTGCCAGGAGAAAGCCTTGAGACTGCTGGGTGTGGCCCCCAACACAAAAGAAAAAGTAAAAGATCAGTGATGTCATTCAAATAACTTTGTATCTTTGAATACAGAGTTCAACAAGCTAGGTACCTGTGAAACCTAAGTACTCATTACAAAGATAATTTATTCATTCAGAATAAAATCAGAGGTTTGGGAGGTTCATCCTGAAGGAATTTATATGGAAAATTTGGACATTTTTTTCCTTCCTATTCAAATAGATTTCTATCCATAGAACTTGTAGTGTTGACTACCTAAATTTTATATCCATCATCTGCCTGTTGGCCCAATTGAAATATATGCACACAGATTAACTATATGAGGCAATATTAAATTGTCCTAGAAGTCAGACAATAGCTATCAAAGTAGAGGGGAAGGGCTTTACACATACTCTCAGTTTAACTTGCAACTTGATATTCACTAATTTCAGTAATTCAGTAATATTCACTAATTCAGTAGTCATTGTTTGATTTGTGCTTTTTATCTAAAAAAAAGCACAAATGGTGTTTTTTTAAAGCAATGTATAATTGTACCCCTAAACCAAATATGGTGTTTTAACCATTGTCACCTTAATAAAAAAAAATCAGTGTAGTTTGTTGCTTTTGATATAAATTGCAGCATCTACTTTCAAATCTGTATTTTTCATAAATATGTTTATATGATCTTTTGAATTTTGAAAGTGATAATAATAGATATATCCCATTTCTGTCATGTGGTAATTTTCTACATCATTACATCTATATTTCTTCATTTTTCTTTTATAATAGCTATGCAGAGTTTATAAGTTTGTTGTGACAATTAGAATGATTTAAAGTTATAGTATATAGTACATACATTTTTAGTTAAAAACATAATACTTTCCTGGTGAATATCTCCTTTTTGTTATTATCTTTTATCCCTAATAATACTTAACACAATACATATGTATTTATGCCATCTTTCTTTTGCTGTTGTTATTCAGTGATGTATGTATTTTTCTCTTTTTGCTCTAATTTTTTCATGCTTAGTGTATTAAATTTACAACTATGTTTATTATAATTATTAATTTTGGGGGGTGTTTGATGATACTCCTCAGGGGTTACTCCTGGTTCAGCATTGAAGAATTATTCCTGGTAGTGATTGAGTGTCCATACAGCATGCTGGAGAACGAACCTGACTCAGCCATGTGCAAGGCAAGTGCCCTATCCACTGTACTATCTCTCTTCACTTGTATCACTTGTAGTCCCATTGATCTTCAATCTGCTCGAGTGGGCGCCAGTAACATCTCCATTTTTCCCTGTCTCAAGCTATTGTAGCCCAATGATACCTGCTCGCTCCAGGAACAGAAAGAGCCTCAAATCGTTCACTCAGAGATTTGACGAAGAAATCTGACCATCTAGTTGGTGGGCGGCCACGAGGTCTTCTGACGTCACATGGAATCCAGTCTGTAACAGCTCTAGTCCAATGGTCGTCTCTGAATTGCATTACAAGACCGGCCCATCTGATTTTTGATGCCTTGGCAAATGAGACACAATCCCTGATTTTTGACAGTCGACAGAGGTCAGAACTCCGGATTCCTTCTCTCACTTGAGTGAGACATGATATTCCCAGCATAGCTCTAGTCACAATTATTGATAATTTTAATTTATTTTCACAATTATGTTTTGTGCTATTTTTCCCCACATTTCTCTTCTCAGTGTTCTATTGAATTTATATAATTATTTTGTGTCTTTTAATTATGTCTACATTAAAGGAAATTATTTACTACCCTTATTATTTGCTTCCTTTAAAATTTAGGCAGATAAAGTGTAAAGAAGCCAGAGTTTATGCTTTCTTCTCAAGCAGTCTAATGACTTAGGCTGTGTTCTCTTTAGTAACCCCCAGCATATCTATCTCCTTATCATTGTGGTGAAATATTTTTAGTTTTTCCTTGATTTCATGTCTCCTAAAGTAATTACTATTCTTGTTTATAGTCATTTTTATAGTCATTGCTTTCTTGGTAATTTTGTCAACATCATACAACAATTTATTCATACTTTTTATTTGAATTATTACATTTTTACTCTATTAATGTTTTAATTTCTGTATATTTTATTTGATTCTTCTCCTAATGTTCCTAGATTTTTATGTCTATTTTTTAAAAATCAGGGTTTTCACTTCCTCTTTTATATACCTAATCAGTTAATTTTAGTTAGTATTTTATGTATTATTATTCTAATACCTGAAGTTGTAGCTCTCTCACCTGCTGTTTGGAGCATCTGCTGATTCTTACTCTCTATGGATGTTTTCCCTCTGTGTGTTCCAATTTTGGATTGCTTATCCTCAGCAGGAAATTTTCTGTTGCCAGAATTTAGGGTACCTCCTTCAAGAAAAAAAGTTTTGCACTTATTTATACCAAGATTCTTAATGATTTACCAGCCTCCCGGCAACATATTACATTAATTTCAAAGCTTTGGGGAATTTGAGCCCAGAAACTGGTAGAACTCAAATATTAAACTTGATGAGGTCAGATACATGTTCATAAATTCTTTGTAGATATTGGCTTTTCTCTTATAACAAGGCAGGCTAGAAAAAGAGATTAGCTAACTCTTTTTTTTATTACCATGGTAATATTTTAATTCATTATAATTTCTCATTATGGTGCTACCACGGAGTGGCTTAATTTTATGGGAGATAGCAAGAGTAGTTAATATATAAAGCTCTTGGTTGCAATGTACTAACCCAAATGCATCACCAAATTGGTGTTTAGGATTCTGTATTTTAGGTCATCTTACATTTTTGAATTGTACTACTTTTTTCTGAAAAAAAAAAGAAAAGAAAAAATTGAGGCCCCCATAGCCATGCCACTGGACACCACACCAAGCTGTTTTCACTCAAAGCGCCCCAGAGGGGAATGGGTGAGAAGCCTTCTAGCCCTAAGGGACCCAGTCCCAGCAGCCTACCTCCACTATCCAACTGCCACCATGCTCCAGGCCACTTTCTGGACCAGGAAATTATAAGACACTTCATACCCATTTTCCATAATTACCACACCATATTTGATGGAGTTCAGACAGTAGGCAACAAATCATAGAGAGTAATATGTATATACATACATACATACCTCTTGGAGAGCCCGGCAAGCTACGGAGAGTATCCAGCCCATATGGGGAGAGCCTGGCAAGCTACCCATGGCGTATTCAATATGCCAAAAACAGTAACAATAGATCTCATTCCCCCAGTCCTGGAAGAGCCTCCAATCGTTGCGAAAGATGAGTAAGGAAAGGCTGCTAAAATCTCAGGGCTGGAAGGAATAGAGACATTACTGGTGCCTGCTGAGTAAATTGACGAACAACGGATGAGAGTGACAGTGACAGTGGCTACTTTTTAAAAATTTCTTTGAATTTTATTAGTCTTTTAACTCTCAGTTATTTCTAAAGTGCTTCTAATATTTTTCATATGTGCTTAGGTGAATGTAGTTTTTTTTTTTTTTTTAATTTTTTATTGTGGAAAGTTACAAAGTTACAAAGTTTTCAGGTTTAAATCTCAGTTATACAATGCTCGAATACCCATCCCTTCACCAGTGCTCATATTCCACCACCAAGAATCCCAGTATAGCTCCACCCCGCCCCCTCACACCCCAAACACCCCCACGCCCCTAGCCCCCCCACCCTAAACCCCCCCCCGCCTGTGTAACTAATAAATTTCACTTTACTTTCACTTTGATTGCATACAATATTTCAACAAAACTCACTATTATTGTTTGGAGAGTCTCTCCCCTAAAGTCAGACCTGCTGAAAAGGAAGCATTAGGTAATTTGTTTTCCATTGCTGAGGATGAAGAAGTGTGAGGTCGAGTGACCACACTTAGCGGCCTCTCAGTTTTGGGTTTCTGTAATTTAGTATTTTAGTAACTAAGTCCAGAGAGATATCTGCCAGAAGTTGCATCGTTGCCAACTTGTACTTCTCAGTTACATTATATTCCACATATGAGTGCAATCTTTCTATGTCTGTCTCTTTCTTTCTGACTCATTTCACTCAACATGATACTTTCCATGTTGATCCACTTGTATGCAAATTTCATGACTTCATGTTTCCTGACAGCTACATAGTATTCCATTGTGTAAATATACCAGAGTTTCTTTAGCCAATCATCTGTTTTCGGGCACTCTGGTTTTTTCCATATTGTGGCTATTGTGAACAGAGCGGCAATGAACATGGAAATGCAGATGTCATCTCTACTATACCTTTTTGCCTCTCCGGGATATATTCCCAGGAGTGGTATTGCTGGGTCAAATGGGAGCTCAATTTCTAACTTTTTGAGAATTGTCCATATTGTTTTCCAAAAGGGCTGAACCAGTCGGCATTCCCACCAGCAGTGAAGGAGAGTCCCTTTCTCCCCACATCCACGCCAACACCGGTTGCTTTTGTTTTTGGGGATGTGGGCCAGTCTCTGTGGTGTGAGATGATATCTCATTGTTGTTTTGATCTGCATTTCCCTGATGATTAGTGATGTTGAACATTTTCTCATGTGCCTCTTAGCCATTCGGATTTCTTCTTTGGAAAAGTTTCTGTTCATTTCATCAGCCCATTTTTTGATCGGGTTGGCAGTTTTCTTCTTGTGGAGTTCAACCAGTGCATTGTATATCCTTGTTATCAACCCTTTATCGGATGGATACTGCATAAATATCCTTTCCCATTCTGTAGACTGTCTTTGTATTTTGGTCACTGTTTCTTTTGAGTTGCAGAAGCTTCTTAGTTTGAGATAGTCCCATTTATTTATCTTTGTTTTCACTAGCTTAGCCAGTGGCGTGTCAGCTTTGAAGATACCTTTGGCTTCAATGAGGTGAATGTAGTTTTAAGGCTTTTAGATGTTTAGTTGACCATGATAGAAGAAATAAGTGTACATTCGTGGACAGTAGAGAGTGAACTCATAAAATAGTAGATTTATAATGGTAGTGATATGTTTTTATAGTACTTTTTCCATTTTATCTATGCTGTTCTTTATAACTCCCACACATTATACTAATGTGCAAAAAATTCTCCAGTATATTCCATTGCTCTTGAAATAAATTTCAATCCTTTTAACATGTCTTTCACAGACTTTCATTATCTGGCTTCTTCTTGCTCATTTATGTATGAAGGCACCATGTATGTTGGCATAAAGAGAAGGAAATGTCAGTGAGTTTTTTGTTTGTTTGTTTTTTGCTCTAGGTATTGACAACACATTTACAAACTATGGAATTAAATGATAAAAAATAAAGGTGAATAAATATTTAGACAGATATTGTATAGCAGATTATGACTCCACTAAGGCTGTGGCATTATGGGACTATGAGTCCTTGGCCCTTCATAGGAAGGATATGTGACGGAAATTCAATACAGAATGGCAATAACTAAATGTTTTTGCGGGAACAAAAAAAGATCATGAGGTATAATATCCTCTGGAATTACCTGCATCCCAGGCTAGGGTATTTGTTTTCTTTCTTTCACTTCATATTTTTTGCTTCTTCCTCTGGAGAAGCCTGCATTCAAACTTAAACATATTATTTTTTATTTCTTTTATTATAAATTCTTCAAAACAATGGGAGCTAATGTGAATATCAGCAAACCAAATGGGAAGCTAGAGACATTTGTATTGATATCAGAAACAATAAAATCCAGAGAAATAAATTCAAGGAAGATAAAATTCAAGACATATTGAGTGATAGCGAATTCCTCTATTGAAAATAAGGAAGAAACTATTTTAAAGGGTCAAAAAATCCAGTATAATCAGAAAGTTTTTCTTTTATGTAAGTTATCTGGGTTTTTGCAGGATTATTTATAGGCTTATAAATGAATTTTTAACAAGCATAGAGATATCAACCCCTCTTCACACACAACCTCAATAACAATCTGAACAGACCTAAAACAGGTGAAGTGGGAGTGTGGCCAAGTTCTTACCCTCAACGCAGTTTGGGCCTCAGAATTACCATTCTGGCACACAACTATTTGGCTTCAATGATTCAGGGAAGCACATTGGAGCTGAGATTTGGTGGGTGAGGGTCATTAGGCAAATACACAGGAGATGAACGTTGGCTCAGAGAGGAGGAAAAAAAAAATGATACCTTTCTAAATAGTCCACTCACACTTCTTCTCCCCTGAGCTTTCTCTCCCACGTCTGCATGCTGGTAGAAAATGGGCCATGGAAGTCATCATGAGGGGAAGGCTGGTCGTCTCCTAGGGTGCTCATTCCAAAGGCACGAAGCAGCAGCAGTTGCAGGAGGCCGGAGCCTGTAAAGTAATGAATCTTCCTCTGCTATACTTCTTGATTTCGTTCTTGGTTTTAGACTTATTTATGACTGGGGAGTTAAGATACAATATGATATTTGTCACCATAATTAAAGACAGTTATTTAAACTGTCATGATGGTTGCATTTGACATATGCCCACCTCCCTGGTAATGATATTCCATGTTAAATAAGGCTCCTGAGTACTGTATATGCACAGGAACAAGGGTCAGAATTTAGGGCTCTTCTGAGCTTCGGTGGCCACCATGATCACACAGAGCCGCCAGTTTCAGTCACAAGCAGCTGAGGAAGTTTCCAAGGTGATATGTGAAACACTGCAGAGATTATTCCACAAGGATCCACCAAAATAATCAATTTTTTCTTTGACAGGTCTGTGAAGAGGACTGAATGATGTAAAGGATTCAGAAATAGAACTGATGATAACTGAAATTTTTGGAAAAATTTTCAATGTTCTTATTGGTATATAGAAATGTTTGAACTTCCACCAAGGAGTAATATAGCAATTAAACTGAAGGAAGCAGACTAATCTTGCTCAAATCTTATGTACAAAAGATATTGTTACAAATGGCCCAGCATCACAAGGTTGAATTTGCCTTTTGGGGGAGTTGGGAGTGCGTGAGTATGTTAACTTTCACTCTAGGTCAATAAATTAATAAAGATTGATTTATTGACCTAGCTAAAAGTCTCTGTGCCTGTGTCTGTGTGAATGGCAGAGTTGGAACCACAGGTCTTGAAAAATTATAGATATGTTTCATAGGTCAAAGTCAACAATAGGTATTTAAGCCCTCCAACATATTACTTTAAGGTATATTTTGGCTGTATATAATAAGGATTGTCATGGGACAAAAAGACTGGAAGGATTCTGTATGAGTTTCAAGAGTTCAAGACAGAGACAAACATAAAGATAGCAGTAAGGACAATGTTAGGGTCATTTAGGTGTAGTTTAGGGGAATGAAAGGCATCAAGACAGTTTCATGTGGTCTTCTAAATCAGTATTCTTTCTCCTTCTAAATCAGTATTCTCTGTCCTTCAGTTTCGGCATGCAGATGGGTTTTTTGAAGGGCAGGGAGTAGGGCCTTAACTCTGCTGGTTTGCAGGGTTTCTTTCCATTCAGGCATTAGGAAGAAAAGTTCATTTTTCCAGCTCCTTATTTTAGTTATTGATATCACTGTATCACTGTCATCCCATTGCTCATTGATTTGCTTGAGTGAGCACCAGTAACATCTCCATTGTGAGACTTGTTGTTACTGTTTTTGGCATACTGAATACGCCATGGGTAGCTTGCCAGGCTCTCTGAGAGGGGTGGAGGAATCGAATCTGGGTCTGCCACATGCAAGGCAAATGCCCTACCCGCTGGTAAGGGAAATAAAAATGAGAGAAGGGCTCAGCTAGATTTTGTGTAGTATATGCCTGCCCTAAAGGATCACATTTCAAACATACGTTTCACTTTGTCTTGAGTTTGCTTGCTTTGCCTAGCCTTGTCTAGTTCCGGCTACTAAATATTACTCATCTATTACTGGAGTGAAGGGGACAATGTGTCCCTGGAACAGAGAATAAAAGATATGAATCATGACTTTTAAACTTAGACGAAAGGTCATGAACCAGATGTCAGATCACAAGTGTGGAAAAATAGTCCCTAATAAGTTTTTATAGCTTTAGTTCAGAGGTGCAAAGAGTTACAAAGAAAGCCACAGAGGAGAATTACTTGGGTCACTGTGCAGCCATCCTCACCCAGTGCTGCTTTTCTGAGAGCTTAAGATGGGTGGTCAAAATACCATGACACTCATCCACCCCCCACCCCCCTATCGCTAAGCTTAGAGATGTGAGATAAGGGAGGTTTTGTGATTCTTTCCACCAGTTGCCTAGGGACAGACTCAGTAACAGCTGTGTGGGAAAATTGGAGAAAATGACTCAAGTCCATCTACAGAAGCAGATGCTTGAGGCAAACATGTGGGGAACAACATGTTTATTAGAGGGTCAATACCTTTGAAGGGAGGAAGTGGAGGAGAAATAGGAGACAAAAGTCTAATTGTGGTGTAGCCTTCGTCAACCTTCCAAACCTAGCCTTCCAATCATGAGATTTGGATAAGAACCGTCAGAGGAACCAGGAATGTTGCCCCAGAGGCAGCACAAATGTCTTACATCTTCAAGGCCCTAGGTTCAATCCCCAGCACTGCCTAATCCGCCCAAGTACAAAGGTATAGCCGTGGCATGAGTGTCTCTTCCGGACCAAATGAGTATGTGCTTACAAAAAAGAATTCTTGGAGTCTCCTGGGTGATCTGGAATGACTGGACTTCTATGCCCTCACGTTGGTTTGTCTTTGGCTGTGGGCCTCCCACACCACATATGTGACCTCAGCCAACACAGCTTGCTGCTGCAGAGAAACTGGCAGCCCGACTGGTGGTGTCTGCTGATGACTCTCCTCACAGCAGGACCTAGGACCTTCTTTGAAGTCATTTTTGGGAGATGCTTCTTATGTCTATGCATCCTGCAAAGATAAAGAAAGCAGCACCTGGTTTCTGTTTTGTGGCTGAGAATGGTGAGAACTTGAAGTTCTTGTTGTGAAGAGAGTGGTCCAGAGCAGGATGTGTGGTTGTTTACTTCTCGAAAAGACAGAAGCTCTCAGCAGTTGCCAGTGCAACAAAAAAAGACTGTCAAAAGACCCAGCCGGAGATTGAATTTTAGTAGGTAAAAAAAATAAAACTATTTCTACATTCTACCTCTACCTCTAGATTGTGGTATTGTATAAACCTTTTGCATTTATGTAATTTATAGGGAAGTGTGTAAGATAATTGAATTAAATAAGATTGCCCCGTCTGATAAATTTAAATCCAAGATGAAGATAAAAATGAATTGTAGAAAAATTCAAATATTTAAATATTATTTTCCAGGGATTTGAGTCTTGAAAATTCTCAGCCACTTAAAAGAAATGGAAATAAATTTAATTATTGCTAGTGATTGTTATCAATATAATAGGGTTGTTTTTGGGGAAAATTTAGGCTGAATGTATCATAGAAGAAATTAATGACTAAATTTAATTTTTTTACATAATTTTCAAGTCCTATGTGTTTACTTGATAATAAGTATTGTAATTTTATTTGAATTGGCTGAAGCAATAGCACAGCAGTAGTGCGTTCGCCTTGCAGCCCGCTGACCCAGGTTCGATTCCTTTGTCCTGCTTGGAGAGACCGGCAAGCTACTGACATATCTCGCCCTCACGGCAGAGCCTGGCAAGCTACCAATGGCGTATTCGATATGCCAAAAACAGTAACAAGTCTCACAATGGAGACATTACTGGTGCCCGCTCGAGCAAATTGATGAGCAACAGGATGACAGTGACAGTGACAATGATTTTATTTGAATATGTACATACCTCAGAGCCCTTTCCTATATTATTTTCTTTTTCTGGAATGTTCCTCATCTTATTTTCACACGCCATTTAATTCCTTAATAAAATGTCACAGACAGATATTCTCTGACTATTTTAATTATAATATTTCCTTACATGCATACACTTCTCTCAGTTGTTTTTCACTATCTGGCATTATACTCTAATTTTTTCGGTCATACACACACACATACACACACAGACAGATAATCCCTCAAAATAAAAAATTATGATGGGAGGACATTCTTTTAATAATCTTTGAACCCCAATTTCTTAATATGTGATAGATGTCTAATAAACATTTATTAAATGAACCAATAATTGATACTTAAAGATTCGTCAATCCTGAAAATTCATTAAATTATTCATTATTGAGAAGAATATACAAGTTACTTTGCTTTACGGGCTGGAGTAATAGCACAGCAGTAGGGCGTTCGCCTTTGATGCGGCCGACTCATGTTCGATTCCTCCGCCCCTCTTGGAGAGCCCGGCAAGCTACCAAGAGTATCTCGCCCACACGGCAGAGCCTGGCAAGCTACCCGTGGCATATTGGATATGCCAAAAACAATAACAAATAAGTCTCACAATGAGAAACGTTACTAGTGCCCGCTCAAACAAATCGATGAACAATGGGATGACAGTGACAGTGACTTTGCTTTACATAAATGCTATAAAAATTCTTCTGTACCCATTTTAAATAATGTCTCTGAAAGGAATATTAAACTGTATAAGCACTAAAATGATCTCTAAGAATTTATTTTCAAGCAGTATCTTATTGGAAATTTTGATAAATATTTTTCTAGAATGCTGAATTAGAATGAAATACTGCCAAACTGAATACTGAACTATGCTAATCATGATTTATATTACTGTGGTTAATGCACATAACACTAACATGTTTTGTTAAACAGAGATTAAATATTTTTCAGTACAGCTTAGTAGTAGTCAGATTTAGAAATTTGTTGTTGACTGGAAAGGTCAGAAACTTAAACTAATCAACCATGGAATTTGAAAGGAGAAACATAAGTGCTAATTTATTCTTTTTCTTCTTTTTGGCCTCTTACTCCTTTCCGTTACCTGCTCTTATCCAAAGCAACTCCCCCCATCTTCTATATTTTTCCATTCTCTTCCTGCCTCCTTCTTTCATCTTTTGTGTGAAGAAATTCCACTAAATGGAACTGTGGAGAGATTTTTATTTTTAGAATGTATTTGTTAGATGACTCACACCCAGCTGTGCTCAGGGGCTACTCCTGGCTCTCTACTCAGGAGTGACCCCTGGCTGAGCTCAGGGGACCAGACGCATTGTGGGGACTGCACCAAGGGCGCTACAGGCAAGGCCTCTGTGCGATCTTTCCAGCCCCGGAGCTAGTTTTAGAAAATGAACAGTAGAAAATAGTGCTTTAAAATAGCATTGCCTTTTGAAGATATTAATGATACTATTCTTAGAAACTATTTTTGTATTTTTAGAGCTTCTCCAAATTGAGAAAAGAAATGGCAAATGGCATCAGGGGATGTAATGTGGCAAACTGTCAAGACTTGTCCAGACAGGACTGTTGATGCTTTATTATAAATGTGTTCAATTTAAAACAAAAAAATAATAGAAAAAAGTGCTCAATAATTGAGTACATTTAATCTCACCTCTTATAGCTGTTTTAACTTTTTACTTACATAATTATAGAAAAGTTAAAACTTTCAATTTTTTCCTTTGACAAGATTTTCAAAAAAGGAATATTGACTTAATAACTCACTTCTAAGTTTAGAGAAGTGGCTGATGTCATAGCTCTGAGATTATAAAATGACTTCAATAGTATTGTAAACAGTTATCCCTCAATAATAATACATTATTCAAAAAGATAGGTCATAAAAGTTACAAGCTAAATAATGCTTATATTTAAAGCACCATATATTACTTTGAATTGGTGCCTGAAGCAGATATCATGCTTACTACTGGGAAAAAATTATAACTATGTGACTGGATAAAAAAAATAGTATTTGTTATTTTCATTTATTTTGATGCATTAAGACATCTAATAAGAGCAGTGCAAATACTAAAGATATCAATTGCTAAAAACAGCAATATAATTTAAAATTATTATAAATAGTATTATTGTTTGGGTTCGATTCCTCCATCCCTCTGGGAGAGCCCGACAAGACACTGAGAGTATCCCGCCCGAATGGCTGAGCCTGGCAAGCTTCCCGTGGCATAGTCAATATGCCAAAAACAGTAACAACAAGGCTCACAATGGAGACGTTAATGGTGCCTGCTCAAGCATATCAATGAACAACGGGATGGCAGTGTTACAGTGCAGTATTATTGGGACTCTTGCATAGGAATGATAAATAAAGCATTGGCTTGAAAGAAATAGATAGGCTGAATAATATTTTAAGAAAGAAAATAGCTTATATTTAGTAAATTTTAGGGTCACTCACCAGAGGAAGTTAACCATCTGAGATTAGCTACTTTGATGGTATAGCTGCAGACAATCCAGATTAGCAGCAATTAAACCAATTTGGGCGATTAGAGGTAGAATAGCTACCTTAAATTTGAAATAAACGGGAAAATAAGTCACAAAGTATGCTGTTGCCACCACAGTCTGAAGAGTAATTCACTGTAGTCTTTTGTAACAGTATCTCCCAGCAACCAAAAGGGACTGACTGCGGAGGAAGTAAACAGAACAGAGCTCCAAATTGTAGCCAGAATGACCTAAAATTAAAATATGTCAATGACTGAATTGACAGCTGAAAAATTGAACAAAACCCCTTTTCTCTTCCTGTTGCTTTCAGGTTCAGACCAAAATTTGTATCCCTAATCTTTAAAGCTCTTTGTGCTTCCACTCTCCTTTTAGCAAGGGTTCTGTTTCAATTGTGTTTTCTCTGTTCCTGTAAACTAGACTTCTTTTACATGCTGAATAAGCTGAGTCTCTTCCTATTGGGTTCTTCCTATTGCTTGTAAACAGAGGAAAACCTCAGTTCCCTTCCCTTGTTCACTTAACTCCTACTCATCCCTCAGATTTTAAGTATTATTTCCTGAGGGAAGCGTTCTCTGGCATCACAGGCCAGTTCAGCTTTCCTAGTTGTGAACACTCAAGGCATCAAATGCAATTTATTTGTTAAATGAATCAGGTTCCTGTGTTCCACCTGATTCGACTGAAAACTGGGTAAAGATTGATTGAAGGCAGGACTTAGTCAAGTCTGGTACTCAGTGTCACCACGGTACTCAGTGCTCTTGTATATTGTTTGTGAAACCATTCCTTCTCTTGCCCCAGTATACTGTTGTTTTTGTTTTTGTCTTAAACACAAATATTGAGATTCCCCTAGCACTGTCCTGAACACTGTCAGACTCTAGTAATTGCAATTCTATATATAGCCAGAAATTGGCGTACATAAGCACCAAGCCAGGGAAGATATTTTTCATAGATAAAGGGATATAACTGATAACCTTTCACTATGTGTAATTGCAAACCACAATGATAAAAAGGAGAGAGACAGAGAGACAGAGAGAGAAAGAGAAAAGAGAGGGAGGAAAGGGGGGAGAGGAAGAGAGAGAAAGAGAAAGAGGAGAGAGGAGAGAGGAGAGAGGTAAAAAGTACCTGCCATAGAGGCAGGTTGGGGAGGGTGGGAGTGTACACTGGTGCTGGGAAACGTACACTGGTGGAGGGATGGGTGTTGGAAGACTATATGACTGAAAGCTAATCATAAACAGCTTTGTAGGGGTTTATCTCACAGGGATTCAGTAAAAAATATCTTAAAATAAAATAAAAAGGAGATTAAAAAAAGTGAGGTGGCATTTGACAGAAGGTTAGTAGCAATGCAACGGAAAAGGCTGAAGCTTTCCAACCTATCTGAGGATTAAAAAATTGAATGCAGACGATTCCACATAAAACCAAGAAAATCAAAGCAGTTGAAAGCTTGTAAACCATATTTTGAATGCTGTATATGAATTTAACTCTCAGAGGAATTTACTATTTAATCCTATTAAAAAAAATTCAGATGCATTCTCCACTTTGGACATTCACCTACATCTCAATCTGAGATGTGTACTTTTGTCTATTTCCCCCTAAGAAAAGTCAATGTATTTTCTTGAACAAGCATCTCAGAATTGATCATTTACCTCATATACTTTTTTAAATAAAATGATTTTACTCCATGAAAGATTAAACATAAACCTGAGCCTTAAGCCTAATATGAAACTTAAAACTAATTTTAAACCTATTGTCCAAATCCAATTTTACCCTAACATAGGCCTAACAAAACAGTCTAAATTTAACAATAACCATATACCCTACTTTTTTTAATTTCAAATTTGAATATAGACAAACCTGTATCTTAACTCTAAGACAAACCTGAAGTTAGCCTAAACCTAACCCTGATGTTAATTGTAATTCTAACTATATATTAACCTTAACAGAACCTAGACTTTAATCTACCAAATAGAATATATTTATCAATTGCTCTCTATATAAAATTTTTAATTGTGAATAGTACAAAACTTAACCCAAACCTTATTTACAATCTTACCCTAACAATAAATCCCAAACTCTATACTAATCTTACCCTAACCTTGTTTTAACATACCATTTAGCTAAATTTAGTCACCTCATGCTTAAATTTTGTTTTCAAGAGTCTGCATAATCTAGCCTAGTTGCTAAAAATAACATGTAACCTCACCTAATCATAAAATAGCATTAAAGTAAGAAATATCATTAAAGTCAAACACTAATCCTTTAACAAATTCTAACCCCAATCCTAGATCTGACCGTAATCCCAACCCTGACCTATACTAACCACTTATTAGCCTGACTGAAACTAACAACCTCAATTTAACAATCTTCTTGTACTTCACTTTCATTTTTAACTTTAATTACATCCAAAACAAAAGCCTAAACAACACACAAACTCTAAATCTAATCCTGAACCTAAAACAAATCCTAATCCTAACCTGTAATAATCCAGATTCTATCCTGTGCCTAAACTTGCCAATTAGTCCAAATTTAACAATTGCCCAATACTTAACTTGCATGTTTAAGTACAGCCAAACCTAATACCTAACTACTACTCAACCAATCATCCTAATGTTAACCCTAAACCTAATCCTAACTCTGTATCACTCCTGAAGTAACTAACTCTGTATCACCCCTGAGTCTAGTGTAGACTTAGACCTGCCAATTAGTCAAAAATTAACAATCACCCTATACCTGAATTTCTAAGTTTGAATACAGCAAACCCTAACTTCTAACCGCTACACATATTTAACATTAACCCTAGTCCTAATCCCAATCCAAACCATAATCCTTTACTAAGCCTGTCCATAGATTACAGCTAAAATAAATAATTTTAATTTAACAATTGCACTATACTCAACTTTCTCTTTTAACTATTAAAAAAAGAAAATCCTAAGACAGAATCCCTTCGCAAACACTAACCTTATGCCCACCCTTAATTCTAATTTTCTTTTTAATTTTTATTTTATTGAATCACCGTGACAAAAGTTACAAAGCTTTCAGATTTAAGTCTCAATCATATAATTATCAAACCCCCATCCCTTCACCAGTGCACATGTTCCCCCACAAAGAACCCCAATATACCCCCCTCCCACACCTACCCCCCGACCTGAGGGGCTAAATATCTTCACTTTATTCTCTCTATACTTTGAATACATTCAATATTTCAACAGAGAACTCACTATTATTATTTGGAATTTTCCCTCAACAATCAAACCTGCTGAAAAGGCATCATTTGAGCAGTCGCACGGTTTTGGATTTCTGTTATTTTAACTCAGTTCACAGTCTAGATACATTTCTATAAGAAGCCGCTGGGTGCTAAAATGGGTTAGTAGACCTCCCGGATCATAGTCTTTAAGGAGCAGAGGGGCCCTGTCGTGCGCAGCTGCTCCAGATTTCATCTGGGCCCTTTATTCTAATTCTAACCCTTACATAAACTAATCCTGATCCTAGCCTAGGTTTAACACTAACAATTAACATCAATTTAGCAACTTCCTAAGAATTAGCTTGCATTTTTAAGAACAAATACACAAAAACCTAAAACATAACAACTACACAACTCTAACCTTGACAATACCCTAAAATTTATCTTAATCCTAACCCTAAAATAACCCTGACACTGGGCTATGCCTAAAACTACCAATTCACCTAAATGTATCAATCACCTGTACTTTACTTTGATATATTTTTTATTTAAAGAACTACGATTTACAAAGTTATTGATAGTTGAATCTTCAGCATGCAATATTTCAACATAAATCCCACCCTGTTAACTTCCATCCCACAGGTATCCCATGCTCTTTCCTGTCCCCCCCCCCCACCGGTCCCACCACCATCTGCTGCCGTAACAGACACATTTCAAAGTTATGTGTTTGTAGTTTGATCTCCTGTTTTCAGTGTTGTTGAGTCTGTGTTTAGATACATAGCTATAGCATTCTCCCTTACCACTACTATATCTGAGCTCCTTCACTCCTGGTCCCATTTTATTTTCTTTTTGCCATCATCTTCCTTTTCCCCATCAATTTCTTTCTCTGTCCTCTTACTCCCTACATTCTGGTGTCAAGTGTGATCTAGACATCTTCCTTGATTGCACTACCTTTCCTTGAACAGTTATTCTACATGTCACAGATAAGTGAAATAATCTTGCGTTTCTCCTTCTTCTGGCTTACTTCCCTCAACATGATATGCTTTAGTTCCAATCATGTTGAAACAAGCAAATTGTGTGATTTCATTTTTACTTGCAGTTGCATAGTATTCCATTGCTTACACCACATCTTCATAATCTGTTGTTAGACACCTAGATTGATTCTAGGTTTTACATAGTGTTTTACATACTGTACTAACTGCTACAGTGAATAAAGGTGTGCAAATGAATGTGTTTTTTTTTTGTCTTAGAGTATATGCTAGAGTTAGGGGCAGGTGTGTGTAGATGTTAAGTCTTAGCTTTTTCTGTGTTCATAGATGAAAATGGAAGTTAATTATAGGATGATTACTAAATTTGGGGAACTGGACAGCTTATTTTTATTATTTTTTTAATCAAAAATATTTTTTTTAATTTTATAAAGTAGTTCACAATATTTGATTACATTTAATATTCAAACACCAATCCCACCACCATTACACCTTCCCACCACCATACTTAGGATGTTTCCATCCTGAGCTCCAATCCTCACCCCAAAACAGAACCAAAATAATATAATTTGTAATGTTATGGAAAACCACTGAAAATGCTACAAAAAATATCCTTAGAGGAAAGAGTGTGCAGATTCTAGTATTTCGCCCAGGGGCCATTAAGCCCTTCTATAAGAGATCACTAACATGTTGTTAAAGATTGAGCCTGTGTGCTTTTATATATACGAATTTGTAAAGCAAAATATTTCCCTCTAAGATTGGTTGCTCCAAAGATGAACTCCATCATATCTGGTGCGGTACTTTTGGAGTAATGGTAGGGTGTGTGTGTGGTATGAAGTGCCATTCAAGGCCGCACATTTCAGGGATAAGTTCACTTGTGGTGAGGCTCCACCCAACCCTGATAGCCCTTGTGTTCTGGAGGTTTTCAACTGCTGGGGCTGGGTCCCTTGAGGCTGGGAGGGGTTTCACCTGTCCTCCCTCCCCCACCCTGCGTGAAACAGACTGGCATGGGGTATGGAGGCATGGTTATGGCGAGCATCATGTTATGATCCCTTTCTTGATAGTTTAGTCTTAAATCTAGGCCGTTTTCTCCTTTACTATAATTAAGTTTAGATTAAGATTAGGGTTTGTTCTATGATTAGAGTTAGGTTTATGAAGGGGTTACATGTAAGGTTTGACTGTTTAAACTTAAAAAAGTAATGAATAGATCGATTGTTATATTTAACTTTATTGTGAACTTCTGTCATAGCACTGTCATCCTGTTGTTCATCAATTTGCTCAAGTGGGCACCAGGGAATGTCTCCATTGTGACACTTGTGACTGTTTTTGGACTACAGTGCTACAGTACCACAGATTTTTAATTTCAGACATAGGTTAGGATCAGGGTTCAGAGAGTGGTAGTGTAAGTGTTAGAATTAGGGTTAGGTTTGCACAGGTGTTAGGCATTAGATTATTCTGACTGCATAGTTAAATGCAAGTGACTTATAGGATGATTGTTAAATTTAGTCTAATTAGTAATTTAGGCTCTAGGCAATTTTCAGATTTGTTTTAGTTAGGGTTAGGATTTGGGTCCAGACTAAGATTATGGTTAGGTTTGTATAGGTGTTAGATGATCAGATTTGCTATGTTTAAACTTAAAACTGAAAGTAAGCTATATGGTGACTGCTATATTTCAGATAATTGGTAGTATAGGCTAGGGTCAGGATTCATATAAGATTAGGTTAAGAATTAGGATTAGGTTTGAGTTTGAGTTAGGTGTTAGGTCGTTTTGTGTTCATAGTTAAAAATGAAAGTCAAATTGTAGAAAAAGTATCAAATTTACATTAATTGGAAGTTCTATGCTTAGGCCATTTTCCAGTTTACTGTAGGAGGATTAGGATTAAGATTTAGGGATCAGTCTAAAGTTGTAGCAATATAGCATGTAGCACTGTAGGAGGATTAGGATTAAGATTTAGGGGTCACTCTAAAGTTGTAGCAATATAGCATGTAGCACTATCATCCCGTTGTTCATCAATGTGCTCGAGCAGGCACCAGTAACATCTCCATTGTGAGACTTGTTACTGTTTTTGGCATACCGAATACACCAGAATACACCACAGGTAGCTTGCCAGACACTGCTGTGTGGACGGGATACTCTCGGTAGCTTGCTGGGCTGTCCAAGAGGGATGGAGGAATCAAACCCGGGTTGGCCATGTGCAAGGCAAATGCCCTACCTGCTGTGCTCCAGTGAGGTTAGAGTTAGCTTTCTAAAAGGATTATGTGTCTATCTCATAAATATTCAATAAAAAGAATTTAAAAAAATGTAATGTGGAGTTCATGCCCAATACAATCAGCTTAATTAATGGCTGAATAGATAGCAGCACTCCTACATTAAAAAACTTTTTTTTAAAGGGTTATGTGTTAAGTTGGGCTGTATTTTGTTGGGTTGTGCTATCAACTGTATTTAAACTAAAAAAGAAACCTCAAAATAAGGTTATTGTTATATTTAGGTTTGTTTTTAGTTTTAGGTATAGGCTAGTGTTGGATGACATTGGTTTGTCATTGCTCCTCCCTTAGGGAGCTTAGGGTTATTGAGTTACACCCATCTCAGAGTTCCTGACGCACAACCAGTTCCATTAGGCATTCCTTCCTCTGTGCTTATCTCTAACCTCTCCTTTGTGCTCTCCTGCCCCAATCTGATTTCTGGATAAGTTAGACTGAACATCTAACACCTATACAGGAGAATAGTTTTGCATAGGGGTTAGGTCTTATTCTTTTCAATATTCAAAATTAAAAATGCAAGTGAATTACAGGCTCTGTGAATTGTAAAGTCAAATTCTTCTGAGGGCTTTGGACTTTGTGTAAGTGAAATACTGATTTTTTTCTTTATGTTCTTTGCATAGTTTATTTTAGAGCAACATCCTTTTTGTATAGACACAGGAAGACAATTGATGCTGTGCTTTTGTAATGTGAGAGCTAATTGACTTTTAATAACATTTATTCCTGGGCATCCATTGTATTTACTTAAGCCTCAGTTGCCCTTACTTTATGACATCTACAAAAGGAGGGTTCTGGCAAAAGGATGGACCCAGGGCAAGCTGTAAGCAACCCTGGAATAAAAAAAGGGACAGACTAAGTATAATAGTATAATATTAATTACTATTAATATTTAGAACAAGAAGTATAATATGAAGTATAATAAGTTAAGAGCCCAGTCATAGAATAATCTTTGTCATGACCCAAAAAGAAGTAACTGAATAAGGACCCTGCTGTAATTAGGAAAGATTAACCTGGCCCGAGGACTGTAGTCTGGGATATAGAACAAGATGTCCCCACAAAAGCCACCTTTTAAGCTTAATATGTCTCTGACTGTACTCATACAAAATGACTAGAAATAAATGGATTACTAGCTAAGGAAATGAAAAAGCAGTATGCCTTTAAATGGAATCCTACCCTTGAGTAAGTCTCCTAATAATCTAGAGTGCTGAACCCCCAAATGAGATTTTGTCCTTGAGTTAATCTCCTAAAAGTAACTCCTGTTCAATCACATCTATGTGTATACCTTCACAATTTCTATATAACTAATGCTTTGAAACTTGGATAAAGGGTCACTGATTACCAACCAGCCACTGGCCTGTTCCTTTGTTCTTTTGGCCCTTCACTTGTCCATGGCTGTCAGCTCCTGGGGAGGCAGTTCTCAGCCACCTAACACATCCACACTTGAACTCACAGACTAGAATCATAGTTTGTTTACTGTTAAGGTATGGATTAGAATTAGCACCGGGGGGGGGGGGGGGGAGGGCTAGATTGTGGATAGTTTTGCATAGGGGTTAGATCTTATTCTTTTCAGTATTCAAAGTTAAAATGCTAGTGAATTGCAGGATGATTGTTTCATTTCAGGCTTAGTTTACATTAGGGTTAGTATAGGGCTAGGGTTAGGGTTAGGGTTAGGGATGTATAAATGTTAGGTGTTATATTTTGCTATTTCCATAGTTAAGTTTGTTTAGGGTTTAGGATTAGGTTTGACCGTGTTTAAACTTAAAATTGAAAGCAAAGTCAGGGAGATTATTTGTAATTAGTGTAGATTATTTGGTAATTTTAGGCATATGCTAAGGTCAGGATATTTAAAGGTTTAGAGTAAAGGTTAGAATTTGTACTAGGGTTAGTATTAAATTTGTGTAGGGACTAGGTGTTAGTTTTTCTGTTTTCAGTGTTAAAAATGAAAAATTAAATTAAGTCTAATTGGTAATTTTAATAATAATTTATTTTTCAGTTTACTATAGGTTAGCAAAAAGATTAGGATTAGGGTTTAGCCTAAAGTTAAGGTTAGATTAGGGCTCCCAGAAGACATTTTATAAACTAGTTCTCACTCTCGGACAACCTGGCAAGCTACTGAGAGTCTATTACCTGCTCGGGAAGCCTGAGAAGCTCCCTGTGGCGTATTCATAACCCAAATACAACAACAGATATATACATACCTCTCGGAGAGCCTGGGAAGTTATCGAGAGTATTCCTCCCACAGGGCAGAGCCTGGCAAGCTACCTGTGGCATATTCAGTATGCCAAAAACAGTAACAGCAGGTCTCATCCCCCTGACCTCGAAAGAATCTCCAATCTTTGGGAAAGACGAGTAAGGAGAGGCTGCTAAAATCTCAGGGTTGAGTGTAATGGAGACGTTACTGGTGCCTGCTCAAGTAAGTCGACGCACAAGGGGATAACAGTGATAGTGATTTTCTCCATAAGTCACCAACTATTATATTTATTTTCTGTTTTGTTTTGCTTTTATGTTTTTAGGTCATGTCTAGTGGTACTCAGAGTTTATTTCTGGAATTTCACCTGGAAAGAATCAGGGGACTTTATGCAGTGCCAGGGATTGAACCCAGATCAGCCATGTGTAAGGCAAGTGTCTTAATTCTAATAACTTTCCAAACCCTAAGATCCGGAGCTGCCGCGCACAAAACGGCATCTCTGCTCCTTAAAGACTATGATCTGAGAGGTCTTCTAACCCATTCTGGTACCAAGAAAGGCTTCTTATAGAAATGCATCTAGACTGCAAACTGAGCTAAAATATCAGAAATCCAATACTGCGCGGCTGCTGTTGCGACAGCGTGAGCTCATAGAGTCTTCGTTCTCAGCAATGGAAAACAAATTATTAAATGATGTCTTATCAGCAGGCTTGATTGTTGGGGGGAAATTCCAAATAATAATAGTGAGTTCTCTATTGAAATATCAAATGTATTCAAAGAATAGAGAGAATAAAGTGACGATCATTATCCACTCAGGTGGGGGATGGGAGGGGGGTATATTGGGGTTCTTGGTGGTGGAACATGTGCACTGGTGATGGGGGTTTAGTCATTATATGACTGAGACTTAAACTTGAAAACTTTGTATTTTTTTTCACGGTGATTCAATAAAATAAAAAAAACTTTCCAAACCCTATTATTACATTTTTGTATTACATTTTATATTATATATTTTATTTTATTAAAAATATTATATTTTTATATTTAAAACATTTTAAAAATAATTTTTATATATTATATTTTTCACAACTTAATTGTAGGTATTTTGAAAAATTCTGGTAAGGACTTTGAACCACGTTACCAGTCACATCTGTGTTAGGTGTGAAATAAAGTAGGCCAGTAGATAAAATTCAGCAATCAATTAAATCGGGATTTCAGAGAGGCAACAGATTATATTTTAGTGTTTGTTCCAGGAATTACTGGAAATATTTTTTGTTGTTTTGTGTTTTGGTCCACACCTGTGTGCTCAGGGCTTACTCCTGGCTCTCCATTCTGGGATCACCCTCGGCAGGGCTCAGAGGACCATGTTGGGTGTAGGGGATCAAACCCTAGTCTAGTCTACTGCATGCAAGGCGAGCACTTACTTGCTGAATTATCTCTCCAGTTTCCTGGAATAAAACTATTTTTAAGAGCTCAAGTTAACCTGGGGTGGGAGGGGATGTATCAATATTTTCTAGATATCACTTGAAATGGGTAGTAAAAGGTGATTGTGAATCATCTGTGTCGCTCTTGTCATTTTTGCGTCTGTTCTCTCAAATCATGATCAATCGATCCCATGTGATTCCAAAGTTGCTCTCTGTCAAACTATGTGAATAAAGACCATTTTAAAGACAAGATCAAAATAAATTCAAAGTGTCACACAGTGAAAAATTTCAAAAAGGAGACTGAGATGGGCTGCAACACATCTGAAATCAGACTTTGGGATCTGTTAGACCCAGAAAAGAATCACTGCTCAAATCCCACTGTTTGTGCATCTTGGCATTTCTTTGTGCCACAGTGTGACTAAGTTTCACTAGCACGTGAAATGGTTTTTATTTTGGGGCGGGGGGAAAGTGAGGGCTAAATTCAGTTATATCTGTAAAGTACGTAGAAAAGCATTTGGCCTGTGATGTACTTTTGGCCTGTCATTGGCTTCTGCAGTGACCACTTTCAAGTAATAAATTACGCCAGCACACTTATAAAACAGAGACTTAAAAAGATGTGTCCTGCTCAGTCATTAGAATAGCATCAATATGCATGGTGGAGCAAGCATTTCTGTTCCATTACTGGATTCTATAATGGTTAATTGTTTAACTATGTAATAATTGATGGGATAACTTCTTTTCAGATACAGAAAAAATGAATGCCATCATATAGCTATTGATCTCTGTATCTAAAATCTCGTAGCTACATATAAGAACATGTGAAATTCAGTTAAGCAGTAAATAATTTACAATTACTTCTTATTCATATTCTAATGGCTTATGTAATATACTGATAGCCATTATTTTCATTAAAAACCTCAGCGTACAAAAAGTTATGTTAATTAGGTGGGGAAAGCTGTTAAATCTTCTCAACTGAATGTGTCCTACTGGAGTTCATTATTGTTTATGTTTTTAAGTACATTTGATATAATTTCAAATAAAATTATGAAGAGGGTTGATTACATAAATCCTGGTACAGACCAAGTTCATTCAGTTAAAATTATGTAGAGGTTAGACTAATTAACCAGGTAAATTATAGCATTTAAAATTATAAAATATTATTTTACACCTTAATCTAATTTAATTGTTGTGATTGAATGACTTCACTTTCTCTTTTGCTGAGAATGCAAATGACTGAAATAAAATGCACCTCTTTTAGAGGATTTTAATGTAATTTTCAGCACCTTGGGATTTTAGAAGGAACCTGCCATTAGAGCAATATTTATGGAAAATTTATAGAAACCAGAAAACACATTAAAACTGTCAGTATAATAATTATGCAGATTTCTAAAGGGAGCCACTTCTTTAACCTCTGATCTTTTGGACAAATACCAACTAATCTTGAGTTACTGTACAATCATTAAAATTGTTGATTTATAGTTAGTTTTTTGCTTTTTGTTTTAATTTTAGTAGAGTACCATAATCTGTGGATTGGAGCGATAGCACAGCAGGTAGGGCATTTGCTTTGCACGTGGCCGACCTGGGTTCGATTCCTCCTTCCCTCTCAGAGAGCCTGGCAAGCTTCTGAGAGTATCCTGCCCTCACAGCAGAGCCTGGCAATCTCCCTGTGGCATATTCAATGCCAAAAACAGTAACAACATGTCTCACAATGGAGATGTGACTGGTGCCCGCTAGAGCAAATCAATGAATAACGGGACGACAGTGCTACATAGTGCTACCATAATCTATAAAATCATTCATAGCTGAGTTTTAGACATACTATGTTCCAGCACTAAAACCACCACCAGTGTCTTCTTCCTTTTACAAGGGCTCCCAGGTTCCCTCCCAACCATCCCCATTCTCAGATAATCTTAAATTAGATTGTTAAAGTTTGAATTTCTTATTTTCAGTGTTGTTGACTCTGTGGTTTGGGTATTTAACTATACCACTCCTTTACACTACCACGTGCTCTATCTCTTTGACCCCTCACCTCTATTGCTTCCCGTCTACTTCTTCCCCCCATTGACTTATTTTCTTCTTTGTCCTCATTCCTATACTGTGGGGTTAAGGGTGATCTAGGCATGCTCCCTTTATTTTATTTATTTATTTTTTTGCCATGCCCAGTGGTGATCAGGACTTACTCATGACTCTGCACTCAGGAATCACTTATGTTGGGCTTGGGGGGAACCACATGGGATGCCAGGGATTGAATCCAGGTTAGCCACCTGCCACATCATCTCTTTGGCACCAGCATTCTTGCTTTAAAGCATTGCGTTTCCGATAAGCCACCTCCTGCTGGCACCAGACAATCTCATCATCGGCCACCCTCCAGATCCCATGGCTGCTTCTCCCAAAAGGGAGCATAAAATGAGGTCCCCAAAGTCATGCCACCGGACTCCGCGCCAGGCTGTTTTCACTCAAGGCACTCCAGAGGGGGGTGGGTGAGAGTCCTGTCCGCCCTAAAGGACCCAGCCCCAGCAGCCAACCTCCACAACCCAACCGCCGCCATGCTCCAGGCCGCACCCCACACTCTTGTGCCCAGTCTCACATATGAGTGAACATATTCCTGGACTGCGTGGCCACGAATATATCATAAGACACTCCCTACCCATTCTCCATAATTACCACACCACATTTGATGGGGTTCAGATAATAGGCAAGAAATCATAGAGGGAAATATATACATATATAGGGAAATATACATGTTTTCAGATACAGACACCAAAGCTCACATCACCCAAACTTTAACATATTAGTGATATCCCATAGGATATCTTAATGGCTCCTGCCAAAATAAAACAAACTTCACACTATTTCCTATATGAGCAATTTTTTGTTAACATGTTCAACAGCTCTTCATAACAGACAGTACGAAATAAATTTTTATTGTTTGTTTTGGGACAAGGGTTGGAGTTTGGGATGGAAACATCCAAAATTTGGTGGTGGGGAGGTGTAATGGTGGTGGGATTGGTGTTTGAATATTAAATGTAATCAAATATTGTGAACTAACTTATAAAATTAAAAAAAAATTTAAAAAACCATGCATTTCCTCATCCAGTTATTCTATATACCACATGCAAGTTAATATCCTGTGTTTATCCTTCTTCTGTGTTACTTCATTTAACACAATGTCTTTCAATTCTATCCATGTTGAAGAAAGTTGCATGATTTCATCATTCTTTACAGCTGTGTAGTATTCATTGCTTATATTTTACACATCTTTGTGATCCACTTATCTACCGTTAGATACCTATGTTGATTCCATATCTTACCTTATTTTACTAAGTGCTATTATAAATGATGGTGTCCTTTAAATAAATTTTTTTTGTCCTGGGGGTAGATACCCAGAAGTGAAACTACTGGTTCATATAGAAGCTCAATTCTTAGTTTACTGATATATCTCTATATAGTTTTCCATAAAGGTTAAGTCAGACAACATTCTTACTAGCACAGGATGAGAGATCCTTTTTCACTACAATCCTGCCAAAACATATTGTTTCCAGTATTTTTGATATGTGCCATTCTCATGGACTGGAGCGATAGCACAGTGGGTAGGGCATTTGTCTTGCATGTGGCTCAATTCCTCTGCCCCTCTCAGAGAGCCTGGCAAGCTACCAAGAGTATTCCGCCTGCACTGCAGAGCCTGGCAAGCTACCCGTGGCATATTCGATATGCCAAAAAGAGTAACAAGTCTCACAATGGAGACGTTACTGGTGCTCGCTCAAGCAAATTGATGAATAATGGGACGGCAGTGCCACAGTGCTACAGTGCCGTTCTCACAGGTGTGAGATGATATTTCCTTAATAATAAGTGATGATGAGCATTTTGTACCCAAAAAGTGCCTGTTAATTTCTACTCCCCATTTTTTATGTTTTTTTTTTCTTTTTGTGTCATACCTGGCGATGCACAGGGGTTACTCCTGGCTCTACACTCAGGAATTACTCAAGGTGGTGCTCAGGAAGCCATATGGGATGCTGGGACTCAAACCTGGGTTGGCTCCGTGCAAGGCAAATGCCTTATCCATTGTGCTATTGCTCCAGCGCCCATTTTTTATGTTTTTTAAAATTTATTTTTAATTGATCTTTGTATTTTATTTATCCTGGATATCAAATCTTTATCTGATGTAAGTGCAAATATATTTTTCAATTCAGCTAGCTGTCTCTTAATTTTAACCTGTGTTACCTTTGCCATACAGAAACTATTTGTTTTTTATTTTAATGTACGCCCATTTGTTTATATTTGATTCTGTTGCCTTTTTCAATAGCATTTTATTCTGAAGACAACTTTGAGGTCCATATCTTGGACCATCCTGCCAATGTTTTCCTCAAAGTACTTTACTGATTCTGGTTTGATTTCAGGGTCTTTGATACACTTGTTACACTTGATACACTTTGATTGACTTTTGTGTAAAGTGTGAGAAACAGATCTAGCTTTAATAGGTATATATAAAATATATATATATATATGTTTTTTTACACGTGGTTATTCAGTTTTTCTGGCACCATTTGTTGAAGAAGAAGGGTGTCTTGACTCAATGTCATGATCTTAGCTTCTTTGTCAAAAATCAACTGATCATATTTATGGGAGTTTATCCTTGACTACTCGATTATGACCCTTTTGTCAGAGTCAGTACTTATACCAATACTACACACTTTTGATCACTATGGCTTTTTAGTATAGCTTCAAGTTAAATAATGATATTTCTCCCAGTTTCTTATTTTTCCATATAGGTTTGACTGTTTTATGATTCCACACAAAATTTATTGACTGTTATAAGTCCTTGAAGAATGACATATGAATTTTAATAGGTGTTACACTGAATCTTTCTATCTATCTATCTAGTTTAGGCAGGATGGTCTTTTTGACAACATTGATTCTTCCAATCCAAGAGCATGAAATGTTTTTCCATTTCCTAATGTATTCTATTTCTTTCTTAAGTGGTTTGAAGTTTTCATGGTATAGATCTTCCACCTCTTTCATTAACTTGATTGCTTGTAATTTGATATTTTGGGAACCTATTTTGAAAGGGATAGAGTCTTTGATCTTTTTCTCCTCTGATGAAATATTTGTATATGGAAATGGAACTGATTTTTGTATATTGACTTTGCAGCCAATCACTTTGCAATAGAGATAATTTATTCTTTTCTGGTTTGGACCCCTTTGATTTCATATTTTTTTATTTTTATTTATTTATTTTTTAAAATTCTTTTATTGATTCACCATGTGTGTGGAAAGTCACAAAGCTTTCAGGTTTAAGTCTCAGTTATACAATGCTCAAACACCCATCCCTTCACCAGCGCACATATTCCACCACCAAGAATCATGATATACCTCCCCCCTTCCCCCCACCTCCCCAGCCCCCCACCCCCATGTGTAACTGGTAAATTTCACTTTACTTTCACTTTACTTTGATTACATTCAATATTTCAACAAAAAAATTCACTATTATTAATTTAGAGTTTCTCCCCCCTAAAGTCGATCTGCTGAAAAGAAAGCATTTGGTAATTTGTTTTCCATTGCTGAGAATGAAGAGATATGAGGTCAGGAGGCCGCACTAGCAGCAGCATAGTTTTAGATTTCTGTATTTTAGTATTTTAGTAACTAAGTCCAGAGAAATGTCTGCCAGGAATCGCAACATTGTAAGCTTGTACCTCTCAGCTACTTTATATTCCACATATGAGTGCGATATTTCTATATCTGTCTCTTTCTTTCTGACTCATTTCACTCAGCATGATACTTTCCATGTTGATCCACTTATATGCAAATTTCATATTTTTATCTGGTGATTTTGATAGGACTTTTAAACAATGTTGAATAAGACTGAAGATAGTGGATATTTCTGCCTTGTACTTAGTATCAATGAGAATGACTTAAAGTTTTCACCATCATCACATCACCGTCATCCTGTTGTTCATCGATTTGCTCAAGCGGGTGCCAGTAACGTCTCCATTTGTCCCTGTCATATGCTAGTGTAGCCTAATGGCGTATTGGGGGCTCTTTCAGAGTCAGGGGAATGAGGACCATTATTGTTACTGTTTTTCACATATCAAGTATGCCACGAGTAGCTTGCCAGGCTGTTCCAGGTGGGCGGGATACTCTCAGTAGCTTGCCAGTCTCTCCAAGAGGAATGGAGACTTTTGGGGTGGCCTCTTATTGCCTTTACAGGTGTTCCCAGTCAGGCACATATATTTATTTCTCTCTATGATTTGCTGCCTACTGTCTGAACCCCATCAAATATGGTGTGGTAATTATGGAAAATGAGTAGGGGGTGTTTGTGGCTGCGCAGTCCAGGAATTTGTTCACTCATATGTGAAGATCAGGCTTAGCCTGTGGAAAGTGGCGGTGATTGGGTTGTGGAGGTCGGCTGCCAGGGCTGGGTCCCTTGGGGCAGGGAGAGGTCTCACCCACACCCCTCTGGGGAACCTTGAGTTAAAACAGCCTGGCACGGAGTCTGGTGGCATGATTATGAAATGAGTCTGGGGGCCTCATTTTATGCTTCCTTCCAGGAGAAGAAGTGAGTTCTGGACTGTGGCTGATGAGATTATCTGGTGCCATCAGGAGGTGGTTTATGAGTATGACCCTTGGGTCACCGAAACTGGGGAAAGCAGGCAGAGGATCTCTGCTCCCAGGTCCAGTGGAGCCCAGAGTCTAGATCACATTGCCTGGGTTCCATGGGACTTCACTCAGGCCTTTGATGCAGGTGCATTGAAGTTTTCACCATAAAAAATAATATTGGTTATAGGGCTATATAAGTAGCCAATACTATCTTAAGAATTACACTTTTTGTTGAGTTTTTTTCTGGGTTCGATTCCTCCATCCCTCTCCGAGAGCCTGGCAAGATACCGAGAGTATCCCGCCTACGGCTAAACCTGGCAAGTTACCTGTGGCGTATTCTATACGCCAGAAACAGTAACAACAAGTCTCACAATGGAGACATTACTGGTGTCCACTCAAGCAAATCGATGAACAATGGGACGACAGTGTTACAGTGCTATGAACGGATGTTGAATTTGTCAAAAGCTTTATCTGTATTGGTGATTGGTATGATCATATGATTTTTATCCTTCCTTTTACTGATGTGGTGTATATGTTAATGGGTTTGCAGAGATTTAACTGTACTTGCAATTCTGGGATGAATCCCACTTGGTTGTGGTGCATTTTTTAAAAAAGAACTATTAGATTCGGTTCGCTAAGATTTTATTGAGGATTTCTGCTTTGATGTTCATCAAGGAGATTGGCCTTAAGTTTTCTTTTTTAGAAGTATCTCTACCTGCTTTGGGTGTCAGCTTCATAGAAGGTGTTAGAAAGAATTCCTCTTTCTTCAATATTTTCAGGACATTTAGAATCAATGGCAGTAAGTCTTCTCTGAAAATTTGATAAAATTCACCAGTAAACGCAAATATAATATAACTATTATTCTTAAGAAGACCCTAAATTACTGTTGCAGCTCACTTGCTGTGTTTGGCCTGTTCCTTCCTCTTCATTTGGTTTTTGTAGATTACATATTTCTAAGATTCTGTCCCTCTTCTAGGTTCTCCAGTTTATCAAAGTAGAGTTGTTCATAGTAAGCTCTCATAATACCTTGAATTTCTGTCATCTGTTTTAATTTTTCCCTTTAAATTTTTCCCTAGTTTATTTTTAAAAATCCAATTTATTTGATTATATCTTCTTTTTCTCTATGAGTCTAGTCAAAAATTTGTATTGTTTATTCTTTTGAAGAACCAACTCCTGGTTTAATGGACTTTTTGTATTGTTTTCTTGTTTTCTATATAGTTGATTTTAAGCTTTTGTTTTTATTATTCTCTTTTTTTTCTGCTAGCCTTTGCATACATTTGTTATTGGTTCTTCAGAATCACAAGAATGAAAGAGTATTAAGGCACTTAATGTATAGCAGCAGGAGGAATGATCTTTTTTTTTATATTTATTTTATTGAATCACCATGTGAAAAGTTACAAAGTTCTCAGGCTTATGTCTCAGTTATACAATGTTCAAACACCCGTCCCTTCACCAGTGCCCATATTCCACCACCAAAAACCCCAGTATACCTCCCACCCCACTCCCCACCCCCGCCTGGGTAACTGATAAATTTCACTTCATTTTCTCTTTACCTTGATTACATTCCATATTTCAACACAAAACTCACTATTGTTGTTGGAGTTTCAACACAGACTCACTATTTTTGTTGGAATTTATCCCCCAAGAATACAGCCCTATTGACAAGGAAATATTTGATATTGAGTTTTCCACTGATGAGAATGAAGAGATAAAATTTACAATTTTTGGATTTTAGTAATTAAATCCAGGGAGATTAAAGTTGGAAATTGAATCATTTCCCTTCCTGGAACAGCATGGAGCAGCATGGAGCAAAAGCTTAGTTCACAGTCTGGATACATGGTTGCAAGCACTCTCTGGAACCCCAAGTCTTATAGTCTTATAGCGGCTGTGCAGAGGCATGGCCACCCGGGTCGAATCTTGGCCAGAGCCCAAGCTCCGGCCCCAGCCCGAGCCTGCCCAGGTGTCCCGGTTTCAAGTTCAAAGCACAGCCACGTGACTGCCGAACGAGCAGGAACCAGAGGCAGCTATAAGACTTGGGGTTCCGGCAAGTGCTTGCAACCATGTATGCGGACTGTGAACTAAGCTTTTGCCCCACACTGGCTAACGGAGGAAATATCCTTCTCTCTTGATCTCTCCTCCCTCCCGGGGGGAGAAGGCGTGGTGTCCGACATTTTATGGGTCCTTTGAGCAGGTATGAACTTTGTGGCGTGGAAAAAAAAAGGAATGATCTTTAAATTATTTGAACAGCAGGATGGAAAAAGGGGAAAGAGGAAGAAAAAGTGGTAGAGGAGATAATAGTCAAGAACTTCCCCACTGTGTGGCTGGAGAGATAGCACAGTGGGTAGGATGTTTGCCTTGCATGTGGCCGACCTGGGTTCGAGTCCCAGCATCCCATATAGTCCCCTGAGCACTGCTAGGGGTGATTCCTGAGTGCAGATCCAGGAGTAACCCCTGTGCATCGCCAGGTGTGACCCAAAAAGCAAAAAAAAAAAAAGAACAAAGAACTTTCCCACTACTTAGAGAGATATCATTGCACAGATTCAGGAGACCGAAGAGTATCAAGCATAACACACTCAAAAAGGTCAATGCTATAACAAGATACATAGCACTCAAAATGGCAAAGACAAAGAGACAGACCTATTTTTTTTAAAGCATCAATGGAGAAAAAAAACCCAACTAAAATAGAAAAAAGTAAAGATCACAACAGATCTTCTATATGAAATGGTACCATTAAGAAAAAGATGGAATGGCATTCAAGTTACTGGCTGTAAAATACTTAAAACCTACTCTACACTACCTTGCAAAGCTCTCATTTACATGGGAGGGAGTGATAAACACATAGACAAATAAGAGCTCACAACATTTGCTGTGATTTAACTGGCTCTAAATGAACTACTGAAAAGTCTCTTGTATTAACCAGTCAATTGTAGAAGGGATAACTTACTGTAAGATGGCAACAAGGTACTTTATGTCAGTAACATCCCTGAATGTAAATGGGTTAAACTCTCCCAACAAAAAGAATAGAGTACAGGACAGATCATAAAACAAAATACATTCATTTTATACTTACAGTAAACACATCAAATATCACAGAATAAACACAGGCTCAGAGTGAAAGGATATGTATTTTTGGAGATAGGACTAATGATATAATATAAAATTTACGGACACTATATTTGTGTGTATTGTTAATTAAATTTAGTACTTTTATTCATTATTCCCATAACTAATAAGTAGTGCTCACCTCTATTTCTTCTTACCTTCTTCAGACTGAATGCTACTTGTTTGGATATAAGCATAGTGGTTCCAGATTTGTTTTGTTTTGTTTTGTGTACCATTGGCTTGAATGACTATTTCCATCCTTTCTATTTTCATTCACCACTTTCTTACCAAAGCTGACTTGTATTTTCACTTCAAATTTCTCTATTTGATTCTTCAAGTGTGCAATTCTGCTTCTGTGGCTTGCTTCTGTATCCTTTAGCTCCTTCAATTCAATTTGTATAGAATCTGTCATCCTCTGAATCAGTTCTTTGAGTTGGTCAAATTTCTTGTCCATAGATTGTTTAATTTCACTTTCTAGTGCTTTCTAAATTTCTGTTGTCAAAGTAGTGAGTACTGATTTGAAATACTCATTGACCAGACCCACGAGTTTTTATTTATTTATTTATTTTATTGAATCACCGTGTGGGAAGTTACAAAGCTTTCAGGCTTATGTCTCAGTTATACAATGCTCGAACACCCGTCCCTTCACCAGTGCACATATTCCACCACCAAAACCCCCAGTATACCTCCCACCCACCCCCCGCATAGCTGATAAATTTCACTTCACTTTCTCTTTACCTTGATTACCTTCCAAATTACAACACAAAACTCACTATTGTTGTTGGAGTTTCCCTCCCCAAAACAACCCTGCTGACAAGGAAGCATTTGATAATTAGTTTTCCGTTGCTGAGAATGAAGAGATATGAAGTCACAATCGCGGCCATGTGGTTTAGTATTTCTGTATTTTAGTATTTTAGTAACTAGGTCGAGGGAGATTTATGTTAGAAATTGCATCATTTCCCTTCCTGGGACAGCATGAGGCTATGGGTTAGTTCTCAGTCTAGAGACATTGCTGCAAGCAGCTGCTGGTACCAAAAGTAGTCTAGCTGGCCTCCGAATCATGGTCAATCAGCAGCAGAGCGAACGCACAAACGTGTGGCCACTCTAGTTGCATCTCAGTGCAGAGCGCAGACTTAAGAGTTTTGATGAGCTTGAGGACTTGCCTGGAATTCCTTTGTTTTCCCGTTTTTAAAATTTTATGGCTGTTAATGGTGGAGCTACAGATTCCTAGTTATTTAAGAACTGATCTACTCAGTTGTTTATACAAGAGGACTACTGATTATAGCTCTGTTGTTCAGATTATTTTCCTTGCATGCTATTTGAGTATGAAAATGGTTTCTTCAACTAGCAACTCTGTTCATCTAACTGATATGTAAGAAAGTATGCTGTGCATGAATTCGGATTCTCCTATCCCACCTGCCCAATGTGAGAATGGATGCAGTAATATTTTTGCATGGACACCTACTACATCCATGTAGTTTTGGGTTTTGAGGTTTGGAATTGACACCAGGAAGTATGTCTCCCTGGTCTAGGGGAGTTTGAGGTGGGTGGGAAGAAGGATGGCACACAGGAGGGCTCAAAGTTTCCAGGCATGAGGTTGTGGGCCCAGAGCCTTTCCGGGGTGAAAGGGTGAGTGAGTGAACTTCCAGGTCCTGGAAACACATGTGAGTTTTTCTTCTAGTTTGTCATTTTACCAATCGTTCTTTTTGGCTCTTTCAGAAAAAATACTTAAACATATCAAAATGCAATATGCTTAGGGATTAAGTAAAGAATTTTATAATCTTAAGACTCAGCAGGACTCTAAAGTTTCATTCAGATGTTATTTCTAAAAGATTCATTGTTTTAATTGTAGATTTTCATTTTAACTGATTTTATAGCAGACTTTTTGGGTTTGATTCATTATAAATCCTAAAGAAGAACAGAATTTCTGTTTTTCTTGGAAAGAAAATTGAAATAATGAGCTATTGGATTTATCAGGTTACTCTGTTGTCATGGCAACTTAACTTTTCTTAAAATAAATAAAATATGAAGTGTACATTCTAACTTTACTTTTATTACAAAATTTTTACTTCCCACTGTGCTAAGGAATGCAATGTACTTGTCTTTAATATAACACTTAATTCCATTGTATTTCTAGTAGATGCTCTTATGAGATTTCTATTTGTAGATAAACTGAAAAAAGAATGTTGTCTAGACTTAAAAAATATCCAAACATATGAGACACAATATAACTTAATTTTTTTCTATATTTTCTAGAAAATTCAGAGTGGGGTTTTATAGTCTCTGGATGTTGGCTGTTGATGGAATTACAGGGCACTGGGGGCAGTCTCCGGGTGTGACTGCCTAGCTACTGGGAAATGGGGGATCTGGGTGGAAGAGGCCCAGTCCCGATCTGAGCAGCCTTGGAGATCTTGGCCCCAGGTCCCACAATGTGGCCACTTGGCATCTAATAGCCTAGTTCTCCCTCTTAGAGAACCTGACAAGCTACCGAGATTCTATTGTCCACTTGGGAGAGCCTGGCAAGCTCCCATGGTGTATTCATATCCAAAATACAGTAACAGATATATACATACCTCTTGGAGAGCCCAGCAAGCTACCAAGAGTATCCTGCCTGCACAGCAGAGCCTGGCAAGCTACCCGTGGCATATTGGATATGCCCAAAACAGTAACAATAGGTCTCATTTTCCTGACCCTGTAAAAGCCTACTGTTGTTGGGAAAGGTGAGTAAGGAGAGGCTGCTAAAATCTCAGGGTTGAGTGTAATAGAGATGTTAGTGGTGCCTGCTCGAGAAAATTGACGAACAATGGGATGACAGTGATACAGTGATACAGTGATTTCCCAGAAAACGAAAAACTTTCCTTGAGTGTCTTCATAGAATAGATAACATTTTCATTTTTAATTTTTTTCCTTTTTTGAAAAATGACTTTTAATTTTATTTTATGTAGACAAAAGCCACAACTGTTCATACAATTTTAGGATAGAAAGTGATGAGATAAAAAAGATCTAATATTAGAATCGAAAGCATAAGAGAAAATCAATATTTTTGGTGAAAATTGTTGTATCTGATAAAGGGGTTATTAAGTCCCCATCCAAGAATTTATTAAGCTATTTGTTACTAGTTGAGCCATCTGTGTGATTGTTTTTGAGTGTTGTTTATTGGCTCCTGTGTTACTTTCCCATCTAATTTGGTGTGTTTCTACTGGAATTTCTACTGGAATTGAGGAACTAGAAGGTGTCTTGTGTCACGGTGCGGAGACTTCAGCATTGATGATCTGGGCCAGTGAGTTGACATGGCAGTGCTGTGGGAGGTTGGTGTGGCTGTCGCTTTGGAAATAGGGCAGTAGGAGAGCCTTCTCACCTTCCCCCCCACTTCCCCACATCAAGAAGACCCCAGAACCTGGGCACCGGGGTACCTGAAATTATTCACAGCTTAATGTCTCTGCAAAGAGTATTCATGAAGCTGTGGGGTTGAGCCCTTGGTGTGGCTGCAGCAATAGGATGTGAGTGAGGCTGTTGGGGCTTTGTCAGGGTGGGGACTCAGCTTATCAGCCTCCTGTGGGCCCCACGGAGATGGCAATTCCATGAACTTTAGCTGCTGGTGTGCATCTCCAACTAAATCCTGGAGATTTCCTTGGGAATAGGAAGAGCAAGGTCAGTGGGTGAATCAACATGGTGGTTGCTGTGGGAAGTGGGTCTCCTTTGTTTGTTTGTTTAAGGGCTATTCCCAGGATAGCTCAACAGCTATGCCTGGCTTTGTGCTAGGGAGTGACCCATTGTGGTATTCAGCAAAGATATGCATTGCTGGAGATTAAACTGGGGTCTTTGTATGGAACACAAGGGCCTTGATCTCTGTGCTGTCTCTTTGGCTCTAGATCATTTTTTGGCTTGAAACCAGTAAACAAATTTTGTTTGTGCCCAGTGAATTTTCTTAAGATCTTTCTCTGCTTGTCTAGATTAGCAAATGTTTCACTAGTGGAGCATTGTGTGATAGATTCGACTTGTAAGCTCGAATGATTCATTTTAATGGTATCACATTTTAAATTAATTTTCTTAGATCATTTTTAATTGTAAAATTTTCTTTTTTTATTTAAATTAAATAAAATGTCACTTTTTCCAAAAGGATTCATCTCAGAAAAAGTTCTGCATAGTGCTTAGTATAATAAAGCACTTGAAAATGCTCAAAAATTCATGAAAATCTTTTAAATACTTCAAATTCTCAAGATAAAATATTTAATACGAATTAAGAATAAATCAAACCTTGTAATTTCCATATAACATTCTGATTAAAAAGTTCACAACTTGGGGGGTGAAGCAATAACTCAAAGGGCTGGAATGTCAGCTGAGCATATACATTGGAATTCCTGAGGTTGTTTTTTGATTGTTTGTTTGTTTTTGCTTTTTGGGTCACACCTGGTGATACATAGGGGTTACTCCTGGCTCTGCACTCAGAAATTAGCCCTGGTGGTGCTCAGGAGACCATATGGGATGAGGGGAATCAAACCTGAGTCAGCCGCGTGCAAGGCAAATGCCTTATCCGCTGTGCTATTGCCCCAGACCAGGAAGTCCTCAGTTTGAGCTCTGGCACTTAGAACTTGGTGCACTTCCTGGCATGATCTTCATACACCACCCTCCCTTTCCAAATAAACCAAAAAATATAACAGCTTGTTCTATCAAGAAAGTTGTCGCTTAAAGAAGAAAACCAAACAGGTCATTAAAATAAAGAGCGGTACCATAAGTGAGGAATTCCTGTTTCAAACTCAAAGGATTATCAGAAATTTCCTGTCACTGTCACTGTCATCCTGTTGCTCATCACTTTGCTCGAGCAGGCACCAGTAACGTCTCCATTATGAGACTTGTTGCTACTGTGTTTGGAATAGAGGAGGCAATTTTAAAGCTTAATTTTTGAAATTCTATAAGGTAAAAGGCAATTTTATGGCAGAAGAACATTAAGAAAAAGAAGGACTTGCCAAAGCACTGAAAATGTTCCTTTAAAACTATTCTGTGTCAGTGTCAGTTTGTGCCTGTGGAAAAGTTCAAGTTAATGACATTCTGTGCCAGTCTCTCAATACCTGTGAATAGATACTTCGTTGATGTTTTTTTTTTCTTTCCCCCAGACCATCTTTTAAAGATGTATATGGAGAGAGCAGCTTTACAAGTTGGTGAGGGTGTCTTCCTTTGGACCAAAGGACAGTTTTGTTTATTGATTAGTATAGAGATGCCTTTCCTTCAGGCAAATGTCAGACCAACTTGCTGGTCATTACAAGAGGCTTGAGATCACTAAGTTTGGGGTTCTCCTCTGTTCTGCATTTCTCTAGATGAGTAGATGCTGTGTGAGGCTTTTTATGCCCAACTTTGTGATCATGGCCTCTGGGAATTGAATCAAACACTGTCTCTGCTACTATTTTTATGGTTAATAATGTATTTTTTTTGGTCTCTGATCAGGCATCTTATGCCTTATGTCAGAAGGGAGGACACCAGCTGTCACACATTGTTAGCTTAAAGTAGGTTAATTCTCAGATCAGTCAGGGACACATAATCTCAGACTTTTAAAAATAATTATAAAATAGGTGCTGAAGTGATAGTACAGCAGGTGAGGCAGTTGCCTTGCAAATGGCTGACTCGGGTTCTATCCCTGGCACCTCATGTGGCACCCCCAAGTCCACTAGGAGTGAATCTTGATTGCTGAGCCTGGAGAGAGCCCCAAGCACCACTTGGTGTGGCCAGAAGTCCCCCATCCCTCCAATAATAAAACAATTCAAAGTTTCCTTTTCAGAGATATATATGTTAAAAAAAAAATTCTGGAACTCTGTTTAAATGAATCATTGCTGACTCATTGTACTATGATGACCATGGCTAGAATGTAATTATTTTATTGAGGCAACGATGTTTTAGTCCCATAGAACTATTCATTCAAAGTTTAATAAACATATTATTTGTTTAAGTTTTTTTCAGAAAATGTAATATTTATGAAAAATGGTTGGGGTTATTGGGAAATAATTAGACATTGTAATTATAACAAATTTCTTCCCATGCTAACACTTTAAAACTTAATTGTCCTCCTGCACTCACTGTTAATGAAATACACAATATAATTGCTACAGAAAATAGGGCTAAAAATATCAATCATATGTGTGGCTCAACTTTTATGGCTCATGTATAGTTCCTTCTGGCCAGGGAAGTACAGGGAAATGAATGAGATTTGTAAGAGAGTTTGTTTAGACGATAGCAGAATATAGCGTAATGAAAAGCCCCTAAACTTCAAATTTTACTCTAAAGGAATAGACTCTATTCAAGAAAACAGACCCTGAATGTCTGACTATGGAACTGAATCTGCCAAGGCAGGGTGTAGGGGGTGGGAAGGGACCTAGAGTCAGTGATGGAGGCTGCTGGCTCTATGACGGTGGGTGTGGTGCAGTGACATTGTACTAAAGCCTAAAATGTAATATTGCACTAGTGTAAATCTTGGCTTCTTGATTACACAGTTATGTAACCAGATTAAAAGTTGTTATGATTACGTTCAACGATATATGAGGAAAATAAATTTATATAATTATTAGTTTTTGACACTTCAGGTAACTAATTGACACTCCAAAGCAAGTGTGTACAAAGTCAACAATCAGTTTGACTGTACATTTGACTGTACATTTGCTCCATCTGAAGCAGCGAAAGATTGGAGGCAAATGCTGAATTAATACCAAGAAGCATATGAATCCTCATAAAGTAATGTGAAGAACACTTTCTAAGGGGCTTAAGGAATGTTTATTAAAAATCTAAAACCTTGGACTGTGGATATCACTCCAGTAGTAGAGCACCTGGCAAGCACACTCTGAATTTAGTCCCAGATCATACCTGTCTTCACAGTCAATACTAACCCACATGGTCCTGACGGCTGACAGCACCACTGGCTCATGCTCTACTGCACAACTTGGCGGAGCATCAACACACACGACTGACCTAGGATCCTTCCCATAACTATGCAGGAGCAGGGGCAGTAGCGTTAAAATTTTGGGCGGTTGGTTTTCATTTTTATGTGGGACCACACCTGGTGATACCTGAGATTACTCCTGGCTCTGCTATCAGGGATTTCTCCTGGTGAGCTTGGTGGACCAGATGTGTCAAGGGTTGAATCACGGTCCAGTGAATGCACCATAAACGCCCACCCTATTGTATTATTACTCTGGGACCCCGTTAAAGTTTTTAAATTTAATTTAATTTATTTATTTTTGCTTTTTGGGTCACACCCAGTGATGCACAGGGATTACTCCTGGTTCTGCACTCAGGAATCACCCCTGGCGGTGCTTAGGGAACCATATGGGATGCTGGGAATTGAACCTGGGTCGGCCGTATGCAAGGCAAATGCCCTACCCGCTGTGCTATCGCTCCAGCCCCAAGTTTTTAAATTTTAATTAAAAAAATCCAGACCTGCATCTAGCAAAAGATTTTAAAAAATCCAGCAGAGTTTACAAAAAGTAAAGATCAGAAGCCTAAGTTTAAGAATATGATATTCTGTAACCCTGTAGGATTTGGGTGAATGCAGTCAGGAAAGCATCATGCAGTCAAGCTCTTAAATTGAAGTTCTCAGCCTGAAGATTCCTCCTTTTGGTAACTGTTGGCTTTTGAAATTTACTTAACAATGTCTAACTTGAAATCACTCAATGGAATGAAACTCCAGGGGTGGAGGAGAGAAGTTTTGTGTCTCGTTTGTTAATCAGAATCCATGAAACATGAATTTAAGTCTCTGTGTTAGTGGTTGGAAGCACTTTGTACAGTTGTTTCTAAAGTTCTTTCAAGACACTTTCAGTATTGTTTCCTTTTCAGAAGATAACGTCTCTGGATTTTATCAGGTAGAGATTGTTTGGGAAGATGTAAAGGAAAAGCAGTTGGTATACACTGATATGTTGAGAATTTTACACAACTACTTTGAAGGAATTTGCCATTTTTTAAAATCTGAAGCAAATAGATTCCAAAAACAGTGGAGGAACATTCAACCTCTTTTAGGGTTATGCAATAATTTTATATGGCAGTAGTTTATGGCTCTCTGAGGTTATAAACCTCCTGGTAGAAAAGAACAGATCATTTTATTGATTTTAAATTAAAATGCATTCCTTTTTTCTCCTTTCCAAATGTTTGGTGTGATATGGAAAATAAAGATTCTTTTTACAGAGTTAGTCTTTCAAATTTTGGTAGTAAGAGTTAGGCTCAGGAAAATGAGTATCTTTATCACTGGAGAAGTGGATTGGAGTATCCCATGCTGGGAATATAAAATTAGGTACATATTTTTATGGTCAGTAGCAACTTATGGTAAGAATAATTTTACAAATAATCATTATACATGCTAAAAACTACATCATATGTGTCATTTATTTGGAGATTTTTAGTTCTTAAGCTTCAGAGTTATATTAATGACTAATAATATGACTAATGACTAATTACTATACCAATTCGTTATATTAAATGACTAAAACTATAAGTACATACTTAGAGATCTGAATAATTTTTTTTCCAATTTCAAGTGCTGGCTTAGTAGAAAGTATAACTTGTCTTTATTGTTGTAATTTTGTGTAAAAGTTTTGCAAAGTTCCTTTTGGCAGGTTCAAAAACCACAAAAAATTATCTAGAAAGCACTAGAAATTATCCTCCAGAATTTGCATGCAGATTGCTCTCTAGAACACTTTTTGTCATTAAAACCTTGTGTTTATGTCTCCATTTTATTGTTTGAAAAGGCATTCCTACTTTTGAATAAGCCACATAAATAATAAAGAGTTTAAAAAGAGTAAGCGTGTCTTGAAAGCCTGTGGATTGTCTTCTGCTTAAAACTGTTAAAATAACATGAAAACTAGCAAGATGTTAGTTTAATTTATAATCTATTGTGTAGACCATAGTTCTATATTTGTATGATAATTAGAAAACTTAAATCCACTGAAAACCATAAATTATTTCTTGCTTTACAATTTATCGATGCTTGCGGCTATGGAAAGCAGAGTTAGACTAAATTGTTGTTTATTAAAGTTTATTTTGCTGATTCTTAGTAACAAATTATCTTCTTTGTGTGTGTATTAAAGTGAAATGTTAGGTGTTAATGTATTGAATCAATTAGCAGCAGTAGATTTTTAGCAAATAGTTGAATTAACTGTTTTACACAAAATATCATTTGATGTTTACAGTAAATAGAAAATTAATTAATCTTCATAATTGTTCTATTTGTTAAAATGTATATTCCATGGTGTAAGATAAAATTTTGTAAGATTATTATTTATTATTATTATTATTAATTCTGTTGAGATTGAAGCGGTCAACGAAGCCTGAGCCAAACAGGGCATTCAAAATCAGTACATCAAGATCCTCTGTGAGCTGTATTTTGGATTCACCCCCAGGATCTCACCATTCTACAAGGAAGTGATCATTGACGTAAAAAGAGGGTTTTGGCAGGGTGATACCATTTCACCGAAATTCTTCAGTGCCACCCTTGAGAACATCATGTGACGACTGGAATGGGAAAGAATGGGAGTGAAGATAGATGGTCAGCAACTACACTATCTCCGCTTAGCTGATGATATCATTCTAATAACACCAAACATTAGCCAAGCAGCACAAATGCTGGCCAACTTCGACCGTGAGTGTGGAAAGGTCGGACTGAAGCTGAATCTCACCAAGACAATATTCATGAGAAACAAACTAGTCCCTGATGTTCCATTTGCTCTCAATGGAACGAACATCTCCAAATGCAGCAGCTATGTGTACCTGGGTCGAGAACACAACATGAGGAACGATTTGGCACCAGAACTGCGCAGGAGGAAGAGAATAGCAAGGAACGCCTTCAAGAGCATCAAAGAAGTGGTTAAGAGGATGAAGAACCTCTGGGTCCGGGAACATCTTTTCGACTCCACCGTTCTTCCTGCACTAACATATGCCTCAGAGACCTGGGCCCTAAGAAAACAGGATGAGGACGCTATTTGGGTATCCCAAAGAGGAATCGAAAGAGCTATGCTAGGAGTATCACATCTCTCTCAAGTGAGAGAAGGAATGCGGAGTTCTGACCTCCATCGACTGTCAAGAATCAGGAACTCTGTCTCTTTTGCCAAGGTGTCAAAAATCAGATGGTCTGGACATGTAATGCAATTCAGAGATGACCGCTGGACTAGAGCTGTTACCGACTGGATTCCACGGGACGTCAAAAGTCCAAGTGGCCGCCCACCAACAAGATGGTTCGACTTCTTTATCAAAACCCTGAATGAACGGTTTGAGGCTCTTCCTGTTCCTGGAGTTAGCAGATATGATTGGGCTGCACTAGCATGCAACAGGGATAAATGGAAATGTTTCTGACGCTTGCTCAAGCAATTCTAAGATCAACAGGATGACAAGTGATACAAGTTATTACTTAAATATAGAAGCCTTAGCTGGAGCAATAGCACAGAGGTTGGGCGTTCGCCTTTCACTCGGTCGACCTGAGTTCGATTCCTCCACCCCTCTCAGAGAGCCCGGCAAGCTACCGAGAGTATGGAGCCGGCACGGCAGAGCCTGGCAAGCTACCCATGCGTATTGGATATGCCAAAAACAGTAACAATAAATCTCTCAATGAGAGATGTTACTGGTGCACGCTTGAACAAATCGATGAGCAATGGGATGACAGTGACAGTGACAGTGATAGAAGCCTTAAAATAGATCACTGAGGATAGCACAAAGGGCAAGTGCACATGCTTTTTACATGCCAGAGAATACTGTCAGATTTTCTGCAAGCCCAAAAATAAAAACATAAAAAAAAGATAAATATTAAAATTTGTTATGGTAATAAAGTTGCCAAAAATGTGTGGATTTTTATGTTCTAGGGTAACTGAATAGTCAATGTCAGTGGCAAAAATGATGTTTTTAAATACGTCAGCATGACAGTGAGAACTTTTCTCTCTTTGGCCTCACAAATTCTTGGTCCTTTAAAGATCTGTTATAATTCAACCTGAGTGTCCTACCATGACATTCAACTTTTTAAAAAGTGATTTCTCTAAATCTTGGAGGATTCCCTTTATTAAAAATCAGCAAGAAATTCTTAACTAAGTATTCAACAAATGGAAAGCAAAGACTTTTCATCTCTTAAAGCTTTTGGAGAAAATTAGTAATTGAAAACAAAGTTTACAAACAGTAGAAACTGGAAACTTATCTTTCCAAAGCAGAGAAATAACTCTACATTTGTATCTGAACAAATGTAAATAATGTACATTTACATTTTATACAGGATATATATAAACAACATTTTTGTGCAAATAATTTGATAAAAAATATTAGAATTCATAATGTATCAGGAAGATATCTTAGAGAACCTGGGTCTATCCCTGGTCCTGCATGATCCTTCTGAAGATGTAAGAGACCCATAGTTCCAGGCTGGAACTAGCCTCTGAATGCTGCCAGAATAGCTTGTAACTGAACACAAGACAAACAAAATTGAGAATATCTGTTATGAGCATAATTAGCTTTTACCTCTTTAGCTACCCCTGCAGAGATATTTTCTTGATGAAAAGGACTGCTATTATAGAAAAGACTTTTTTGTCCTTTTTGAGTCACACCCGGCAATGTACAGGGATTACTCCTGGCTCTGCATTCAGGAATTATACCTGGCAGTGCTGGGGAACCATATGGGAAGATGGGAATCGAACCCCGGGTTGGCCGTGTGCAAGGCAAACGCCCTACTCACTGTGCTATCACTCCAGCCTCAGAAAAGACTTTTGAAGATATCCATTTTTATTTTATCACTTGGTTTTGAAGACTATTACAAAGACTTTCATGAAAATGTTAAAAATGATTAGACTATTAAAATGCATTTCTTTTTAGAAAAATGACAGTGGCTTATTTTAGAGACTTATTTTTGTATATGCTCTGAGAATTCTTTCAATTTTGCCAGTAAGTGATATGGTCTATCCAAGTTATAGGGTAAATAAAATAGAAGTAGGAGGAAAAAATTTAATGAGAGAGGCAGAAACCAAGTAATGAAAGGCACTAAAGAGGAGGATAAGGGATTTGAATTCTGTGAAAGTGATATCATAGGAAATGGTTGTTTCTTACATATTTAAGGGACGGGAAGTTGAAAGTATAAAGTTGGGTTTACTTTATACTTTCAATTTCTCTTAACACAATCTGGATATATTTTGAACATGATAATAATGGTAATAATAATGATGCACTTCCAGCTTTTAATTGGTTGTAACAATCACCTCCTTTTTTTATATTTTTATATTTTTATTTAAAATATAAATATATTTATATTTTGGGTGGACCATGCTTTCCCAACAGGCTGTCAAGGCCAATCCAGCAATGCTGAATTTCGGGGTGGGGGTGTGGAGGGGATTGAACTCAGAGTCTCGATAGACAGTGTATGCACTCCAGCACTGTGAGCCTGATCCATCTTCCTGGCCCAGATGTGTTTGTTTTGAGCTGTTGTGGTGGTGGTGGTGCTGCTGCTTAGGGCGATAATTGGTGGTACTTAGAGGATGCTCCCAGTTTTGTGCTGTGGGTCAATCCTAGGGGTGCAGTGCCAGGGATTGAACTTGAGGCCCCTCCCTTATGCAAAAAAAAGTATGCTCAGTCCTTTGAGATATCTCTCTATCATTCTCTCCCCAGCCCCCCATGCTGTTTTTTTTTTAAATTTATTTATTTTTAATTAGAGAATCACCGTGAGGGTACAGTTACAGATTTATACACTTTTGTGCTTATACTTCCCTCATACAAAGTTTGGGAACCCATCCCTTCACCAGTACCCATTCTCCACCACCCGTAAACCCAGTGTCCCTCCCACCCTCCCCAATCCCATCTCCCCCCCACCCCACCCTGCCACTGTGGCAAGGCATTCCCTTCTGTTTTCTCTCTCTAATTAGCTGTTGTGGTTTGCAATAAAGGTGTTGAGTGGCCGCTGTGCTCGGTCTCTAGCCCTCATTCAGCCCGCAACTCCCTTCCCCCACATGGCCTTCGACTACAATGTAGTTGGTGATCGCTTCTCTGAGTTGACCTTTCCCCGGAACGTGAGGCCAGCCTCGAAGCCATGGAGTCAACCTCCTGGTACTTATTTCTACAGTTCTTGGGTGTTAGTCTCCCACTCTGTTATTCTATATACCATAGATGAGTGCAATCTTTCTATGTCTGTCTCTCTCTTTCTGACTCATTTCACTCAGCATGAAACTTTTCATGCCCATCCACTTGACTACAAAATTCTTGACCTCCTTTTTTCTAACAGCTGCATAGTATTCCATTGTATAGATGTACCAAAGTTTCCTCAACCAGTCATCCGTTCTGGGGCATTCGGGTTTTTTCCAGATTCTGGCTATTGTAAACAGTGCTGCGATGAACATACATGTGCAGATGTTGTTTCGATTGTACTTTTTTGCCTCTCTGGGATATATTCCCAGCAGTGGTATTGCTGGGTCAAATGGGAATTCAATATCTAATTTTTTGAGAGTCGTCCAAATTGTTTTCCAGAAGGGCTGAACCAGTCGGCATTCCCACCAGCAGTGAAGAAGGGTCCCTTTCTCCCCACATCCTCTCCAACAGCGGTTGCTGTTGTTCTTTTGGATGTGTGCTAGTCTCTGTGGTGTGAGGTGGTATCTCAAAGTTGTTTTGATCTGCATCTCTCTGATGATTAGTGATGCAGAGCACTTTTTCATGTGCCTTTTGGCCATTCGTGTTTCTTCCTTGGTAAAGTTTCTGTTCATTTCTTCGCCCCATTTTTTGATGGGGTTGGATGTTTTCTTCTTGTAGAGTTCAACCAGTGCTTTATATACCAACAATCACCTCCTTTTAGTAAGAATTTACTTCCCTTGAAAGCTTTATGTGCAATCAATGGAAGTTTAGTATAACACAGGGTTCAGTTGCCAATACCTACTCAATGCATACAATTTCGATCTTATATAATGACTTTGATGTCTTGGATATGCTTACTCAAAATATGATATTCATCCCTGAATATAATTTGGCGTTCTCTCAGCCTATATGTAGACTTGTGGATTTAAGATATTTGAAAATCATTTTCTGTTATTCTTTTTCACACAGTAATCCTTGCTCAGTGACTTGTTTCTCTGTCTCTGTTCTGTTTGAGGATCACCTCAACATAAATGTGGCATTAATCCTTCTACAATGAACACTTAGCTAATCTTTTGCTTATTGTTTTCTGCTGAGCAGTTGTGGGGCCATACCTCCTATGGGCTTAGGTACTGTATGCCTGACAGTACTATCTCAAGTTTATGCATGTGAAGCACCCACTCACTCCACTCTTTTGAATTATCTTCCCGACTCATTAATGTTTGTGTGTGTATTTTCTGTATTGAGTCCACACTGGCTCTGCTCCTGACTTACTCCTGGTTCTACTCAGAGATCAATCCTGGTGGTGCTTGGGAGACCACTAGTAGTGACTGGATCTGATCTAATATGTCACATACAAGGAAAAAGCTGTTTCTGCTACATCTTATAGACCCTGCTTTAGCTACATTTTTGATCCACAGGAAATGATCAATATTTGCACTACAAATAGCAGTAGTTTTATCTTTTAACCTTATATTCTCCTCTTGCTTTACCTTCCTCATTGTAGTGGATAACTGGATTGCTATTTCTTTTTATTTTTTCTTTTTTTGATCCCTGGGTAATTTCAGGGAGTACTTCCAGTATAATCCACTTTCATGAGGTTTTCATAACTGGCTTGATGTTAATGCTATTAACAAATAACATTATAGAGCACTTTCTACTTGCTAGATGCTTTCTACAGACTTTCAGGTAACAACTCATTGACTTATTCTTTTTAATGACCTTATGAAAAAGATGTTTTTTTTACCATTGTTCTACAGATGAGGAAACAATTACTCAGGGTATAAGAAATTTTCTCACAGTCACACAGACACAATATATTCAAGTAAGAATTCTTTTTCATTCAACAGTGAGCTCCCAAGAGTTCCTCAGGAGGTGCTGGGCCCCACAAACAATTATTTCTGGCCAACCAGTAGGCTGGGATCAATGCAAGGGCCTAAGAATGAGGTACTGCTCTGGTCCTATGGTACCAGGGATTACTGGGCCACTAACCAGAGAGTACCTTCAGTGCTCTTAGTGTTTAAGAGCAATACTGGAGGTCAGGAAAGGACTATGATGTGTCCAAGATCAATGCACCTTAACTTCGGTACTATATCCTTTTCCCTAAGTCACAACTCGAATAGGCTCTTATTGCTGCCTCATAAGTGATGAGAATCACTAGTAAGAGTGGATAGAGGGTTTGGAATTAACATGATCCAGGATACAATAAGAGAGCAATTATCATCCCAGTGAAGGTTGAAAACTATCTCCTTGGTTTAGTTAAGTGTTCAGAATAATCTGAGAAAACCAAGACTTTAAAAATGGTGAACTTTGTGAGCCAAACTTCTGAAATATTCTATGTAGGTTATGAAAGCATGTACTGGGAAGAATATCATCCAGAAAAGTAGACAGGAAGGGGGAGGGCAGATCTAGATCCTGAGCCAAAGAACTGAAGAACTAAAGATGAGAATGTACACTGTTGAATAATAGAAGTATAGACCAGGACTGCCCTACTCAAGGACTAGTTGTTTGGGATCAAGGTATGAGGAAAGTTCTCGAATCGTAAAGGTCCATGTAGAAGGGTCTCCTGTGCATGAGCAGACTTGTTCACAGAGACATTCCAGAGCATCATTTGCTCACCTGGCTTCAATTTTTGTTGGTGCAGTAGGAGGTTTCTCTATTGTTGTCACTGATTGCTTTTTCATTACAAGTGGGATGATGTTCTGATGGTGCTAATTATGACATGGCCAAATATCTCACACTTTTGCAATGCATTTTTAATAAAAGATAATGTAATTTCCAAGAAAATACTGCCATCCTTAATAGATAATTATGTAGCTTTGTAGAATTTGCTAAGAAACAAACCTTGACAAGACTTCTGACTTAATTGAATATGGATGATAACTATGTGGAAGTTTAACTTCTGGCCTAATTGCATGCAAATCAATAGTCATATATTTGCATATATTTTCAGCTAATATATAGCTATAACAAATGAAAGTGGGGAAAAAGAATGCTTAAAATAATGTCTTTACTCATAGCTCTGTTAGATAGAAATTTGTTCTGTAGTAAGAAAACGCCTTCCATTTTACTGAGCTCAACCTCTTTACAATGGCAGTATGATCTCCCACATAATACTAACTTAGGAGTCTTTCCAACTTGAGCAAGTTTGGAAAGAAAAATTCTTAGGGTATGTGAAGTCTTAAATTCCTTGGAAATTTTGGGAATATTTACATGTAGACACCCAGCTGATTCCTGGCAATGCATTGTGCCCTGGCTCACCACCAGGGGCAATCCCTGGCTTGCAGTGAGCCAAGAGTTGCACCTGAGAACCACCAGGTGTGACTCCAGTCACACCTGTTTCATAATTTTTCTCCTGTTAAAATTAACTTTACTGTTATTCAATAACATGCTGTTAGAATAGAATAGAATCCAATCCAAATAGTATAGAATCCAAATCCAGTATTTTTTTTCAGTCCTAAGTTTGTGTTTGATTTTTGGAATTATACCACTGTGATAGAAAAACCTACTTGATAGGACTTCAATCTTTATGACTTATTGGCACTGGTTTTGTGTTTCAAAATGCGGTCTCTCCCTAGGGTTATGGCATATATATTCTAAACATTGAATTCAGAATTCTTTAGTGAAGAGTATTGTAAAAGCTAATGTACAATTAAAAAATTGTTTATTGGGGCGGGAGATAATGTGCCACATCTGGCAGTGCTCAGGGCTTTTTTCTGGCTGTACTCAGGGGCTTGTATGTGGTACAGAGAATTGAACCGAGTCAGCTGTGTGCAAGTCAGGCACTTTACACACTGTGCTATCTCTTTGCCACAGGTAATTTTCAACTGTATTTTTGACTAGTTAGTTATGGTTCATTTTGGTTTTATTTATTTGACAGTCCTGAGCTAAGCTAAACTGATGCTTCTCTTATCAATAAACAATTTCTCTAGAAAGAGGAAAATTTACCTGGTGAGTCTAGGGAATGAAGTTGGCTATCCCACTTCATCTTTTCCTTTCTTCACTCTATTGGAGCTTGACTGAATATCAGAAAAATGTATTTTATTCTTAATTTGAGGTTAGTATTGAAGGGCTTATTCTTGGAGTTAAGGTTCTACAATTTTTCAGGCAATTCCATCTCATTTAGGGGTAACAAACTAGCAACTGCTACAGACTTTTTAAAGTTACTAATTTTTGCAAAACGTTTTATCACTAACAACAGAATACCAAATAACCACTTCCAATTTGACTCCTATATCACATAGTTTAATTTGTGTCATGTAAAAATGATTTTTGTTTGTTTATTCTTATTTTTTGGCCACACTAGGCATTGCTTAGAGTTTACTCCTGATTTCGTGCTCAGGAATTGTTCCTGGTGGCCCTGGGTCCTTGAATCAGCTGAAAGTAAGGAAAGTAACCTATCCATTATGCTACCTCTCTTACCTCATGAAAAAGTTATTTTTTAAAAAAATTTTTATTAGTGAATCACTGTGAGGTACAATAGTTACAAACTTATGAACTTTCGTGTTTGCATTTTAGTCATACAATTATTGTTTACCCATCTCTTCACCAGTGCCCATTCTCTTTCACCAATGTTCCCAATATTCCTCCCATCATCCCAACCTCACCCCCCACCACTCCACCCTGCTTCTGCGGCAGGGCATTCCTTTTTGTTCTCTCTCCTTTTGGGTGTTGTAGTTTATAGTAGAGGTATTGAGTGGCCATTGTGTTTGGCAGGCATCTTTCAACCCGAATGGGTCCTCCCAATATCCTTTACTTGGTGTTCCCTTCTCTATCTGATCTGCCTTTTCCCCCAGCATGTGAGGCTGGTTTTCAAGCCATGGAGGAGACCTCCTGGTCCTTATCTTAACTACTCTTGGGTGCTTATCTCCCATTCTGTTACTTTACATTCCACAGATGAGTGTGATCTTTCTATGTCTGTCTCTCTCTTTCTGACTCATTTCACTTAACATGACACGTTCCATTGTTGATCCACTTACATGCAAATTTCATGACTTAATATTTTCTTATAGCTGCATAGTATTCCATTGTGTAGATGTACCAAAGTTTCTTTAACCAGTCATCCGTTTTTGGGCACTCCGTTTTTTTCCAGATATTGATTATGTAAACAGTGCTGAAATGAACATACAAAAGCAGATGTCATTTGTACTATATCTTTTTGCCTCTCCAGGATATATTCCCAGGAGTGGTATTGCTGAGTCAAATGGGAGCCTAATTTCTAATTTTTTGAGAATAGTCCATATTGTTTTCCAAAATGGCTGAACCAGTTAGCATTCCTACCAGCAGTGAAGGAGAGTTCCTTTTTTCCCACATCCACGCCAACACCAGTTGCTTTTGTTCTTTTGGATGTGGGCCAGTTTCTGTGGTGTGAGATGATATCTCATTGTTGTTTAGATCTGCATCTCCCTGATTATTAGTGATGTAGAGCATTTTCTCACGTGCATTTAGCCATTCAGATTTCTTCTTTGAGAAAATTTTTGTTCATTTCCACCCCCCATTTTCTGATGGGGTTGGATGTTTTCTTCTTGTGAAGTTCAACCAGTCTTGATATCAACCTCTTATAAGATGTGTATTGGGTGAATATCCTTTCCCATTCTGTTGACTATGAAAGAGTTATTTTTAATTGAAACTCTTCAACCGCTAATAGCTAGCAAATAGAAAGACTATGAGAATATCTAAAAGAACAGCTAAAAGATTATCTATATTCTGAACAATCAACATGACAATCTTGCTATAGATTGTTAATTACTCTAGGAAGTAAACATGTTTGAGTCACATCAACTAATACAAGTGAAGAAGATAGTATAATGAAGGCAGTGTGGAAAGTGTGCAATGGATTGCTATAGGAGAAGCAGTGTAGAAAATTACTAGAAGAAAGGTACTGTCTCTATAGAAGGCATGGTTTATTACTTGAAATGCTTGGTTCCCCAAGACTGCTTCCAGACATTTCTATTATGTTTCAAGAAACCAAAGGGGCATTGTGAGTTTGGCCAAAGAAAATTAACCAATTGTTTTTAAAAAGTGTAGACTTTGGCAAACTAGTCAACTACTGGACCACACTCAGTGAATAGCTCGTGACCCTATTTCACTCTTCTGCTTAAGTCCAAAAATACACACTGATTTACATACTCTTTAACTATAACCCTTAATAAACTGTATTATCCATTAACATAATAAGAATTTAAGAGTACTTGAGACATATGAGCAAACATGTAGTCAATTTACTTCATTAACACCCAAATAAAGCTGCTAATGTCCAACCACTTAAATAGAGAACTTCCCTGTAACTAACCTACTTCTTAAAATCCCTTTCTCTAAATTCTGGTGTGCATCTCTCCCTTAATAATGTGAAAACCCACACCCCAGTGTGTACTATCTCTTTATGAATCTCTCTTGCATTATCTATATTGTCCTGTACTTAAAACCTTGTTCCTAAAAAGGCAAAGAACCACAGACTCATGGGACTTCTTCTTTTCTCTCTCTCTCTCTCTCTCTCTCTCTCTCTCTCTCTCTCTCTCTCTCTTCTGTAACATCTTTCTGATTCCATGACTTGGGTTGAAATTTAGTTTCCTGACCAAATTTATTCCTTTGGTTTCTTGATGGAAGCCACTTTAATCCCAGATCTCATTCAGCCTATGTTCTAAGACTCCTCTGAGATCAGGTGGCAGGGGCTAATTTCTGTGCTAAACCGATCAGGTGAGTATTGGTGTATTCCAATTATCTCCTTGAGGAAGTGGCAGGTTAGTTACCCGTGCAGAGCAAGAACTCACCTCCTTAATTTCCCTGGAAGTTCAGGATGTGCATATACTCACTGAAGTTTCCCTTACCTTTGTGGTCTTCTGGAATCTGATTTCTGATAACAGATGACCAAAAGCCCCAGGCTGAGGGAACTGAATAGGGGGCTAATGGGTTATGGAACTACAAGAGGCCAACCAGAGACTTTATCACCCTTACTGCTGCCTGCCTTCAAGACTTTATCACCCTTACTGCTGCCTGCCTGGATTACAAAAGCATTAAAAATATAAGAGATGCTTTATCCTTTTCTCTGTCTTCTCCCAGGAATTCATAGGAGAAAGATGTGATCCAAACAGAAGTGTGAGATGAGAGCATAAAAGGGAAAAAAAAGGAAAAACTCCTTAGTTCCAAAATACTAAAGGATAATTCAGACTTTGCCCGTGAAATAAAATTTTCTAGGTGTGACCCCAACACAAGTTTAAAGACTCAAGAATGTGTCTGCTTTCTCTATGTATTCCTGTTTTGATTTTGGGTCATACGTGTCTGTGCTCGAGGCTTTCTCTTGGCTTTGAGCTTAGGGTTCACTCCTGGGGACTTACAGGACCCTATGGGGTGCTGGGGTTTAATTTGCATTGACTGGTACAAGGCAAGAGCTTTGCTTGCTGTGCTATCTCAAAAGCTCCCTCATTTGGATATTTATAACATTTGCAGGTCCCACAGTCTAGGCAATGAAAAGCCTCATCATGTGCCAGGTCTAGACCACAGGAATCATGGGATGCCAGGAATTGAACCTCAGTCAGCCATGTGCAAGGCAGATGGCCTACCTGCTGTAATAATCATTCCAGCTGTGTGATTTGGATTTTGGGTTGGTGCTCAGGGATTACTCCTGGTAGTACTAGGGAAGATCACGGAAGAGCCTGGCAAGCTCCCTATGGAGTATTCCATATGACAAATAGAGTAACAATAGCAGGTCTCATTCCCCTGACCCTGAAAAGAGCCTCCAATCATTGGGAAAAATGAGTAAGGAGAGGCTGCTAAAATCTCAGGGCTGGGACGAGTGGAGTTGTTACTGGCACCTGCTTGAGTAAATTGATGAACAACGGGATGACAGTGATACAGTGATACAGTGAAACTCTTATGAGACATCTAATGCCTGAAGACAAAGTGAATATAAAAAAGTAAGAAAAATAGAAATAAAATAAATAAGAGAACTAAAAGAAAATAAAGAGAATATGAGAAAGTAAAAGGACCATCTTGAGTGTCCTCCATAAGAATGAGAGAAATAGCAGTGTTTGTTATTGCCATTAGTGTCCATCAGAAATACTTCGAGCATTGGTTAAAACAAAAGTAGGCCATCATGTGTCTATCACTGCAGTGAAAAGTTACTCTTCCTTTGAAGACGTGTGAGATTAGATTGGGTTCATGCAGATAATCCAGGTTAATTTTCTCATCCTAAAGTTTTTGTAACATTAATCACATTTTCCAAGTCCTTTTCCTATGTCAGGTTAGATATTCTCAGAACTTCTCTTTCTCTCTCTCTCTCTCTCTTTCTCTCTCTCTTTCTCTTTCTCTTTCGCCATAAATACATATATATGTATATATATTCCCAAATAATTTTACCTTATTACCTTTTTAGCAAGGGCTGGAGCGATAGCACAGCGGGTGGGGCATTTGCCTTGCACAAGGCTGGCCCGAGTTCAATTCCTCCATCCCTCTCAGAGAGCCCGGCAAGCTACCGAGAATATCCCGCCCGAAAGGCAGAGCCTGGCAAGCTACCCATGGAATATTTGATATGCCAAAAAGAGTAACAACAAGTCTCACAATGTTACTGGTGCCCACTTGAGCAAATTGATGAGCAACAGGATGACAGTGATGACAGTGACCTTTTTAGCAAAAGTTTTGGTTAATTACTGTCCAGTATATTAAAAATAATTTCCTACCATACTCAGAAAAGACATATAAAAGGTATTTAAAAAATTTGGGGGTAGATAGGAATCATTTGGTTAAAAAGTTAGTTATTAATCAGCTTGTCAGTGTAACTATATATAAGGAATTAAACAGAAGAACTAGTACCTTTATAATAGTAGCAATAATAATTATTATTTGCCACTTTTTATTTGTTGAGAGTAAGTAAACTTCGCAATTTGATAAATTATGGTGAATATAAGAATGTAATTACAGAAATCAATTTCAGAATAAGACAGTATCTTCTGCCATAACTACAGCACCAGATTGCATCAGACAGATGGAGGCCACAGGGCAGGAAATCTAAGACTTTCAAACTCCAACTGTCTCCCTGCCCTCATTCCTCTATTCACCCTGATAGACTTAACCTTATAAGGATAATGTGCCCAGTTGGGACCCACATCACGGTCTGAACTTAGAATCAGAAAATTATAAAACTCTGCTGTGGGACTGCCAATTTGGAAATCCATGATTGCTTTCACTTGCAGTTCAGTTTTTTTTTTTTTTTATCCTGGATAGGAGAAATAAGAATGCTTCCTCTCTGTCCTAGCCCTGTCACATGATTCTTCTCAGGCCAATGGCAAGAACCCACATGTCATGGGGATAGCTCACTGAAAAGTTCACCAATCATTAGTTTATAGAAATAACTAGAACTGGTTTGAGTAAATTGTATCATCTAACATCGTTGGAAATAAAATGCTTTGTCCAATCTATTATGTTACTTAGGTTATAAACGTATCTTTTCTAATTTTTAAAACATTACAGTAATATAATATAGCCCTTAATTTAATTTGCTTCATGATTAGGAACATTCTGAAACCCTTGAAAAGTTGTATTTTATTATTATTAACATATTTTTAAGGTTTTTCTCACCAATTAAGAGACATACTTTGCAAAATGCTAGAGAAATAAAAATCCGTGGTAGCCTCCTTTGGGAAAAAAAATTACTTGTTATTCTACAAATGTTATTTGATCTTAGAGATGTCACAGTAATTTTAAAATTTAGGTTTAATCTCCCCAGGGAAAACTTTTGGGCTAAATGGAATTATATATATATATATATACATATATATATATAACTTCAAAGCATACTGAAGAGATAAGGGATTCTAGCCATCTTGGTTGAGTTTTATGACACTATCCTTGAATAAAATGTAAAGAATTTACTGAGCAGAAAATAATTGCAAGAGTAGGATGGTTCATAGAGTATCTAAGAAAATATGATATCCTTGATGAAAGTAACATACAGGATTTCTCAGCAAAACAGGGATTATTCATAAAGTTGCCTTCTTGACAGTTTTAGATAGTCTTTAACTAACTAACTAACTAAATGCTCATATAACACCTAGTGGGGTTTTATAACTGCCGAGAGTTTTCTATCAATTGTTTTCAATAGCAAATAATCTAAAAAATCTTCATTTGAAGCCAAACCCCACAGCTTTATGGTTATTGGCATCCTTTAAAAAATTGTGAGAAACAGCATTAGGTTCTTTAGGTTAATATTCCAATTCCAAACACATTACATCAGTATACCTGAAGTGCTTTGCTGCTATGGTAACCCACAATTCTGAAACGCACAGATAGCATTTATCATGCTCTATTTCTCTCTTTGTGTACAGGAGGAAACTGCAGCCTCCTAAGAGGAAAGGTTGGTGGTGCTGGGTCAGAGGTGTAAGTGGAAGGACTGGAGAGAGAGTGTTAGAATTTACAATTCTTCCATTTTCTCCCCTTCTCCAAATTGACTGATGAGAAGAATTTTTTTTAATGCTTTAAAGATGGATCTCAATTATCCTTGATAATTGAGTTCAGAGTCAGAAAAAATGAAATCTACTGGTAATCAAAACACTAATTTAATTGCAAGTTTCAATTTTCTCTCCCAACAATAACACATTTGAAGGAAGAAACTAAGTGCAATCATTTGCCTAAGCCTACCACCACTTCTTTCCTTTTTTGATTGTGGATGGAAGCAACAAAAGAACAAGGGAGTTTTCTGGATAATCCTGTTACCGCCAAATCAGAGGAACAGTGGAGTAGAAAAGAAGGAATTTACTGGCTAGAAAATAATTTAAAAGTTTGGGAGCAAGTCTGGCCCGCACAGGATTCTTCAGGAAGGAAGGGATCTGGTTTTATGAGAAGTAGATTTGAGTAATTTGCAGTCTATACATATTTAGGAATTTCTAAGAAAATCCATATGTATTTATGAAAGAATTAGTGGGCATGAGCACTTCAAGAACACAGAATGGACATGCATAATTACTACTCATGCATACAGAACATTGCCAAGAAATGTCAGTGGGTGACAAAAAAAGATGTTTTTGTATGGTAATGTTAAGCATCATGTTATAGCTCATGCACACAGCCCTGTTTATTTGTGTGACTCACAAATTGAATCACCATTTAGTGAATCAGCTCTATGGACCAAGCTATTGATTTATTTGGCCTGATCCCTAATTCTGCAAGTTCTCAGAAATATTCTTCTGTGAGTCACACACAGGAGTAAGTGTATATTTTGGAAGTAAATTGCAAACACGTAGTAGGAAGTAAGTGCATATTTTGGGAGTAAAACGCAAACACATAGTAGGAGTAAAGTAAAGAATTTAAGATAGGAGGAAAGATGAGGACCCCATGGGTGGATACCTGTGTCACTTAAGTTGACCCGAGTTTTACCCCAAGGGTTGAAACAAATGGAGAGAACTTTGCTAGGAATATGTAGTTGGGTAAAATTTCCTTCCCAAATTCAGGAATTTGTCTTGTCTGGCTCATCATTCAGTTTAGGCATTACAACAACTGCTTCCATATCATTTTTCATACTCCCCTGACCTCACCCATACCATATCTGTCTAACAGTACTGGGAAGGTAGGCGAATGATGGTTAGAGATTGGTCCATGAAGACGATTGTTCTTATGTTCAGTCTCCACTGACCAGGCTGTCTAGTCAGAGGTTGAATTGAGTCCTTCTCAGTATAAAGGTAACGAAGATTCTGTCTTGCCAGACAAAACCAAAATCAAATCTCAAAGAGAGAGGGTAGTCATATCATGATTTTTTTCTCACCTAAATACTCTATTTTATTATAAAGTACAGTATGATGAAATATTGAGTGTTATATGGAGCATGAATTCTGTACACAGTTTGATGATGGACTGCAGAATAAAAGCTATTTCCCCAGGTCTAGTGGAAATTTTGCTATGTACATTATTTCAGAACTGAAATTTAATAAATTGTGAACCATCAGTTACCCGAAAGAATGCCAAAAGCATTTGCATCTGCTTTTTTTCCAATCCACCTACATAATTGCACACATATGTAAAGTTATGTACATTGACTCACTAGGCTTTTGTATTTCACTTAATTGGGCATTTGAAAGGCAAATGGGAAGGGATGAAATAGATGTCATTAAATAGGTTTTACTGAAAAGATAATTGGAGCACTGTATATTATAGCATAGTGTAAATGAGCAAAAATGACACTCTGTCTTGCTCCTCACATGTGTACTTCTTATAATCACACACTCCACCTTAGCCTTTGCCTCATCTCCCAGTCCTAAAAGATATCCTCATGCAATTTAAGTTTAATGTTACAGCATGTACTGTTATAAGTAGAGGAGGAAGGAGCAAGCACTTTTGAGTGATCTTTTGAAAAGATTCTTAAAGGTTATCATGCATACCCTGGAGATAAGTATTACTTAATCACGTTATTTCCAAGTTAGACACCGCTGCTCCTCTGGAGAATCATTAACCACTGACTATAGATGGTCCATTTTAAGGCAGGACTCCTTTCTCCCCTGGTCCATTACCTATATTTTCTTTTGACTTATTTTCCCAATCAATCTAATATAAAGCCATATCTCTGAACAAAGAATATGATGGGATTAGGGGGGGGTAAGTAGACAAGAAATGTGCCATATTATCAGATTGCTAACACCTGAATAAATTATATTTTATTTGTTTGGTTTCTAACAACTCTTGTCTCTTGGCTAACTGGCCCTTGAGTGGGCACCCAAACTTTCGTTTGGTAACAGTAGAAGAGAAAGTTTTGGACACAATGGAAAGACAATGGAAAGACATGCAGATTTTATTACTCATATTTTACACATATTTCTATGTGCATTTCATCAAAGGGGATGATAATACTGTATTTTAAGGAAATATTTATACGTAAAAGCTTTGCCAAAATAAGAAAACGTGCCAGAATAAATGTGCTACTCTTTCCCAGGGAGAAAGACAAAGACTGGTACACAGCCAACTTCACTTTTCCTAATATGATGTGTTTCCTAACATAGTGACAATAAAGGTGGGAGACAGGCATACACTGATTGGAAGAATGGGACTTTTTCAAGAAGAAGCACCTTCATTTTTAATACATACCCACTTTTGAAAAGGCATTGATCTTTTTGTTAGAGATAAACCACAAAAAGAGAATTTACTGCCTCACTACTGAAGTTGGTCAGTTTGAACTAGCTTCCAGTACTACAAACCTCCAGCCAGTGTGCTTTTACTTTTTTAACCTTAGAGAATTTGTCTCATTTTTCAAAAGAAAATAAGGAGACAGAAGTTTGAATATTTACTGCTATCTCAAAACTGTGTAATGAAGTTCTGAAAGGCCTAGAATGAAAACAATTTATATTAATATTTTACACAGAAAGACTCATGAGCTTGGTGTATTTTACTTTAGATAATATTTTCTTATCATTAATTTTATTCTTTGAGTTGCATAGTTGATAGTCATTAATTTGGTGAGTGCAAGCAAGGATTTGATAATAATTCATGTATAGGATGACATGTTACAACTCTATGATTTAACATCTATAGCATTTCTTTACTCTGAGTATTTCTCTACATGAAACATCCTTGATGACTTTTTATTACCAAAACACAAATAAAAATGATGTTCTATAGTGGATTTTTGTTACTGACATACCTAGTTTTATACTTGCATGGAGTCAATAATAATAATAGTCTGGTTCCTCCTTTACTTAGAAGTCTAACATTCATTCACTTATCTCTGCATCTTTCTGACTTTATATTTAATGCTAGACAAAAAAAACAAGTAATAAAAGGTGTAATATATGCCTTTTAATATGTGCTCTCTGAGAAAATGTCTTTGTTTTATTCCTTTTTCGATTCTTTTAAAAACTGTTAGAAAATTACTGTCATTCCCAAAGGTGTGATCTTGTAACTGCAAACTAAAACAAATATATAAACTCTAGAGATTTTTAGAGCTATGTTGATAACCTGTTAATCAAAACATCTCTGGAGATCTAAGTTTCCTTTCTTTAAAACTTTTGTCCTTAGGGAACAGAATTTAATTCTTTAATCTTCCTTTTAAAATAGATACTGGCATTTCCTTTGAACAGAGCATTGCTTTGGTGGAAATGTTCCCATTTTTCTAGGCACAATGGCACAATTTTCCTTGTTTAAATACACTGGTATCTTTAAAACCTTGTTTGATTATGTTTTCCAAATGATCATTGTTTTTACAAGTACATATTGTGTACTTATGTGTGTGAAAAATCAGTCCTGCAAAGAAATTATACAGAGAGCCACACAACAAAAATTATAATCTCAATGATAACATGGGATGTAGAAAAAGACAAGATAGTTTGAGCAAAATGCTATAAAAATTAGAGAAGTAAGAAAAATACTAGAAACCAGAGGGATAGGTGTAAGTATTATTAACTGCATAGGTCTTGCCAAGGAAAATCAACACAATTCATTCCCTTTCTGTATGATTGGCTGAAGCATTTGAGTTAGATTTTGAATTTTGAATAAACAAAAGGGACAAAACAAGGATGATTGCTTTACTTGTGGTGCACTTTTTAAAAATCAATCTTTGTATGAATGTATTTATCAATCATGACCATCATTATTATCTATGTGCTATTTATAAAGTAGAATTTTCTGAATTTGGAATTTTAATTAGATTTTAATGAGTGTTTAAAACACTTGTTTGAAATAACAAATAAGCATCTTTTTCTCACCTCACATGTATAATATGTGATTTATCTTTGGTAGAGTTGTGGGTGGACTGGAGTGATAGCACAGTGAGTAGGGCATTTGCCTTGCATGCAGTCGACCAGGGTTTGGTTCCTCAGTTCCTCTCGGAGAGCCTGGCAAGCTACCGAGAGTATTCCGCCCACATGGCAGAGCTTGGCAAGCTCCCCGTGGCATATTCGATATGCCAAAAACAGTAACAACAGGTCTCACAATGGAGACGTTACTGGTGCCTGCTTGAGCAAATCGATAAACAATGGGACCACAGTGCTACCTTGCTACAGAGTTGTGGGTGGAAAGCCTTTTAACTTTAAGCATGTGTTGCATAATTTGTAGCTCCTGGAAGAATATCTAATCTAGATGATTCCTTTCAGCCCATAGCATGCCCAGGAATATACCCACCTGTACCCTCTCTCCAGCTCTGCATCCAGTCTTTTAGCAGAGAAAGACATTTATCACTTAAAACTTACTCTGAAATATATGCTGCAATAAAAAATTATTAATGAGAGTTCCATGGAGTTGAACCAATTCTTAGTTTGACTTTAGAGACATTGTGACAAAATTGACTTTTGTCAGTTAGAGACAAAAACATTAGTTTTATAAGGAAGTAAAGTTCCAGTTAAATATAAGGAGACTTTTAGAATGGTTGGTTGAAGGTGTTGCTCAAGAATATATTTTGTTTTTTTAAATGTGCTTGTATATTTTGCTCAGAATTAAAGAATGCATCTTATGCACCTTGAGTTTATGTGATATCTAAATACAAAACATAAGCATCTTCTCTTATCTTTATGTGAGATGTATTCAATAGGTAAAGACAAAGACATTTTCTTATGGTGATAATTGTTTTAGCAAGCTCAAGGTTGGTTGATGCAGCACTGGTATTTTCTACTTTTGATTTTAACTACATAAAACTCAATATAGTTCTATTTCTTGGTGCTCATATAGAATTATGAAAAATGAATAATACATTTAGGAGATGTTTATAATTTCTTCCTTTAAGACAATTACCTCCATCAATTATTAAAAGTTGATAATGTTGATGATCTGATCATGAGCTAAGAAAATTAGAAATGTGGTCGGCATACATGCAATTTATGTACTGAGGGAGATCAGTATATTAAGGAGGAAGCTAAAGATTTAAAAAAAGCTGTGAAGGTTTATCTATGATCACAGCCAAACTTTGAAGTTTGAGACGGAGTGACTGTTAGAGGAGACTGTGGAATAGGTCCGAGTAATGAGATAGTCTAAAGTTTAGAAATAGATGACATTACACATGATAGCCATAGGGACGTGCAGATAGCAATTGCCTGTCTGGAGGAGATAGTTCAGATATGAGTTGGAGTTCATCATATCTATAAGTATTGGAAGAAGAACCTTCCAGGTAAAAACTGGGGGGAATCTTCTAGGGTAGGAAAATTAGTTACCAGATATATTGAAATACAGAACAGTGTGATGTCGTGATTTGTAAATATTATATATATAAATATATTTGATTATTCATATATTCCATCTATATCCATATCTATTTTTCCCCTTCCTATCTGTTGTTGTAAATTGTTCTGACCTGAGTTCCCAAATTTTGTTCCAGGATTTGTCAGGGGATTGCCCCCTTTGGTGACAAATGTTAGTGCTGCCAGCATATTGTAAGTGCCAGGAATGGAACCTCTACATTTGGACCTAAAGTTCCTTGCTCACAGCTCCCAAAAGCATTTGAAACCTCCCAAGATTGAAAATATTAAGGTGTCTCTTATTCTATTAATGAGGCAACAATTGGGTGCTATTTACATATGGAGGCTGATTACTTGGAAGTGAACCATGTTATCAGAGACTTGCAATTTCCAGCCCCAACCAAGACTTTTGCACATTCTCCTCTCCCCAGCTCAGTGGGGTGTAAACTCTATTTAAAAAACAGAAGAGGCTACTTATGGGAGGAGGTAGGGAACATTCTGGATTAGCTGTGCTTGACTACTGCTTAGGTAGAAAACATTTTTATCTTACTGGCATGCAAACAGGAAATAACACTGGCAGGGTGTGCCTGGTAAGCCAGACTTAAACATAAAATAGAAATCACACATAAAAGACATGTTCAACGGCTTACACTTTGGCAGGAGTGGCAAGAAACTTTCTTATGCAGTGGTATGAGCAATGGAAGCATCTCTTGTTTCCATATTTTTTCTTTAATGTTTCCCCATTCATGGCAAGTTTTCCATATGCTCTGCTGGGTTGATTCTTGTAGCCATATGGCAGCATGTAATATGAGAAAAAAAATCATGAGGAAAATGTTTCTAATTGTCTAAAGGGATTGCTTCTTGAAAATCATAATTTCATGCTGGGTTGAAAAACTATTCATATTAGGCAGGATGTCTGGGTTAAGAATTTGGCCAGTGCAAGAGCCAAGGTATAGATGTTGAAGCACATAGTGCCTTTCCTATATTTTTTACAAAAACAAACAAATTTAGCACAAAGTTAAAGCAAAATTGTCTATAATTTGATACTCCCAGAAGGAATAATTTTATTCTCAATCTAGTGGAAAATTTTAAAAAGAGACAAAGTAACTGCCTTTGCTAATTTATTTATTCCTGATTTGGGAATATACTGTCTCAATTAAAGTCAACAAATATTGGTAGGAATATTAGGAATTTGGCTGTTAGAACATAAATGGTCAGTAACACTCTGTAGGTATAGTGTAAGACATATTCTCTTGGTATAATCTTCTTATTTGCAGCCTAGTTTAGTAACTATGTTTTCAACCAGATCATTTTACTTCCTTGAGCTTTAGTATCTTCATAAAATGGATATAAATGGAGATATTAATGCCTACATTGTAGAGCTCTCAAAGAACACTAGAAATAATAAGCATAAATGCCTTATGACACTGCTGCCACATTAAGTAGAAGTGATAATTTGGCTTTCAGCTTTACAACTGCACTGAGTCTTGAAATTAACTTCAAAGATAAACAACTTCGTTTTTGGATTTTCTGTTTTTATTTTTTACGTTCAATACATATAACCTGTGAACCCATAAAGTGCCAAAGTACTCTTTCCATTAAATTTTAGGCATATATGATATTTAGTTACTCATGATAATTATCATTGAACAAAGTGCTTTAAAACATGGATACTTCATGATAATTAAAAATGTTTCATTTTTGTGCTCGATTCGGCAGCACATATACTAAAATTGGAATAATACAGAGAAGATTAGCATGGCCCCTGCACAAGGATGACACGCATATTCGTGAAGCATTCCATATTTATTTATTTATTTATTTATTTATTGCTTTATGGGTCACACCTGGCAATGCACAGGGGTCACTCCTGGCTCATTCACTCAGAAATCACTCCTGGCCGTGCTCAGGGGACCAATGGGATGCTGGGATTCGAACCCCGGTTGACCGCATGCAAGGCAAACGCCCTACCCACTGTGCTATCACTCCAGCCCCTTCATATTTTTTTTTAAATGTTTCTTTTTTGTTTCTTTTTGTTTGGAGTTCACATGATGCTCAAGGCTTACTCCCAGCTCTGCATTCAGGAATCACTTCTGGCAGTTCTCAGGCAGCCATATGGGATGCTGGGGATCGAATCCAGGTTAGTCTTGTGTAAGGCAAATGCCCTACCCACTGTACTATTGTTTTGGCTCCTTAAAGATATGTGTTTTTTTTTTCTTTATGGGTCACACCTGGCAATGCACAGGGGTTACTCCTGGCTCTGCACTCAGGAATCACCCTTGGTGGTGCTCAGGGGACCATATGGGATGCTGGGAATTGAACCCGGGTAGGCCGCGTGCAAGGCAAACGCCCTACCCGCTGTACTATTGCTCCAGCCCCGTGTTTGTTTGTTTTTTATCTGTAAAATCATATAGCTTAAAGTTATTTTGTGGTGGAAGGTAAAGTTTATGTTACTAAAGGCAAAAAAAACAAAAGAGTATGAGGAAAAATTTACTAGTACTTATAAGTAAATGTGCAAATGCAGATTCTAAGCATATTAGCCCACCAAAATTAAACATTTTTGTTAAAAAGTGTTAAGCTATTTAACATTTCTGGTAGACTGGCAGGGATTACAGATGTTTTATTAATAATTTTGAAACACAGATTAATATTATTTGCCTGTTTTTTTCTTTTATTGAGATAATGCTGATTCATGCAACCACAAAAATCTCAATACATTCCAATCACTGTCACTGTCATTCTGTTGCTCATCTATTTGTTCGAGCGGGCACCAGTAATGTCTCTCATTGAGAGACTTATTGTTACTGTTTTTGACATGTCGAATACGCCACGGGTAGCTTTCCAGGCTCTGCCGCTCGGGCTCGATACTCTCGGTAGCTTGCAGGGCTCTCCGAGAGGGGCGGAGGAATCGAACTCAGGTCGGCCACATGAAAGGCGAACGCCCAATCGCTGTGCTATCCAATACTAATCATTTATTCTTTTTACTCATGGATCTCCAAGTCAACTATTGTATAGATGATTCCAGTGGGCTTCTGTGCTTGGAGTTATTCTAAGCTCATCTCATGGCTTTTATCTGAATTCAAGTCTGACCCACTGCTAGATTTTGGCCAGATTGCTACCTGGGTGCAATTTTTTGACAAGTTGAAACTTATTTGGCTAAGTCAACTTGCACAATCACTTTTGCAAACATCAGAGCATATGAATGAAATGCCTATCTCCACTTGCACTTGAGCCAAACTTTAGCAGAGTGGAACTACATGCACCATGTTTAAGGACTGCGCCACAGAGTAACTGCACCACAAAATTATGTAACAGAGGTTATGGATGTGATTCTGTCCAAGGGTAGTACTGATGAATTGGGAACAAGATCAAACACACAGTAATATAGTGATTGTAAAGAAATAGTATGGACAAGATACTCATAGCACAGTGCCTCTGCTTGTTCATTTCCAACAAGTGGGGTTAATCTCCTGGTTGACATCCCCCAGTCTTTTTGGAACCAGAAGCAGATTTCCTTCCCTTCTGCTTGGGTGCTTGCCACCTCCTTCAAGGTCTGATTGCCACCATTGTCACTGCAGACCCACATTCACAGCCTACACCCTCAGTTTATTTGTTCACATGTCAAAAGAAAAGAAACACTAAGATGTATTTCTTAGCGAGCGCTCACAGAGGCAAACATACACGTTTTACAGTGAGAACAAAACAAAAAGTGTAGACATAATGAGGGAGCTATGAAGAAATCCACCAAGCTCAGTGTTTGAAGATAATAATGCAGAAGATTCTACTAGTACCAGTCAGTTCTAAAACTTATCAGATTTAACTATAGAGATACCATGATGAGAATGTTTAATGAAGGGTTGGAGTGATAGTACAGTGGGTGGATAGGGCATTTGCCTTCCATGCATGACCTGGTTCTATACCCAGCATTTCGTATGTTCCCCGGAGCACCTAGGAGTAAACCTTGAGTGCAGAGCCAGAACTAAGTCCTGAGCACTACTGAGTGAGGCACAAAAACAAAAATAAAACCAAAATAAAATGTCTAGTGAACTCAAAGATATAGTTAATGTATTTCTGCTACTTAAAATTGACATGTAGTCACTTCGCACATAGATTGATACATATGTGCCAATCAAAAGTGACAGAACTGAAGAGTATGGTAAGTGAAATATAAAACTCAATGGAAAGCCTCAGTGGCAAATAACAATAGCAAAGGAAAATAATGATGAACTCTAAGATGGGGTGTAGAAAACAACAGAATATGGAAAAAAGTTTAAATATTAATGAGTACATCAGAGAACATGAAATGAGTTATGGCTGTTCAGAAGAACAATGTGAAAAACACTGGAGAACATGAGCCTGAAGAACATGACAGCAAATTTGACAAAGAACCGCTAATCAAAGAAACTATAGCTAAAATTCTCCTAGAATTGAGGGGTACAGGAACCCAGATCCAAGAGGCCTGAAGGGTCTCAGATAAAAATAAACCCAAATAGAAATTCTAAAAGATAAATTAAAATTAGAAAGACAATTGCCAAAGACAGAATATCGAATTCAGTAAGGTCAAAGAAGGAACTTGCATACATAGGACATCCCATAAGATTCACAGAGAATCTATCAAATGAGACTCTCAGGGCTAGAAGAGTATGGTAGGATATAATTAAAAAAAAAAGAGTCTTTGAAATGAAGACCTTCTCAGGAATATCTAATCCGGTTAGATTATCATTCACATTAGATGGAACTATACAAAGCTTCATGGACAGGCAAAAGCTTTGGAAGTTTCATAGACTTGAAATCAATTTTACAAGAAGCATTAAAGAAGCTTCTTTAAAAACAAGACAAACTATGCAAAGAAGCATAACTGTTACAAAGTGATGCCAATAAATTTCTTCATTTCAATGATGTCACTAATTTAATAGACATGAAGGAAAATATTTACGACAATATATTTGTAGTTGGAGACTATAACAATCCTTTATCACTGCTGCATAGATCAACTAGACAAAAAATTGAGAAGGGAATACTGACCTTGAAAGATGAAATGGAAGAGATGGATATAGAGAGAGTCCTCTATTTACCCAAAAGATGAGTACATATTCTTATCCAAGTGAATATGGGGATTTATCCAAGACAGGGCACTTGTTAGTTCATAACATATATCTCCATAGAATAAAGAAGAAAGAAATTGTTATCAACTATCCTCTCTGACCACTGATGCTCTAAAAATGGAAATTAATAACAAACAGAAATGGGGAAAAACTCAAACACTTGTATATTAAACAAGAAATAAAGATTACTTAAATTGAGAAAGGCCATTAAAATAGAACCACTTAAAATAAAATAAAAAATAGTAAAGGGAAAAATGAATAACTAAAGAACTAGAGAGTTGGTCTACAGAACTGAGTTTGCCTGGGGGTCAGGGGTAAATTGGAAAGTGGGGGGATTGGATATTGGTGGACCAAAGTAGTCACTCTGGTGGTAGAGTGACATTGCAACAATGTATATATGTATGAAATGAAAGATTAAAAATATTGTTAAGTATGATAACATTTCCAATGAAAAAGAGGCAAGAGAGATAGTACAGCTGGTAGGGTGCTTACCTTATGTGTGGCTGATCCTTGGTACCAGACGTTGTCTTTTAAGCATCACCAGAAGTGATCCCCTAGCAGAGTCAGGAGTAAGCCTTAAGCACCACTGTGTGTGACACAAATAAAACAAATAATGTTGACTCAAACATATTATAGATCAAATAAACTTTATTCTTTACTTAATTCTTTGGGTATTTGTAACATATGTTTATTTCATCTACTAGATGTTTACTAAAAATCTACTTCCAGTTGTGCTCTGGGTTGCTCTCAGGATTCTCTTGAATGTTTGACACACAGTTGCCCTACCTTTTGATGTTAAGTGCACAAGAAATTGAAGGAAGATTGATATAGAATTCTATAGATGCAATTATGGTTCACATTTGACTAATTATAGAATGTAGGGGTCACAGATCAAATATCTGTAAGAGATTATTTGACTGCAGCATCAGTGGGAAACAGACTGGTAATTGTGCAATAGGTGTAATAAGCTGTTTGTACTATCATTAGAAATGACCTTTTAATATCCATCATTAGGAATAATTTCTATATCTGCACACTACATGCCTTTCAAGACTTGACACAAATATTTCCATGGACCAGTTTACTTTATTCATCTAAGAATATTATGGATAGATGTTAAGCAGCATAATGATACAAAGTAATATTCAATTATATCATAAATATCTATGAAAATATTTGTGAGGAATAAAAGTAAGTAATGATTCTTTTCTAAGCCTGAAAAAGACATTCAGATGCAAGTAAACATGTTGGAACACAAACAACTTGTAGTAGTAATGGCAGTACAGTTAAAAGAGTGACGAGGAAATTTTCTTTTCTTTGTGATGGTCCATTTTTCTTTTTCAAAGGAGTACCTATAATTGAGGATTAATTATCATTACATATTTTAATTATCGTTTAATTTTAATTACATACATCAATTTGCATTACATATTTTAATGTATTAATGTGATAGAGAATATTTTGATTTATATGGCCTTTCAGGAAATTATTTAAAGGGCTGAACATTAAGGTGAAAATTAAAACTGTTTTTTTAAAAATAATTATTTTTAATAAATATTTATTTTAGTATATATATAACTAAATGTATACTAAAATAAATATTTAGTGTGCATATATATATACAGTGTATATACATATATATATCACTGTCATCCCGTTGCTCATCAATTTGCTCGAGCGGGCACCAGCAATGTCTCCATTGTGAGACTTGTTACTGTTTTGGCATATCGAATACACCACGGGTAGCGAGCCAGGCTCTGCTGAGGTCGAGATACTCTCGGTAGCTTGCTGGGCTCTCTGAAGGGGTGGAGGGATTGAACCCGGGTTGGCTGCATGCAAGGCAAACGCCCTACCCGCTGTGCTACTGCTCCATATATATCATCCCTGGCAGTGCTGGGGACCTCAGGCCACACCTGGAATTGTTGACTTACTTGGGACCAGTTGTGCTTTGGGGTGGCCATGTGGTACCAGAGATAGAACTTAGAGCATCATACATGCTACACGTGTTCTGCTACTTGAGTCATCTCATGAACCCCAAACTTCACTTTTAGAGCATTTATTTAATTTAGGTTGGTAAATTAAATTTAAGTATTTTATTATTAATAATTAATTTTTAAATTTAGAGATAGATTACAGATCAACTAGAGAAATTCCCTTTTCAGTCTATCTTCTGAATTTATGCACTTCTATAAATCACTGTCACTGTTATCACTGTCACTGTCAATGTCATCCCGCTGCTCATCGATTTGTTTGAGCGGGCACCAGTAACATCTCTCATTGAAAGACTTATTGTTACTGTTTTTGGCATATTCAATATGCACGGGTAGCTTGCCAGGCTCTGCTGCCGGGCTCTCCAAGAGGGGCGGAGGAATTGAACTCGGGTTGGTCAGGTGAAAGGCCAACGCCCAACCACTGTGCTATCGCTCCAGCCCTCAGGATAGGTGGCGCTCTCGCACGACCACCCACGCAGTTTTATCCAGTAAAGCGGATGATTAGAGGTCTTGGGGCCGAAACTTCTATAATAATTCAATTTAAATTTCTAGGAATGAATATTTTAATTTTCCTTCAAAACTCATGAAAAAATGAGCAAAAGTATACTAAAAGAAGACACAATATTATAAACTCCTGAAGAACACATGAAAATGTGAACCTTAATCTCCTAAGGTAAGAAGAAATACCAGACTTGTGTGCTATATGCTCTATATTTGGCTTAGTAGAAGGCAGCAGTAAGAGAATGCATGTATAAAGGAATTACTCCATCAGACTTCCAATTTTGCTGAACAAATAAGAAGTTGTTTTGTAAGGAAAACGCTTTACACTTATTCACCTGACCCTTTGCCAAACCTATTTACTTTACTTCACTGCATTTTATAAATGCAACTGTTTTCTGATTTTCATAACCATATTTTTATCTATTTATAATAATTTATGGCATAAAATTTCCCATCACCAAGTGACCTTTTAAAATGCAAATTTTATCAGGTCTCTTGCCTGCTGAAAACTCCTCACTGCTCTGAGAATAAAGTGAAAAATCCTTTTTAAGACCTCAGCGTCCTGTCTCTGTGATCCGCATCCACCTCCCTGGCCTTATCTGTCACTTCTCCTCTCAGTGTCTCAGCTTACCTGCACCAGCATCTTTTATTCTTGTTCATATTCTTTACCTTGCCTAGTAGAAATAAATCAAACAAAACTATGACTAATTTAAAGAGAAAAAATATTGATACTGCAAGGAGTTTCACAGAAATACTGGGAGGGCTTTCAGGAACAAAGCTTATACCTGAGATAACGGAGGAGGAAAATGAACTGGTGGAGTTCAATTCCTGCCCAGAGGGAGTTGAAAATCACAGGGCCTCAAATCAAATTTCATTTATTTTAAACATTTTTACTTGAGGTATTGGGACTTACAATATGGATAGTTACCTTTTTCACGCATATTGTTCCAACACCACATACATCACCAGCGTGCCATGCCCTTCCACCACTGTTCCAAGGACCCCTCACACACACACACACACACACACACACACACACACACACACACACACACACACACACACACACACACACACACCCTTGTCATGTAAACTCAGTTTTATAGACTAAATCTCCATTTCGAAGACAGACTTTGGTCATTGTAATCTTTTACTGTTTCTTTATATCCCACACAAAAGACGGATTTTTCTTGGGACTGAGGGGCCACACCTGGCCATGCTCAGGGCATCATTTCCTGGTTCTGCACTCAGGGATCATTCCTGGTGGTGCTAAGGGACCAATATGGGATTCTTGGTACTGAACCTGGGTCTGATGTATGCAAAGAAAGTGATCTACGCACTGTACTATCTCTCCATCCCAAGAGAGATTTATTTATTTATTTATTTATTTATTTATTTATTTTTGGGTCACACCTGGTGATGCACAGGAGTTACTCCTGGTTCTGCACTCAGGAATCACCCCTGGCGGTGCTCAGGGGACCATATAGGATGCTGGGAATTGAACCCAGGTCGGCTGCGTGTAAGGCAAACGCCCTACCCAGTGTGCTATTGCTTCAGCCTCAGAGAGATTATTTTTTTGAATCAAATTATTTTAGAGGTGGTAACACCTATACACATATAGATAATTAAAGCTAAACTCCGAGAATTCCACAATATTGTAGATCAATTAGCTGATATTTTTTTCCAAAATGCACACATTTCTTTTAGTAACATATAAAATTTTAAAAGCAATATGAATAGCTTTATACCAATGCATTTGAAAATGAACAGGAAATACATAAATCTTACAAACATATAATTTAGTAAGAATGAAAAGAGGAATATTAAAAACTAAGAAAAACTCTGAACATGCCTATACAACTATAAAAGTGTGATTCTCAATGGCAAATAGCTGAGAGTTGTCTTGAAACTCCTTTAATGCTCCTTGAAAAATTGGTTTCAGGTCATAAATTCTCTAAGTTGTTGCTTGTCTATGAAACTCTGTATCATCCCTTCATATCTGAATTATAATTTAGCTGTATAGAGCATTATTGGTTAAGTGTTCAGTTCATTTTATTATTTAGTTTGTTTGCTTTCTACTATATCACATCATTCTCTTCTGGTTCTTAAGGTCTCATTTGATAGATCTGTGTATGTTATGGGGCTTTATTTGCTAGTTTCTTCTTTGATCTTGCTGCGTCCAATACTTAGTGTCAGTGTTTGTCTTTTGCTATCATTATAACATGTCTATTTTATTTCTATTTGGGTCTGTTTTTGCTAGAACTCTTTTGGCCTTTGGATCTCAGTTCCTGCATTATTCAACTCTGGAAAACTTAGCTTTGATTTCTTTAAAGAACTAGTGGTTCTTCATTGAATTTGTCTTCCTAGTCTTCAGGGACTCTAATGATTCTCTTGTTGTTTATCTTGATTTGATTTCATAGTTTTCTGATGTGACGTTAATTAATTTTCAAGCTTTTTCCATTTTCCATTGTTTTCTAGAGGTTTTCTGAATCTCATTGTTGGAGATCTTTGATCTTTTCCTCAACTGCTTTTATTCTGTTGCTCAGGCCTTCCACTGGGTTTTCGTATCGTCTACCATGCTCTTCATTTCTGTCACCTCCGAAGGTAGTTTTCTCAGTACTTCTCTCCTAAGTTCTTGTTCATTGCTGACTGTGACATCAGTTTTTGAGCTCATTAAGCATCTTCAACATGTGTCACCAAAGTCACTCTGAGATCTGATTAGTGCTGGTAGAGCCATCTGTGTATTATTTTCACTCACTGTGCTTGGTGGGATTCTATATGTCTTCCCTATCTGGACTGATGTGTTCCTGGTGTGGTGAGGGTGGGTCCATACAGTTAGCCCCCTTGCCATACTGAGGAATTAGGTGGCTGTTGCTCTTTCCTTTACCTGTCTTCATTCAATGCCAGGAATTAGAAGCACACGGTGTGATGAAAAGAGCTGTTGGTTCAGGGGAGGTGGGAGCACGTGCTGAGACAGGGGAGGGTGGATGTGGAGGTTGCTGAATCCTGCTGGAAGGTTGGAGAGTCAGCTTCTGGATAAAAAAAAAAATGTCTGAGGATGTCAGCTGGGGTGTTGACCCCATCTGGAGGGTTGCAGGACCAAGCAGAGGTTGAGGAAATAAGGTGAGTGGGCCTGCAAATAGGACCTGAAATTAAGTTTTTAAAAACAAAATAAAGAGGAAAACTTACATAGCTTGAAACCATGTTACAAACCACTTCAAATTCTGTAGAACTCATAATCCTGAAGTCCAATAGGTAACTGTTTATACTGCCAAATATATTACCCAAGCAATTTATTAATGTTGTATCAGCTAACACCTACCCCAAACAATTTGTTTCCTCCCCATTTTTTTCCAGTGGTATTTGTTTTTACATCAGTCTGGGGGTAAGGGGAAGATGAACATTTTAAGGTGTTTTTGTTAGTTTATTTGTTTTTTGGTTTTGCCTGGATGGAATCTGTCCCTTGTCAAACTTATTAAATAAAAACATTATCAAATAAGATACAGGGATTTAGATGTTGTCTGGCCAAATAAATATATCAGTAAATTCTTATTTATTTTGTAGTACTCAACTGGTAAGTAAGTCTCTCTAAAATGTCTTTATATATGACTGTTTTATCCAAGCTCAGGGCAAGTCTTTTACTAATACATACTCAGTACTTTCTGTTACCAGCCTGTACTAGGGATCTCTTACTTGCTATTTCACTTAGCATGTATTTTTGTATTTTTCTTACTTTAAACTTTCCAATACTGAATTCATTTCAAAATGTTCTCAACCCACAAAAAAGTGGATGAGGGAGGAGTTCATACCCCAAAATGCTTAAGGCTTATTCCTTATTCCATGACAAGGGACCACTCCTCACGGGGCAATGGAACCATAGTGGTGTAGATTGTTGAATATCACTTGGCCACATGCAAATCGAACACCCTACCCACTGAACTTTATCCCTAAACCTACAAATTTAAACTATTACCCAAAATCCATACTTCTCCCTTCATTGCCAAAATAATCCTATAACCATTTTTTTTCAGTGTTTTTCTCATTTCCTAGTTTTGATGAGTGTTGATATGGGTAATAATCTGCATTCTTGAATGTCAGCATTTTCTTCCACTGTTTTCAGAGAATACACGATCTCTTAATATTTTCATATAGTCCATAGTATCCAGAAAGCAGAACACCTGTTTTAGAAAATCAGTGTCATAAATATTGGTTTCACTTTTGACCAAGGGCAAACAGCATATATAAGAAGAAACCCATTAATTTATTACAACCATAAATTTTTATAATAATGCAAGTAAGAAAAATTATCCACCAAGGTCAAGTCATAGAGATCATTGTAGTTGGTAAGTTTCTTGCTTTGCATGCAACAGTAAATCTGGTTTCCATATCTGGCACCATATATAATCTCCCAAACCCTACCAGGATTGATTCCTGAATATAGAGCCACGTGTACGTACTGAGCACAGTCAGGTGTGACCCCAAACCAAAAAAAAAAGTATCGTGCACTAAACCCTGTAATTAAACTTAGTTAAAGGATTTAAAAATATAGAAAAAGAGATTAAGGAAGTTATGAAAATTTGCTAAATTTAAGACAAATACAGCATTGAGTGAAAAACTTTATATAGATATAAATGAGTGAATAAGAAATTTTTGTCCATTGTTTTATTTGTTACTACCTATTCTTCAGAGTCCAACTCCTCTTTCAACTTGAAAATTATTCTTCAAAGGATTCTATTATTTAATAAGCATTTATTGATTTTCCTGGGAAAGGTGTTGGAATATAGAATTGAGCAAAGCATATGCTTCCTTGTCCCTCCTGAAGTTCATGTGAGCCCAGGAAATTTTTAGTGAGGTACGGCTGATATTTATTTTAAAATTACATAGAGATATACAATAGACAGTAAGGTAATGACTATATGCTGAGAAAGACAAGTATGGAATTTTTAAAGAATTAGTAGTTTTTTTTTTTAATCTAGTATGAAGGGTCAGGAAAATCTCACTTGAATTATGTCAAAGTAGGTAAAATTGCGTACAGGTACAGGAGTATGATGGGTACAGTGAATGTGACAAGATAGTAGTACTGGCATTTTATGTTTTGGAAAGAAATGTGTGGAATAATTTACTAGAGATTTGCTGTATAGTGCTCTGTGTGTGTGTGTGTGTGTGTGTGTGTGTGCGTGCGCGCATGCGCGCGCTCGCAAATTCGCATGAGCGTGTGCGTGTGTATGTGTGTTTTGACCAAGGCTCTTATCTTAGCCAACTCTACTCAGACTTCTCTGAATTAGCCACAGATCTTTGGGTGTCTGTGTGCATCTCTGCATTGTTTAATATTAGCAGACATATTGCTGTATAATTGTACCGTCTCCCCTGCTTGATATCTGATCAACTGTTCATGTCTGATTTGGTTTCCTCATCCTCTAACCTCTCAGGTGATAATTGCTCACTCTTCTACAAGAATCCACTTAGGTCAGTTTAACAAGATTCCTCCATTTCCATATGTTCCCTTTCATTAATTTTCCACTCATTGATTCCCCTGTCCCTTCTCTTTGGCTACAAGTTCCCACTCTACCTTGCTCTATTTTGACCTGAACCCAGTATCTTCTGCTACTACAAAATCGTATAGCAGTTCCCCAAGGAACTACAACTACGGTTTCCTGAATAAAGTCTGCCTTACTCTCTTTAACAAGTGTCATGAACATTTTTTCATTAGTTTCCTCTTGTGATAATTTGAAAAGAGCCTCTAATTGTTGGGAAAGACGAGTAAGGAGAGTCTGCTAAAATCTCAGGGCTGGGACGAATGGAGATGTTACTGTAGCCAACTTGAGTAAATCAATGAACAATGGGATGACAGTGATACAGTGATATGGTGATATATAAGAACTTAGTAATATAATTCTTATATATCACCCATACCTTGGAACAATGAGGTTGAAAATGGGAAATTTGGTGTTGAGTAGACCAAGATGAATGAGAAAAACTGTGAAATATGAAATAGCTGTTAATTGTAAAACAGAGATAGAAACTATCTCTACTAATTAAAAGAATATAATAAAGATAACAATATAGTATAGGAGAATATTTTCTATATTGTTATCTTTATTATATTCTTTTAATTAGTAGAGATAGTTTCTAAATTATTCAAATTTCAGATCAATACTTGCCTCTGATCCTTATCCCACACAACTCATTCTAACATGGTTTTCTGGCTCCATAATTCATGACTTTTCAGCTATAACAAGAGTTTGAGTTTACTAATTATTGTCCTATGTACTCTACCTTCTGAAGTTTCTGGTTCTTATATATAAATTTATGAAACTACTTCGATTTCTATTTAAATCATTTTGGGTCCACAATCCCTTTGTCACACTGTAAGCTCTTAGAGATAAACTACTATAAGAATTTAATTTTCTCATTGTGGCTTTGCTTGCCTCAGGCTGCTGCCAAATGTATCCAGAAACATTAGCAATTTGTAGCAGTTCCAAACCAACATCATTTATAAGACAGAAACCAAACTGCACTATGATCACATAGAAATTAGAGCAATCAATAGACTTAGCGCTTTCCTCTACAATATGTATGATGACCCAGTAGATTGTAAAACAGAATATAAGTGCACAAAAGTGTGTTTCCCCGTCTTCATTTTATGATCACATGAAAATATACTCTGGCAAAGTATAATGAGCAGAGAGATATGAGTAATGAATCGAGTCTTATTCTATAAGGTTAATCTATATGGTTAGTCTTCAGGCATCCATCTTATTTAAATATGAACTTCTTCACATGATCTTACTTGCCTGATCAGGGCTCTTAAGATGTGAAAAATCAATGAAAATGCAAATCTGATGTGTAACAGTGGTTGCTGAATTCAACAAAATAGTCACAGACTTGCATAGTAAAGTATGTTTAAATGGTTTCCATTCAGCAGCATATATTTCCTGTAATTGGATGAAATCATCTTTATAAGAGGAAAAAACTGAGGCTGGCTGTAGAGTTTTCTTGTTGGCAGATGTTGCTATGTGATACACATTGTCCCACTGGGAAAGCCTCAGAAAACTGCATGTTCATTTTAGCTTTCGCTGTGTGGCTGTGAGATATCAAGAAACAGATTAGCCTTCTGCAAGAAGTAAGCTGAACAATGCACTAAACACTTTGATGTGCTGAATCTATCAGACTTAATTTCTGGAATGTTTGATGTGTAGTTAACAAAAGTTACATGATATTGTAATAAAAATAAAAATAGGCATTAAAGTAAATTTCTTGTGTGCAGAAATTACCGCTGATTTAATCAAATACATTCAAGATCTTCCTACAGATGTTCTGCTTTTTGAAGATAAAATACAACAATGAAAAATATCTTATAACCATTTGAAAAACAACTGATTATCAAAAACAACAACTGATTATCAAGATGAGAAGACTACATCTTGGCAAAATTTCAAAAGGCCTTTTTAAAGCTGTTTTTAATGTGTGTGATTAAATTAATTAATCCTATTCCCACTTTAATCATGAATTCAAAGTAATAAAATATATGATCCCACTTTTCTGCCTCAGGATACTCAGCAGATAGATTATTTCATGCTATAGGCAATTCTGGGAATCCATGTCTTGGCAGGGAACAAAAAAGCAACTTTGATATTTTGGCTCTTGAGAATGAGAAGTCACTTAGACTGAATTTAATTTCTTTATTTTTATTCAGGGTATCTTAGGTTATTTCACTGATAATAAATATATAATCTCCTTACATTTCTCAACTTCTTCCTAAAAATATTTATCGGAGACAAAAGCTCATCTTATGTGACATTATGATGTTGTCTTATTGTATATTCTTTGATTGAGTTCTAAAAGCATAGTAGAAGGGTAGAGGCACTATGCTAATGAAACCAGAGGAAAACAGTTTGCTAATTCAGTAGAAAGTTATCTTGTTAAGGCATTGGATGACCACTCATATTTTTTTCTTGTTTAATACTAATTTCCTCATGCAAAATGTTACTTCCTTTTGTTTAGGTGATTATGTCTTGGTTTTATTGTAGCAAGTAGGGGGAAGTCATGAAACAATTGTTAGATTGTCACATGGAGTGCCCGATCGTACAGTTGGCTTTATTATCCAAAGGTATCTGAAAGTTGGTTAAACAGCTGTTATACACAGGTAAAACCAAGGCTCCCCATTACTCATTTTATGCCATTTCACTAATTTTTCTCACAGCATATTGCATTTTTTGCATGCTGAATTTTTATATGGTGTGTGTGTACCTCTCAGAAAATATTTGTCAGTGACTTATGAAAATTCATCTCTTAAATTTTTGCATGACACTGGTTCTTAATTGACCAGAGTTTATAGTAGTGTTCCCAATCTGTATCATAATTATATGTATTTTATCACAAAACACTTAGGCTAATTAATTGAGCAGCAATACATAACTTTGGGTAAATGGTTCCTACTGATTTAATGATCTAAAAACATATGAGACAGAATTATTTGTTGTAACAGGATTTGAAACACTAGGTAGTCATAACGGGATTCATATTATTATAAGCAAGGCAAAAAATCAAATAACTGAAAGCTGAAAATGAAAGCTTACTTGTAGATCAAATGAGGTGAGGAGAAAAAAATTTTATTATGTTTCAGTCCATTAGGTAAACAATCTCTCTATTAGTGCATGGTGAACTGAATCTGGGCCATCAAAAATAGCTTTAGAGAGAAACAGATTGATTCCTACAAGAAGGGAATTTTCATGACCACACTAACCAGTTCATTTAGGTCTCAAGAGATAGTGGTTTCATATGAGAGGAGATGTGGAAAGAATAAAGAAAGCACATACACACACACACAACCCAAATGTTAAAAGGACAGAAGCTGAAAGCAAAAGAGAGAGTTTAGAGCAAATGGATTTAGACTTAAAGAGAAAATGGAATCTGAACAGGGAATACCTTTGGGGTATTTTAAGATCTAAGAGGGAGAAGAATTCTCTATAGCTATTTGTAACTTGAACCCAACCAATATACATTGTGTTGAAATTCAGTAGGTGATTTTATCCATCCAAAAGGATAATTGTAGAGACATTCATTTTCAGTCTTTTATACATAATAGTTTTAATGCATATGAATTTCGAAATTAAAAAGTATTTCTCTCAAAAAAGCATTGGCACAATACAGATTTTCAGGCACTAAATTTCAGTGAAAATATTTTTTATGCCTCTTGAGTCATCTCTTAATTTTTAGAAACTTTATAGAGGGTTTCTGTTTAAAAAAAACTCGATATTCTAAAATATGATGATGATATGTTTTGGTAAGGTAAATACTCTGTTTTTCTAAGAAATACACAGAAAAAGACGGTCAATTTAAATAAATTTATAAGGTAGTATTTTGGTAGTTTCCTGCACTTAAGATTTTTTTCTATTCACAATTTCTGGCATATTTTTTATTAAATGTGGAGCTAAACTTTCTAACACTTCATCCTCTATGATTTTGCTTTTTGAGAAATATTTTTAGAGTATTTTTCAGTCAATTATTTTTCTTTTTAAAAAATCTCAGACCGGAGCAATTGTACAATGGGTAGGAAGTTTGCCTTGCATGCAGCTGACTGGGGTTTGATCCCCAGCATCCCATATGGTCCTCTGAGCACTCCTCAGAGTGATTCCTGAGTACAGATCCAGGAGTAAACCCTGAGCATCACTGGGTATGACCCAAAAAGCAAATATATATATATATATGTGTGTGTGTGTGTGTGTGTGTAAACAGGCACCAAAAAAAGAGGAAGAGGGCACACCACTGGGCACAGGGCAGCAGCGGCCCTCTATCCCTCCCGCCACACACATTCAGTAGTCTCCAGCCGCTTCCCCCACCCCAGGGAGGTTGATGGCGATGATGAGGCAGGTGAGTGAAGGAACGGAGCCAGGCTGGTTGGGCTCAGTTGAAGTTTATTCCATTCCCATCTCCATTCTCCGCTGATTCTCCTCCTGCTTCTTCCTCCCCCATGCTACTTCATTCTCCTTCTTGCTCTGGATCTAGATGTCGATCTGGCTTCTCCAGATCTGGCACTGGGACTGGCCCCCAGCCCACTTTTCCAGCCTAGTTAAATCCCCAAGAATGAGGAGTTGGAGCTTACACATAGGTGTGGTCACAATCAATAGGGGTAAAGTTCTTTCCCTCAGGGGATGCTTCTTCTAGGACAGATTCTCTTTCAGCAGGACACCCACCCAAGAGCAGAATCCTATGGGTGTGTTTCTCCTCTCCTTGTCCAACTAATATATACTTATTCATAATATTAATCATTTTGTAGGGACATAGCAAGAGATGCATTAAGCTTATAGAATTGCTCTCCTGGGGTCATCTCGATCTCAGATTACAGTGCTCAGGCCAGATTAGTCTTTCCTATCCCTAGCAGGGTCCTAGTCTCGTCGTTGCTTTTGGATCATGACATGACATGTCCATGACCAAGCTCTTAACATATAGTTAAGCATTAGGCACTGTAGACTGGCCCATCTCGATGCCAGGGTAGCACATAACTTACCGCTTGCCCTGGTTCCATCGCATCCCTCGTTGGAACCCTGCTTTTGGGGGTGCTAGGAAGTAAGGACAGCTGAGGCTAAAATAGAGAAAGCAGATGACCGGGAGTGAATAATATTTGAAGCCAGTTAAATCCCATGTTACCAAAGCATATTAACAACTGTCTTTTTTTGTCCATACAAAAAGGATATTGCTTTAAAGTAAACTATTCAAAAGACACGAGGAGAGGAGCAAGGCAATATTAACTTACAATACAAGTTCAGTGTCCTAGAAAGGTCTGACCTTACAAATTAACAGAATCTGATTAGGGGAAAAGCTGATTAACTGGTTAGGGAAGGCAGCATAGAAATGGTTACAGATAGACAAAGGAATGGGAGTGACTCGGGAGCACCTTGATGGGCATGACCGATATACCTAAGCTCCTAGTGGCAAGAGGAACAGGACATACCAATGTTGTCTAGGATTGTTTAGAGATTATTACCAGATATGACTAACCTCTTTTTGGCAAGGGAGAAAGGACAAACCAATGATATCCTATATATATATATATATATATATATATATATATACACATATATATCAGACATACACATAAACTTATTTAATTAATTTGATGTTCTAACTGTACCACTTTATAGATATTATTATGATGATGATGATGACCTGTTCTTTAAGTATATACTATTTTTGTTTCTATAAACAATAAGGTTTTATTTGGAAAATAGTTTAGCTTTATACATTGTTTTATACTTTTTTCCTTATATTTATTTTGTTAATTTTCTTTTATCTTATATTTTTTTCTTATATTTATTTTGTTAATTTTCTTTTAGATAACCCATGGAGAATCTACATAACTGCTTACTTTATATATAACTAGAAGAAGCAAATACTTTGAGCAGCTAGGCCAATAACTTTAATTGTACACAGAGCAGAGTAACTGGCAGAGAGCTTTCTTCCTAAGCCAGAAGTCACAGACTCACTTTGGTACCTCCCATCTCCTACACAGAGATGAGCCCTTACTACTGAAGGAAAGGCATTCTGTTAGAAGCTTTAAAATGCCATACACACTCTCTCTCTGCTGGCATGTAAGAGAGTCAAAGAAAAGCACCTAAAAAACTGCTTTCCCTCTTCGTCACAGGCCGAGGGTGCTTTGAATCTTTTTGTATCACGGTAGCACTGCCGTCCCATTGCTCATTGATTTGCTCCAGCGGGCACCAGTAACGTCTCCATTGTGAGACTTTTTGTTGCTGTTTTTGGCATATCGAATACTTGCCAGGCTCTGCCATGGGGGCCAGATACTGTCAGTAGCTTGCCGAGCTCTCCGATATGGGCGGAGGAATCGAACCCAGGTCGGCTACATGCAAGGCAAATGACCTACCTGCTGTGCTATTGCTCCAACCCAATAGTTCTTGTAACTTAGCTATTTAAATTCATGAGCTTTCTACACCAGATACTTTTAACAATTCCAGAAGAATACAAACATACTTTCAGACACAGAAAAATCCCCCCCCTTTTTTTTTTACCAAACTTTGATATTAGCATAGAAAAAAAAATACTTGAACTGCCAATGTTTATGAAAACATGAGGAAACTTTATTTTAATGGCTTCTATACTTCTGTTGTTTGTAAACCAGCCTAATTTCTTCATTAAAATTGGCTGAGGCTTGCAAGATAAAGCCTTGCATTCTCTGAACTTTATTTCACTTTAGTTTCAGACTCTAGTTCCGTCGCTCTTCCTAGAGAGTACAGATTCTTAAATTCAAAAGAATTTCAGGTTAAGAACCATTAATGGTTAATCTTTTTGTAAAGAAGAGAAACCTAAATCAGACTTAATATATTCTCAACAAGGACACAGAGGTTATTCTGGCATTTTGATTCTGTTTATGGAAGTTAGTTACTTTCTACAAGTCATGTAATCGACAGACAACAACAGTTTTCCACATATGCATTGTTAGAGTTAGTAGAACCTGTTCTAAGATGATCTGTCCCGCAGTCTTTGTACTCTGAAAGGAATCAGATTACTTTATTTTAAGGAATGAGGATTTAGTGTAGTTCAGTATGAGAATAATTATATATGAAGTTACTAGTTAACACTTGTATTAAAATTGCTAAGTCATGTTGTCTTTAAAATTTATTTTCCTATCTGTATCACTGTCATCTCGTTTCTCATTGATTTGCTCGAGCAGGCACCAGTAATGTCTCCATTGTGAGACTTGTTGTTACTGTTTTTGGCATATTGAATACTCCATGAGTAGCTTGTGAAGCTCTGCCCTGCGGGCAAGATATTCTCGGTAGCTTGCTGGTCTCTTCAAGAGGGATGGAGGAATCGAACCCAGGTTGGCCGCATGCAAGGCAAACGCCCTACCAACTGTGCTATCCCTCCAGTCAGGATCATAATAAGAGTGCAAAATTTGTTGAATATTATAATATTAAGAGCTAGGAATGGAATGGAGGAGTGATAGTAAATTAAGTATAGAAGCAGTCCTTTAGTTTATTCTTCTGTTTAGTCCTGAAGCCCTAATGCAATTATAAAGGTGGCTCTAGGTCAAGTAGATAGTGCTTGAGAGCTAAAGAGGTTCTCTAGGGTCTTTCTCAGTGATCAGAAATAATTTGAATTAGACAAAATTTAGTGTTAAGCCTTTGCTTGACATGGTGCATCAGTGGACATCAGCAGTAAGGATTTCTTCTGATTTTATAGTGACAAATGTCACCATACTATGTCAAAGTAGAAAGAGGAGAAATGGAAAATAACTCATGTTTACAAAGATGATTACTGAGAAATATTCTGTGGGAAATTTGAGAACAATTTGAAAGGCATATTAGTGTTGGTAGTAGGGACAACTAGTTGAAGGTGGAAAAGTTATAAAGATTCCAGAAGGGCAATTTGATGCAAGATTTACATTTCCTGTGACTATTAAAACTTAATGTTTTTCTTCTTCTTTCTTTCTTTCTTTTCTTTCTTTCTTTCTTTCTTTCTTTCTTTCTTTCTTTCTTTCTTTCTTTCTTTCTTTCTTTCTTTCTTTCTTTCTTTCTTTCTTTCTTTCTTTCTCTCTTTTTCTTTCTCTGTCTCTTTCTCTCTCTCTTTCTCTCTCATTCTCTCTTTCATTCTTTCTTCCTCTATCTTTCTCTCTCTTTCTCTTTCACTCTTTGTCTTTCTTTCTCTCTCTCTTTCTCTCTTTCTTTCTTTCTTTCTTTCTTTCTTTCTTTCTTTCTTTCTTTCTTTCTTTCTTTCTTTCTTTCTTTCTTTCTTTCTTTCTTTCTTTCTTTCTTTCTTTCTCTTTTCTTCCTCTTTCTTTCTCTCTTTCTCTTTCTTCCTCTTTCTTTCTCTCTTTCTCTCTTTCTTTCTCTCTTTCTTTCTTTCTATTTCTTTCTTTCTCTTTTCCTTCTCCTATTCTTCTTTCTTTTTTCCTCACATCAACAGTGCTCAAATGTTACCCCTGATTTTATGCTCAGACATCACTCCTGGAAGTCCTTTGGAAACAGAAGTGCTGCCTGGGATTAAACTGGAGGTGGCCACAAGGAAGGCAGTTGCCAAATTCCCTGTAATATCTCTTTCCCGAAAACATGGCTTTCTATTGTGATTCTTTTTCTTTGTTTTATTCTCCCCGAATGAAGTGATTTAGTTTATAATGATTTTGATTAAAATAGATTGTTGCCTTTAACTGGATTCCTTTTGGAGAAATTCAGCTCACCTTTCTTGCTATCACGTAGTCCACAATCTATGCAAGATATCTCTGAAGTATTTTTACCCCATTACTCTATTTAACCTTGTTTTCAAATGTTTTATATGTCCATGGCTTCAGGTATTTTATCTGTTGATCTTTGGAATTTGTTATGAGTTTATACTATGAGCCAAATATTAAATAATCATGTATATTAAGCTCAGGATCTGATGAACACTTTTCATTTTGAGTTCAAAAATGTCATGCTCAATCATGTTTAAACAGGCACATGTTTTCTGAAGTTCTATAGACCTAAATAGTAGCACTGTAGTACTCTCGAACTGTTGTCCCATTGTTCATTGATTTGCTCGAGCGGGCACCAGTAATGTGTCCATTGTGAGATTTGTAGACAAATCTAATAGTTTTTATGTTCACAATCTTGGCGTGAGATTGCATGCTATTTTGCTTGATTATGAATTAATGATAAGTTTATGGCTGCAGAAATCTCTAGCAATCATTTTTTAAAGTTTAAATAACTTGATTTTGGACAAGTATTTTGATATTTTAAGCTTAATTTTGCTGTTTTTGTGTTCTTATTGTCTGAGATATGGTTGCATGTTCATAAAGTGTTATTAAAAAGAACTACCTCAGAAGAGAATTTTAAAAACACAGTTTTGTCAGAAAAAAAATCTGGGTTTCATTCTCAATAGTATTTTGCCTTCCTATAAATTTCTACCACTCATTACCATTTGGTATTTTTACTATCGTCAGAATCTTTTTCAACTGAGTTCAAAATTTTTTCTACTATGATAAACTTTGCTGTTATCCAAACACTTCTTATTTCTTGTTGGCACTATTACAACAAACATCTTATGAGTGCCCTTCCTGCCCAAGTCTCCCTTCTTCAGCCATGATGCATAATCATCAACTTATATTTCAACTGAAAATAAGAAGTGTTTTCTATATAATAGCTAATACATACCACTAGGAAGCATTTAAAATTCTTAACAATTCAAATCCAGTTAAAGCAACATTTTTCTCACATTCTTTCACAGGTAACTGTATCTAGAAATTGTTGTTCATTGGATAAGGAAATGCCAGAACATTGGTCTAGAAAACTAGAAAATAGTGGAGTCAGATGACAATAGTCTTGTGTGACAAGGGAAAGAGTTTAGATTTAATATTTTGGGGGAGCCGGTATATAATAAGTGTACGGCAGGGGGAGTTTTAAGAATTCAGCTTACCTGTCCACATCAAAAATTGAAACATTGCAGAACTTCAATAAGTCTTTTCTTGTCCCTTTGCAGGGGAACCATTCTTATGACTTCTAAGTGCATTGATTACTTTAAATTAATTCTATTTTATTTATTTATTTATTTATTGTTTTGCATTTTGGGTCACACCTGGTGATGCACAGGGCTTACTCCTGGCTCTGCACTCAGGAATTGCTCCTGGCAGTGCTCAGGGGATCATATGGGATGCTAGGAATCAAACCCGGGCCGGCTGCGTGCAAGGCAAATGCCCTACCACTGTGCTATTGCTCCAGCCCTGAATTAATTCTATTTTAGACAAGTAATTAAATATGTTAGCAGGGAGCTGGCCTATACCTGGCAATGTTTAGGGATTCCTTCTTGCTCTGTGTTTAGGAATAACTCCTGGAGGTAATCTGGAGAACATATGGGATGTCAGGGATTGAGCCCAGGTCTGCCACATGCAAGGCAGACATCCTACCTGCTGTACTATCACTCTGGTCTGGCTTAAATCCTTTTATGTGCCTGCCAATATTTTTCTATTTTTTAAGAACTTATTCATAATTGTGTTCAATTGAAGATTTTTATTTTATTTTCTATATACACTACTTTAAAAATTAATTTTCTTTACGCATCAGTTGTTGATAATGAGAAATCAACTTGTTTTCAGTTTGGGGGAATTTTAGAAGGGAGGAATCTCCCAAGCAGTGCTAAGGAGGCCAAGGGGCCACCTCAGTAAGTCTCCCCTAATCAGCTGGTAGTTGAGAGTTTGAGGATGCAGTGTTGCTCAAGCCTGGAGCTGATGGTAGCTATTCCGGCTACCTAGGCAGAGAACAGAGGCCTTCACAGCTGCACTAAGAGGTGCTGAGGAGACCATGTGGTGCTAGAGATCAAAATGAAGAGAGCTAAATGCAAGACATGGGACTTAATTCCTTTCCTATCTCCCAGACTGACTTGAGAGAATTTTGAAGTATTGCTTTGGGTATTCTTGTAGTATCTTTTGGTATCACTGTATCACTGTCATCCCGTTGCTCATCAATATGCTTAAGAGGGCACCAGTAATGTCTCCATTGTGAAACTAGTTGTTACTGTTTTTGGCATACTGAATACACCATGGGTAGCTTGCCAGGCTCTGCCGTGTGGGTGATATACGCTCGGTAGCTTGAGGGGCTTTCTGAGAGGGACAGAAGAATCAAATCCTGTTCGGCTGCCTTAAAGGCAAACGCCCTACCCACTGTGCTATCATATATATAAGTATATGCATTTGGTTGTGTAGATATTTATGAGAGGAATGATTGATTTCTACAAATGTGGACACACATATTTATTTTCTTTATTATTTTGGGGGAGTAGCATACCTGGAAATGCTCAAGGACTTCTTCAGGCTCTGTGATTAGGGGTTGTTCTTGTTGGTTCTTAGGAGCCTATACAATGTTGGGGGTTGAACCTGGACCTTCTACATGCAAAATATGCTTGCAGACCACTGAGATATTTATCCAAGAGTTTCAAAGTGGTTTTTTACCAATTAATACTCTATATGTGTTCTTCTTTCTATACACCTTCAGTAATAGACTAAAAAATGTTTAACAATGAGAAAATGTTTAATGAAACAATTAAAATAACCTTCTACACCATTATTAGGGCAATCAAGATAGGTATTGTTTGTTACCTTAGTCTCATTAAATTCAATAAAACCGAGAAGGTAGCCCAAAGTTTTAATGAGGAAATTAACTAATATCTACTGAAGTAAACATTTTGAGGAAGACTAGATAATGGCCTCCTAAAATTTGCTATGTCTTAGTCTACTGAACCTGTAAATATTACCTAACATGCAAAAACTCTTCAAGAACAATTAAAATAAGGGTATTTGTCCCAAAACATGTGTTCTTATATAAAGTAGGGAAAATGGATATTTTAGACAGAAGCATTGTTAACGTGTCAAGAAAGCAAGACTGAAATGATATACCATAAGTTAAAGCCTTTCAGTGCCACCAAAGGCTGGAAGAAGGAAGGAACATATACACTCATAAGCCTCCAGAGGACAAATGTCTTATTGACACTTTAATTTTAGGCCAGTAAAACAACTTTTGGATTTCTGGCTCCAAGAGATCTAAGAGAATAAAGATCTCTGTTTTAAGCCATCAGATTTGGGATAGTTTGTTATAGCAGCCATTAGAAATTGAGTAGAGGTGTGAATGAATGACTTTGCTTGACATTGCCACTCAATATTGTCTGGTAGATGTGATTAGTGCTATTTTGCAGAGAAAGGGGGTGAAGTTTTAAAAAAACTCATAATTTTCACAAGCACATAGAGCTAGTAAGGATCAGAGATAGGATTTGAAATACAAATATTGTCAATCCAAAGATACTAGTCACTGCTAATATAGTGAGTTAAAGAGTCAGTTTTCAATCCAGTTTCTTTGACTGCCATAGTTATAACTTCATGAATAACATGCCAGTTTACAAACTTATGCTTTAAAAGAAGCCCCCAAAGCACAATGAAGCACAAATAAGAAAATGAATAAAGATAAAAGGAAACCCATTAAGAAATATAGAATTTTGAAGACAGAAAGGGAATCTGAACTAATAATGGACCAGAAAAGTCTTTCAGCCATAAACTCTCCAACATTTAAGAAGACACACAAAACATATTTTATGCTCTATACCAATGATTGAGTAAATGTGTGAATAATTTCCTCTTAGAATTAAGCTCTTTAAATGAGTTAAAATCATATGGAGATTTCTTGCTCCATCACAGAACCATTTAAGAACACAATGAATCTGTAGAGGATTTAAAGGTCACAACTGGCAGCACTCAGGTTTAATCCTGGCTCTGTGCTCTAGGATCACTCCTGGTGGTGCTCACAGGACCATATGAAGTGTTAGAAGTTTAACTGTGGTTGTGACATACAAGTGCCTTAACCCTAGAACGATCTCTTTGCTCCCAGGAACCTCCACTTTTAATATTGCTCAGAATTTTGGATAGAAAAGAGAATATAGGATAGAAAAGAGATTAATTGTCACATTTTATGGAGTCTAGTAATTCCTAGTTTCTTACCCCAAAAATGTGCTAGATTCAATATCAGGGAGGGTTCTGTCTATGTTTTCCTCCAGGTACCTTATGGATACAGGTCTTATATTGAGGTTTTAAATCCATTTTGAATCCATCAGTCTTCGGGTCTGTTTCTATTCTAATACCATGCTATTTTATTTTATTTTTTATGTTTTTTTTGCTTTTTGGGTCACACCTGGCGATGCACAGGGGTTACTCCTGGCTCTGCACTCAGGAATTACCCCTGGCGGTGCTCAGGGGACCATATGGGATGCTGGGACTCGAACCCTGGTTGGCCGCATGCAAGGCAAACGCCCCACTCGCTGTGCTATCGCTCCAGCCCCTACCATGCTATTTTAATCACTACTGCTTTGTAGTACAGTTTGAAGTTGGTGAAGGTGATGCCTCCCATAGTTTTTCCCCAAGGATTGCTTTAGCTATTCATCCGGGATTATTCGTTCATATGAATTTCAGGAATGTTATGTCTATTTCTTCGAAAAAAGGCAGAGGAGAGGAGAGGAGAGAAGAGGGGAGAGGAGAGGAGAGGAGAGGAGAGGAGAGGAGAGGAGAGGAGAGGAGAGGAGAGGAGAGGAGAGGAGAGGAGAGGAGAGGAGAGGAGAGGGGAGGAGAGGAGAGGGGAGGGGAGGGGAGGGGAGGGGAGGGGAGGGGAGGGGAGGGGAGGGGAGGGGAGGGGAGGGGAGGGGAGGGGAGGGGAGGGGAGGAGAAGAAAAAATGCCTGCCATAGAGGCAGGCCGGCCAGGGTAGGGGCAGGCAGTGGTAGGAGGGATACTGGGAACATTGTTGGTGGGAAATGTACACTAGTGGAGGGATGGGAGTTGGAACATTGTATGATTGAAATCCAATCATGAACACTTGGTGACTGCTGCTCACGGTGTACAATTAAAAAAATATACACTTTTATACTTAAAAATAAGAAAATGTGCTAGATATTATTTTAAAGTAAAAATATATCCTAAATGATAGCACATGATTCTAAGATTATGTCATATTTTTTTCAACTTAAAGAATTATAGTAAGGGGGCTGGAGCAATAGCACAGTGGGTAGGGCATTTGCCTTGCACGCAGCTCACCCAGGTTTGATTTCCAGCATCCCATTATGGTCCCCTGAGCACCGCCAAGAGTAATTTCTGAGTGCAGAGCCAGGAGTAAGCCCTGTGCATCGCCAGGTGTGACCCAAAAAACAAAAACAAAAATGATAGTAAGAGTAACAATTACTTATTTTGAAGATTTCAAATAAGGAGAAAAGTAATACTCATTTTGGTAACTTCAGAAATAACTGTAACTGACTTTTTTCCAGCTAAATCTGCTATGTTTGCATATTAATCCACTTGAGATAATGGAGTATCTGGTCTTTTTTTTTAATTTGTTTTTTTACTGGAGATAATTTCTGTTCTTCAAATATTTTTCAAACATTTAGAAATAATTCCTTGATTTAGTCAATATTCATACAATGCCTACTTTTTAAATTTTTATTGTTATACCAATATCTATTTTATGGCAGGTTTTATGTGCTTGATGTTGAAGACTCATTGGTAAAGAGTACCTGAGGTGACTGCTCTCAAATGTTTATTCATCAAGTGCAGGAAATAAGAATTGAAAAGGTAATAAATGTAGAACACCTTAGATCCTAAGTCACAAGTCTCTTTGTATTGCTTGTTTAGAAAGGTGAGCGTAGGAGCTTATAGAAATATAGCTTCCACCTATATAACTCTTTATTAGTATTTTTATTTTTTCCTTTCAATTAATTTACATTAAACCTCCCCTGTTTTTCGGTAGCAGACAATTGAAAACATAGCCTGCTTGGATTTTACAGATTAACACGTGAAATATTTTCATAATTCTCTCCTGTAGCTCTTTAGGGACTGCATTTGATATGCTGATTTCACATTTTGTCTCATCAAACTGTATCTGTTGTATCTGTGGTGTGTGTGTATGTGTGTGTGTGTGTGTGTGTGTGTGTGTGAGAGAGAGAGAGAGAGAGAGAGAGAAAGAGAGGAGACAGAGAGAAAGAGAAAGAGAAAAGATCTTTCTGCTTTATCAATATTTGTCATGCAGTTATAAAATACCTTATTATACCAGGCATGCACTTATCTTCCATAGCTGTAGGTACTTCAAATACAAAAGATTACTTCCATCATTTCATTATGGCATGCGCCAATAACAGATATGATTTCATTTTACTTTTTGGTAATATTCCTGCAGAATCTTTTTATTCACTGAGTGTATGTGTGGCTAACAGCCAGGAAGTCACAATGCTGCCTCTTCCATTTTCAATGTTTTGAGTATTGATTCGATTTGTGTCACGTATACCTGTACCTAAACGCTTGAAAAAGGCTTCTCTGTACACTGGGCTTTTTTCAGTCAAAGATGACATACAGCTAAAAACATATCAAGCAATAGCATAGTGGTGAGGGCACTGGCTTTGCATAGTCAACCCATATTCCACCTCTGGCACCCCACAGGGTTTCCTCAGCCCAAGCACAGAGTGACCTAAGTAAACCCTGAGCACCACCAGGTGTGGTCCCAAAATAATCACAAAAATTACTGAAATATTAGAATTGGAGCTATAGCAAAGCCGGTAGGGCATTTGCCTTGCACGCAGCAGACCGGGGTTCGGTTCCTCCGTTCCTCTCTGAGAGCCAGGCAAGCTACTGAGTATCTCGCCTGGCAAGCTACCCATCACTTATTCGATATGTCCAAAATACTAACAAGTCTCACAATGGAGATGTTACTGGTACCCACTTGAGCAGATCAATGAGCAACGGGAGGACAGTGGTACAGTGTGATACAGTGATACTGAAATATTTAGCCTCCTCTGGAAAGTTAAAATGTCTAGCCAGATGCTATTTTCCCCATATTTAAATGAATGGAAAGAAAAGCACGCCTTTGTTTTAGTACTGAAACTGCTTTCTACCACGGTTCTTTAAATACCTAGCACACTCACCCATTGCCTCTCCAAAAATGGCAATGAGTTGACATCTGCTTCTCAAATGTGTGAAACTCAAAAAGAATGCTTTATAAAATCAACACATTTTCCTTCCCAAGACTTGATCTCATGCACAACAGTTTGGAAACCAAGGGGAGGGGGGAACACATGTGAAACTTTGATCTTTATCATATTTCTCAGGACACTTACTTGTTTATATTTTGGGCTAAGATGACTCCTTTGGATTCCTTTCACATATAAAGTTTCTCAGTTTCATATTTTCATGGTTTCCTATTGCTGCTACAACTTATTACGTACTTAGTGGTCTTAAGTTACACAGTCTGTTATCTTTTTTTTATATTACTTACCTTTCTAAGGGATAGAAGACAACATTGGATTCACTGAGCTAAATTCATAGGTCCTTTCCTAATGCCATCAGGAAATGTCTATTCTCTAGCTTCCTCGGCTTTCCAGAGCCCAGCAAAATTCCTGGGACCATATTTTCTTGCCTCCACCCTCAGATCTCTTTATATCTTTCTTTTATGGTCTCATCTTTGACAAATACCTTCTGTTTATCTCTCACTGTCTGAAGGAAATTTGTTATTATTTGAGTCCTCCTGGAAAGCTTGGGATAATTTCCATTTTTGAATGCCATTTTATTAGAAAGCAACCTATTTTTAATCTTCCTCTTCCTTCTGCAACTCAACATATTCACAGATTTTGAGGATTAGGGGTTCAACATTCACTGGTTCTCTGAGAAGCAATTATTCTACTAACACCATTGGGTCTTGTAATAGCATGTCTGAATTTTTCCAGGGGAAAATATGAATCTTAAAATTAGCACTTGGACTCTACTCATTATCTCATCTCAATTCCAAGAATGCTACTTTCTTAAGTTGCACAGAATGTTATCCTTTAAGGACTAACCAAAGATACGAGTATGTAAAAGTGCATGTAAGTCTGCTAATAGAAGAATGAGAGTCACGTAACTGTGCAATGTGTGACAATTCTACTTTAACAGGGTTGGGAAGTAGGGGCAAACTCCACTGTACTCAGGGGCTCCATCAGCTTTGTCTTCGGGGACCATGCTTAGTGGTTCTTGAGGGGCCCTATGGGATGCCAATGTTCAAACCAGTGTCCCATGTTAGGAAAGCCTCTAAACCTCAATACTGTCTCTCTGGCCCTCAGCTGTTTTTCTTTTTAAAGTTTAGATATAAAAGAAGATAAGGTAAATTAAATGTTATGAACTCTTATAAGTATTTCATAATATATCATTTTGGAGAGAAAAATCAATGTATGCTTAGCTTATTATAACGATTAAATAGGCAATTCGACAAAAGCAATTTCCTAACCTTTAAAGAGGTGGAATGTGATTAAGGACATAGATTTTATTTTTAAAGTTCCTTGCTGTGGCCTTTAAGTATGTTCTCCTCTGTCATTCTGCCAGGTTCATGTTCTTACTCTTGGAGATATTAGGGAAGGGTAAAAGATACCTCCGTGTTTATATAAAAATTCAAAAGATATGAGTTAGAAGAAATTTTGATAGTGACTATATATCACAATTTTTTAATTCTTGAATTTATCAGATGTGTGGCTCCTTTAGATGGTTTGAAGAGGGAGGGTTCCAAAGGAAACACTAGGCTTATTGAAACAGTGTAAATCTGTCAAATCTGTAAGATTATTTACAAGGGAAAGGAGAGATTTAATTTTTTTTCTTTTTGGGTCACACCCAGCAATGCACAGTGGTTACTCCTGACTCATGCACTCAGGAATTACTCCTAGCGGTGCTCCAGGGACCATATGGGATGCTGAGGATCAAACCTGGGTGAGCTGTGTGCAAGGCAAATGCCCTACCTGCTGTGCTATCACTCCAGCCCCGAGATTTAAATTTTAATGTTTAACTTTTTCTCACTGGTACTTTTATGGATTTTACAGGTTTCAACTTTTTTCCCATTAAAATGGAGGACACAGGCATATTCAGATAATTAAAAGGAATTTCATTAATTACTATTATCTGGGACTGGAGCGAAAACAGTGGATAGGGTTTTTGCCTTGCATGAGGCTGACCTGGGTTCGATTCCTTCATCCCTCTCGGAGAGCCCAGAAAGCTACCAAGGGTATCCTGCCTGTTCAGCAGAGCCTGGCAAGCTTCCCATGGCATATTCGATATGCCAAAAACAGTAATAACAAGTCTCACAATGGAGACATTACTGGTGCCCGCTTGAGCAAATTGATGAACAGCGGGAGGACAGTGCTACTATTATCTGGATTAGACTGCATTTTCTTTTCCCTTTATTGGTAGCTGGAAAAAACGGTTAAGAGTATGGAGCCAGAGCCAGCGGAATAGTCCTGCATGTATAACACTGCCTTGCTCTCAGCGAAGCTTGATTTGATCTCAGCAATGAGTATGGTCCCCTAAGTCCCTCCAGAATGATTCCTGAGCACATAACCAGGAGTAAAACCTGAACATAACTGGATGTGACCCAAACCCCACTTCCCTGCTCACCAAATAATAAATAAATAAAACAAAAGAATATGGCTTCTGAGAGAAATTGTCCATGACCTAATTTTAATTTTCTATTTCTGTGACTTTGAAAGCTCAATTTAATTCCTTTGTCTTAATTCTTTCCTAGTGTTGGGACCAAATATACATATATAGCTATAGATATAAATAGAAACATATGCCCTCTACCATTGTACTATATATCCACCTCTTTTTTTAAAAATCTAATTATTTTTTCATCTACTCAAGGAAACCAACACCTTCCTGATAAAGCTATTTTGAGAACTAAATGTGCTAGAATGTATAAGACAGAAAAGCACCTCATTTAGGACATGTCCGTTACTATCTGCAAGATTAACTACTAGAGGTAAAGGCAGGTGTACATGCATCTCTCTGTACCTTACACACAGAAAAAATTATAATAACTAAATTCAAGCCTTACTGGTTAAGAGTTCATAATGTAACAATACCATAGGGGAAAGTTACTCACTCACTTTCCTCAATTGTATAAATAATTAAAAATCATAATTTTTATTTGGTTCATTCATTTTTATGATATAATTGATTGATTCCAAATAATTCCATGTACACATAGACTAAATTTACTGATGCTAAATGTGAACCTGAGTTAAATTTAGTATGCTTGCCTTATTCAAAATTTTTCTTGAGATTTAAAAAACATGCAAAGTAATCTTGATGTATTCAATGCAACTTGTCTCCACATCTAAACCCCACATATGAAGAGACACATATGAAAAGTTTTAGAAAATTACAGTAATAATACTGTGTCTGGAGCAATAGTAAAGCAGATAGGGCGCTTGCCTTGCATGGGGCAGTCCTGGGTTGGATCCCTGCTGCTTTCTATGGTTCCCTGAGCACAACATTTTTCCTCAGTGCAGAGCCAGGAGTAAGCCTTGAGTATCACTGGGTATAGCACAAAATAAAAAAAAAATTATAGTTATATGAGAAACAAAATCATAGTCAAATGTAAATTCTACCTCTTGTATAGTAGATAAAGCTTGGAAAAATATTAATTTCACTTCTTGGTTTATGCAGGAAAAAAGAGAAATAAGAGTATGTGTTTTGTATAAACATGTGCATAAATATTTCATGTACATATTTACACATACAATGTACAAATATGTGTATACTTTAACAGATGTATAGAAGAGGTAGTTGTTGAAGCATTTTGGAAAGCCAGAATAATTTATTTTGCTCAAATATCAGTATCACAAAATTCAACAGTGCATTTGCCATTTATAATATTTTATTTGAGGATTTTATCATAATTTCTAGAGAGTTGGTTATAATTATTCAGTGGTGTGCTTAAACACTTAACAGGTTCCTTAATAGATCAATCAGTTGCTAAATCCTGATTTGTAAGGGTGCTGATTTTCATAATCTCACCCTATCTGATTTTTGTCACCAATTAAATGTCACTAAATGTTAACCAAAGTTATTTGAGTAACAGCTTTAAGACATAGTATCTTCTAATCTCAGATCTGCTCCTTTTAAAAAAATATTTTATTTTTATAAAGTAGTTCACAATATTGATTACATTTAATATGCAAACATCAATCCCATCACCATTACACCTTCCCACCACCATATTTTGGATGTTTCCATTCCAAACTCCAGCCCCTGCCCCAAAGCAAGCAGAATCGAAATAATTTATTTTGTATTGTTTATTATGAATAAACCACTGAAAGTTCTCCAAAAAAGTTTCCTTAGAGTGTGTGAAGATTGTTGTATTTCACCCAGAGGCCATTAAGCCCTTAAACAAGAGGTCATCAATATGTTGTTAAAGGTTGAGCCATATATATATATGGCAAGAGAGTTTCTTGCCTGCATGTCTGGCTGTCTTCCCCAGGGCCCCTCAGAGGGGATGGGCTCCAGCTTCCCTCCCCACCCTGAGCAGAGCTCCTGGTGGCCGAAGACCACCGGAACCTAGCTACTGCCATGCCTGAGGCCCCTCTTCACATGTTCGGACAGGCCTCATGCATAAAGGTACCGGCAGAGGAACCCAGGTGTGTGTAATCCCATCAATGGCCAACATCCAGAGACTTAAAAGCGAGCTCCCAGAAGCTATCTTGTAGCCTATTTCTCCCTCTGGGAGAAACTGGCAAGCTTCTGAGAGTTTCCTGCCCACATGGGACAGCCTTGCAAGCTTCCCATGGTGTATTCATATGCTAAAGCTGGATCTCATTCCCCTGACCCTGAAAGAGCCTCCAGTGTGACATCATTGGGAGGGCCGAGTCAAGAGAGACTTCTAAGATCTCAGAGAAAGGATGAATGGAGAGGTTACTGAGCCCGCTCGAGAAATTGATGATTAACGGGATTTCGTGATCGTGATATGTAAAAATGTATTTCCCTCTAAAATTGGTTGGCTTCTGCTTTAAACCACATCAAATGTGGTGTGCTACTCTTGGAATATGAGTGGTGTGAGGTCTGAGATATCCAGGAACAAGTTCACTTGTGGGTGACGCTTGGCTTGAGCATGTGGAGCGCAGCTGTGAGCATGGCGGCAGGTGAGTTCTGGAAGTTTTTGGCTGCTGGGGCTGGGTCTCTTGGGGCAGGGAGGGGCCTCACCCACCCCTCTCTGTGGTGTGCTGAATGAAACAGCCTCAGTGGTGCTCCTGACTAATGGCGATAGGAACGTCCTACCTGAATCACATGGTAATGAATTAATGAAACATTACTGTTTTGAGAAGGTAAATTGGAGGAAAAGAAACTATCTGACTCTACTAATTGGTTTATAGTGTGTCAGAGACTGTCACTGAATTAAAATTTCTTGACATAATAACAAGAAGGGAAAAGATTCTTTTAAAATTTCAAAGTGGTAAACGTAAGGTTTATAGTATTTAAAAATTCCACAATAATTTTAACATAACAATGCAAGAATTTCTAGTATCATTAGAATACAAAATTATACCTCAGAACAAATTTTCTGCATTGTGGTGGCATTCTTGTGAGATACTAGAGTCACAAATACATTCATAAAATACATTTAAGTGTTTTGATATTAGGCAATTTTAATAAGCTTAGCAAAAATTCTGTAAGCTATCAAATAAAACCAGTTGAGTTTTCTCTAGAATTTAGAATATTTTTAGAGATCAAAATTGCTACAAACAACTGATTTGAACTTGGGCAATCATGGGTCCCTCTCTGCCCTATTTCCCATTTATATTATTCATTGTGTTCCATTGGCCTTGTTTCTGCTTTTATTCTATCACTCTTGTCCAAAGCTGCCAACCTGAGTTACAACATCATTTGAGGCTCTGGGACACAGAGCAGCAGTTGAGACCCCAACATCACATGATCCCCTCCTCCCACCCTTGCACTGCTCCCACCACGCCCCAGATACCTCTAGCACTGCATTCCCTAAAGAGTATCAAACACTTGGGCCCTTGTGTTGAACCCCAGGCCTGGTTGGCTGATTATTTTTGAGTAAAGATCCCAGAGTCTCCCTCCCTCCCCAAAATATTAAAGAGCATCACTTGAGAGTTACTTTAAGAACACAACATTTAATTTTTCTTATTCAAAGTTGAAAAGGGAGAGAGGCACATGATCAAGAGAGAATACAAGTTTCTCCAGAGATAAGAAAGCTTTAGGGAGAGATTATATATAATTTCATTAAATTGCCTTTGCCTAGATTCCCCTGTATACATAAAGTTAGTCTCGGTACCCTGTATATCTCTGCCAGCAAGACTATATTGCTTAAAATATGGTATTCTAACATAAAGGTCTAATGATTTTCTGTTATTTACAGGAAAAAGTCAATCTTTCATGGTCTTTAAGATGAGTGTAATTTTAGACATTGGAACTTTGAATCTTCTTTCTAATCAGTTCTCTACTCCAAAAGATTTGATTTTTTCTGGTATCCTAAATATATCTTGTTCTTCTCTACTTTTTTCTATTTGAATCCTACTCATTTCTTTTCAACTGTATTCAGGGTAAATAGTTAAGAACTATAATTTAGGCACTTAAGCACATTAGATGGGCTTGATCCAGAGACTCACAAATGAATCCTGGAAGACAGCAGCTCACCAGAGATACTTCCAGACCCCAGGTATTTAAAATTTTTAGAATTCCAGGAGCGCATAGCTGCAAAAGCGGCTGCACAACGTCTCATGATATTTATAACAAATTATACAAAATAAATTATCTTTTATCTGCCTGTGGGGGGCAGGCTGGGATGGTGGTAGCAAAACCCTCAATATGGTGGTAGGAAAGTACAAAGGTGTTGGGATTGGTGTTGAAATATTGAATGCAATCAATTAATGTGAACAACCTTAAGAAAGCAAAATTTAAAAATAAAAAAAGAACTGTAATTTATAAATTTAGAATTTCTTTATCTCATTAGCACATTCAACTTTCTTTTGCCTTCATTATTTCACTATGTACTTGCTGTATCCTAGTCCAGTAACATTAAGGATACTGCAGAGGTATTTCTTATTAGTCAAAAAAAGCTAAAAGGAAGAATGGAAGATGGTCATTAGTACTCCTAACACCCATCCATAGTCAATGGTGGAGAGAAGTATGAGGATTAACTGTGTCTCTGAAGAGAACTAATTCTGGCTTATAGTCTAGTCTCTCTCAGAGTCCCCAGTTACTCACAGTGGCAACATGACATTGGAATCTGCTAGATAACATGCCCTTTATTGACTGCCTTGTCTTTTCCATCTTACAGCTTTACCACTTTACCACTGGCTTTTATGATCACTCCCTGAGAGAATCAGTTGCTTTCAAATAATTTGGAAGGTCTAAACTAAGACAATTCTTTACCTTAGGAGGGTCCTCTTTCTTTTCAAACTGCTATGTAACTTTCTCTTTGTGTCAATCATTAAACAATTCCTTTCATGGAAAACTTTTTTATCTGTGTTTTTCACAGTGACTATGTATGCACTACAGAAACAAGGATGAGAAAAACTGGAGAAAATAATACTCTTTTAATGTTTTCTAGACACAAGCTATAGTAATGCAATGTGAAAGATGATAATAAAATATGATACAGTGTCATACATAGGTCTATTGCATTCGATACTCTCCAGTTATGAACTGATTATTACAAACCTGATCAAAGCAATGTATTTTACTGTACAAAGCAAAATAACTTTAGTTCATGTGTATGCTCTCCCATTGAGAGTCAATAACCTATAATGTGTTTTTCTCAGTTTGGGAGATCTCCTACCAATCCATTTGGTTTGTTTATTCTATTATGATTTTTTTAATAGCTAGTATCTCATTTTCTTTTAGACAAGCTTTTAATTGAATCCAGGTTAATAAGGGTAATGTTCAAGGCCCAAATGACTCTATTATTCAAATAATTCTAAAAATACACTAAAAAGATAAAACCTCAGGCCAATAAGCCATAGTGCTTTGTCTAGAGCATGACACAGTGCCAAGTATAATGTAGATAATACAGTGACACATAATATAAATATGTAATTGTGCATATATATCAATGTAGTTGAGGCAATAAATACATCACATAGAACCAACTGAAATCATTCTCCTTTTTTAAAAAATCTTGAAATTTTTGGTTGACAGCTTTTAGTAACATGCTTTTACTAAAATCTTATTTTCTATTTCTCCAACAAGATATTTTTTGTTTAAGAAATTGAATAGCATCTTCAACCATCATTTTTGCACCAAAGATTAAGCATAGTTTTCTTTAAAGTAGATCAGGTATAAATGAAAATCTTTTTAAAGAATGAGTAAGTGAATAATATTTAGATAAGAGACTGAAATGAACAATCGAATTGTATTAGGAAAATTTTAATTGAATTATCACACTATTGGGAGGGGATTAGGAACACATTTAGTGATTTTTTCAAAGTACACTCCTATCTCTGTGCTAAGGTATCACTCCTAGAAGTGTTCAAGGGACCATGTGTGGTTCCAGAGATTCAAACTGGGTTTGACTATGTATATACAGGCCAGCACTTTATACTGTCTCTGGAGTCTGGCATTCTGAATTATGTATTGATGGAAATATATAATGTTAGAATATAACTTTTAAAAATACATACCTGATCAAAGCAATGTATTTTATTTCAATTTTATTAAAAATTGAAATTTATTTTATTTCAATCCCATATACTTTCAGGGGGCTGGAGTGATAGCACAACGGGTAGGGCGTTTGCTTTGTATGTGGCCTACCTGGGTTCGATTGCTTTATCCATCTCGGAGAGCCTGGCAAGCTACCTACTTTCAAATGATTCAGTCAGATAAACACTTCAATATTTAAATTTATATTAGATTAATTTAAAAACTAATAAAATAGATAAAGAAAAGAGACAAGCTTGGAAGAGCATATGGAGTTTTTTGTCACCAGATTTGTCAGAAGATATCATTACTGCTGTTAGGCACACAACTTGGCTTAGCTTCCTGGCAGCCAAGGTCAAAAATCAAACATACAAAGCTGTGTAATGTGCATGCCTTATATTAAAGGCACAAAAAATTCCTCTGAGGTGGGGTCCCAGTGGTAGTTCAATGACAAAATGTAACTGCATAGCAAGTGTGAGTTGATGAGTTGATCCCTAGTGCAAGTTCTAAGCCCAGACCCACAACTCTGACATCTGACACCCCAGGCACTGCAACAGTTGTGGTTAAACCACAACTATAGTGTGTTGCTGCTAGATTGTCACAGCTCAAAAATACACAAGCACTGCAACAAGATGTGTATCCCCTGGTGGGCATCACAGTTGGATGCATGAGATCAACAGCTAAGGGTATATAATTCCTGGACATCAAAACACTAACAGCAAAGAAAAGAGCCGAGGAAAAAATAGGAAAGCTGAATTTTTTTGCAGGAGTAAACTATTTCTTGGAAGTCAATTTTGTGAGACAGAGATTTATGGATTAGGAGCAGCTCCTATATAGCTGACAAAGTCTTCATTTGTGTTTGCAGCAAAATAACAAAAACACATGTTCAAAGAAAATGTTCTTCCCTGATATTTTATTTGTGTTGAAAGTAGAGCATTAAATCAGGGTAGGGCATAACAATAACTCAGTCAAGGTATTTCTGTGGAACACTCAGCTATTATGGTTTGGGTACTTCATTTGACGGATATCTAATTTGTTACAGTGATGGAATTGAGCAAATTCAGATGAATGGACACTTACTGTCTTAGAAAATGGGCATTCTTACATATCCATATTTTGGGGAAGTCACTAACAAGTGCCCTTGACTTCTACTATCAGACAAGAAGGGGCAAAATTGTCATTGTTCTGTGATTCTAAAACCTGAATTTATATGCCTATTTAAACAATAGGCCAATTCACTTTGTCACAGATGTGGGTTAAAAGCTTGTGTACAGAGCCATTTTTTTCCTCTACAAAAGAACTTGGCATATTCTCATTGACTCAAGAGTTCTGAATCTTCTAACATGGGAAAAAGAAGGCAGATTGGAAACATTGAAGGATTATATTATTGACTGGTTATGTATTTCTAAGAACTTAGCTGTGGCCAGTTAAGAACCATCTCATTTCAAAAGCAATGCTTCTGAACTTAAGCCTCCCAATTTTCTTTTAGGCATAATGTATCTTCTGGTTATTGAATTGCTAATTTCATCCCAGAATGATGAAATATTTTCTCTACTATTGTTGACTTATTTTTGTTATTGTTTAAAGACATAAGTGTAATTTGGCCATTCATGTATAAATGTCATTTGGCATTAAGAGAGCATCCAGTAATGATGACACAGCAGTGAATCAGACAGGTACCCACAAAGCTCATATCAGAAAAAATGTAGACTATCTTAAATGCCATATAAGATATACTTCCATATCCAGCATTGTATATATATTTGTTTATATATTTGTATATATATATTTGTGTATATATTTGCATATATTATTATATACATAATACCTAGATTAAATCTTTTTGCATAACTTGCCATTTATAAATAAAATATTTAAAAATGCAAATGAGAAGATATGCCAAGTTTATTGAGGCTTAAATTTCAGGATCCCTTCCACTGTCACTGACACAGTTATCCCCATTGCTCATCAATTTGCTCGAGTGAGCACCAGTAATGTCTCCATTGTGAGACTTGCTGTTACTGTTTCTGGAATTGCCACGGGTAGTTTGCATATTGCATATTCCACAGGTAGTTTGCCCAAGTCAGCCTCGCACAAGGCAAAAGCCCTACCACTGTGCTATCGCTCCAGGCCAGATCCCTTCCAAAGACCAAGTAAATTTTTCTTCCTTTCTGGCTGGCCAGATAGTTCAAATTCAGCCTGATGATGAAATGTTTCTTGAGTCTGGTGGGGCGAAAACTTGAGTTGCTCAGGGACTAGCAAGTCCATACCAAGTGGTTCTAAGAGAAGTAATGAGGTGTCTGGGCTCCAACTTGGGTCTTATCTATTCAGGGCATGCAGCCCTGACTGCAAGCTTAGGGATTCTTTTTAAAAAATATTTATTAAAGACCCATGATTTACAAAGATACTGATACAAAGTTTTAGGCATACAATAATTCAACACTAATCCCTGAACCAATATCAACTTCCCTTTATCAGTATTCCCTGATTCCTAACAAACTTGACTTCAGAACATTAGAGGGGCATGCTGAATTCATAAATTTAACCCCACAGTTAAAATGCAGTTACAAAACTTTTATACATGAAATGATATTTGCATTAGATTCTTTTTTGTCTTCCCTTATCCTGTACACCTAAAATGAGCTAATGTAAAATTTCAACATTTTGATAGGAAATCAGATTGAATCCTCAAGTTCATCAGTTAAGTGTCACATTTTATTTAAGACAAATATCTTCAAAACTTGGTGGCCCAACAATTTACTACTTTTCATAACTCTGCTTTGTTTTGAATTTGCGTGCGTATGTATGTGTGTGTGTGTGGAGGGGGGTGGATCCTTAGTAGCTCATTCATGTACGAACATTCAACCTGGAAGTGACCTAGTATTGGTCAGCTCTCTTATAGGAATAATTCCAAGAACCCCCTAGTATAAATGCTTAAGCTTTTGCTTTAGTCTTATTTGCTGATATTCTGTTGGACAATTTAAGTCAGATAGTTAAACCCAGATTAATGTGGAAGACTGAAAAAACAAGATTATGAAAATTGGAAAACTACCTATTGGAAGTGGCTAGTGTAACAATCAACCACAATGAGACAGAGGCTGAGCTGCTAATTGCATGTGGGTATATTGCTAAAATAGTTTCAAACTCTTAAAACTTCCTAATTGAAGGACAGGTTAATTAATGTAAGCAAATTGATCAATATTTGACTGAACATATGTGATAGTTGTAAAAACCCTGTGGAAATTAATCTTTGGAGAATTTTATCAATACTAAGTGAACATAAAATATATTTTTTCATAGTCACTAAAACACATGCTTTAGTTTCCAAAGTACCATTTCCTACTGAAATAAACTTTTTTGAAAGTTCCTTGAGGGAATTTGTCCACCTAATAAAAACCCTAAAGATGGGATATGCCTCTGGATAAGCTAGTTTAGGTATTAGAGTGCAAAGGGTTTGCAATTATGCACCCAGAAAAGAATAACATAGAAGGAAAGGATAGAATAGATAACAAATATCTGTCTGCTACAAAAATGTGCCAGCGAGCATAGAATAAGACCAGTGACTTTTACATCTAGGGACAACACAGGCAAAAATAGAATAGAATAAAACATTGTCATCACTTTATACTTTTTGAGGCTACCTGCTGATTAGCTATATGAAATACACCAGCCTCTGATCTTTAGGTACCTATTATATGTTAATGTCTCTGTCAACTTAAACAGCTCAAGTCAGTAGGGGGGGGCAATGATATTATGTTGTACATATTGCCAAGCTGTCAGACCACTATTGGCATCCCAGGTCACCCTAAAGCTTGAATAGTCCATGTGTTTGCCTGTCTCCTGTTAGACTGGGGTAAAAAGTGCAAGTCTGATTGGCATTATAAAGTCACTGATGGTTGAGTTTTACTCCATTTTGTACATTCTAAAGCTAAAATATGAAGCTTCAGTTATTATCTCTTTTGAAATTGCCTTGAAACAGGCTTCTGGAATGGAGTCTATTTTCCCAACCATAAATTCACAGTATCTCATTGCAATATATCTGATCCTCATGAATTTTGGGTACCTTTAATTGGTTCTTCTCATGATATGTAAATGAAGAATATACAGTTCAAAATTAAGAGTGTAATTTCAGAACTACACAGCATTTTGAAATTCATTTCTAGAAAATTTAATACTAAATATATTTATGAAGGCAATTAGAATGAATAATAATCATCAAAATAAAGGCAAAATATATCAATTTTTCATAGTTAAATATATTCATTATAAAATTAATATCAAAGTTAACTATAAAAGGAAAATAACATTTATCGATATCATACTATGTGGCAGATACTATGTTTATTTTGTATGTACATTATTTTATTTGATTCCTTAAAATATTCCAACAGATTGTGCATGAAAGTGGCAGTTCACTGATTTTCTATAAAGGTAGATTTAAGTGTTTGAATAAATTGGATCTTTTACGTGATTCTAAAATATACATTGTTTCTACATTCTGATAGCTTAAAATTGGACCATATTTTAGAATTATAATTGATAGGACAATTTTTTTTCTCCAGTGAAACAAAAAGTTAATGATGCTGTTAGAATTGGTGGCATTTACAATTCAATAAAATGTGGTTAACAAGTAGTTTTATGCAAATATTTTCTGTACTAATAGTGAATAATCTGTTTCCTTCCATGCCTGACTTGCTGTTCTTTACTTTCTAATCATATCTATTTTATTCAGTACATTTAACTTTCAGTATATTTTCACAAAAATTTCAATACAAGCCTAATGTGTCTTGTTGCAGAATCCAGATTTGCTGTGAGCGATTGCTGATGACCATCAATCCAGAGGCATTATTCAAAATTCCAACTGATTCCATCATATGAGGAGCTGTAACTTTTATAAACCTACTATCATCTCTTAATTTCCAGATAAATAAACTGAAAATGAGAGAATTTTCCTGACTACATGTAGTTAGTAAATGACAAAACTAGCTGTTGATCCTTAGTTGATTAATTCCTTTTTCAAAGCACATTCTAATATATAAGGCTGCTTCTAATATCAGAAAATTGATTTTTGTTTGTTTTATTGGTTATTTTGGGGTAACATCCAACTGTGCTCAGGGTTTACTGCTGGATCTGTCCTAGCAGAACTAGAGCAACAATAGGTGATACTGGGATCTAAACCATACTGACTGAGTGCAAAGAAAGCAACTTAACTGCTTTTATCGCTCTCATCTCCAAGATCAAGAAATTTGAATTCATAGGTACATTACACTTCATAGTTCCCACCTGGAAATATTCAGGTGCTCCTGGCTGCTCTGTGCTTGAAAGTCACTCCTGACAGACCTTGGGGGATCATATAGTGCTCAGAAGTGAATCCAGATGTCCCAATTGCAAAGCATGAGCTCCAACCACTAGAGATATCTATCTGGACCTTCTCCATTCCTTAAAGCAGAGATTTATTAAAAATAGTCAATGTGTTTAGAAACTTATTCATGCATATTTATTTCACCATATGTAGAATTCAAATAAACTGGAATAAGTTTTAAAAGCAACAATAGAGAAATTCCACTACTAAATTTTAAAGCTTATTCTGTGGCAACAAGAATTAAAACACTACTTTTGTGAGAACTGAACTCAAAGAGTAATGGAATGTAAAAGAAAACTGAAAAATATATACACGTATGTATAAATTATTTTGGAAAAACTAAAATACTGAAGGAAAATATTTCTATTTAAAACATAATGCTAAGACAATTGAATACTAATAGGCTCTCCAAAGCCCCCCAAACCTCACCTAAGTCTTATACTAGATTTAAAATTAAGTGAAAATGAATCATACATTTAAATGTAATACCTATAATATTTTTGAACCATATATGACAAATTATCAAATCATTTTTTATAAAATAATTCCTTGGTTACACTATTATTTATTTTAACTTATTTTTCTTAGTAGTGACCCTGGGCATTATATTTATTTAACAACAGTCAATATCAGTATTAACTTAATTTTAATATACAAATACTTAGTGTTAAAAGTGCCTTAATGAACCCTTCTAGATTCTATTTTTGCTATATAAAATTACCTCTTTTTTTACTGCAATACTATACACACAACTTAATAATTACTTTTTTTAGTTATGTTTTAGAGCAGATGGAAGAATAAAAACGTTAAAAACAAAACTATATTTATACTACGCTTTTTGTAACCTAAATAGTTACTTTTTTTTTTTGCTTTTTTGGGTCACACCTGGCAATGCACAGGGGTCACTCCTGGCTCTACACTCAGGAATTGTCCCTGGTGGTCCTCAGGGAACCATTTGGGATGCTGGGAATCAAACTCGGGTAGATTGCGTGCAAGGCAAATGCCCTACCTGCTGTGCTATCACTCCAGCCCCCTAAATAGTTACTTTTATGGGCGCTCTTTACTTTCTTGCATGAATTACTATCAATTGTTACCTGTTTGACTTTATTACACAATTCTTGCAGAGTTCATGAATACCTATATTTGTTGTTTATTGGCTGTTTTATTTATTTATATTATAACAACATCACTTGACATGACTGTATATGTTTAGGGTAGCATTCTATGACTCTTCAATGTATATCAGGAGAATATGGCACTGGAATAAAAATAGACACACAGTTCAATGAAATAGAATTGAAAACTCAGAAATAAGTCCTCACATGCATGGACCTTAATTTATGTTAAAGGAGTCAAGAAATGGAGAAAATAAAATCTCTTTAATAAACGGTGCTGTGAAGACTAATTTGTTACATGCAAAAGAATGAAAATACATCACTATTTCTTATCAAGCACAAAAGTTAACTGAAAACTAGTTAAATATTTGGGTCTTCTCCCTGAAACTAAAAAATACTTTGAAGAGCTTAGGTAAAACATACAAGAATGCATTTTGGGACTTAACTCCAATGATAAAGTGTTGGGGAAGCAAAAATAAACAAACGGAATTATATCCAACTAGAACTATCACTAAACCAACAATATATCCTACTGAAGGGGAGAAAATATTTGCAAGCAATGCATCTGACAACTGAATAATATTTAAGATATATTAAGAATTCACAAATCTCAGCAACAAAAGAAAAACCATAAAAAAAAAGTACAGAGTGTAGGGCATTAGCCTTTAACATAGCCAACTTCAGCATCACTTATAGTCCCCCAAGTCCACCAGATGCTTTGATCTCTAGCATCACTTATGGTCCCCCAAGTCCACCAGGAGTGATCCCCAAAGTGCAAAGTCAGGAGCAAGGTCTGAGCACTGCTGGGTATGTCCCCAAAGTAATAAATCAGTAAATAGAAAAACAACATAAAAGAACTGAAAAGAGATTAACAGATATTTCTCAAATAATATATGCAGTGGCCAAAAGTTTCATCATTACTTAATATCAGGTTAATGAAATCAAAAGAAAAATGTGATTCCACTTCACATTTATGAGAGAATTCCGCAGTTAAACAGCCAGAAACAATAAGAGTTGGTCAGAGAAAAATGAACACTCGTTTAATGGTGAAAATGTACACTGGCCCTATTTGTAGGATCCAGCAATACTGCCATTAACTATCAAATAACACTAGATAATTTGACTATATATGCACACATATGTTCAATGAAGCATTATTTACTATAATTGATATATAGAAATGATACAAGTGCCCAATAACAATACTCAGCCATAGGACAAAATGAAATTTTATGTTTTGTACTTACGTGGGTGGAAGTGGAGGATCTCATGTTAAGTGCAGTAAGGCAGAAGTAGAAAAACAAATACTGGCTGAGATCACTCTTAAGCGTGACTTATGTAAGCAAGGGAACAGACCAAACCTAACAAAAAAAGTTGAACATGCCATGCCATTTATACATTTGTAGAAGTTGATGAAGCTCTATTGACAGTAGCATTACAAGTTAGAGTGAACCACTGGCATTTACATCAACTTTCTGGTACTGTACGTTCTATGGTTTTACTTGAATTTTGCTGCTGATATTGCCATATAATATTTTTTGGTAACATTTGATGCCAGCACATAGAAATATGATTACAAGATCAAAGATAGTGGTCAAAAAGGTGGTCCTCATGGTTGGCTTATGTGAAGCGGAGAGGAGTGAGATGGTCACTTTCTGCCTGTCCACCTCTGCCCCCCTGAGGCTGTCTGCAAGACTAGATGGATAAAGTCTATGATGAGCCCCTGCATGGCATGGGCCAGAGCCCCACCATCCCCATGAAGTGGCCAACAAGCAGTCGTTGACATCCACTTATTGTTCTTTTCAGCACAGAATTTGACCCCCACTACCTGATTTCTTAGGCCATGGACTCAGGTTGTAGAATGGAATTGCTCTTGGCAGGAAAGAAAAATCAGTCCTAGGCCTTACCCAAGGCTTCAGGGTTCTTGTTTTGCCTCACAGAAAAGAATTTCAGGAGTAGATGCGCAGTGGAGTAAAACATTTTATTTGGAGATTTCTAGGAAGGGGAAGGAGAGAAAGTGAGAGAGAGCAGAGTAATGCGCTCAAGAGAGAACGGGGGCTTCTACAAGGGCGGAGAGAGCTCCTACACTGATCCTGGCATTAGATATGAAAGTCCACATCTCAAGATGAGAGATGCAGGCTCCACACGTGCTCAGGTGCCACATGTGCTAGGCCACGTGGGTACATCTGCAGTGGGCTCAGGCAGCATCAGTGTGCCCTATCGTTGTATAAGGTGACTTTTATAGTGTGTCTGCAATTCTCCCCTACATAGGGCTTTCTAAGCCAGATAAGAGTTAGTTGCTAGGGTTGTTGCTAAGGTGGTAGTATTGGGAGTTGTCAATGATCCTCTGAGCACTCCCTTTTCCTGACATTTACACCTGCATATCTTCTCTTGGAGGGTGGGTTCAGCCTTCTCTGGTCTGAGCAAGCAGAGGCTTACTAGATTAAAGGAAGGAATTGAGGGTTCTCCAGTAATTTCCTTCAGGCCTTTTCTTTAGGTAGGGGACCAGTCTCCTCAGGGTCTGCTGCTGGGAAAGGTCTTTTTTTTGTTCTTTTTTGGTCACACCCAGCGATGCTCAGGGGTTACTCCTGGCTTTGCACTCAGAAATTACTCCTGGCAGTGCTTGGGGGACCATATGGGATGCCGGGGATCGAACCCGGGTCGGCCGCGTGCAAGGCAAACGCCCTACCCGCTGTGCTATTGCTCCGGCCCCTGCTGGGAAAGGTCTTATCAGGTCTTGCTTTCTGTATCCACAATGTGCGTAAAACTTATGACTGGTCACTTTATTTCCAGAAATTTCATTGCCATAATATGGGGGGTGAGTGGGTAGATTTCCTAATCTACCTGTCTACATCAGTGTCTTGCATAAGACTGACCTGGGTGTGATCTGCTGAGCACTGCCAGCAGTGATCCCTAAACACAGAGCCTAAAGTTACCCCTGAGCACTGCAGGTGTTCAAAATAACAAAAAGGAAATAAAATTAACAGTGGGACCAGAAAGATAGTACAGGAATTAATTTGTTTGCTTTGCATGCAGCAAACATGCTGATCCCCAGGACTGCAAGACAAATAGTGCCCTGAACACCTCTAGGAGAGTTGCCAAGCACAGAGCCATGAATAATCCCTGAGTTCCTCTAAGAGTGACCCAACTGGTCTCTCCCAAAATATAACCATTTCTTAGATAAATTTACATCCTGCAATTATGAATGCATTTTAGCTTTAGCTTTCAAGTTCTTTTTACCCCTGTATTCTTTTTACCTGTGTTTACTTTTCTTGTTCTAATGCACTGGTTATGTATGCTACTACAATTTTGTAATAGAAATTATGGTTTGGCAGCTTTTCCCAAACTTCTTATGAGAAGAAATTAAATGTACAAAATTTGTTTTAGAGGAGGTAAGGAGAGATAGATTTAATATTGTACATATATACTCCTCTTGTATTACTTGTCATCCCATTGATCTTTGATTTGCTCGAGTGGGCACAAGTGACTTCTCCATTCATCCATGTCGAGTGCTAGTGTAGCACAATGTATCTGCTAGCTCCAGGAACATGAAGAGCCTCAAACTGTTCGCTCAAGGTTTTGATGAAGAAGTCTGACTATTTCGTAGGTGGGCAGCCACGCAGTCTTTTGACATCCCGTGGAATCCAGTCAGTAACAGCTCTAGTCCAGCGGTCATCTCTGAATCACATTACATGGCCGGCCCATCTGATTTTTGACACGTTGGCAAAAGAGACAGCTTCCCTGATTCTTGACCATCGACGCAGGTTGAAACTCCAGATTCCTTCTCTCACTTGAGTGAAACGTGATACTCCAAAAATAGCTCTTTCAATTCTGAGTTGGAATACCCAAATAGCGTTCTCATCCTGTTTTCACAGGGACCAGGTCTCTGAGGCGTATGTTAGTGCAGGAAGAATGGTGGAGTCAAAAAGATGTGCCTAGAGCCGGAACTTCTTCATCCTCTTAACTACTTCTTCGACGCTCTTGAAGGCATTCCACACTGCTCTCTTCCTCCTGCGCAGTTCTGGCACCAAGTCATTCCTCATGTTGAGTTCTCGACCCAGGTACACATAGCTGCTGCATTCTGAAATGTTCGTTGAGAGCAGATGGAATGGCAGAGACTAGTTCATTTTTCATGAATATTGTTTTGGCAGATTCAGCTGCAGTCTGACCTTTCCATACTCGTGGTCGAAGTTGGCCAGCATTTATGCCACTTGGCTAATGTTTGGTGTTATGAAAATGATGTCATCAGCAAAATAGAGGTGGTGTAGTTGCTTACCATCTATCTTCACTCCCATTCCTTCCCATTCCAGTTGTCACATGATGTTCTTTCTTTTATTTTCTTTTTGGGTCACACCCGGTGATGCACAGGGGTTACTCCTGGCTCTGCACTCAGGAATTACCCCTGGAGGTGCTCAGGGGACCATATGGGATGCTGGGATTCGAACCCAGGTCAGCTGCGTGCAAGGCAAACGCCCTACCCGCTATGCTATCACTCCAGCCCCCCGCATGATGTTCTTGAGGGTGGCATTGAAGAGTTTCAGTGAAATGGTATCACCCTGACGAACCCCTCTCTTTACGCTGTTGATCACTTCTTTGCAGAATGGTGAGATCCTCATGGTGAATCTGTATACAAGTCTTGAAGGATCCTGACATACTGAGTTTGAATACCACGTTTGGCTAGGGCTTCAATGATTGCTTTAGTCTCAACAGAATCAAAGGCCTTCTTTAAATCGATAAGCGTTAGACTGAGCAGCATCTTGAACTCTCTCGAAACTTCAATGAGTTTGGTCACTGTGTAGATATGATCAATCAACATGGATATAATCAATCAACATATATACTACACAGTTTATTTTCTAAAGATTGTGTTTTCTCTCTGAATTTTGGCTCACTTTCTATCTTTGAATAGATTTTGAAGTCTACCAATCTTACTGAAATTAGTACTTTCATTTCCCTGATATATAGAGAGGTTCAAGGGTTGTTACTGTTTTAACATTTCACTAGCAAGAAATTAGCTTGTTTACTGTCTGTTCCTCCTCTACTAAAAGCTTATATTCTCTCAATGACAAGAAGAAAAGGAACTTAACTTGTCTATCTGGTTTCACATTAGTTATGTAGGGAAATTACTTGTCTTCCTGGGGCTAGGGGGAGGAAAAAAAGACATTATGATGCTGTTTTTGGATTTGAGAGTTGGTTTTAATTCTTAGATCTATTATTATTGGCTTATTTTGTTTTGGGACCACACCTAGCAGTGCTCAGGACTTACTCCTGGCTGTGCACACAGGGATCACTCTTGATGGCCTCAGGGGACCATAAGGGGTGCCAGGGATTGAGCCTAATCTGTCTCACACAAGGCAGTACCCTATCCTTTGTACTATCGTCTGCAAGATATTAGTTAAATTATATTATCAACTACCCTATGTACTATCTATCTGTAAGATATTGGTCCAATTATGTTACCTTCGTTCTTGCCTATATCATATTTCTCCTTCAGGCTCTTAGCAATACTCAAAGACTTGTATAACTCTTCCAAGCATGAGCAAATACTTAGGTAGTGAGAGGTAGATTAGAGGGTCTATAATTGGTGGGTATATGAGGCATGTAATGGTTCCATTACTTATCTTTTAGTTAGAGCAGTGACTGTTTCTTGCTTTATTTTTTAAAAATCAATGGTCAGTGAATATTTTGTATTAAGTCACCCTCTCTGCTCGGTTCTTTTTTCAGATATTCTGAAAGAAAGGAAAGTTTATATATTGTTAAGGAGAAGAAAAAATTTTATTTTCAAGTAGTTTCCTTTTCTGAAAATTATGTGCTGCAATTCTTTAGAAGAATATATTATAAATAACTCATTTGAATACTGAGTGGGGGCATTAAAAGTTATTTATAATAAAGGTCATGACTAGAAAATTCTTTGAGTTCTTTAGAAAGCTGTGTTGGTAGAATTCTAATTAGTAATAGACTTTCTATAAGACTTTAATAGTAGTTCTATTTTTATCTGGAAAGAAATGAACCTTACAATGCTAATTTTCTTATTTAATGGATTTTCTTCCTTTAAATAAGCCAATTCCCTCATCTGAAATGTGTATCATTGCTTTACCATGTGTAGAAAAATACACTTGTATATAGGTAAAATATTTAAGCAAAATATGGTTTCATACTCTCTTTGGGAATTGAAAAGTCTATCCCCAATTTTCCTTTATATTTTATTTTGGAGGTTAGATGAAAAATCAAGACTTTTAAGTAAGTCTAGAAGTATTTCTCCTATTTGTCATTTGATGGGAAAGTGGGAAAGAATTTTTTTTAAAGCATGACAAAACACCCAAGGATATGTTTTCAGTGCATTAATAAGTGCTCCATTGTATGCCTACTCTATGTTAGACACTAGTGTAATTGTTAATAAAGTTGGAAAGTATGATAAATGAAATAGCAGGCTTCAGGTAGCTTAATTTTTATGTTTAAAAGACTATATATAGATAAATTAGTTCATAAACAACCTATCTGGTATTTATAGTATAATGTAGCACTGTAGCACTGTCGTTCATCGATTTGCTAGAGCGGGCACCAGTAACATCTCCATTGTGAGATTTGTTGTTACTGTTTTTGGCATATCAAATATGTCACGGGTAGCTTACTAGGCTCTGCCGTGTGGGCGGGATACTCGTGGTAACTTGATGGGCTCTCTGAGAGGAACGGAGGAATCGAAACTGGGTAGGCCGCATGCAAGGCAAACGCCCTATTAATTGTGTGATCGCTCTAGTCCATTATAGTATAATAAAGAAAAAAAAGATCAGAAAAAGGGACGTAGAATTGAGTGCTATTTTGTAGGGTGGTTGCTCAAAGTAGTGCTCAAGGGACTATGTGGGGTTAGGGTTAATACCTCATGCAAGGATAGATTTTTTCAAGCCCTGTACTATCTTCCTAGTACCCCAAGTTAAGTGTCTAATTGAAAAAAATCATTGGGTTGAGAGATAGTATAAGGAGATAAGATTTTTGCCTTGTACAGGCATGACCTGGTTCAAAATCTGGCACCAAAAATGGTCACTTAACATGGCCCTAGGTAAGCCTGAACTTGCTGAGTGTGCTGTCCACCAAAATAATAATAATAATAATAATAATAATAATAATAATAATAATAATAATTGTAAAAGCTGTGATGGTACATGTTAGAGTATTATATGGAAGCTATTTAATGAAATAGGGAAATATTATAAAAGAAGCCTGGGTCCCTGTTGAATTTAAAGCTGTATACTCAACCTGAACTTTCTCTATGGACATTTAATTGTAAGGAAGCACAAGTGCCTAATTTTTCTTAAGAACTTATTTAAGGGTTTTGATGCAGCAGTTTAAAGTGCATCTGAAGTAATATCAGTGGGAAAAAGTGTTTCTGGAAGAAGAAGGTGGCCGGTGACAGAAAAAGTTTCAGTATTTTTATCTAAGAGCAAGGGTTCTGTTTGGCAGAAGTACATTATGCAAGAAACTGAGAAAGAGGAAGAGAGGTCAGAGAGGTGACAAAAAATGAATTTATGAAGACTTGTAGATTGTGGATTTTGTTCAGTTTTATTCCAGAACCCTGGGAAGCCACTGGGAGATTGAGAACCAGGGAATGACATAAGCTGATTTGTGCTTTAGAAAAATACGTGATGTGTAAAGCTCTATCTATAATTTCAATAGATTAAAAAAAAATCAATCTCAAAAAATATGAACACACCTTTAGCACTTTGAAAGGGAAATACCAGCAGGGAGATAGCTCAACTGTCATGCCCTAGAATACAAGCTCTAACTGCAGCACCACATGCCACTCCCCTCCCAATGTCCCACCGCCCACACAAGGTATGACTAACTGTAGCTTGGTGCGGCCTCTGAGCCCAGCAGAGTCAGCATCACAGGGCCTCAGCATCTCTGAATCTTTGGGTACACTGAACCACCAGATCCAGCTGGATCTGAGTATTGTATGGAGCAGCACACAGGATCCCTGAGACTGTTTGGGAGTCTGCCCCCACCGCATGGCAACTTGTCAAGGAAGGAAAAGAAAGAAAAATATGAATTTTTTTCTATTACTAGATATCAATTGTTATTGCATGGAACATCCATTTGCTTTCTTTTGGAGGGACCACACCCACATCCAGCAGTGTTTAGTGCTTACTCCTGGCTCTGCACACAGGTTCATTCCTGACGGGCTCTGGGAACCAGTCATGGTGCTGGGGAATCAAGTCCAGCCTGGCTGCATGCAAACACCTGCTCTGCTGGACTATCACTTAGGCACAGGGAATTTCTTTTATTTATTTATTTATTTATTTATTTATTTATTTATTGCTTTTTCGGTCACACCTGGCAATGCTCAGGGGTTGTTCCTGGCTCTGCACTCAGGAATCACTCCTGGTGGTGCTCAGGGGACCATATGGGATGCCGGGGATCGAACCCAGGTCGGCCTCGTGCAAGGCTAGTGCCCTACCCACTGTGTTATTGCTCCAGCCCCAGGGAACGTCTTTTAAGATTGCAAATCTGATCCATTCTTTCCATGCTTAAAATCACTTGATAGTTCCTCCCTGTATTTTAAAAAAAATTTTTCATACTATACCTAATTGGTTTTTTTTTAAAATTTTTCCTCCTCCTGTAGCAAAGGGACATTCCCACAAACAATAATTTGTGAATTGGTAGTTATTGTGTTACACTTGCCATCTACTGGCATAGGTGGTTTCAAAAATATACCTTTATTTTTTAAAATTTATTCTTTTATTGAATCACCATGTGGAAAGTTACAAAGCTTTCAGGTTTAAGTCTCAGTTATATAATGCTCGAACACCCATCCCTTCACCAGTGCACATATTCCACCACCAAGAATCACAGTAAAAATATACCTTTAAACAAGAAAGAGAATATATACCATTATAGGACTCAGGATTGTGAAGAGAAAATAATGTGAGATAAGTAAGTTCTGAAAATGTGAGTTTCATGTGAACCCCTAGAATAGTATAGAGAACACAATAGATGCTCCGGAAACATTTGTTGAGTGTGAAACAAAAGCTTACTGACCCCTGGGTCTTTAAAGGATATGTAGCAAATCTAAAATTGCTATAATTTAGACAACAAGATGAAGTTTATGTTTGAGATGATGATTGGCAAAACATCTCAGATTGTATAATGCCTTCTAACTTACTACAAATTGTTAATCAAGTGCCAAGTGGAATCTTGAAAGAATTCAAAGGAGGGAGCTGTCACACATGTGTTGATTATTTGAAGAGATTCGTTCATTTTCATATGGATAACTATAAAGGATATTGGGTATATTGGAACAAGATAAGATTTTTTGATAAGATCCAAGGTATTACAATAACCTGGGTCAGAAATGGTAGTATTATGGATGATAAGAGAATATAAAAATAAATATACTTGAGGTGTATTTTGTCGTGAATGGTTTGTTGGAGAGGAAAGTGAGGAAAAAAGGAAATAAATGACTGTCATATATCTGACACATTCATTTCTGGGTATAATACATTGAGATGGAGGTTGGGATGATAGTTCTATTTTTGACTCATTGATTTTGAACTGCCTCTAAAACACTTCCACTTTGGCCATTATTTGCAACTTGATATTTTGCATGCTGTTTCTTCTCTATGAAAGAATCTTGCCTCCTATAACTCATTCTCTCAAACTGAGTTTAACAGATAACTCTAGGTAAAATTAACTTTTCTCAAAATTAATTTGCCTCACTCATTTATAATTCTGTAATAATTTAAATACATGGCCCATTTGTAGGAGCAATAGTATTAAAAAGCCTTCTCTGTATCTCCCAATAGATGGTTATTTTGATAGCCTGTCTATATTGGCTATAACTGTTTCTTATTTTTAATTTTATTTTTGATAAACTATGGAGTGTAACACAGTATAGAAATCATATGAATGCCATTAGTCATAAGCCTATATTCACAATGCTAGAATGTGAGAACTATTCCTAAGCAGTGTTTTTTAATTTGAGAAATAAAAGCATAGAATTATGATATAAACTCAGGAAAAAGAGAGAGTAGTTTTTATCCTTGGGATTTATCAAATTATAAATATTGAATTATTTTAAATATTTTTATCAAAAACTATAAATAAAAACAACTCATACATCTATTTCTCTAGACATCTACATTTCCACATTAAACATGTATTTCTCATTTGCAGTCCAGATATTGGCTAGCATTCTCAATTGTTGCCTACAGAATTTTTCCCATAAACTTCCTCTCAGTCTGCAGATTCTTCTGTAGTTAGTCTTCTGGTTGGAATGAGAATAAAAGTATGATGTATATAAGGGAAGGGTTTTTTGTTTGATTTTTGCTTTGTTTGCTTGATTTTGTGTTCTGCTTGGGGGTCACACCTGTCATTTCCCAGGGTTTACTCTTGGGTCTGTGCTCAGGAATTATTCCTGATGATGCTCAGGGAATGGTATATGGTTCCAGAGATGAAATCTAGATTGAGAAACCTGCAAAGCAAGTAACTTTCCTGATCTACTGTCTCCTTCATCTGAATTACATATTTTTTAATTTATTCTTTGAATATACTGAAATATCTTAATCTTTTTTGTTTCCACGAGTTCACTGCAAGCTAATTTCATCATTGTCTACCAAATAAAATGGCATGCTTAACTACAAGTAGAAAAATATTCTCTTTTGGTGTGGGAGGATGGTGTCTTATGAGCTGTGCTCAGGGATTACTCCCAATGGTTCTCAGGGGACCATTTGTGGTGACAGGATAAAACTTGGGTGGTAATGTGCAAGGCACTTTCCTTAACCCCTTTCTTCCTTTCTTCCTACGTATTCTTAGAATGTGATCAATATATAATATGCCATACAAAAGCATTACTTTTTCTTTTCTATATCCCATAAAGCTGCCTCTATTACAGTCTTTATCTTTAGCGTCCTGATTCATTGACAAGCCATTTATCCCATTTGTCACTACTCATGAACTTATACATATTCCTTCAATATTTATAAAATATAGATAAAATATTGATTTTATTCATTCTACATATTTACTAAAAATAGCACCTAAAATGCAATATTTTCTACTTTTATAATATTTCATGCATATTAAGACGCTGTAATTTGCAAAGTTATTCATAACAGATTTGTTTCAGGCATACATTGTTCTAACATTCCCACCACCAGTGTAACCCTGCCTCTACCAATGTTCCCAGGTTCCCTCCCACCTCCCAGCCTACCCCCTGGCAAGCATAATGACATGTTTAATTTTTAATATTCCTTGCTCCAACAAAATTTAAAACATATGAGAAAATAAATAAAAGTCAATTTATAATGATTGTTTGGTAAGTGATTTTTAACTAATATGGATAAGACATTAATTCATTATTGAATATATATAAATTCCCTTAGCAAGCGAGAAGTAAACATGCCTTCCTGAGTGTAGTAGAGGGCGGCCATTCACACTGTTAGTGAGTGCTGTAGTCAATAGCACATTAGGAGGTTCGTGCTGTCCTCTAGAGAAGCTCTCTTAACACTTCTTGCAAACCTGATTCCAAAGCTATGAATTCCCTAAGCTGCTGCATGTCCATGAAGCTCTGTATCTTTCCTTCAACTCTGAATAATGATCTAACTGGATAGAGTATTCTCAATGAGGTGTTCATTTATTTTGAGTTTTTGTATTATTTCCCTTCCTACTTTTACAGTCTCATTAAGAGATCTGCTGTGTATTCTATGGGCTTTTCTTTGTATATAAATACCATTTTTTTTAATCTTGCTGCTTTCAGTATTCTGTAAATCCAAAATCTTTGGATTTTGTCATTTTGAGAATAATGCATGTTAGATTTTTCCTAAGCGAGTCTATTTTTACTGGGATCTTTCTGTCTCTTGGATCTCAGTGTCTGTACATAACATCTCTGGGAAGTTCTTATCAATGATTTTTTAATTTTTTGTTTCTTCATCACATTTGCCTTTCTGTGCTTCAGGGACCTCAATGGTTCTGGTATAATGTTAATTTCTTTTCAGACTATTTTCCACTTTATGCTGTTTTCTAGAGGTTTTGTCCTCATCTTAAAACTTTTTTTTTCTCAGCTGCTATTCTGCTATTCAGAGCTTCTGTTGACTTTTTAAAAATTATCACCAACCATGTTCTTCATTTCTGTCTCTTCTGATTGTAGTAGTTTTTCCATTTGACTCATATGCTTTGCTACCTGTGTTACCATTTCTTTGACCTCATTGAATACCCTCATTATAATGTCACAAAGAACATTGTCTGAGATTTACTGGTGTTGTCTCTGTCTTTTGTGATATTGGTTTAACTTATTTTTCCTATTGGTTTCCTAGTGCTAGTTCTAGTTGTCCTGAGGGTGAAACTTTGTAGTCAGATGTTTCTGGAAGATGTCCAGGAATTAAGCTGAGGTTGTCATTTTCTTCTCCACCCATGTAATTTATTAAGTAATTCTGATGTGCAACTGCGTAAGTGGCCAGCTTATCTAGGAGCTGTGGTGTGGGACATTTTGGATGTGTAGGCTGCGGGGAGCTAGCTGGGAGGAAGATATCTGCTTCTCATTCTGGATTAATCCCAGTGATGTCAGCCAGAGACCGACCTCACCTGGAATGTCAGAGCAGCAGGCAAAGGGTCCCCAAACCATTAAAATTTTTTTTTCACAGGATAGAAAAGAATAGAAGGAAAAGAGAATGTAGCTCAATAAGAATACTATTCACTGTATTACTGTCATTCCATTGTTCATCAATTTACTCAAGCGGGCACCAGTAACGTCTCTATTCCTCCCAGCCCTGAGATTTTAGCAGCCTCTCCTTACTCATCTTTCCCAACGATTTGAGGCTCTTTCAGAGTCAGGGAAGTGATACCTATTATTACCTCTCTTGGCATATCGAATACACCATGAATAGCTTGCCAGGCTCTGCCAGTGCAGGCAGGATACTTTCGGTAGCTTGCCGGGCTCTCCGAGAGAGATATATTTATGATTATATATATAATAAAAAATATATAATACAATCTATTCTTATATATATAACTCTCTATGATTTGTTGCCTACTGTTTGAACTCCATCAAATATGGTGTGGTAATATGGTCCAAATATGGTCCAGAAAGCGGCCTGGAGCATGGCGGTTGTTGGGTAGTGGAGGTTGGCTGCCAGGGCTGGGTCCCTTGGTGGAAAGGGTTCTCACCCACCTCCCTCTGGGGCACCCCAAGTGAAAACAGCCTGGTGTGGAGTCCCCACATGCTAACTAGTTACGTGACCCTTAAGTGGTCAGCGTCCCCAACTTCTTAAAGGAACAAGTGGCATTCATCCACCCGAGATTGAGCAATAACAGGTCTGTGATGCCCTTAGATGTCCCGGGCTGCACATGTGCTACACTGACTGGCTCAGCGTGTGCCTACCCTATGCCCGCCAGCAAGCACTGGCAACCCGTTGAACCCCATTCATGATGAGGATGCGGGATTGCAATTATTCCCCATGAATGAGGAATTCCCAGTAAGAATAATATTAATATTTTAAAATCTCATTGTCCTTAAATTAAGTGGTAATCATAATGTGGATATATTCTTTGTCACATGCAATGACTTAAATAGAAGAAGTCAATAACAAAAATAAAATGATCAACCTTTAAAAAGTCACTGCTCCAAGATAAATTTCACTTTTATCCAAAATGATATCCATTCATCTATAAACTTGGCATCCATTGAAACTGATCAGTGCTATCTGGTAATATTTAAATTTAGCTCAGGTCTATTCAGCATTGAAACTAATGCTTTGAAATGTTTTCATATTCTCTCTACCAAAATGGGTAGAAAGCCACATAAATTGTCTAGATTTTTTATTTAAATTGTGTATGATTGACAATCATGCATGTCAATTGAAGAGACCTCAACTCATATTTTATAAAACATTTGGCTGTCCCTGGCTATCTGATATCTATGTGGGACATAGTATAACCACTTCAATGATTAAGATCTCAATTCTCTTACCTTACATATAGATGTTTAGACTAAATAATTTTCAAAGAAAGGCCTATGTGCAGTCCTGGTAGTGACTAGCTGGAAGTTATGATAAATGTTCAGAGTCAAAGAACTGCCCTAGACATGAACAATAGTCATCTCAAACATTAGGCTTAGGGTGTTCTCTGGTTGATTTCTGATGTGCAATTTGAAAATCAGTGTATTAAGGAAGATTTAAGAATGGTGGATAAGGCATTTACCTTTCAGACTGACCAGAGTTCAATCCCTGGCACCCCATTTGATCCCTGGAGCCCCACCAGAAGTGATCCCTGAATGCAGAGTAAGGAATAAGCCCTGAGCACTGCAAGATAAAGCTTTTTAAAAAAAACCTCAAAAAACATTTTGTGAGTCTGTTTTTTGTCTTCGAGGTTATTATGTTAAATAAATTTCTACATTTGCTGAAAGGTATTTTGCTTATCCCCACCTGTGAACAAGTTCAATTATATTAAAAAATGCCTCACACAATGAGTTTAAAGCCTCAAAAATGCCAGGTTTTTTAAATAGTCTCTCTCTTTCTCTTTCTCCCCCTCTTCTTATCTCTCTCTCTCTTTCTTTATCCTGAGTTCTTTGATTTAGCATCAGCACCATAATTTCTTTTTAATTGAGGGGGGGAGGTTTTTTTTATAAAGTAGTCACTGTGAAATTACAAAGACATTCATTATTTGGTTTCAGGCACACAATGCGTCGACACCAATTCCTTCACCAGTGTCCACTTCCCTCCACGAAGGCTCCCTTATCCCTATTTGCTTCACACTCACAGGTCTGCTTTTAACATGTGTATCTGTAGGCACAATATATTAGCACAAAATTTACCACTGTTCAGCACCAAATCCTCCTCCTGGTTGAATGGTTCCCTCAACCTTAGGTATTGTCCTATTCTATTGTCCAGGGCAACGTATTGCATTGTTTCTCAAGTGACATGTTTCCTACTAAATACCAGTTCTCTTGTTCTTTGTTTCCACCGTCTTTGGGCATTTATTATTCCACCATTATGCTCCCTTTTTTGTTTGTTTATTTTTAGGCTACACCTGGCAGTGCTCAAAGAGTGATGTAATAAGTAAGTTCACAATGAACTAACAATGGCAAAAAGGGAAAACAGGAAAAAAGAATATCCATGAACTTTTCACTATAAAAATGTCTTGTAAGGTTATGAGACACAGAGAAAAGATATCTTACATCACTGTATCACTGTATCACTGTCATCCTATTGCTCATTGATTTGCTCAAATGGGCACCAGTAACGTCTCCATTTTGAAATTTGTTGTTACTGTTCTTTGGCATATCAAATACGCCATGGGCAGCTTGCCAGGCTCTGCTGTGCGGGCGAGATACTCTCGGTAGCTTGTCGGTCTCTCCGAGCGGGGCGGAGGAATCGAACCTGGATAGGCTGCATGCAGAACAAACACCCTACCCGCTGTTCTATCGCTCCAGCCTATAGCTTACATATCTTTCATATATCTTATAAATATTTTTAATTTCAGCCAGAGATGTCATCTTTCAAATTAATTGAATTCAGCAAAATTTGTGATTAAATACATTTTTAAAGGACAGAATTTAAATTATCACTATCTGAAACCAATTTTGCTAACATATTGAGAGCACTCTTCAATTATTTACTTGAGGCATATTCACGTTTTTATAGGTGCCTCCCATTTTAGTACAAAGTAGTGTTTTTTTGGATAAAGACTCAGAAGTAAAAGATAGATGATGTGTTATATGCCAACAGTATGCAAAGCTTCCCTTTTAACCTCCTCTTAACACACATTGCTTCTTGTCTTTTAATAATAGCTATCCATTTTTGGAATAACCAAAACACCCAGTACTTACAGTATGAGGAGATATTTCATCATTGTTTTGACTTTTTATTTTTCTAGTAATAAGATATAGTGAATATCAATTTGGGAACCTTTCAACCACATGTAAGTATTCTTCAGAGAAGTGTTTCTTTATATTCTGCATGCATTTTTATCAATAAGATTGTTTGTTATTTTTCTGTTAGGTTTAATTAGATATTGATATATTTTGGATATCTGTATATATTCTCCCATTTCGTAGGTTCATTCTCTGTTTTAATGATGATTTCTTTCACTGTGCATAAGAATTTGGGTTGGATGCAGTCCCATTTATTTCCTTTAATCTTTATTTCCTTTTCTATTGGAGATACACCCACAAATATATCCCTAAGACTGATGTTGAAGGTCTTATACTTATCTTTTTTTCTAAGTAATGTATTTTTGTTTTGTATATATTGCTTCAGTCTTTCTACTAAAGATTTTCATCCAACTCAAGATGACTATTGCATGTGGCATAATAAGGTAATCTAGTTTAATTCTGCACATAGCTACCAAGTTCTCCCCAAACCATTTGTGTTTAGCTGCTTTGTAATAAATTATTTGAATGTATAAATATAATTTAATATATACACACAAAGTACATAGATCATATGTGATTATATATTACTGTATCACTGTCGTCCTGTTGTTCATCAATTTGTCAAGCAGGCACCAGTAACGTCTCCATTGTGAGACTTCTTGTTACTGTTTTTGGCATATCACATACGCCATGGGTAGCTTGCTAGGCTCTGCCATGCGGGCAGGATACTCTCAGTAGCTTACCAGACTCTCCAACAGGGACAAAAGAATCTAACCTGGGTCGGCCGCATGCAAGGCAAATGCACTACCCGCTGTGCTATGGCTCCAGCCCATATATATTACATATACAATTATTTATATGGGTTTATTGCTGGATTTTCAATTGTGCTCTATTGATATGGATGTCTATTTTATTATAATATGATGCTGTTATGATGAATTTTCTTGTAGATATATTTAAAATTAAATTGATATTAACATATTTTATTTATTTACTAAGAAAGTATATTAGCTGGTATTAATTTCAGTTGTTTATGAAGAAACTCAAAATCAAAGTGACATTTAAAAAGACAGAGAATGTCTAGACAGCTCAAAAGGCTGGAGTACAGTTTTGCATGCAAGGGGCCTGTGTTTGATCTCCAGCATGGCATCGTCCCTGAGCAATACCAGAAGTCACCCCAAGTCAGGGGTTCGGGGGGCCAAATAAAAAAAACAACTGAACAACAACAGCAATGAAAAACCAAAAAGACAAGGAAAGTGCCAGTCAAAAAAAAATAATACTATATACCAAGAAAGTTGAAAGTCATCTGTTCATCAAAATTTATCATTAAAAAAACAGATAGATAAGTCACAGTCAGAAAAGAAGCACATATACCTGAAAAAAATTAAAACTGGAAAAAAATATTTAAACTACGCAAAAGCTTTGAACAGCGATTTTTGAAAAGAACTTATGCAAATAGCCAAAAGGTTTGTCAGAAAAGGTTTTGAAAAGAGAAAGAAAAAGCAAACACTACTCTGTGCAGTGTGTGGTACTGGAATGTTTTATGCATGAAACCCTTCCATGAACAGTCTTGTAAATTATAGTACGTAAAGTTTAAAAAAAAATAAACGACCAAAAAAACTTTAAAGGATGGCCAAAAGACATAAACCAAACATGTTGAACATTATTGGATATCAAGGATATTCCAATTACAGCCATATTATGATACCAATATCATAATTGAACAGTTAAGAAATTTTAAATATTCAGAGTGACAAATGTGGCATATACAATCTCAGAAACTTCAACATAGCTTGAAAATGTTTTTTAAAAATCATTTCTGGGGCTGGAGATATAGGTAACTGATAGAACACTTGACTTGCATGCATGTAGTCAACCTGGGTTCAATTCCAAGCACCCCATATAATCCCCCTCAGCCCAACCAGGAGAGGTCCTTGAGTACTGTTGGGTGAAGCCCACAGACAAACAAACAAACAAACAAAAAACCAAACAGAAAATGTTTCTGAGAAACTAGCAATTTCTTAAAAATAAAACATATTTTAGCTTTGTAGATGTACTTTCCATATTTGTCTCATGGAAGTGAAAACATATTTCTAGATAAAACTTTTGATAAACATTTCCATAATTTTACTAACAAGAGCCCCAAACTGGAAACAATGAGAATTAATGAGAGAATGGTTAGCTAGCTGTGGCTCAATGAAACTATAATTTGCCAGTAACAGTTCTAATATTGGTGCTCCTAAAGCATTCATGGATCACCAAAACACTAATTTGAGTGAACGCAGATGGGTACAGGAAAAAACATAGTATGTACGTGCTAATAAGGTCTAAATAAGTAAATCTGCTCTTTTGGTAATAAAAAATGAAACCAACTGATTAAACTATACACAATCTCTTAATTTTACCGCACATAAATTGTATATCTCAATACATATTGTTAAGACCAGTTTTTTCTTCTGTCATGAGGGCATAAAGTTAAATGGTAAATGTAAGACAAATTATGTGTGAATCATGTGTGCAGTGGTTAAAAATAAGTTATGCTATGTGTGAACCATGTATGGAGTGAGAAGAAGACAAGGGATGTGTGAACCATGTGTGCATGTGATAAAATAATGCTTATGATGTAGACAAATAAACAGAGGGTTCCCACACTCATGGAAGAAGCTTAAAACTCACAACTGCAAGAAGGGTAGAGGCAAAGGCTCTACAAAAGAGACTTAACCTGAGATGTGACATCCTCATGATCCATCTGCCCTCTGCTTGAGTCATCTCTCCAACAGCCACTGACACCAGAGAACCTATAGTGGAGGTCCCTGTAATGGCTGGAGAAGGGGGGAGAGAGGTGAGGGGGTGGCTGTCATCATCTATAATTAGCTTATTTCCTTTTCTTCTCCGTGTGAAACACCCCAACAATAAACTGCTCATTCGTAAAAGCATTTGGACTTGCAGGGTCCGATTTTCCCTTGCTCAGGACATCTTCCTTCTCTACACAAGTATCTCCAGAGGAAATAGAACCCAAGAGTTTCCTTGTTCCTGGAAGCAAAAAGTTGGCAAGATGTTTAATTGGGAGAGTGCTTGAGATCTAACCTGTGGAAATGAGAAAACAGAAGGATTGAGCAGAGGGAGAATTTTGTGTGTGTTGCAGGCCTGACAGAATTAACTGAACCTAGGGAGTTTGCAAGCTAAAACGTTCTGTTGGAGTTATCCCTAATGAGTTGAAGTTGCCAGACTTCTGTAGCTCTCTCTAATCATTTTGTAGAACATTCCCAGAGGGGTATAATCTTGAATGAGATGAAACTCTGCAGCTGAGACAATCAGGGAACAGGCCAACAGCTGTAGAAATCTACTGACAGCATTTGCAACACCTGAGACAATTTTCCTTCCTTGCAGAGAAATCTGGGAGGCACATTTAGGCATATTTGATGCCCACCACAAGTAGTATCATCATGTTTAGCAAATAAAAAAGAATACCTAGTAATTTTTGGCATAAGATTACACGAAACATGTTTTAGACCTGTGCTTTAAAAATGCCTGTTTGAAATTCAAATTTAGCTAAGTGTTCTGTATTTCATTTGAAAACTCTGATCACAGCCAACTTTTGTGGTTCTCCTCTCAAGTACTTGTGTCTGGGAACAGCTCCTCCAGGATCTCTGGAGGGGATATGAGAGGATCATATAGGAGGAAAGTACGGGGAGGGGGGGAAATTCCAGTGCATCTTATTGCTGATCCCACACAGCAGTGGATTGATTCTCATCACCACCTTTTCCACATGACTTTCACTCTCACCTAGTGTCTGTGCCGGTGTGATTGCTCTACATGGCATTGTAGTTTATTCCTGATCGTCATCCTGACGAAGATAAATTACTAGTCAACAAGTCCAAGGGGTAACTATTCTGATAATTAGGCACAATAACCCTTGCAAAGTAACAATACCTTTTGTCTTTTGATCAAACCACTAATTTGCTTTTTCTGAACATTTTATAAATATGAAATAACATGTTATATTTTGGATCTGACTTCTTTCCCTGAATATAAGGTTTATGAGGTCTGTAATATGTAGCATACTTTGTTCTTTTTTTATTTTCCAAATCACTTATTGGGATTATTGGAAAAAAGCTGGGTAACTGATTTTTTAAAGATAATTTATGGAAGTGGGGAGTATACCAAATTCTGCAGGATGGATATGTCATTCCCAATGTCCTTCCTTCTGAAATCCGACACGCCATTTCATTGGTAAAGACGCGTACAGCACCCAGTCCAGACAAGGTCAGACCCACACACCTGAAGAATCTGCTGCCAGTACTCATCAATATACTGGCTCAGTTCTTCATATGCTACCTGTCTGAATGCAAGGTTCCGTCCCAGTGGAAAACCAGCAGGACCGTTCTGTTGCACAAGAAGGCAGACATCCACGACATCGGCAACTATAGCCCAAGCTGCCTGTTGTCTGTTGTCTACAAGTTGTTTACTCGAGTCATCCTGAATAGAATAGGCAGAACACTAGATGAAGGACAACCATGCGAGCAAGCCAGATTCCGAAAAGGATTCAGCATGATCGACCATATCCACACAGTGACCAAACTCATTAAAGTTTCGAGAGAGTTCAAGATGCCGCTATGTCTAACACTCATAGATTTAAAGAAGGCCTTCGATTCTGTTGAGACTGAAGCGGTCATAGAAGCCCTGGCCAAACAGGGTATTCAAACTCAGTATGTCAAGATCCTCCTCGAGCTGTATTACAGATTCACCACCAGGATCTCACCATTCTACAAGGAAGTTATCAATTATGTAAAGAGAGGGGTTCAGCAGGTTGATACCATTTCACTGAAACTCTTCAGTGCGACCTTCGAGAACGTCATGCGATGAATGGAATGGGAAGGAATGGGAGTGAAGATAGAAGGTTGGAAACTATACCACCTCTGCTTCGCTGATGACATTGTTCTCATAACACCAAACATTAGCCAAGCAGCACAAAGCCTGGCTGACTTCAACTGAGAGTGTGGAAATGTCAGATTGCAGCTGAACCTCAACAAAACGATGTTCATGAAAAATGGAGTAGTCCCTGACATTCCATTTGCTCTCAATGGAGCAAACATCTCTGAATGCAGCAGCTATGTGTACCTGGGTCAAGAACTCAACATGAGGAACGACTTGGCACCAGAACTGCGCAGGAGGAAGAGAGCAGCATGGAACACCCTCAAGAGCGTCGAAGAAGTGGTTAAAAGGACAAAGAACCTCCGGCTCTGGGCACATATTTTCGACTCCACTGTTCTTCCTGCACTAACATACGTCTCAGAGACCTGGGCCCTAAGAAAACAGGATGAGAAAACTATTCAGGTATCCCGAAGAGGAATCGAAAGAGTTATGCTGGGAATATCACGTCTCACTCAAGTGAGAGAAGGAATCCCGAGTTCCAACCTTTGTCGATGGTCAAGAATCAGGAATGCTGTCTTGTTTGCCAAGGCATCGAACGTCAGATGGGCCAGACACATAATGCGATTAAGAGACGACTGCTGGACTAGAGCTGTTACTGACTGGATTTCACGGGATGTCAAAAGACCAAGTGGCTGCCCACCAACGAGATGGTCAGACTTCTTCGTCAAAACCCTGAATGAATGATTTGAGATTCTTCCTGTTCCTGGAGCGAGCAGATATCATTGGGCTACACTAGCATGCGGCAGGAAAAAATGGAGATGTTACTTGCACCCTCTTGAGCAAATTGAAGATCAAAGGGATGACAAGTGACACTTGTATCACTTGATACAAGTGAATTTATGGAATCCTAAACTAAAGCAGTGCTATTTTGTAGATTGTATGAAACAGTAAACCAAAGAATTTATTTAAATTTTTTAAATTTTATTGAATCACTGTGAGATAGTTACAAGCTTTCATGTTTGGGTTACAATCACACAATGATCAAACACCCATCCCTCCACCAGTGCACATTCCCCACCACCAATATCCTGGTTATACCCCCCTTTCTCACCCTCCCCCTGCCTCTATGGCAGACAATATTCCGCATACTTTACCTCTACTTTTAGCATTATAGCTTGCAACACAGACACTGAGAGATCATCATGATTTGTCCATTATCTACTTTCAGCATGCATCTCCCATCCCAACTGATTCCTCCAGCCATCATTTTCTTAGTTATCCCTTCTAAATTCCATATGCCTACTCCCCTCCATTCATGAAGAAGTCTTCCAGCTATGGGGCAATCCTCCTGGCCCTTGAATCTACCGTCCTTGGGTGTGAGCCTCATGTAATGCTACACTCCACTCCACAAATGAGTGAAGTTCCTCTATGTCTGTCCCTCTCTTTCTGACTCATTTCACTTAGCATGATACTCTCCATGTTTATCCATTTGTAAGCAAATTTCATGACTTCATCTCTCCTAACAGCTGCATAGTATTCCATTGTGTAGATGTACCAAAGTTTCTTTAACCAGTCATCTGTTTTAGGGCACCTGTGTTGTTTCCAGATTTTAGCTATTGTGAACAGTGCTACAATGAATATACAGGCACAGATGTCATTTCTACTGTGCTCTTTTTCATCCTCGGGATATATCCCCAGAAGTGGTATCGCGGGGTCATATGGAAGCTCAATTTCTAGTTTTTGAAGGACTGTCCATATTGTTTTCCAGAAAGGCTGGACCAGTCAGCATTCCCACCAACACTGAAGGAGCATCCCTTTTCCCCCACATCCATGCCAGCATTGGTTGCTTTTGTTCTTTTGAATGTGTGCCAGTCTCTGTGGTGTGAGATGATATCTCACTAGTAAACCAAAGAATTAAGAGTCTCATTTGTGGCCAAAGAGTAATTCAGAGAATAATGTGCTTGCTCTACCTTGCATCTCCAGAACTATAATTTGTCCCTAGAGTCCTTCCAGGAGAAACCCAGGAGAACAGAACCAGAAGTAAGCCCTGAGCATAGCTGGGTAGTGGCCCCCAAACCAAAAAGAAAATAAAAACTTGAAAATGTCATTTTCTCCAACTTTGTCTTAAAAAAAATCAAGATGATTCTGACTCTTGAAAAAAGATACAATTCAAACCATCAAAATGATCGTTGGTATAGATGCTGCCTTTTTATTTTCAATTTCCATTTAGATGGTTGTTCGATTTAGTATAGCTCATAAGTGGAAAAATCTGGATTACAAGTGGATTACAACTGAAAAAGACTTTCTGAAAATTTATCAAATGAAACCATCTAGGTCCAAAGACAATGGTGGTATGTAGTAAAGAAACTCAGTGAAATGAAAGCCCCACCAATAATAATTTAGCCGGCTCAACACATTCAGATTTGGAAGAATGACAGAGCTAGAGATATAGTACAGTAGATAGGGCATGTGGCTAAACCAAGTTTGATCCTCGGCATCCCATATGGTCACCTGAGTACTCCCAGAGATAATATCTGAGTACAGAGACAGTAATAACCTCTGAGCATTGCCAGGTGTGCCCAAAGTCCCCCATAACCACTCCCCACCAAATCTCAAACCCAAACAAAAAAAGAATCCCTACGGAAAATGATTTGGAGGGCTCTCAGACTCATAATTGAACTGCCATATTACCTAGCAATTACACTTTGGAGTACCTATAACCAAGACAGAAAAACATTCACTAAATAAGATATATGCACATCATTATTTATTGTAGCACTCACTACATTAGCTAAGATTTCGAATCAAACTAGATGTTTAATGAAAGTTAAACGGATCAAGATGTGGTGTATATATACCTAACAGAATACTACGCAGCTGTAGAGAATGATGAAATAGTGCAATTCACTGCAACATGGAACTGGAAGACATCTTATTAATTGAAGTAAACCAGAAGGTTAACGCAGGATAAATACATAGAGGAAAGTGTAGGCAGAGCTCTCCATGGTATTGAAGTTAAAGGCACCTCCTAGGATTAAATATCACTGATGAAGCAAGTGTAAACAGGGTTAAGAATTTGTTGAATTTGTTGTTGTTTTCTTTTTTAAAAGCAAAAACAGAATTTATTTGGGAGCTTTAAGAAAGAGAAGGAGAGAGTGATATAGAAAGAGAAAGATTGAGAGAGAGAGAAATGCACTCAAGACATAACATGAGCTCTAAAGGCAGAGAGAGCCCCCTGCACACATCCTAGCAATAGTTATGAAAGCCTGAAAGTACACATCTCAAGAGGGGAGATGCAGGCAGCACATGTGCTCAAGCAGCACATGGGTTTGGGCAGTCTATGTGTGCTCTTCCTTTATTCAAATTGACCTTTATAGGGTTTTTCCAAGCTGCCCCATGTGGAGATTTTTACCTAGATAAAGAGTCCCTTGCTAGGATTATTGCCAAGAGGGTAGAGTTGGGATGGTCTTTGAAACTCAGTTTTCTTGACCTTTGTCAAAGAGAAACTAGAGCTTCTCTTTGAGGGTGAGACCAGCCTTCTATGCTCTGGGCTGGCTCCAGGTAAAGTTCTTTCAGTTTTTAGTTCCTGTGTCTATAAGATAGGTCCTGACAGCCTTAGCGTTATGTGGCTATTGCTCTCCAGGAACTCCATTGCCATAAGGGCCCTTCCATATCTAGCTCTCTGTATCATATTTCACCCCCGGGATTTCAACACCTTAAATATTTTTTTTTTTAATTTTTTATTGAGTCACCATGTGGAAAGTTACAAAGTTTTCAGGTTTAAATCTCAGTTATACAATGCTCGAATACCCATCCCTTCACCAGTGCTCATATTCCACCACCAAGAATCCCAGTATAGCTCCACCCCGCCCCCTCACACCCCACCCCCCCCACGCCCCTAGCCCCCCCACCCTAAGCCCCCCCCCACCTGTGTAACTAATAAATTTCACTTTACTTTCACTTTGATTGCATACAATATTTCAACAAAACTCACTATTATTGTTTGGAGAGTCTCTCCCCTAAAGTCAGACCTGCTGAAATGGAAGCATTACATAATTTGTTTTCCATTGCTGAGAATGAAGAGGTATGAGGTCGAGTGACCACACTTAGCGGCCTCTCAGTTTTGGGTTTCTGTAATTTAGTATTTTAGTAACTAAGTCCAGAGAGATATCTGCCAGAAGTTGCATCGTTGCCAACTTGTACTTCTCAGTTACATTATATTCCACATATGAGTGCAATCTTTCTATGTCTGTCTCTTTCTTTCTGACTCATTTCACTCAACATGATACTTTCCATGTTGATCCACTTGTATGCAAATTTCATGACTTCTTGTTTCCTGACAGCTACATAGTATTCCATTGTGTAAATATACCAGAGTTTCTTTAGCCAATCATCTGTTTTCGGGCACTCTGTTTTTTCCATATTGTGGCTATTGTGAACAGAGCGGCAATGAACATGGAAATGCAGATGTCATCTCTACTATACCTTTTTGTCTCTCTGGGATATATTCCCAGGAGTGGTATTGCTGGGTCAAATGGGAGCTCAATTTCTAACTTTTTGAGAATTGTCCATATTGTTTTCCAAAAGGGCTGAACCAGTCGGCATTCCCACCAGCAGTGAAGGAGAGTCCCTTTCTCCCCACATCCACGCCAACACCGGTTGCTTTTGTTTTTGGGGATGTGGGCCAGTCTCTGTGGTGTGAGATGATATCTCATTGTTGTTTTGATCTGCATCTCCCTGATGATCAGTGATGCTGAACATTTTCTCATGTGCCTCTTAGCCATTCGGATTTCTTCTTTGGAAAAGTTTCTGTTCATTTCATCAGCCCATTTTTTGATCGGGTTGGCAGTTTTCTTCTTGTGGAGTTCAACCAGTGCATTGTATATCCTTGTTATCAATCCTTTATCGGATGGGTACTGCATAAATATCCTTTCTCATTCTGTAGACTGTCTTTGTATTTTGGTCACTGTTTCTTTTGAGTTGCAGAAGCTTCTTAGTTTGAGATAGTCCCATTTATTTATCTTTGTTTTCACTAGCTTAGCCAGTGGCATGTCAGCTTTGAAGATACCTTTGGCTTCAAAGTCGTGGAGGGTTTTGCCGACCTTATCTTCAATGTACCTTAGGGATTCTGGTCTGATGTTGAGGTCTTTAATCCAGTTTGATCTGATTTTTGTACATGGTGATAGATGGAGGTCTAAGCCCATTTTTTTGCATGTAGCCATCCAGTTTTGCCAGCACAATTTGTAAACATGCTTTCCTTGCTCCACTTCACATTTCTTGCTCCCTTATCAAAGATTAGATGATCATATATTTGGGGGTGTATGTCAGAGTATTCAACCCTGTTCCATTGGTCTGCCGCTCTGCCTTTATTCCAGTACCATGCTGTTTTAATGACTACCACTTTGTAGTAGAGTTGGAAGTTGGGGAGGTTGATTCCTACCATTTTCTTTTTCCCAAGGATTGCTTTAGCTATTCGTGGGGGCTTATTGTTCCATATGAATTTCAGGAGCGCTTGCTCCATTTCTTTGAAGAATGTCAAGGGTATCTCTATAGGGATCGCATTGAATTTATACAATGCTTTGGGGAGAATTGCCATTTTGACAATATTAATTCTTCCAATACATGAGCAGGGGATGTCTTTCCATTTCCTCGTGTCCTCTTTTATTTCCTGAAGTAGTGTTTTATAGTTTTCATTATACAAGTCCTTTACCTCCTTTGTTAAGCTGATTCCGAGGTATTTGATTTTTTGAGGCGCAATTGTGAATGGGATTGCTTTTCTCAGGTCACTTTCTTCTTTCTCATTATTTGCATATAGGAAAGCCATGGACTTTTGGGTATTGATTCTATAGCCTGCAACTTTACTGTACAAGTCTATTATTTCTAGGAGTTTCTTGGTAGAGGTTTTAGGGTTCTCTAAGTATAGTATCATATCATCTGCGAATAGTGAGAGCTTGATTTCTTCCTTTCCTACCTGAATGCCCTTAATGTCTTTTTCTTGCCTAATCGCTATTGCAAGTACTTCCAGTACTATATTGAACAGAAGTGGAGAGAGTGGGCATCCTTGTCTTGTCCCTGTTCTCAGAGGGAAGGCTCTTGGTTTTTCCCCATTGAGGACAATGCTTGCCATAGGCTTGTGATAAATGGCTTTGACTATATTGAGGAAGGTCCCTTCTATACCCATTTTGGCTAGTGTTTTCATCATAAACGGATGCTGGATCTTGTCAAATGCTTTCTCTGCATCTATTGATATGATTATATGATTTTTATCTTTTCTTTTGTTGATATGGTGGATTATGTTGATTGATTTCCAGATGTTAAACCATCCTTGCATCCCCGGGATGAATCCCACTTGGTCGTGGTGTATGATCTTTTTGATGAGTTGTTGAATTCTATTTGCTAATATTTTGTTGAGGATCTTCGCATCTGTGTTCATCAGGGATATTGGCCTGTAGTTTTCTTTTTTTGTGGTGTCTTTGTTTGCTGTTGGTATTAGGGAGATATGAGCCTCATCGAAACTGTTAGGGAGGGTTCGTGTTTCTTCAATTTCCTGGAAGAGCTTTAGAAGGACTGGCAAAAGGTCCTCTTTAAATGTTTGGAAGAACTCACTAGTGAATCCGTCTGGACCTTGGCTTTTGTTTTTGGGGAGACTTTTGATTACCATTTCAATTTCCTTGATGTTAATTGGACTATTCAGGTACTCCAGGTCTTCTTGGTTCAGCCTTGGGAGATTATAGGAGTCGAGGAATTTATCCATTTCTTCTAGGTTCTCTTGTTTCGTGGCATAGAGATTTTCAAAGTAGTCTCTGATGATCTTTTGAATTTCATTGTTTTCTGTTGTGATGTCCCCCTTTTCATTTCTGATTTGGCTTATAAGGGTTCTCTCTCTCTCTTTCTTTTTGAGTCTTGCTAGTGGTTTATCAATCTTGTTTATTTTCTCGAAGAACCAGCTCTTGGTTTCATTGAACTTCCGGATTGTCTTTTGGGTTTCCATGTCATTAATTTCTGCTCTAAGTTTTATTATCTCTTTCCTTCTGCCTGGTTTTGGCTCCTTTTGTTGGTCCTTTTCTAAGTTCTTGAGCTGTGAAGTCAAGTTATTTATGTGGGCCCTTTCTTCCTTCCTGAGATATGCTTGCAGAGCTATAAATTTTCCCCTTAAAACGGCTTTAGCTGCGTCCCACAGGTTCTGGTAGCTCGTGTCTTCATTCTCATTTGTTTCTAGGTACCTTTTGATTTCTTCCTTGATTTCCTTCCTGACCCACTCATTGTTCAATATCGAGCTATTTAATTTCCAGGTGTTTGATTTGGTTTTCTGCATCTGTCCACAGTTAAGTTTTATCTTCAGTGCATCATGGTCTGAAAAGATAGCTGGTACAATGTCTATCTTGTTGATTCTGTTGAGGTATGTTGTGTGGCCCAGCGCATGGTCTATTCTGGAAAATGTTCCATGTGCACTGGAAAAGAATGTGTATTCCTTTTTTGGGGGATATAAAGCCCTGTATAGATCTTTTAGCCCTCTCTCTTCTATTTCTTCCTTCAAAGCCAGTATTTCATTGGTGAGTTTTAATCTTCTACCTCTGTCCAGAGGAGACAGTGCGGTGTTGAAGTCTCCAACTACTATTGTGTTGCTCGAGATGTCCTTCTCAAGGTCTCTTAGCAGCTGTTGTAGGTATTTAGCTGGTCCCTCATTGGGTGCGTAGACATTTAGGAGTGTGATTTCTTCCTGATGTACACATCCCTTGATTAATAAAAAGTGGCCTTCACTATCCCTTCTAATCTTTTTCAACCTGAAGTCTATGTTGTCCGATACTAGTAAAGCCACCCCGGCTTTCTTGAGGGAGTTGTTTGCTTGCAGGATTGTTTTCCATCCTTTGACTTTGAGTCTGTGTTTGTTCTGGCTATTCAGATGTGTTTCTTGCAGGCAACAGAATGTTGGGTTGAGTCTCTGAATCCATTTTGCCAGTCTGTGTCTCTTAATTGGTGAATTCAGACCATTGACATTAAGGGAGATTATTGTTATGGGATTTTGTGCCGTTTTTGTGCAAGGGTTTGTTGTGCTTGTAGGGGTTGTTCTTGTCTTACAATAGCCCCTTTAGTGCTTCTTTTAGGTTTGGTTTTGAGTCTATGAAGTTCCTGAGCTGTTGTTTATCCCCAAAGTAGTGTATGATTCCTTCTAGTTTGAATGAGAGTTTAGCCGGATAAAGTATTCTTGGTGAAGCGTTGATTTCATTGAGTTTTTTCACTATTACCCACCATTGCCTTCGAGCTTGGAGGGTTTCCTCTGATAGATCTGCTGTGAGTCTAAGGGGTGCTCCTTTGTATGCAATTTCCTTCTTGGACCTTGCTGCTTGGAGTATTGTGTCTCTCTGGAAGATGCCCATCATTGTAACTATGATATGTCTTGGGGTTTTTCTGTTAGGATCTCTTTTAGCTGGCACTCTTCGGGCGCCTTGAATCTGGATTCCCGCATTGTCCAGCTGTGGGAAGTTTTACGCAATGATTTGTTTGACTGTGTCTTTTTCGTTGGGGTTGGTTCCCTGTGTTTCTGGTAGTCCAATGATTCTAATGTTGTTCCTCTTGAATTCATCCCCTAGGACTCTGATTCTGGCTAGAGCTATTTTGAGGTCTCTTGCCATGGTTTGATGTTGCCTGTAGGCCTCTTGCAGCTCATCTTCAAGCATACTGATTCTGTCTTCGGCTGCAGTCATCCTATTGTTGAGGGAAGCCAGAGAGTTTTTGATTTCATGCATGGAATCCTTTATTTCTTTTTGAAGGTTTTTTATTTCTGCTCTCATTTCTTCCCATATTTTGTCGGCTGTCTGTTGTATTGTTTCCGCCAGGTCTTCCTTGAAGTTGTCCATCTTTGCATTGAGTTCATTGAACATGTTGAGGATTTCAAGTCTGAATTCTTTCTCAGAGAGGTCAAGTTTGTAGGAAGCGCCCTTTGAGGTTTCCGGACTCCTTTGATCGTCCTCTGGTTGCAATGGGGATTTTCGCTGTTTCTTCATGTTGTTTGTGGTGATATGAAAGAGGGCCCTTGATGATGAGTGTCCCTGTTTCCTTTTGTTGCGAAAAAGGATTGTGGATAGGCTCAGTTAATAGTGGTTGGCTTTTTACTTTCCGGTTGTAGAACCTGGTCTCCTACTGAGATGTTTTCTTCAGTTCTTATGTGAAGTCTTGTGTTTTATTGTCCTACTGCTTGCGAATAGCTAGGATGTTAGTCTTGGATAGGATGTTGAGGAAACTACTTGCAGCCGGCAATGAGGCCACGCCCACTTTTCTTAGGCCACGTCCCCTGGTGGTTAGGCCACGCTCGTTTCCCACAACCGGACAGCGGTCAACGTGCTGGGGGTGGCGTGCCGGCCACTCGGCCGGCAGTCCGGAGGGGAGGGAAGCCCGGGGTGCTCAGGGCCGTGGAGCAGGCTGGGTCCGGAAGGGCGGGTCGAGGGAGCGTCACAGTCCTTTGCTGGAAGACAGGACGGCGGCGGCGCTTGGGGTCGGCGTACCGGCCACTCGGCCGGCCGGCAGTCTGGAGGGGAGGGAAGCCCAGGGTGCTCAGGGGCGCGGAGCAGGCTGGGTCCGGAAGGGCTCAAGACCTTAAATCTTTAAGAGGGAAAAAAAGAGTGGAGTTTTGTCTTCTGAAACTTCTTCACACTGACAACAGAATTATAGATCTTGCTTGCATATGGGTGAAAACTCATGCAAGCTAAGTTTTAATGAGTCCCAGCAATGAAATAGTTGGGTTTTTGAATAAACATCTGAAAATGAAAAAGATCAGATCAATTAATCAGAGGAAATGATTAGACTCCAGAGAAGTAAAAGGCCCTCTCCAACTTAGGAAGGGCAGGGTGGTTTGCTGGTTTAGAACACATTCTTTGGGATAATAAGACAAAAGTTAAAGTAACAAAAATCGAAGCAACACAACATAATACCCATTCCAATGATAATAAAAAGTAATTTCTAAGCCATGAGTTTGGTTGGCAGAAAATGAAGTACTGTGATCAGGTTTCTCTAATGGACATAGAGCCCCCAGGCCATTCTCTTATGTTGGATTTGGTAACAGAGATGTTTGAAGAAAAAGTTTCTGAAAGGTTTAGGAGATCCTCAAGAACTGTCCAATCTGTTCCTTGAAATGGCGACACCCACCAGGGCAGCCCTGAGGTGCTAGATAAGATAATAAAACTATATACCCAGCATGCAATCTGATTTCCTTCTAGCTGGGTTCATCTTTTCAGGATAAAATCTGCTCCATCTATACCAAGCAGCGATGAGACTCCAAGAGAGAACAAAGCAGCCTACTTCTGCTGTTAAACGTGAAAGCAGACTTTCCTTGTACTCGTTGGTGCTTGAAGATTGTATGAAAGATTTGCATGTCAACTCAGTAGATTCCAGGTTTGAGTTTATTGTACATATAAAATAGATGGGTCCAGCTCCCTTCTCAGATGTCCAGACCTCTTGTTTAGACATAAATGATGCCACTGGTCCTGTCCCTGATGTTGCCAGTCATGTGAACAACTTCCCTCTCTGGTCCTATGCAGTCTACTCATCTTCCATGAATGATGGCCAAGTCCTGTCCCTGTGCCACTTTCTCTATCCCATGTGTGCTTTCCCATTCTCTGGCCATGACCACATGTGCGTGGGTGAGATCCCTGCTGTTCCCTGTATCTGTCACTGGGCCTCCCAACTGTACCCCAGCAGTCCCAGCTTTCTTAGTCTCTGGCCATGGTCACATGCACGTGGGTGAGACTCCTGTGCTCTACATCTTACACTATTTAGGCATCTGAGTCCTGTCTGAACTTGAGCTTTTCTGTGTGTCTGAGCCCTGCCTGTATTTTGCCTTTGTCTGGTCCTATGCAGCCTGAATATAATGGGTCATGTTTTCTTGTAGAGAGACCTACCTGAGAGAGAGAGAGAGAGAGAGAGAGAGAGAGAGAGAGAGAGAGAGAGAGAGAGTCCAGAGAATAAGATAATGAGAGAAGGGGGAGGGGGCGGGGATGAGAGTCAGGAAAGGGGAGGGAGAGAAGGGAACTCTGCTAAGAGAGAGAAAGAAGGAAGAAGAGAGAGTGAGAAAGAGAAAAAGGAGGGGAAAGGGATGGGGGAGGGGGAGGGGGAGGAGCAGAAGTTGGGAGAGGAGGAAGAGGAGACAGAGAGAGAAAGAGAGAGAAAAAAGACAGAGAGAGAGAGAGGGAGAGAGGGAGAGAGGCAGAGGCAGAGGCAGAGGCTGGGGCCTTCCTTTTATTTGCTGCTAAATCGCATACCCAGCCATCTCATTCTCCATTCTGATTCGCTACCTGTTCCATGGGTGGAGATCTAAAGTGACTTGGCCTCCACACCTCAGCTCCTGCTATATCACTATGAACCTATTGAGGACCTAAAGCTTCTTAAGAAAAATTAGAAAATACTCTTCTTATCATGTCTCTTTGTCTGAAATTGTTCCTAGTGGTAATGATTAGAATGCAGCCAACATAAAGCAGCTGAGTGTATCCCTGCAGCGGACTTACCAGAATGCAGAAACAATTTGAATTTACAAAAAAATAATATAAGTAGCAAGTTACTTAGTATTAATTTATTACAAAGTCTCCTCCAAATGTGTTAGCTATTTGAATTTCAACAAGTGCGTAATATATAAAATCTATATCATCATCATCTAGTAATGCTTCACTTACCAAAAGAGATAGATGCTGAGAAATGTGTTAGACATGTTTGTTATATATTATGATAGAGTGTACTTACACTAACCTACATGATACTTCCTAGTTGAACACCTCTAAGGCATATGGTACATGCTATGTGCTGAAAATATGTGCAGCATTCAATTGTATTGAACACAAATACTTGGTACTTGTCTAGCTAAATAAGCTAGACATATAAAGCCACAGTAAAATACTATAGAAATGATAAGATGTTGTGATAAAATTCATATAGTTTACTTAAAATTACTGTGTATTGTAGGAATGGGAGTTTCCCTATGCAAGTCAATGATTGAGAGATGAATGAATGTGAAGGCCTAGGACATGACTGCACACTATTATAGACTATATCAACGCTGAACACTATGGCTACACTAAGTTTATGAAACAATTTTTACTTAAAAAAATGAAACAGGGTATTGTAACTTTTAAATTCATAAACTTTAGAGGTTTAAAATACAGTTTAAACTATACTTTGTATGCATATGTTAATTTATTCGTTTACTCAATATGTTTTTATTTCTATTTTTCAAGGGATTTTCATTCAGCAATGATCAGGTTATACTTCTTGTGGTGATTGGGGGACCATTTAGCATTAGGGATCAAACTTGGTACTCTTTTGAGGTCAAAACTCCAGTACTTTGAGCCATCTCCATGGCCCAATTTTAAAATTTTTAAAAATTTAAAAATTATTTTCATTTTCCTTTTTAAAAACTTTGTTGGGGTACTAAAGCAGGCATTTTTCAGGGCTGAGTCATGGTTCTGTGTCCAGGGATCATAACTGGTGGTACATGGGCGCCATATGCAGTGCTGGGGATTTGAACCGGGCCAGTCATATGTCAGGCAAGTTCTCTTTGCCATATCTCTGCCTTTTCTGTTAAACTGTAGACACAGATATATACATTAGCTTACACTACACTGGTCCAGAACAGCAATATTGCTGTCTCTGTGTCCGTATCTTGTGTTGCTGGAGGATATTCAGATGAATGCAGAGATCATCACCCATGATGGCAATGCTCTTTCCTCTAAAAGACCTTTCTCAGACTCTCCTCAGGTGAGGTTGTCACTCCTAGAAATAGGTCTGTGGTACTTTGCACTCTCCCTCTCTCTCTCTCTCTCTCTCTCTCTCTCTCTCTCTCTCTCTCTCTCTCTCTCTCTCTCTCTCTTTCTGTCCTCATCACAGTTTTGTCTATAAGCAGAAAATGTGCTTTTAATATTTCTCTACTTAAGAAAATATTTTAGTGTTGATGTATAAAGGAAATTCTTAAGTTTTAAGGAAATTCTTCAGATATGCAAAAGCTCATAGTAAATCCAATCTGAATTTTCACTGGATTTCCTTTTTTGCACTTTCTTTTCTTTTGCCTCTTCACCTGAACACTCCTCTTGCACTTCCAACAGTTTCTTAGTCAACTTCTCAGGAACTCTCTCTTGGTGCTTGTCATTGTTGTGCTCATCCACACCCAGTTTAAAATCACTTGCAATCTCAACCTCAAACCCTAAACCTTAAAGGTTCAGGGTACTAGATGCTGGGGAGTTCAAGGTCAGTGAGTCTATTGATTCAGACTATGGACAGCAAATGCTTCACTGTGTTTCACATAGCAGAGATAAACTCTCCTTTCCTTTTCTCAAGGCCATATACTTAACTGGTCATGGTTCAATCTTATGGTTTCATTTAATATTAGTTCCTGATTCTACCATTCAAAAGATCTTCCCTCTAAATTCAGTCACATTGAGATTTGGACTACACAAACACACACACACACACACACACACGCACTCATACACATATACACACAAACACACACACGAGTACAGTATAGTAATACATATTCAAGTTATAAATTGGGCTTCTTCAGCATGAAGAAAGACTCATGAAGAAAAGAAAGGCACTATATATCTTAAGATGCACTGTCTGTGAATATCAGTATGGAACTCTATGGAACTGCCCACATCTTGCCTTGTTAAGTTGGTCTTATAGAGCTTTCTCTAAATTGCCATCATTTGAGACTTTCTATGTAGATAACAGTCTGATGCTAGGGTGTTGTCAAAGGAAAAGAAATTTGCACTTTTTTTGTGATCTTCTTTCAAACTGTTTTAAGGGTCTTCCCCCTATCTCAAATTTCTCCTAAAGAGTTAAGCCTTCTCTAGGCTTGAACTGACGCTGTTCAGTTCCTGCATCTATAATGGGGATTCAGCCATTTCCTCTGGGCTGGTAACAAAGAAACTACTTTAGATTATATCTTGGCATCTACTTCTTGAAACTTTCCTGCTAACTTCATATGTATGTAATGTAGAAATATTTATGGATATTATATATTTCTTATGTAAATTAGTATTTAACATCATTTATATATTATGTGTTTATTTAGTTTTCATTCCACATGTTCATGTGAAATATATACCTTTATATCATGAAAAAAATTTTGCATCTATCCATATTTACTATTATTTTTTCAAAAAGACACAAAAATACTATTGAAAACATACAGATAGAAATTTTACAGATTTCCTCCCACTATCCCATTCCCCTACTCTTTTTAGATCAACATATTTGTATGCTATAAATGACAACATACTAATAAAGAATTGCTTTTCTATATGCTGTTAATTTTAATAAGGAAATGTGTTCATAGATCTCCAACTTCAATCATGCTCAAAGAGCAATGCTCATTATTTCGAGGTAAAAGTTAAGAAAGAAGAAAATAAAAGGAGGTTATGATGGAAGATGACAGTAGTCACTCTGAACTTAAACTTTTTATAAAAAAATCTTCAAAATTGTCTTCACACTTTTTTTTTCCATAGCTGATGAGAATCCAGAGTGGTGTCAGTATTGTCTAGCTGAGCTGTTCAAGATGATCAAAACATTTCTGAGTATAGGCGCTGCTCATTCAACTGTGAGTTATTATGATTTCCCATTTGAAAATTGTTTTCATTATATTTCTTATTATTTGTGGTACAGATGGTCTTTGTGGTTAAAGCCAGGAGATTAAAAGTGTTTTGCCAATGGAGATTTTATAGAAATCTAAATAGGGCATATCCTCTACATCAAAGAAAATAAGTATTGCTGACATAGCAAGAGTTCAAAGACATGGCATTTTAGATTTTGTCAGAATCATTAATTTTTGACAATGCAGTATGAAAGAGGCTGTGAAAAATGTATTTTTAATCTGTCATATTTATTAAATCCTGTCTTGTAAAGTCAGACTATCTGAAATGTTTCTGTCTGATTGTGCTCCTCATTTTCTAACTCCTTTTTGTCTGTTGTAAAAAGAAGCCAATGATAGTATTGATGTGTCAGGCTTATTGTATTATTTAATCCTTGAGATTATACCTACAAATATGCCTTACACTATGAAGCCATAAATATAGCATATTCATTTTTGTGTATCAGTCATTAACTTTTTTCAATTAGGTAGCAGAGGTGAGACTAGCAGAGGTGAGACTGTGATGGCAGTTCTGTTCAGTTGAAGTATACCATCCCTCTTGTTGCAGTATGCAGTAGACTTATTTGAACAAATGACCTAAAGTGGATCAGAGTCTCCTGTGCTTACTTTATGTCTGGATTTTATTTATCTCTTAAGCTTTTAAGATAATGTAAACGTTGTACAGTGTCTATCTTTCAAGGAGAGCAAGAGTGAGAGTGCGAGTAACTCTTAACATTTGAATCCATTTATGCCTAAAAGGAAATAGATCTATCACTAGACCATTTTGATTGTGGGCTATTAATTTTCTTGTCTCCTGTTTTCCTTCTTTCTCTCTTTTCATCTTCCATTTCATCTTTCCTTCCCTTTCTTTCTTTCCTATATGCTAGTTTGAATAAACTTAGTCATTTAAACCAATGTGTAAGCTTTTGTTAATAAAGAAGTTATGAAAATTTTAATATGAATTTTAAAAAATTTTAATGGGAACTGGGATCTTAGGTAACTATTTTTATAGGTTACATTAAGTCAGTCCTATGAAACAGTAGCCCATATTCCATATGACAAAACTTGATATAAATTATTCATAGGGCAAATATCACTCTAAATTTTACCTGCCTATACAACAAAATTTATTTTGCTTTCAAAACTGCTGCTACTCTGCTACTCTGGGCCACAGAGATAGTACAGTGAGTAATGTATTTGCTGGCATGTATTGGACCCAGGTGCTATCCTTGACACTCCATATGCTCCCCTAAGTCCACCAGTATTGATCCCTGAATGCAGAACCAGAAATAAGCTCTGAGCACAGCCAGGTGTGGCTCCAAAGCAAAGAAATTAAAACAAGAAAATAAAAAATCATCTTCTACTACTTATAAAGTAAATCATAGTGTAATCAACACATTTTAAGCAAGTCCACACTTATGTGATGTACAAAAATTGCGGTTTAATGCCACTTATTGAATTTTAGTAAAAATTGTATCCTGTGTAGATGATAATAATTACTGAAAAGAAATGTCATTGATAAATTGGTTTCCACCATAAATACAAGATTAATGTTTTTAAGAATGAAGTACTGAATTTAAAATGCGATACTTATGGCTTTGTGATGAAAACACTTGGCATGTTCATATTTTATAAATTCACAATAGTCCAATAGAGTGAGGTAATTATTTGATAACAGTTTATGAAGAAAAATCTTGAAATTTACTAAATTTTATGAAAAATATATTAGGATAAGTACTACCATAACACTGACTACAGAACATGACATTCAAATTAATTGACAATATTCAATTTTCTATGTGCGCTTGCAAAAAAAATTATTCAGAAGCAGAAGCCATACAATGTATCAGAGTTTTAGTTGCTGATATTTTAGCAATTTTAGCACATTTGATCTCATTCAGGGCCTCTTGTCATATTGTTCAATGGAATTTGTCTATGTTTTGTGGATCTGACACAGTCTTACACACTTGGCCACACTTCATATCAAGGAAAATGAATGCTTTGCATTATAGGGAGGAAAAGAATCTTCTATTTGAGGATCTACCACAATCTTCTATTTGTGGATTTGAGGATCCACAAAACCTCTGGATCTGTTAATTTGACTTGTCTATATCTTCTATTTATTCTATTCAAAATGTGTAGTTTCAGAAAAATATTTGCTGATTATATTTAAAGGAATAGTGATATACAAAAATACTACATATTCCTAAAAACTCTAAATATCACATAACTTTCAAATCTTAGATTAATATCTACATACTTAGCAAATATTTATTTGATTAACAGTAATATTTCTTTATGCAAATTTGAAATATTGTCACTAATTATTGTTGTAGTCAGTAGGGGTGGCAATAAAAACACCTGGATAAGTTTGAAGATATTTTAAGACAAGTAGGACAGACAACAGTGGATTAAAAATTCACCTTAAAATCATACATACGTAGGGACTGGAGAAATAGTACAGTGGGTAGGACATTTACTTTGCACTTGGCTGACCTTAGTTCAATCCCCAACATCCCAACACACTCAGGAGTGGTCCTTGAGTGCAGAGAGGTAAGAGGAACCCCTGAGCATTTCCAGGTGTGGTCCCCCAAAACAAACAAAAATGATAAATATGGAGCCAAAGAGATAGTACAATAGGTAAGAAACTTGTCTTCTGTGCAGCTGCGATTGCTGCTTCAAATACCTGGCACCACATATAGTTTCCAGAGTACCATCAGGGTAATTCTAACACGGAATCAGGTATAGACACTAAACACCACTGGATCTGGCCTCAGCAAGTAAGTAAGATTAAGAACATAATTATGATAAACTTGGTTCAGGTTTATGTTTTATAGACACATTTTCTAATAGCATTTGGTTGAAGATCATATATCAGTTACTTAGCAAATCTTTGCGTTCTCCTCAATATTCCCTAACCCCCTTGCAGTTAAACTGAATAATGTGATAAATTGTCAACAATGAGCTCTGGCATTTCTAGTATACGACTTCTAAATTAAAGCATTTCAATTTTTTTATAAGATTAATGCTTTTAGCCCATTAGCCACATCACCAGGAAATCACATGCTCAAATGGTGCATTGGCAAGATTATAAGTTGACTGGACTCTTGACTCATCGCGTGGCTATGAGTAGGGAACTTTCTAATCCCAGAAGACAGATACGTGAAGCCGCTGAGATTTTGCTATTTCCATATTTCCCAATCCATATTGACTACAACTCATTTCCATCTATTATTTTACTTGAGACAGAATATCCTATACACATGGGGTAGCAGAGTTAAACCTACACACTAAGAAAATGACAACTTCTGAGAGGGAGAATGGAGGGCAAATTCAGGGCTGGAGCAATAGCACAACAGGTAGGGTGTTTGCCTTGCACGTGGCCAATCCGGGTTCAATTCCCAGCATCCCATATGGTACCCTAAGCACTGCCAGGAGTTAATTCCTGAGTGCATGAGCCAGAAGTAAGCCCTGTGCATTGCTGAGTGTGACCCAAAAAGCCAAAGGAGTGCAAATGGCTGGGATGAGTACATGATTTCCTTTAACCAACTCAGATCTGTGTTCTCCAAAGGGGTGCAATGAATGAAAAGGTGTGTTAGTGGGGCAGATCACTGTATCACTGTCATCCCATTGTTCACTGATTTGCTTGAGCGGGTGTCGGTAATGTCTCCATTAGTCCCTGTCACAGTGCTAGTGTAGCCCTATGGCATACTGGGGGCTCTTTCAGGGTCAGGAGAATGAGAACCATCATTGTTACTGTTTTTGGCATATGAAGTATGCCACGGGTAGCTTGCCAGGCTCTGCTGTGTGGGCGGGATAATCTCAGTAGCTTGCTGAGCTCTCCAAGAGGGATGGAGGCTTTTGGGGAAGCCTCTAATTGCCTTTACAGGTGTTCCCAGTCTACTGAATGTAAGCTTTTGGCTAACTGGCATGTTGTAATGATCTGCACAATGGCAAACACGCACCTGCCTGAGGCCAATAAATGTTGCCTAAGACCAATAGTGGAGCAGATGCTATTTATAATTGAACATCAGAAGTATGAAGAACTAAACTCTCTCAACATTCTGTTCATTTTTTTATTTCACTGGGCTAAACAAATTTTTAATGTTGTGGTTACTTCTCTTTGGGAAAGATATCACAAGCTTTCCAAGATAATTCTTCATAAGACCACTTTCTCTATACAAAGTATGACTTTTTGAGTACTTATCTAGAACCACTAAAAGGCAGTAAAATTTTGTTGCCAGAGATTCCAAAATTGAAACAAAACAAAACTCAGTATAAAATTAGCATTCAGATCATATTTACATAAACTCTAGAAATTTATTTCCATATCTATTTACTTTCTGAATTTTCTAATTATATTGTTCCAATATAGCCTGTTAGTAATTTATTACAACATTAATGGTATGAAAAATGCAGATAACAAGATGATAATAGAGATATGCCCTAAATTCCAACATTAGCTCCTAATGTTACCAATGATTGAGAAGAAATTTGTATTATCAGTCATTGAAAAAAATTATATAATCTTGAACATTTAAGTACCAAACAAGAAATGAAAAGAAAGCAAAGTCCAAAATCAAATTATTTTATCCCAGGTTGCTAAATTTCAAAGAAATGAATGAAAAACATATCCCTTTTTCTCTTTGTCTCAGGAGAATTTAGGTGTGTGGAGTGATTTAGAATTTCTTTAGCAGTTGCACTGGGGGAGAAAATCAGAATTAAATTAATTGAATGCCAGCCTCTAAGTGGCTTACTTTTTTAAAAGTCCAAATACTTAGTAGAACATGCATAATAAATATAGTTCTGCTTCCAAAGCTATTAAGTTTAGAAAACTAACCATTCCCTATTCAGCTGAAGTTATTCCAGGTAAAATTATATTGCCAAAAGCCATTAGGAAAGAGTTAGTTGAATTGAAGGAGAGAAAAATAGGGGAACTACCCTCAAGGATTAGTTTCATGAAGATGTGTTAATTTATCCCAGAGTTAGGAATTCATGACTATGTTTCAAAACAGAATGTACAGATTCTCTGCTTTAAAATCATGATGTTTAGCATACATTATCATAACTAGGGACTATGGTCATGTTTCCTAAAGGAATAACATGACTTTCTTGAAAGTCCCCGTGTAGGAGCTTTGGCCCCTGTTAAGAACCCTCCCTACTATCCGGCATGTAAAGATATTTAGGAAGAAATTTGTTTCTTTAAAAGTTTTTTGCTTTTCCTTAAAAAAAAGCACTAATTTGAGTTTTGTTTTTATTTTCTTTATTTTATAAAGTAATTCACAATATTTCATTACATTTAATATTCAAACACCATTCCCACCACCATATTTCAGATGTTTCCATCCCGAACCCCAATCCCTGCCCCAAAGCAGAACCAAAATAATATATTTTATGTTGTTTGTTATGAAAAACTGTTGAAAATGCTACAAAATAGCATCCTCAGAGGAAAGAGTGTGGAGGTTATTGTATTTCACCCAGGGGCCATTAAACCCTTCTATAAGAGATCACTAACATTTTGTTAAAAGGTGAATCTTGTGTGCATATATATATATATATATATATATATATGTATATATGTGTGTGTAAAAAATATATATATGTATATATATGTATATATGTGTGTGTAAAAAAATGTTTATTTTCCTCTAAGATTGGTTGCCTACTACTTTGAACCCTATCAAATGTGGTGGTGTAATATTGGAGTATGGGTAGGGCGTGTAGTTTGAAGTATCGCCAACAATGAAGCTGCATGGTCCAGGAATAGATTCACTCGTGGATGAGGCTCAGCCCCATGCAAAGAGTGGTCATGGCAGCAATTGGGTTCTGGAGGTTTTCAGCTACCAGGGCTGGATCCCTGAGGGGTCTCACCTGCCCCCCTTCGAGGTACCTCTTAGTGAAACAGCTGTCCAGTGGCATGGTTATGGTGGGAGAGAAGGATGTGAGATCTGGATGGTGGCTGGTGACAAGATTATCTGGTGCCAGCCAGAGGCAGCTTATGGGCATGACTGCTGAGTCACCAGAGACAGGGAGGAATGGGCAGAGGATCTCTGTTCCCCATCCCGTTGAACCCAGTGTTCTCAGTCACGAAGTCCCTCTGGTTTCCAGAGGTTCCAGAGGTTCATTCGTGGGTGAGTTATCTAATTTGAGATTTTTTTCTTTTTCTTGCTTTTTGGGTCACACCCGGCATTGCACAGGGGTTACTCCTGGCTCATGCACTCAGGAATTACTCCTGGCAGTGCTCAGGGGACCATATGAGATGCTGGGAATTGAACCCGGGTCATCCGCATGTGAGGCAAATGTCTTACCTACCCTCTTGCTATCACTCCAGCCCCTCTAATTTGAGATTTCACTTACTTATTTATGTCAGAATTTATTGTTGAACCAATATCCAATATTTGCATTCAAAGTCATTTCTCAAAATATAAAAGTGAGAGAAAATTTCTTTTGGATTTAGAAATCGTTGCTGGATATTGTTGAACTAAATTGAATATATATTTGATCTTTGATTTTATATTTTATTGAGGTAGCACTGGCTTATAAGACTATCAATGCTTAAAGAGTTACAGATTCATATATTTTCAAATGTATTTCACCATAACAACCCCACCATAAAAAGGATCACTAAAGTGTTGTAACCTACTCATTTTGAAAATCCCCTCCCCTTCTATCTTGATAACCTCAGTTTAGTGGTCAGACTCCAAGAGTTTGTTTTTATTTGTCTTTGTCCACTTTCTTTGATTCTTCATAGTCCACATAAGTGAAAATATTACTTGTCTTTTTTATCCTGACTTAATTAGCCTAGCATAACCCTCTTCAGTTCTTCAAAAAGTTTTGTATATATCTCAAGTTTTTGTCCACTCATCTGTCACAGGCTATTTCAGATGTTAGTTTTTGTGAATATTGCCACCATGACCTTTAGGGATTGGTGTTTAATAACTCTTAGGATAAATACCTCTGAATGGAATTGTTGCTTCATATGCTAATTCTACTTTTAATGTTTTTGGAATCACCATATCTGGATTTATAGAACTGGGCCTCTTTTCATTTCCACAAACAGTGCAAGAGAAAACGTTATTTTGCTTCGTCACCAACATTTGCTTTTCTGGTCTTCTTGAGATAGGTATAAGATGCTATTCGTTGTCATTTTATTTTTTGTCTCCTTGATAGTAAGTAACAATGAGCATTTTTATATGCTTACTGGTCATCTGCATGTCTTCTTCAGAGAAGACTCTGTTCAGTCCTTCTAATCATTTTAAATTTTTTATTCATTTATTAACTATTTATTTTGGTTTTGGGGACATATTGGTGATGCTAATGGCTAACTGTCTGCTCTGTGCTCAGGGAGCACTCTTAATACTGCTGATGGAACTGACAATGCAATGCTAGGGATTGAATATATTCAAGGCATGTGGCCCCTGAACTATCTCTCTGCATTCATTTAATTAACCTATCTTAAATGCATTTATTTTAATGTTAATTTTCTGCCTTTAGGTTTCACACACTCTTTATATATCTCTGGTATTAGCTCATTTTTATACTTATGAAATATGATTGTTTTCTCCCACTTGGTATGATGCCTTTTGCTTTAACAGTAGGTTTGTTTTTATGCAGAAAAGTTTTCATTTGATATAGTCCCATAGACTTGTTTTGCTTATATTGTTCACCTGCAGTCATATCCCCAAACTTATTACAAATGTAAATAGTGTGTCATATATTGCCTCTCTCTATATATATATGTATATACCTGTGTGAGTATATATATGTGTGTGTGTTTATGACTTTAGATCTAATATACACATTTTATATCATTATTAACTGACTTGCACGCATGGCAAGAGATAGTGTTCTAATTTCTTTCATATATTATGTGCCATATCCCATTTCCCAGAATCATTTATTGAAGTAACTTTCTAACTTTCTTCATTTTATGCTCTTGGTTCCTTTGTCACAAATTAACTATCCATATATATGAAGGTTTATTTCTGGGCTTGGTTATGTTTCCTTGATCCTTATATCTACTTTTATACAATGCCATACTGCTTTAATAGCTATAGTTTTTTAGTAAATTGAAGTTGAGAAAACTGATGCCTCCACTGTATTATTTTCACAGGTCCCTTTGATTATAATATATTATGACTAAGTCAGATTTATCCCAGTGATATAAGTATGGCTCAACATGCAAATTAATGTAATATACCACATTAACAAAATCACTGTATCACTGTCATCCCATTGCTCATTGATTTGCTCGAGCAGGCAACAGTAATGTCTCCATTGTAAGACTTGTTGTTACTGTTTTTGGCATATTGAATACACCTTGGGTAGCTTGCCAGGCTCTGCCATGCAGGTAAGATACTCTCAGTAGCTTGCTGGACTCTCCGAAAGGGGAGGAGGAATCAAACCCAGGTCGGCCTTCTGCAAGGCAAACGCCCTATCTGCTGTGCTATCACTCCATCCCATCTCAACCTATTAACAAAATAATAGACAAAAATCACATGACCGTAGCAATAGATTCAAAGAAAACGTTCAATAAGATTCAGCATCTGTTGATTATTAAAGCTATGAGCAAAGTGGTGGGCAAGGAAAGAATCTTGTACAGCAAACTGACATCATCATCATAATGAATAGTCAATAACAATTCTTCTTATAAGATCATTTACAATAGTCAATGACAACTTTTCCTGTTAGATTCGGTAAAATCAGAACAGTATGAATGTTACCTATTCTCAGCACTATTTTACAATACAGTACTGGACGTCCAGTACAGAAAATTAAGCAAGAAAAGGAAATAAAAATTGAAAAGGAGTAAAACTAGCACTGTTAGTAGATGACATGATAATATACATAGAAAACCTTAACTTATATTAGACAATATATTTTGAGATAAGAAATCAAAATAAAATTATACTGTTGGTTTTATATAGAAAGTGGCTTTGGAATTAATTCCAAGTGAAATAAGAAATTACTAATTTTCAGTAATAATTTATTTTGCCAGAATAAATACATCAACAGATTCAACTTATGATAATCCTTTGTCTTTTGTTTGAAGAGTGGGTGAACAATTCTGGGATTCACAAATTTAGTACTGTATGTATTATTGGATTGATTGAAATATGCTGTAACTTAGATCATTTTTCTGACTAAAAGAGCAGTGGCCTGGCTAAACTGGCCATTTATTGCAATTCTGCAGTGAATTCTTTAGCTTTTATTTGCAAGTTCGATTACAAGACTTTTAGGTAAACCTTCTGAACTAAGTTACAGAAACATATGAAGCTAAGTACCAATGAGAGTTTTTCTTTATTTATTTAAAAAACTTTTTATAAGTGAATCACCGTGAGGTACAGTTACAAATTTATGAACTTTCGTGTTTCATTTCAGTCATACAGTGATCATTTACATCCCTCCACCAGTTGTGCATTCTCCTCCACCAATGTTCCCAATGTCCCTCCCACCACCCCGAACCCATTCCTCATCATCCCACCCTGCCTGTGCGGCAGGGTAATCCCTTTTGTTCTCTCTCCCTTTGGGTGTTGTAGTTTGCAATAGAGATATTGAGTGGCCATCATGTTCAATCTATAGTCTACTTTCTGTATGCATCTTTCAACCTGAATGGGTCTACCTAACATCCTCTACTTGGTGTTCCCTTCTCAATCTCAGCTGCCTTTACCCCAAGCATGTGAGGCCAGTTTCCAAGCTGTGGGGCAGACCTCTTTGTCCTTATCTCTACTACTCTTGGGTGTTAGTCTCCCATTCTGTTATTTTATATCCCACAGATGAGTGTGATTTTTCTATGTCTGACTCTTTCTTTCTGACTCATTTCACTTAACATGATAGTTTTCATGTTGATCCACTTATATGCAAATTTCATGACTTCATCTTTTCTAACAGCTGCACAGTATTCCATTTTGTAGATGTACCAAAGTTTCCTTAACCTGTCATCTGTTTGGGGGCACTTCGGTTTTTTCCAGATCTTGGCTATTGTAAACAGTGCTACAATGAATATATAGATACAGATGTCATTTCTACTGTGCTCTTTTGCATCCTCGGGATATATTCCCAGGAGTGGTATTGCTGGGTCAAATGGGAGCTCAATTTCTAATTTTTTGAGAATTGTCCATATTGTTTTCCAAAAGGGCTGAACCAGTCAGCATTCCCACCACCTGTGAAGGAGAGTTCCTTTCTCCCCACATCCACGACAACACCAGTTGCTTTTGTTCTTTTGGATGTGGGCCAGTCTCTGTGGTGTGAAATGATCTCATTGTTGTTTTAATCCGCACCTCCCTAATGATTAGTGATATAGAGCACTTTCTCATGTGTCTTTTAGCCATTCAAATTTTTTCTTTGAGAAAATTTCCGTTCATTTCCATCCCCCAGTTTCTGATGGGGTTGGATGTTTTCTTCTTGTAGAGTTCAACCAGTGCCTTGTATGTCCTTGATATCAACCCCTTATCAGATGGGTATTGGGTGAATATCCTTTCCCATTCTGTAGACTGTCTTTGTATTTTGGTCACTGTTTCTTTAGAGGTGCAGAAACTTCTTAGTTTAAGATAGCCCCATTTGTTTATCTCTGTTTTCACTTGCTTGGCCAGTGGAGTGTCATCTTTGAACATACCTTTAGGTTCAATATCGTGGAGGGTTTTGCCAACCTTGTCTTCAATGTATCTTATGAATTCTGGTCCGAGGTTGCGGTCTTTAATCCACTTTGACCTGATTTTTGTACATGGTGTTAGGTAGAGATCCGAGCCCATTTTTTTTGCATGTAGCTGTCCAGTTTTGCCAGCACCATTTGTTGAAGAGGCTTTCCTTGCTCCAATTCACATTTCTGCTCCCTTACCAAAGATTAGATGATCGTATATTTGAGGGTATGTATCAGGATATTCAACCCTATTCCATTGTTCTGTGGCTCTGCCTTTGTTCCAGTACCATGCTGTTTTAATTATTATTGCTTTGTAGTAGAGATTGAGGTTGGGGAGGGTGATTCCTCCCATCTTCTTTTACCCAAGAATTGCTTTAGCTATTCGTGGGGCTTATTGTTCCATGTGAATTTCAGGATTGTTTGATCCATTTCTTTGAAGAATGTCAAGGGTATCCTTATAGGATTGCATTGAATTTTTACAAATGCTTTGGGGAATATTGCCATTTTGACAATGTTAATTCTCCCAATCCATGAGCAGAGGATATCTTCCCATTTCCTCGTGTCCTCTTTTATTTTTTAAAGTAGTGTTTTGTAATTTTCTTTGTACAAGTTCTTTACCTCTTTAGTTAAGCTGATTCCTAGGTATTTGATTTTCTGAGGCATGATTGTGAACGGGATTGCTTTTTTCATGTCACTTTCATGTCTCTCGTTATTTGTGTATAGGAAAGGCATGGACTTTTGGGTATTGATTTTATAGCCTGCAACTTTACTATACAAGTGTATTGTTTCTAAGAGTTTCTTGGTGGAGGTTTTAGCGTTCTCTAAGTATAGTATCATATCATCTGCTAATAGTAAGAGCTTCATTTCTTCCTTTCCTACCTGAATGCCCTTAATATCCTCTTGCCTAAGAGAGATTTTCTTTAATATCTTCAAAAGCAGTTTATAAATAACCCCATCTATTTCATAATGCTTCGTATTAGCACAAAAAATTGATTTTGGAGGTGACACAGTTCTAACATTTTCTCAGTCTATTTAATTAGTGTTTGAGATCATTTATGCAACTTTGAGAAACAAAAGTCTATGCTTTTCAACACCAATCCCTAGGAGATATTAATATTTATGTGAGAATTGGTTTATGAATTAGGAAACCAGACTACCATTATTATTTTTAATCAACATCAGAGTGATAAGCAAATCTCAGATATGTCTCTTTCCTTTAACTGTTATTCCTTTCTCTCTGGAAAGATCCAGTACTGTAAGCCTTCTTGTTCCTCTTCTACTTCACCTCATTTACTTCTCTTCACAAATGTTGAGTGAATTGTTTTATTAAAAAGTCTGGAAAAAAAAACCCAACATGCTTCAGTTAGTTTTTTCATCATTTAATTTCTTTCTTCTCCCCACTCTCTTATAAAGGTGTTTTTCTTAATGTGAGCCCACATTTTGTAGATATGTTTTTTGGTGAAATTAGTGTAGAATATACAGATACCCATTTGTGCTGATGCACAGTTGAAAACTATACAACGTTACAGTACAATATTAAAATACATGTGTGTATATATTTACATTCCTGAAAATCCTATCTCCAAAAGACTAGATTTGGTGAGAGTAAAGTATGCCTATGATTTAAAAATTGTTTTTATTTAATTAAATAACCATGATTTACAAAGTTTTGGTAGTTTAGTATGAAGCATGCAATGTTTCAATGCCAGTTCCACTCCCAGTGTCCATGTCCCTCCACCAGTGTTCCCATGCTGCTCCCCACCACTTAGCATTTTTTAAAATAAATTCTCTTATATATCCTCTATCTTCATGAAAGAAATATGCAGTCATTTTTTGGTCTTTGTATACTTGAACCCACTGCTGATTTAAAACAGTAACTTCTATATATTAATTTAATTTCTTTGATGAGATTCTTCATTGTGAGCTAGATTTTTTACATTTTGTCCAAGATATGAAGTTCATGATTAGGTTTCAGTCATAGAGTGTTGCAATACCCATCCCTACAGCAGCATATGTTTCCCAGGATAAATGTCCTCAGTTTCCCTCCCACCTCCCCCAACTCACTTTCCCCCTGCCTGCCTCTATGGCAGGCAATTCTCTCTCTCTCTCTCTCTCTCTCTCTCTCTCTCTCTCTCTCTCTCTCTCAATCCTTCTCTTTCCCTTTCTCTCCCTCTTTCTCTCCTCACCCTACCCCCCCACCCCTGCCAGCACCACTCTCTTCTTTTGAGTATTGTACAGATACTGAAAGTTTATCATGTATATCCCTTTACCTACTTTCAACATTCAGTTCTTTTCCAGCTTGATCATTTCCAACTATTATTGTCATACTGGTTCCCTCTCTATCTTACCTCCACTATGCCCCCCCACATATTTGTGGTAGATTCTTACCACTGACCAGCCCTCTGGCTTTTGTTTTCCTTGGCTTTGGGTATTAGTCTTATACTATTTTTCTATATATACCACAAATGAATACAGTCATTCTATATCTGTCCCTCTCCATCTGACTCATTTCACTCAGCATGACTTTTTGCTTTGTAAGTGTATATCTCAGAGTGATGCAATAAAACAAATTAAAAGATATGAAATTCAAACATGAATTTTCAAACACAAAATTTAGATTTTTAAAAAATAATTGATCTTGTTAAATTACCTTTGGAAAAAGAATTTGAGAAACATGTCCACTGCTCAGTGAGTAAACCATCTCAATATACGCTATCCTGGAAAGTTAATTTTTCAAGTTTGATTAATCATCGACTTTATTCCTTTAAGGTTTTTCTCTCATGCTGCGCAGATTACAGTCCACTGACTGCTCCTAGCAGCTAGCCAGCTGGTGATAATTGCTGTTAATTTCCTGGTATTTGGCAATGAATCATTCCTTGCTAACTGGAAGTAGCTAACACAAGTATCAAAAGGGAATTACAAAAATAACATTTATTGTTTTTTTCTGGATGATAAAAAGTGATACATGCTTATTATTAATTTTTAAAAATATAAATACAAGTAACAAAAATAATTCTATTTAGAGAAAAATATTTGCATAATTTGAGTGCATTTTAGGTCTGCAGCATATATATTTTTTACGTAACTTCATGATGCATAAATGTTATCATAAGAGTTAACTCTATCATCACTTTTACAAGCATAGATTTTTCATTATTCCATCTATTGAGTTCTGAATATTTCTATTTTTTTCTATTTATGCAATCTCCGTATATGCAAAGATGGTTATATAGGAAAATTCTATGTTTACATTCTCCTATGATCACACAAAACCTACACCAAAACTTGGATTGATCACAGAAACATACCTGACATTCTGATCAACAAGGATAGTTGAGGCCCAGAATGGAACGGACACGGGTGTGTGCCCTCACCAAGAGAGAAACTTCAACCAAAGATCTAGGAGCAACACGTTGTAATAGAAAAGAGATTTCTAAGATCTGGAAAGTTGCCTTGGGGGAACAATGGAGGTTTATGAGAAATACGTGTTACCCTGTTACCCTAGCCCTATAACACATAAATTTAACACTGCAACAGTGTGAAGATTACAGTACCTAAACAGGGCCTATAACTACCAACAGGCACCATTTAGGTGACCTCTGGCAATCTTACTGGTGTACAATATACTGGGTTTCTTTTCTTGGGAATAGATTGTGAGAGAATATTTCTGAAGTCAGTTCTACTCACCCCAAAATAAGTTTATTTAAATAGGACTGAGAGATGCTATTGTGAAACAATTATTCACTTTGCTGGCCACATTTGAGTGGTAGCAAGCAAGAAGCATCTCTCATCAGAAACAATCACACAATTATCACAAAATATAGCCAATATGCCAAGGAGTCCCCATTGTCTGCTGTAGTTCTGTAAATCTTTGGAGACCATGTGACTTTGGTCCCAATCTCCTTAAGTCATCTTCTACTTGGATTCCCCAATCACACCTAGGCCTGTGTGACCATGTTCAAGATATATGGCACACTGATCCTCTGGTTGCCATTCAGCTCATCTGGATATTGATAAACATTATACCTCTAGGAACTCATACCTGAAACCTTGGTCACACTTTACATTTTGTCAAACTCTCAAGTATTCTTTAGCTCACATCCCTGATATTTGCTATTTGAGTTTTATAGAATCTAATTATTTTAATTGTTCTTATTGCTTCGGGGGAACACTCAGAAGTACTCAGGTCTTACTTCTGGCTTTATGCTCAGAGATAACTCCTGGTGGTGCCCAGGGGTCCATATACATTTCAGGGATTTAACCTAGGTCAGCTAAATGTAAAGCAAGTGCCTTAACCCCTGTGCCATCTCTCCAGATATAGAAACTAACTTATTAAACTGGAGGTTGTTTAATTACATGTGGGGGACATGTAATTCAATGTGCGTGTTATGAGAAATCTGATAATGATAAAAAGGTTTATGAAGATGTAGGGAAAAAAATAAGTTCTAGGCACCAGAGCCTTACTTACTTAGTACAGTGAGTAGGGCGTCTTGCCTTTCAGGCAACCAACCCAGATTCAATCCCCAGCATCCCATATGGTCCCCTGAGCATCGCCAGGAGTAATTCCTGAGTGCAGAGTCAGGAGTAACCCCTGAGCATTGCCAGGTGTGACACAAAAAAGAAAAAGAAAGAAAGAAAAAATAAGTTTGAAATCAACTGTATAAGAAATTTGAGATGTACATATGGATGTTGCCAATCTTAAATCATGTGCTGTCCCTCCAGGCATATTTAAACCTGATGCATGGGTGCTTCTGGGCATTTATTAGCTCAAACTTATTTTTGAACCTGCTGCTCAGTTCAACCCAAACTGACCTTGCAGAGCCCCCAGTTACCTTAAAGCATTTGTTTGTGTGCTAGAACCACTCATAACTTGGTGCCATGGGCCATGTATTAAATTTCCAACCTTACACAATAGGATACTACCAAGTCTGATTGACCTTGGCATCAGGGTGCTGTAAAATAACTTCACAGTAAATGCACAGGTCCATTCAGTGTTCCAGCTGTTATTGGGCAGTCATGACTACATCCACACACCCTAGTTGCTGCTATGGACCTGCTTGATTTCAACATTATGGTTGCTGCAGGGTACTAACAGCCATGAACTCATGGATACCACCCAGATCTACTCAGCCACGGTGCTATTGCAGGGCACTTATACCAGCAAATTCCCAGTGATTGGGCAGGATCAATCAAGCAAATTTTGAGGCAAAATTGCTGACTAGACTTTGTGACCATGAATCCACTGATTACTTCTTAGGCATCCTTGAATATTGGACCTTACCACCAACCCTTGCATATTGCTAGACACAATGAAACTAAAATAAAATAGGAATTCACCTCAACTGATGAAGGAAAACAAAAGTCTAGGAAGAACCCTACCTACATCCAAATTTTCTACACTCCCTGACTTCAAAGCAGCAATCATAATGATACTTGATGAGATGAGCAATTCAGTGTAAGTGGACTTCAACAAAGACGGTGAAACTATGAAAAATATTAAACAGAAATTTCTGAATAAAGAATTCAATGGTTGAATTCACCGGGGTGTCTTCACCGGGGAAGGGGGTTGGGTTGCGTTTCCCTCCCCACCCCAAGCAGAGCTGTGGCAGCTGAAAACCTCCAGAACCCAGCCACAACCATGCTCAGGCCACTCTCCACACGCTCAGAAAAGCCTCACGCATGAAGGAACCAGCAGAGGAACCCAGGTGTGCAGGACTTGAGGCTGAGATCTCCAAGCTTGCTCTGATCAGGACTGGGCCTCCTCCACCCAGGTTCCCCGTTTTCCAGTAGCTTGGCAGTCACATCCACAAACTGCCCCTTGCACCATGTAATCTCATCATCTGCCAAGATCCAAGACTATAAAACAAAGTTCCTGGAAGAGACTGATGCAGAATCTCGCACAGCAGAGCCTGGCAAGCTACCCGTGGCATATTTGATATGCCCAAAACAGTAACACATGAAGGCAAATGCCCTACCCACTGTACTATTGCTCTAGTGACCTGGGTTTGATTCCCAGCATCCCATATGGTCCCCTGAGCACCACCAGGAGTAATTTCTGAATGCAAAGCCAGGAGTAACCCCTGAACATCGGCCAGGTGTGATCCAAAAAGCAAAAAAAAAAAGTAACAATAATGGGCCTCCTTCCCCTGACCCTGAACACGACAGGGACAAATGAGACATTACTGGCACCCGTTCGAGCAAATCGATGAGCAATGGGACAACAGTGATACAGTGATACATGATACAGTGAACTAGAAAAAAAAATCAATGAAAGTACTTAATAGCAGAATGTTTAATAGCAGATTAAAAACTTAAGGATAAATTAGAGGAAACCATGAACATTAGAAAAATAAGTATTTATGAATAGCTTCAGGAGGAACAAAATTGGCATCATAGTTATTTCATAGAAAATAATGTTAAAAAAAGAAAATAATGTTAAGGGAATAATTCTTATTTAAAGTAATAGCCAAGAAGTTTCAATCCTGAGAAGGAGCCAGGATACCTAGATCATTGGAAACCTAGATCACAGCAAGAAAAAATAGATATATAAGACCACTTTCAAGAGACTCAGGTAGATTCCTCAAATGAAACTCTATAGATACAAAAGGAATTATTGAGGCTGGAGCCATAGTACAGTGGATAGAGTGCTTCCCTTGCATGGAACTCTGGGTTCAATTTCCACATCCCATATGGTTCCCTGAGTCCAGCAGAAGTCTTCCCTGATCACAAATTAAGGGATAAACCCTGAGCACAGCCAGGTATGACCCTACCAAAACAAATGACAAAAGGAATGATATGAAATATCTAAAGTGTTAAATGGAAAAGAATTTCAATCCAGAATACTTTAGAGGGGGCTGGAGCAATAGCATAGCGGGTAGGGCATTTGCCTTGTACTCGGCCGACCCAGGTTCAATTCCCAGCATCCCATATGGTCCCCTGAGCACTGCCAGGGGTGATTCCTGAGTGCTGAGTCAGGAGTGACCCATGTGCATTGCCAGGTGTAACCTAAAAAGCAATAAAAAAAGAAGAAGATGAAGAAGAAGAATATTTTAGAGAGATAGATTACCACTCAGATTCAAGGATGCTGAGAAATCCAACAAACATCACACCATTTGCAAGTTGAAAAACAGGGAAGCCACAGATATAATTCAGCCTGAATCTTAATGTTTGAGAATAAGGTATTTTGATATCTGAGGGCAGAAAAGCTAAATATCCCAGCTGAAGAAGAAAATATATCCTTTATTCCTTTTATCTTCTCTTAGGGTCCCCAGTAGATTGTGTGCACATTGGTAAGGGTCTATCTTCTTTCCTGTCTTCTGATTCAGATATCAATATTGTCTGGACACTGATCTAAGAGACTCTTGGAAATAATGTTTTCCATCCATCTGGGTATCCCGAAGCCAGACAAGCTGCAATATAAAATGTATCATCATGCTGAGACTTGGAGTTCATCAGGTGCTGATTTTTTTAGATGCATAACACAAGCATTTATGTAGTTTTACTGACTTCCATAGCTATTGAGTTGAGAGTCACCTTTCTTATTCTCATTTTATGGTACTCATTAGGGAATGTATATCTATTTTCAGATTATGTAAATATATACTTTCAATAAAATATGCTACTAATTAAAATTGTTGATTTCCTACTCTCTGTTTATTGAGAAAAAAGACTAAAACATTCATGTATTAGGGTCTTGAATAATCCCATGGTTTGAGAAAAAGGAAATTATATAAGGTTAAATACATATTTTAATGTGTAAGTTGATAAATAAATAAGTGAAAAAGGGAGACTGCATTATGAATATGTATTATATGGCTATTATGTTTCTATACCACGTTACATATATATAGTGTACATGATATAGTTTATAAATCACATATAATATCTTAGGTTACCTCACAACAGCTTTAAAGTAAAATATAAAAATAATCCTTTATAGGTCAACTCAGAGAAGCGATCACCAACTACATTGTAGTCGAAGGCCATGTGGGGGAAGGGAGTTGCGGGCTGAATGAGGGCTAGAGACTGAGCACAGCGGCCACTCAACACCTTTATTGCAAACCACAACAGCTAATTAGAGAGAGAAAACAGAAGGGAATGCCTTGCCACAGTGGCAGGGTGGGGTGGGGGGGAGATGGGATTGGGGAGGGTGGGAGGGACACTGGGTTTACAGGTGGTGGAGAATGGGCACTGGTGAAGGGATGGGTTCCAAACTTTGTATGAGGGAAGTATAAGCACAAAAGTGTATAAATCTGTAACTGTACCCTCAAAAAAAAAATAGTTTGTTACCAAAAAAAAAAAATAATCCTTTATATTTTTTAAGGTGCCTAGAGGTCCAAATTATTTTTACATCTTTGGAACCATATTTATATTTGTTCCATGTAGTTCTAATCATAGGGTATATGCTTATTTTGTCAAACCTTAATAATCTTCTTATACAATGGCACAAATAACTAGCAAAGGAAGGAACAATATAAGATTTTAAGGGAACTGAATTTTTAAAAATCTGTGTCAAGCATTCAGAGAAAAGACAGTGATGATTTGGGGAAGAAGATAATATTTCTTATCTTCTTTTAACTAGTACATTTGAAGACGTTATATTAGGGGTGACAAAAGAAAATTTGCTTTGTGGAAAAAAATAAGATGTTAAAGTATCTGGAAATCTAACAAAGTCACAAAGACAATTGATAAAAATGGTGTAAATAGGAGAATATAGAAGCAAATTGCCATAATGGAACTCTAAAATTACTAAGTGTATCCTCTTAGAGGAAATCTGTATTTATGGGGAGGACTGTAGAGTAGCAGAATAAATCCCTTGAGTTTTAGTGTTTCTAAGAATGCATTAATGCTCATGGAAGAAGTGATAGTTTGTTGTTGACATTCACTTAGAATGGAAACGTAATGCAATGCAATGGAACAATAATCCTTGAATATGGAAAGTAGCAGAAGCCATTCCCTACTGAATGTAATCTGAGTGATTGTTGGTTTTTGCTTCAAATTTTAGTGACAAAATTTTTAAATACTCTGGAATGTGGTTAGTAAAGAAATTTAAAGTACTCAAGGGAAAAATACACCTTTAAGTAAATTCATATATTGCAAGGAGTACTGAAAAGGTGATTATGAAATGAGTTGTAATATCAAAAGCCCAAATCTTTGACTAAAAAGTAGCTTATGTTATGAGAATCAAGAAGAGTGTGTTCCTATTTTCCTTAACATGGCATGATATTTTTGAGTATACTAACCTGATTATAGAAGAAAAATCAAAATTCCAGGATGAAGTAACAAAATTTAACATAAATTTCAAAGAGAATAGAAATATTAATTATTAATAAGCATACATTGTTTTAGAAGAGATTGAGAAATTACATTTATATCTTAGAATTGTTCTGAAGTAAAATTGGAGATACATATTTTCTTAAATTAAAATACCCTATAGAAACCTTTGGAATTCATTAATCTTAATACTAGATATTAGAATGAAAACAGGGAAGGGGAAAAAAAGCAAGGGATTGGGAAATAAGAGGCAGATGGGAGGTAACAGGGTAGGGGCCAGAGGCCCCTGACACATCTATGGTGGTATGGCATATCTATACCTCTAAGCTACAGAGAGAGCAATGCTGTGAGCAAGAGATCATGCTATCCAAACTACAGCAACCAAGCTTAAAAATGGGCTTGTCAAGAGGGAGCATAAGGGGTGGGAAGGAACCTAAGGACATTAGTAGGTTGACTCTGGTGGTGGGACTGATGATGGAATATTGTATGCCTGAAACTCAACTACACTTGTAGAATTGTATAAGAAAAAAACCTCCCACCCCATCAGAAAATGAGGAGAAGAAATGAACAGAAGTCTCCTCAAAAAAGTAATACAAATAGCAAGAAGGCACATGAAAAAATGCTCCACATCCCTAGTTCAGTACTTTTCTGGGGTCACTCGTGGCTCTGTACTCAGGGGCTTCTCCTGTTGGTGCTCAGGGCATCCTTTGGGATACCAGAGCACAATCTGAGCCAGTGCCTGCAAGGCAAACACCCTCTCAGTATACTAGCCTCCTGCCCTCTGAGGGAGTGGAGTGTGGGGAACATTTCTTCACATGCTTGGGGCTCAAAAGCATTTGGTAGAGTATTTTGATTGTCACATGTTCCTCATGCATTCAATCTATTCTGGAGGGTCCAGGGAGCTGCAGAACTTTTAGAGAACATGCATCAGAGTGTGTTTACTCCTCCTGCCTCTGCACTTAGGCATCACTCCTTGAAGTGCTCAGAAACCTTTTGCAAGACATGAACCTCACCCACTTTGCTGTATCTCCAGCCACTTTGTACAGGAAGTTTTGAATTTATTATTTTTAATTGCAGTTTGGGACCAAAGCACCCAGTTCTCAGGGCTTACTCGGATCTGAGCTCAAGCCTGGTTCCTGGTAGTGCTGTGGGGAACCTTTGGACTCTTGAAAATGGAACCTGACTTAGCTTCTGGAGTGAAAAGCAGCCTATCAATTATCCTATCTCTGCTAACCCTCTAAAATTTTACATTGCCTCAGAAAAAAAATTTCTGCTTCACCTGCCAAGTTTCTGAGCACCCAGTTTCCATTCCTCCACCCCTCTCAGAGAACACAGAAAGCTACCGAGAGTATCCCGCCCACATAGCAGAGCCTGACAAGCTACCCATAGCATATTCAATATGCCAAAAACAGTAATAACAAATCTCACAATGGAGATGTTACTGGTGCCCCCTCAAGCAAATCGATGAACAATTGGATGATAGTGCTATATATATTTCTTTATCCACTCATCTCTTGCTGAGTATTTGGGTTGCTTCCAGATACTGACTGAGGTCTATAGTGTATGAATAAAAATAGGTGTGCATATATCTTTACAAATTGAAGGGATTTTCTTGTTTATATATGACAAGAAACAGGAATACTGGTTTCACTACATGTATTTTGTGAACTTTGGCTTACTATTAACTTTTTTGATCAATTTCAAATTAACATTTTTGTATTTCGATACAAAGCACAGTGCATTTTCCTTTAGCACTTGGTAAATTAGTCTTCCCAGCACCAACTGTTGAAGGGCTAATTTGTACTATTTGAAAAGCATATACAAACCAGGAGAAGGGGACCAGCAATAATCAGCATCAGGAAGACAAATACTAACAGAAGCTAAATTCCAAGAAAAATCTAAACTAAATAGCATTTAAAAAATAGATTAAAAATTCTGTAATAGCTGCTTGTCACTTCCACTTTGGAGTGAAAATAATTTTAGGAAGGTGATCCTGATTGCATAAAGCATTTCAGATTTTGATTTAGCATTGATAGTGGCTCCTTCCTTCCTCCCTCCCCTCTCTCCTTTCTCTTCATCCTCTTTGTCATTTCTCTTCCTCCTCTTCCTCTTCCTTCGTTCCTTCGTTCCTTCCTTCCTTCCTTCGTTCCTTCCTTCCTTCCTTCCTTCCTTCCTTCCTTCCTCCTTCCTTCCTTCCTTCCTTCCTTCCTCCCTCCCTCCCTTTCTTCCTTCCCTTCCTTCCTTCCTTCCTTCCTTCCTTCCTTCCTTCCTTCCTTCCTTCCTTCCTTCCTTCCTTCCTTCCTTCCTTCCTTCTTCCTTCCTTCCTTCCCTCCCTCCCTCCCTTCTTCCTTCCTTCCTTCCTTCCTTCCTTCCTTCCTTCCTTCCTTCCTTCCTTCCTTCCTTCCTTCCTTCCTTCCTTCCTTCCTTCCTTCTTTCTTTCTTTCTTTCTTTCTTTCTTTCTTTCTTTCTTTCTTTCTTTCTTCCTCTCTTTCTTTTTTTCCTTCTGTCTTTCTCGCTCTTTCATTTTTCTTTTTTTTTATTGAATCACCATGAGGCAAACAAGCACAAATCTATTGATTGAATTTTAGCCATACAGTGTTTCAACACCCATCCCTCCACCAGTATGCATTTTCACCACCAATATATGCAGTTTTTCTCTCTCCATTCCCCTCCATTCTCCCTCCCTGACCTGCCTCTATGGTAGGCATCTTTTTCTTTATCTTTCTCCCTTTGTACAGTACAGGTACATCTTGCTTGTTCCTGTACTGGTCATCGTGCTTGTTCAGGGAATTCAGTATTTTTATCAGGCAAGAACAGCTAGAGTAGCTGGGTTTTTTTTTTTTGACTGGGTGGCAGGTTTGGGGTGTGGACATGACTGCTGGGGCTTCCTGAAGCACGGGGGTTGGAGGGGAGATAGCCCATCCTGATCCAGAGGAAGACTGGTGATTTTAGTCACAAAACCTGCATACCTGACTTTTCAGCAGATGAATATCTCAGAGAGGTTCATCCTAAGATGGTGGAGTGCACCTGGGGGTAGCTGCTGGGGGCTCTGTTTGGGTAAGCACTGGACTAGAACATCCACCTCCAATATATCAGAGTCTGTTCAGGATAGTTGCTCCTTTCTTATATTCTTTATAAACTAGTTAAAGCTTAAAGCTGTGTATTATATAACTATATAATTTCAATTGCTAACAGAACCTTTTGAAAGCGGTAATTAGGCATTACTTGAGCTACATACACAAGTTCCTACATCCAGGTGTCTGGATTAATGAGTTAGCAAAATCTAGGTCTCTCTAACTTAATGCTAAAGGAATCTCAAACTAGATTCTAAAAATATGAAAGGAGGAAAGTGTTAGAGTAATGCCATTATCATCTCAAAAGCAAACACATAAATGTTGCTTCTTTATAATGCCTGTATTTGAAGGTGACAGACTAACAGATGGAGAAAATGAATGATGTGTTCCTGACACAAATAACAGAACTGGCACAGAGGCAAAATGAGGGACTTTTCTGGACATCTGTTGGATGTCTCAGTTGGCTAAATCAAAGTATATGACAAGTTCTTGACTTTCCATGTTTATTACTTCATCTCCCAAAGGTAGAAGGAGCAAGAACAGAAATTATTATTCTAATTTGTCTAACTTTTCAAAATAATTGGTAGAACATAAGAGATGGAGTATCTTTTATTTTAAAAATATCTGTTGGTAGTTAGTATATCTTGTGCAAGAAAGACTGGTTTAGACTGCTATATCCATTATCTGCATAGTGTGAAAGACAATTTCATAAAACTAAGGGACTTTCATAAAATTATTTCCATGAATTGAGGCTCTTGGAGAGTTGTAAAGGTATCACATTTCTATTACTACTATAACAAATTACTACATAATTATTAACTTAAAATCATACACACTTTTCTTTTTGTTTCTTTTCTTTTCTTTTCCTTTCTCTTCTCTTCTCTTCTCTTCTCTTCTCTTCTCTTCTCTTCTCTTCTCTTCTCTTCTCTTCTCTTCTCTTCTCTTCTCTTCTCTTCTCTTCTCTTCTTTTTTTAATAGAATCACCATGAGAAACACTTGCAAAGCTTTCATGTTTGAATTTTAATCATACAATGATCGAACATCCATCCCTCCTCCAGTATACATTTTCTACCAACAATGTCCCAAGTATCACTCACCCTCCTCTCCTCCCCGCACCTCATCCCTCACCCTGATTTTATGGCAGATAGTTTCTCTTTTACTCTCTCTACTTATGGGCATCATGGTTTACAATCAGATAATGAGAAGTCATCATATTTGGTCCTTTATCTACTTTCAGCACACATCTCCCATCCAGAGCAATCAGTCCAACCATCATTAATTTAGTGATCCCTTCTCTGTCCCTGTTTCCCTCTCTCCCAGCTCATAAGGCAGTCTTCCAACAGTGGGGCAATATTCCTGGTCCTGTCTCTACTATCCTTGGGTGTTAGTCTCATATTATGATATTTTATATCATAAGTTAATAATTATTTAGTAATTTGTTATAGCAGTAATATGAATGTGATAGTTTTACAACTCTCCAAGAGCCTCAACTCATGGAAATAATTTTATGAAAGTCCCTTAGTTTTATTAAATTGGCTTTCACAATATGCAAATAATGGATATAGCAGTCTATGCCAGTCTTTCTTGCACAAGATATATTAACTTTCACAACTGAGTGCAGTCATTTTAATGTCTGTCCCTCTCTTTCTGATGCACTTAGTATTATACTCTCCATGACCATTCATTTATAAGAAAATTTCATGATTTCATCTTTCCTAACAGCTGCAGTATTCCACTGTGTGGATGTACCAAAGTTTCTTTAGCCAGTCATCTCTACTCAGGCACTAGGGTTGTTTCCAGATTCTGGCACTTCTTATGTCAAAGTTTGCAAGGTCAGAAATCTTGGGATAATGTGTTTAAATTTGATTATTTATATAAGGCATAATGAGATCAACATTAATTTATTATTTAGACTGGGGTCTTATCTGAAGGCCCTGGAAAAATTCCACCTGAGCTCATTCCATTTTTAACAAAATTCTTTTTCTTAATGTTCTAAGATTATCATCCTTATTTTTTTGCTTGGTGTCAGTCAGAGACAAGATTTTGCTTGTAGAGGATACCTAGAGCATATAACTGCTTTTAGTAACAGCTTGTTGAGTTCTTTTTACATTTTATTTCTCTATGACTTTCTTTTCTGTTATATTTCTCTGACTACATCTGGAGAAAATTCTTTGTTTTAAAGACTGATACAATTGGATTGGGTAAAAATAGATTACTGAGAGTAATCAAAGTCCTTAATATCTGTACCTTTAATTATACCTGCGAATCCATTTTTTTATGTAAAAGGGATGGGAATAGCACATGATAATCTCTGGGAGTCATTCTATGTACCACATAGATTTTTTAATAATTAAATTTATTTTAAATAAAATAGAATAAAATAAGATTCAGTCTATGCAGTAGCTAGGGAGACACTTCAAAGGAGTGCATGCTTTGTATATTCAAGACATTGCCATTCAGTCCCCAACACCTCATGGCTACTTGCGCACCCACTAAAGTGGCTTCAGTGACTCCCTAAACAACACTGGGTCCGAGCGCACCATATCACTGGGTTCTAACAGTGAACCATGAGGTCCATAATGCCAGGTGAGTATGACAGGGAGTGGCCCTATAACCCCAAGCACCAATAGAGAGCACACCCCTAACAAATAATTTTGAACCATTCAAAGGATATTTGAACATACAAATGAACCATACGGATGAAAATTTCACTTGAGCTATTTTTTTAAAAAGATAACTTCAAGAAGACTATAACAATTAGTATTCTAAATTAGTTGATGCATCCATATATTTTGTGTATTAAAAATTACTAGAAGGATTATTGTATGTTTATTTTCAGAAAGAAGACAAAGTTTTAGGTGTGATCTTGACTGAGAGAAGAGTATTAATGAATATTTAAGAGATAAGGGAACTAAAATGAGTTACCTCTTGTATACTCTACCTGAATTATAATACAAAGGCAGGGACAGGAATTAAAGAGGAAAACAGCAAACATGATATTTGAGGAGTAATAGTCAATACAAGAAATTCAAGAAATACAAAGTTTAAAGATTATGCAGATGACTTACTAGGTCTATCAAACTGTGGCGGGGGAGGAGGGAGGCAGTAGTCTTTGGAGAAAAAGACTGATATCATCTTCCTCTTTACCCACCTTGCTACTCTTGAGAAGTAATGGATGAGGATTCTATATTTCTTATTGTTTTTTTTGTAAAAACTTACAAAATATTTGAAAAATGAATGAATCAGAACTTTCTTAGTTTCATGAATTACAATGAAAGGTTAGTTGATCATGACAGAATTTTAATTTAAAGTTCTGGTTGTTTAAATATAAAGTATATCTAATAATAATGTTCTCATAGAGTTAAACATTACAGTGATAATGAAACTAGAAGTTTCTATAACACTGATGTAGATTTCACATACATTTCACATAATATTGAGCAAATGATTGAGCACGTAAATGAACTCATGAATAAAAATTGCCTGTAATTTTTCTGTAGATTTTAGATCTTAAGTAATTATTTAAAAGCCAGCTAAAAAACAAAAAGAAGTGGGGCCTGAGAGATATTACACTGGATAAGACACTTGCCTTGAGAATGATTGATCTGAGTGTAGTCCAGGCCTAGTAGAAGTTTCTAGGTTCTTTTTACCAATTACTAGTGTTTAGAGGTCTTGACAATTTTGAGGGAAAAAATCTCCATTTAAAGTTCCACTAGAAGAAATTAACAATAGTTTTTGAAGTGTTAATTTTAAAGTAACTAGGGCAAAGAAGGATAAACTAGCTCTTTTTGTTTCCTTTCCTATTACAATTAAATTTAGTAACTAAAATCCTCCACATTAAAAATGTTCCCAAGTGCTAATTTCCTCGCATTATATGACAATTTTTAAAAATTCTTTAAATTTTAACTGTTTTATCTTACTTACTTGTGCTCATTTGAATTATATTGATGTTCTGGACATACACATAATATACATTATTAATGAAGAATGCAAAACACAATGATTTTCTTGATGGACTTTTTTTAAAAAATTTTGTTATTGAATGCAGCAAAAAGGCATGCAGTCAAAAAGGAACATTACTGTTGATACCATTCTTCAGTAGTAATTCCATCAAACTGACCAAATACCAAATCATGTTACCTACCTAGTCATGGCATGGCTAAATATATATTATATATGCTAGAAGTATCATGTTTCACTCAAGTGAGAGAAGGAATCCGGAGTTCCAACCTCCATCAATGATCCAGAATCAGGGACGCTGTCTCATTTGCCAAGACATCAAAAATCAGATGGGCTAGTCTCGTAATGAGATTTAGAGATGACCGCTGGACTAGAGCTATTACCGACTGGATTTCATAAGATGTTTGGCCACCCACCTACGAAATGGTCAAACTTCTTTGTCAAAATCCTGAATGAACAGTATGAGGCTCTTTGTGTTCCTGGAGCTAGCAGATACCATTGGGCTACACGAGCACGTGACAGGGACGAATGGAGATGATATTGGTGCCTGCTCAAGCAAATAGAAGATCAACAGGATGACAAGTGATACAAGTGATAGCAGAATAATTAGTATTATTTAAAATAGAGTAATAAATCACAAGAAAAATTTATCCTTCATGACATAGATTTCTGCATCATATTTTATTGAGAAAAATTCCACTATAATGTTTGGTCATTGATCACTGACTGAAACAAGATTATAAACAAAGCTGCAAGGTCTTATTTAGACTCAGAATATCACTGTCACTGTCACTGCCATCCCGTTGTTCATCAATTTACTTGAGCGGACACCAGTAACATCTCCATTGTGAGACTTATTGTTACTGTTTTTGGGTGCCAGACTCTTCCGTGCAGGTGGGACACTCTCGGTAGCTTGCCGGGCTCTCCAAGAGGGGTGGAGGAATCGAACCTGGGTCGGCCACATGCAAGGCAAATACCCTACCCACTGTGTTATCACTTCAGCCCAGACTCAGAATATACTAAGGTTTAATTTGGAAGAATAAAATTTTTAAAAAATTTATTGGGAGGGGTTGGGGCTATACCTAGCAGTCCTCAGGGTCTACTCCCAACTCCGTGTTCAAGGGGTAAGTGACGATTTGATTACATCAAGGCTCAGGAGAACATTAACGGGGAATACATAATAAGCAGTCAAGTCCATTGAGCCATCTCCTAGCCCTGAAAGAAATAGTGAAGTCAGGTTTATTCATGCATGTGAATTAATCATATACTGGATAAGATTTAGGTAGCTTCCTATTTTCTGCCTTTTCAGTTATAGCTAAACAGGTTCACTGCATCCCTGCTTAGTATTTTTGTTCCACCCCCAAGTTCCCATCACAGATTTTTTAGTACTAAGGGTTAGAATTTCATATGAATTTCATGAGGGTGGGTGGAACTCTGCCTATACATGCCACCATGGCTCCTGTTGTAACAGCAACAGCTATTTTCATAACTAATTCATTGAGTAGATATTGTATGTCAGACACAGTTTTGTTTCATATCTATTTGCCAGAAAGATTACAACTTGAGCCCTGCATTGTAGATTGCTAACTTTGTGGTTAAGTATAAAGTCCTTCTGCCTATTTCCAGATGTTTTGCTTTCTATAGATTATTCTGACATTGAAGATTCAGGGGTGCTCTGTGGTGGTGAGTGTAGACTCTAGAGCAGATAAGCAGATGATTCCATTCTATATTCAACTCTGATCTTTATTTGGCTTTTTGACCAAGAGCAAGTCACTGACCTCATTGTCGTTCCATTTGTTCATATGTGCAAATAGGGAAATAAAGTTCCCTAAGTGATTAAGTGATTCTTGATTAAGTTATGAGTTATAACCAGTTAAGCATTTAGTGATCAACCAGCTGTGTATTTGGCACAGTGAAACCCTGTGATAACATGCCATGTAATTAACAAAATGTTGGATAGAATATGATTGACAACACTCATAAGCAGAAGCCTTATTCATCTCCTGAACTTCATATAAAATTAACTTCACATTGTTCCATTTTATTTTTTCGTTTCCCACATGTAACATTATGGTAGGGTTTTACTGTACTTGCTATGTTAGTATGTGTGTGGGGGTGAGGGGTGGCGAGTCACACTCAATTGTGTTCATGCTTTACCTTTTGTTCTGTGCTTGGATTTGACTCCCTGTGGTTCTGGAAGACCATGAAGTACTGGGGATCAAACCCTGGCCTCCTGCAATCAAAGCATGTGCACTAACCCCTTGAACTACCTTCCAAGTCCCTGAACTTACTATATATTAACACTTGTTACTGTATCACTGTCATCCTGTTGATCATTGATTTGCTGGAGCAGACACCAGTAACATCTCCATTGTGAGACTTGTTACTGTTTTTGGCATATCGAATACTCCATGGGGAGCTTGCCAAGCTCTGCTTTTCTGGCAGGATACTCGCGGTAGCTTGCCAGGATCTCCGAGAGAGAGACAGAGGAATCGAACCTGAGTCGGCTGTGTACAAGGCAAACGCCCTACCCACTGTGCTATCACTCCAGCCCAACACGTGTTACTTTTTTTGTTTGTTTTTCTGGTCACTGAGATTTCTGTTTCTATTTTTAATTTGCCTTCAATGACAGCTGTTATTACCTCTGCATTACTTACTGAATTAAATCCCAACTGTTACTCTTAGAATACTATTGTGGCATTATTGCTCTTGTGATTGATGCCCATAATAGATTTGCTTTGCTCTGTGAAGTATACCTAATTCCTCACCTGGTTTGTTCGTCCCAGTGCTGACATCCCATATCTATAATTAGACACAAGTATTTACAATTCATTATCTGCTTCAAAGTATTTGGCCATAGTGTATAAGCCACAATAATCATAGATGATAATTTTCACTAGAGTGACAAAACCAGTTCACTCCAAATACTCAGCAATGCATGTCTTCCAAAGTCAGCTGTCTCTGATCCATGTCTTGGACAGTTGCAGATATGATAGTAGTAAATTTGAAAGGTTTTATATTGCTTGAGTTAGAGTTTCTAACTATAAGGTCATATTGATGGGTCTAAATATCAGTTCTACCATTGACTAGTAGGATGATTTGGGTGCCAGTTAACTCATTCATAATAAAATTAAGATAATTGCATCTAATGAAGGGATGTATTGGAAAAATTACTAACCAATTGCGGGTGCTAAGTGCTCTACAAAAGTTATTTTATTTGATGCTCACAACAATCTTCCGTTTGGTGCTATTGTTATGATTTTATTTTTCAGAGATATTGTGACAAAATCAGAGTGGACTTTGCTATTTTTTCAATACGCCCCTATAATTTTCAAGCAGCCCTAAGGGTGCCAGCTAAAAGAGACCCTAATAGAAAAACTCCAAGACATATCATAGTTAAAATGATGGACATCGTGGATAGAGACACAATACTGCAAGCAGCAAGGTCAAAGAAGGAAATCACATACAAAGGAGCACCCCTTAGATTCACAGCATACCTATCAGTATCAGAGGAAACTCTCCAAACCTGAAGGCAGTGGTGGGATATGTGAAAACAATCAATGAAATTAATGCTTCACCAAGAATACTTTATCCGGCTAAACTCTCATTCAAACTTGAAGGAACTATACACTATTTTATGGATAAATACCAGCTCAGGAACTTCATAAACTCAAAATCAAACCTAAAAGAAGGACTAAAAGGGCTATTGTAAGACAAGAAAACCCCCTACAAGCACAACAACCCCTTACAGAAAGATGGCGCAAAATCTCATAACAATAATCTCTCTCAATGTCAATGGTCTAAATTCACCAATTAAGAGACACAGAGTGGCAAAATGGACTCAGAGACTGTACCCAACATTCTGCTGCCTCTAAGAAACATATCTGAATAACCAGAATAAACACAGACTCAAAGTCAAAGGATGGAAAACAATCCTGCAAGCAAAAAACTCCCTCAAAAAAGTTGGGATGGCACTAGTAGTATCAGAGAACATAGATTTCAGGTTGAAAAAGATTAGAAGGGATACTTAAGGCCATTTTTTATTAATCAAGTGATATGTAAAGCAAGAAGAAATCACACTCCTAAACGTGTATGCACCCAATGAGGGACCAGCTAAATACATACAACAACTGCTAACAGACTTTAAGAAGGACATTGTGAGCAACACAATAGTGGTTGAAGACTTCAACACTGCCCTATCACCTCTGGATAGACCAAAAAGATTAAAACTCATTGAGGAAATACTGGCTTTGAAGAAAGAAATAGAAGACAGAGGGCTAATAGATCTATACAGGGTGATATATCCCCCACAAAAAGAATACACATTCTTTTCCAGTGCACATGAACACTTTCCAGAATAGACCATGTGCTAGGCCACACAACATACCTCAACAGAATCAACAAGATAGACATTGTATCAGCTATCTTTTCATACCATGATGCACTGAAGATAGAAGTTAATCATGTACAGACACAGAAAACCAAATCAAACACCTGGAAATTAAACAACTCGATGTTGAACAATGAGTGGTTCAGGAAGGAAATCAAGAAAGAAATCAAAAGGTACCTGGAAACAAATGAGAATGAAGACAGAGCTACCAGAACCTGTGGGACTCAGGTAAAGCCATGTTAAGGGGAAAATTTATAGCTCCTCAAGCATTTCTCAGGAAGGAAGAAAGAGCCCACAAAATAACTTGACATCACAGCTAAGATTTTAGAAAAGGATCAAAAAAAGGAGCCCAAACTAGGCAGAAGGAAAGAGATAATAAAACTTAGAGCAGAAATCAATGACATGGAAACCCAAAAGACAATCCGAAAGATCAATTTAACCAAGAGCTGCTTCTTCAAGTAAATAAACAATATTGATAAACCACTAGCAAGACTCACAAAGAAAGAGAGAGAGAGAGAACCCTTATAAACCAAATTAGAAATGAAAAGGGGAACATCACAACAGAAACCAAAGAAATTCAAAAGATCATCAGAGACTACTTTGAAAATCTGTATGCCACAAAACAAGAGAACCGAGAAGAAATGGATAAATTCCTGGATTCCTACAATCTCCCAAAGCTGAAGCAAAAAGACTTGGAGTACCTGAATAGACCTATTAATATCAAGGAAATTGAAACTGCAATCAAAAGTCTTCCCCAAAACAAAAGCCCAGGTCTAGACGTATTCACTGGCAAATTCTTATAAACATTTAAAGAGGACCTATTGCCAGTTCTTCTCAAGATTTTCCAGGAAATTGAAAACAGATACCCTTTCAAACAGTTTCTATGAGGCTCATATCTCCCTAATACCAAAAGCAAACAAAAACACCACAAAAAAAGAGAAAAGTACAGGCCAATATCCCTGATTAACATGGATGCAAAGATTCTCAAAAAAATATTAGCAAACAGAATTCAATAACTCATTAAAAAGGTCATACAGCACGGCCAAGTGGGATTCATCCTGGGGATGCAAGGATGGCTTAACATCCGGAAATTAATCAACATAATCCATCATATCAACAAAAAAAGATAAGAACTATATGATCACATCAATATATGCAGAGAAAGTATTTGACAAGATCCAGCACCCATTTATGATGAAAACTCTTGCCAAAATGGGTATAGAATGGACTTCCCTCAATATAGTCAAAGCCATCTACTACAATCCTACGGCAAGCATCATCCTCAATGGGGAAAAACTAAGAGACTTCCTTCTAAGATCATGGATGAGACAAGGATGCCCACTCTCTCCACTTCTGTTCAATATAATACTGGATTTACTTGCAATAGTGATTAGGCAAGAAAAAGGTATTAAGGGCATTCAAGTAGGAAAGGAAGAAATCAAGCTCTCACTATTTGCAGACGATATGATACTATACTTAAAGAACCCTAGAACCTCCACCAAGAAACTCTTAGAAACAATAGACTTGTATAGTAAAGTTGCAGGCTATAAAATCAATACCCCAAAGTCCATGGCTTTCCTATACGTAAATAATGAGAGCGAAGAAAGTGACATGAAAAAAAGCAATCCCGTTCACAATCATGCCTCAGAAAAATCAAGTACCTCGGAATCGACTTAACTAAGGAGGTAAAGCACTTGTACAAAGAAAACTACAAAATGTTACTTCAAGAAATAATAGAGGACACGAGAAAATGGAAAAATATCCACTGCTCATGGATTGGGAGAATTAACATTATCAAAATGGCAATACTCCCCAAAGCATTGTACACATTCAATTATCCCTATAAGGATACCCTTGACTTTCTTCAAAGAAATGGAGTGAACACCCCTGAAATTCATATGGAACAATAAGTCCCCACGAATAGCTAAAGTAACTCTTGGGAAAAAGAATATGGGTGTAATCACCCTCCTCAACCTCAATCTCTACTACAAAGCAATAATAATTAAAACAGCATGGTACTGGAACAAAGGCAGAGCCGCAGACACACACCCTCAAATATCCTGACACACACCCTCAAAAAAGTGATCATTTAATCTTTGATAAGGGAGCAAAAATGTAAATTGGAGCAAGGAAAGCCTCTTCACTAAATGGTGCTGGCAAAACTCGACAGCTACATGAAAAAAAAAATGGACTTTGATCTCTACTTAATGCCATGTACAAACGTCAGGTCAAAGTGGATTAAAGATCTCAACATCAGACCAGAATCCATGAGGTACATGGAAGACAAGGTTGGCAAAACCCTCCATGACATTTAAGCTAAATGTATTTTCAAAAATGACACACCACTGGCCAAGCAAGTGAAAACAGAGATAAACAAATGGGACTACCTTAAACTAAGAAGCTTTGCACCTCAAAAGAAACAGTGACCAAAATAAAGAGAGTCTACAGAATGGGAAAGTATATTCCCCCAATACCCATCTGATAAGGGATTGATATCAAGGACATACAAGGCACTGGTTGAACCCTACAAAAAGAAAACTTCCAACCCCATCAAAATAAATGGGGAATGGAAATAAACAGAAATTTCCTCAAAGAAGAAATCCAAATGGCTAAAAGACACATGAGAAAATGCTCTACGTCACTAATCATCAGGGAGATGCAGATTAAAACAATAATGAGATATCATCTCACACCACAGAGACTTGCCCACATCCAAAAGAACAAAAGCAACAGGTTGGGCCTGGATGTGGGGAGAAAGGGACTCTCCTTCACTGTTGGCTGGAATGCCGACTGGTTCAGCCCTTTTGGAAAACAATATGGACGATTCTCAAAAAATTAGAAACTGAGCTCCCATTTGACCCAGCAATGCCACTCCTGGGAATATATCCTCCTGGAGAGGCAAAAAGGTATATTAGAAATGACATCTGCATTTGTATGTTCATTGCTGCACTGTTTACAATAGCCAGAATCTGGAAAAAATCGGAGTGTCCAGAAACAGATGACTGGTTAAAGAAACTTTGGTACATCTACACAATGAAATACTATGCAGCTATTAGAAAAGATGAAGTCCTGAAATTTGTATATAAGTGGATCAGCATGGAAAGTATAATGTTAAGTGAAATGAGTCAGAAAAAGAGAAACAGACATAGAAAGATTGCACTCATCTGTGGAATATAAAATAACAGAGTGGGTGACTAACACCCAAGAGTTGTAGAGATAAGGACCAGGAGGTCTGCCCCACAGCTTGGAAACTGGCCTCATGTGCTGGGGGAAAAAGCAGCTCAGATAGAGAGGGAACACCAAGTAGAGGATGTTGGGAGGACCCACTCGGGTTGGAAGATGCGAACTAAAAGTAGCCTGAACATGAAGGCCACTGAATACCTCTATTGCAAACTACAACACCCAAAAGGAGAGAGAACAAAAGGGAGTGCCTTGCCACAGAGGCAGGGTGGGGTGGTGGGAGATGGGGTGGGGGTGGTGAGAGGGATACTGGGATCATTGTTGGAGGTGAATGGGCACTGGTAGAGGGATGGGTAAATGATCACTGTATGAATGAAATGCAAACACAAAAGTTCATAAGTTTGTAACTGTACATCACAGTGATTCTCTAATAAAAAATTAAAAAAAACTTTTAAATCAATATAGATTGTCATATCCTAGACTCACTTTTTCTCATTTCATAAAAATTATTAGCAGAAAAATACTTTAAGAAAACAGTCATGATGAAAAGTCTTACCTTTGAGCTTTTCTTAAGGCCCAGAGGTTAGGCTCTTGTCTTGTACAAGTCAATCCAGGTTTGATCTCCTGCACGGACCACTGCATGGTCTCCCACGGATCCCTGCCTGGAGTGATCTCTGTGTATAAAACCAGGAATAAGCTCGAAACAAAGCTGGGCGTTCCTCCTGCCACAGAAAGAAATGTCTTTTCTTAGAAAAAGAGCAATACTATAATTATCAAACCTGTAACTTGAGCAATTATCTAATCAGAGTCCTGAGGTTTGTGTGAAGTGACTGATCAATTACTATGCATATGACTTTTACTTTTCTAAAAAGTTTTATCTTATTGAATCATTGTGAGATGGAGCATTACAAAGCTGTTCATGATTGGGTTTCAGTCATAAAATGTTCCAACACCCATCCCACCATCAGTGTAATTTCCCAGTACCAGTATCCCCTGTTTCCCTTCCACACCCCCCAAACCACCCCCACCCGCACCCGTCTGCCTCTATGATAGGTACCTTTCCTCTCTCTCCCTCTCTCCCTCCCTCTCTTTCTCTCTCTTTCTCTTTCTCTCTCACTCTCCCCGTCACTCTTTCTCTTTCTCTTTCTCTCTTTCTAAAATTCCAAAATTAAGCTCATTCCAAAATTAAACTCACACATTCCAAAATTAAACTCACCAATTTTCTGTATGTTTATATAAGTCATTTTTATGATCTATAGCTCCTGGATTGAAGTACTTAATCTTATGCCACCCGGAGTCATTCCACTTGCTCTTGGTTTTATTCATTAATTATACCAAAAAAGGTGTGATGTGTTGTTCTTAAGGGTGTTTTTTGGTTTGTTTGTTTTTGTTTTGGGGGCCATACCCTGCAGCGCTCAGGCCTACTACTAGGTTTGTGCTCAGGGATCATTCCTGGCCGTTCTTGGGGTCCATCTGGGGTACTAGGATTTGAACAAGGGTGGTCTACGTACAGGCAAGCTTTACTATATGTAACTATCTCTATGTGAACCTATTTTCTGTTTGAGTTTACTTAGAAAAAAATATAATCTCAATGAAACATTCCATGACTCATTAAAAACTAGAACTTCAGTCTTTCCTCTTGAGAAGATGGCACTTCTACAAATATTTGGTAGAAGGGGTATTTGAAAAAGAGCTAAAATATCTTGTTTCTGCTGCTTTTAAATTCTCTATATTGCCATAGAATTAGATTTCAGTGTGTCAGTTCTCACCAAAAATGTGTGGCTTAATATAATAAAAAAAAAAACTAAAAAATGATTAATATGTACTCCTTTTTTATAACATTTCCTTTAGTCACAAGAAAGTTCTTCTAGGTTACACCATGCCCCAGCCCATTTCCCCTTCCTCTTCTACACCACTCATCCCTTCCTCTTCTCCTCCTCTTCTTCTCCTCCTCATTCTCCATCTCCTTTCTCCTCCTCCCCCCTTCTTTTCTTTTCTCCTTTGCTCTTCAACACCTTGAATGTCTTACTGATTTATTAAGAATTCCAATTTTCTATATCTTTTGTGTACTTTGTTTTTAAATAACCTAGATTCAGCTTCCTCTTTAATAAGGTTACATCCCTTTAGAAAATCTGGAAATGAGAAGTTCTGCCTCACATCTGCTGCTGAATCAGTTCCATACTGCAGCTGCTAATCTTCCTGCCTCCTCCTCTCCAGAAAGTGATGTTTCAGGTGGATATTGTCCCACATAAAGATGTTGGCCATTTCTAAAAGCATCATGCTGTCTCTGTTACAATAATATTTTCTCTCTTGATCATTTAAAGACATCTTTATTTTCTCTTTGCATGTGTCACTATTTGACCTTGATAATATTTAATACAGGGCTTGTGCCTCTGTTTACTAAATCAGGATATTTCTCTTATTTCATCTTATTTCTACAGTAACACAAGATGTGGTATTTAATATGAATTTGTGTTTCTTGTTGGAGAAAACACAATTTATGATAGACTTTAATATCCTTTTTTTTTCTTCCAAAGATTTCTCTCTGGCAAATAACATCAGAACGTAGCAAAAAAATACAGTACAAAAGTAAATAGGCCCTTTGATAATAATTAATAATTTGTATCATTATTTGATATTTTTGCTTCTTTGATACAATAACATATATATATGTATTTTTTGCTTTGCTTTGGGGCCACACCTAGAGATGCTGGGGTTTGTAACCAAGCCTCCTGCAAAAATGGAATGAGTTTTTTTTTTGATACTAACATCTTTAGCTTATAAAATGACAAAAACCTGAGAACTGACAAAATTTCAAGTGTCTATAAATCATGAACTTTATTTCTAGACAAATAAAACTCATGAAATTTCTCCTCATTTTCTACCACAGATTTCTTTCTTGTCTTCTATGGCAAGTATCCCACATGCCCATTTAACCATAAGAATGCACAATGGTCATCCTTGACTTTGCTCCCTCTCTATCTTTTCTTAAATTCAAATCTTCTCTAATATCTATCTATTCCAATTGTTGAATAGTTCCTGAATTTTTATATCATTGATCAATTGCTATTGATAATACTTTGCAACAACCTGCTAACAAATTTCTCTTGAATATATTCACTTTGTCCTTCAAATTTCAAGAGTATGTATAACATGAAAATATGGCTGGGTTATTTCTTTTCTCATTTAGATAAAGGTTCTTAATATCTTCTATGATAAAATCTAAAATTAAATGATAAATATAACAGTTGTCATCTTTTACAGTTATTTTTCTCTTCTGCTGTTAAGAGCCCCGAATTTTCATTGTTTCATGATGATTTCTGGGATATTTATTTCATATCATCTATATGGATTGAGAAGGACATCTGGTTAATGATATTTAATGTGACCCACATCGACTCAACCAAAGTAAATTTCTGAATAGGACTCACCTTCCCTTTTATTCTATACTGACTGTGAAGGAAAAATAAGTAGGTCTGGGAGCTGTTGCAAGTCTCTTTGAAACTATCAATGCAGGTGTTGGGGTGCCAAGAATGAAATCAGTGGCAAGGATTTGGACCTGAGAAAAGAAAAGAATAAACTAGGTCCTATACTAATTGCACAGTCAGCGTAGAATTTAGAAGTGATTGCTATATACTGCTGAACGCATCTGCTGAAAATGTCTTAACTGAGACTTTCTTCCTTTTATTAAAACCCTACAATAGAATTGTATAGAATTTCTTTCATTTTTCATTTCTTTTATCATGGGTCATTACACATACAGCTCTACCCAGCTGTATAGATTTTTCTCCTTTCTTTCTACTTCTCAAAAACTTGGCTAATCTCTAAACATCATTCAGGCCTGAGTTTTATTTTCAGAATGACTTCCTCCAATTTCAGACTTGGTACATCTGCTGTGTTCCTTCCCACACTATTTGTGACATTGATTCTGTAATTGACAACTTGTCTGTTAATTCAGTAAATTGCAAACAAATGATGAGGACAATGTCTCTATTATTTATTATGGCATCTTTGGCACCTAGTTTGGAGAATGGCATATCAAAACCATTTATTTATTCAACTCACTCACCCGTAAATATTTATAAAACACCTTGTATCAACTCAGACCTCTTCCAAGACCTGGGTATAAAATAAAACATATCACTAAAAGAGTCCTCGTTTCCTATAATGCATGAATCAGGGTATGAATATAGGAAATGCACTGATAAAATCCATAAATGGGTGGAAATTTTAAGCAGTAGTAATTGCTGTGAAGAAGAATAAGTGGATTAATGAATAAACTTCATTAATTTGTTCAGAAGACAAGTGGATTAATGAGTAAACTTCAAGAAGTTGGAGTTTGTGTTATAATTGTTTATAATATGGAGTTTAGGAAACTTAATTATTCCGTTCACTTAAACTTTACCAAACACCTATTTTCTAAGGAAAATTTGCTTTTGAAATAAATATGAAGTTGAGGAGACATTGCATAGACATCCTAGAGCCAAGGGTAGAGAGAGATTAGCTGTAAGGTCACATGTCTTGCCTGTACAGGGATCTATAGACCCCTGTACCACAAACAACTGTAGCACTGTAGCACTGTCCTCCTGTCGTTCATTGATTTGATTGAGCAGGCACCAGCAACATCTCCATTGTGAGACTTGTTGTTATTGTGTTTGACATATAGAATATGCCATAGGTAGCTTGCCAGGCTCTGCCGTGAGGGTGCAATACTCTCAGTAGCTTGCCAGGCTCTCCGAGAGGGGCAGAAGAATCGAACCCCATTCAACCAAATGCCCTACCGGCTGTGCTATAACTACAGCTCCGTAGTTGCAGCCCTGAAGTACCTTTGGTGTGCCATGGTGGCACAGATGGAGTCTAGCAATATCCCATTTCCATGATTGAGCTCCATATGATTCATAGAGTATCTTGGGAAGTAATCCCAGTCCCTCTAAACACTACTCAAGAGCTCCTCACCACAAAATAAGAAACATCACCTCCAAACACTGCTCTTACCTCCCACTGTGGTGACTTAAACTGCAATGATATTTTGATAATATTTCTAAAAATCTGTTCACCAGCTTTTAGCTTATTCATTTGTATTTGAATAGTTCCAATTATTACTAAAGTATAGTTATTAAACTAAAATAATAAGACCCAAGGAAAATTTATGAATATTTAACTTCCTTAATCATATCTTTGAACAAGATCATTTTAAAATTGCCTTTAAAACCATTTCTCAAAATCACATTTTCATTTTCTCTCTGGAAACATAAATTATACATTATGGGATAGATATACCTATGAGAAAAGACTGAAAAAGAGGTATCCATAGTATCCCTAGAGTGGTTTAAAATTGTTCTCATTTTATCTCTGGGTTCTGATATAATTTTATTGAAACTAGATACATATGCAATAATTAAGAGATTTTCTTATTTTATAAATACTAGTGGACCATTTAAAAAGTACAAAAGCCTTCATTTCTTCTTCAAATAAAATTATTTAAAATTATATAGTGCTAACATGGGAGGAACATTTTTATTCTAGTTCTGTGCTTCTTGAAAATGTAGATACATCTGTTTATTTTCGTTTAAAGATTACCAAAATCACCTAACATATTATTGTGATATTTTAATTTTATATAAAAGTGGTAGAAAAGTATATCTAATTTACAAGTATTTAGAATAGCTATCATGTGCCAGTTAATGTATATTCATTACTCACAATTATTGAAACAGAATATAAATGTAGCATTATTTAAAAATAACAAGTAGAAATATATCAGTTGTATGATTGAGATGAAAATTCCTTGGATAAATATTTTGTATAATTAGGATATTTTATTGTTCAGCATCCTAAAAAGGTAGGGAGGGAAGGAAAAACACTTCCTATCCAGGAATAATAAATTAATATTATTTATTAATTTAAAGTTAATAAGCTGTGTTTATAATAGTGAACACATTAATAAACTGAATATTGGAATTTCAATGGATATGGAACAGTGTAGAGTTTGCGTAACTATTGACCTAATTAGTAGCATATGAGAGGCATGGTGCTAAGCTGACATGCGTGATTTTCTTTCTCTTTCTTTCTCTCTCTCTCTCTCTCTCTCTCTCTCTCTTTTTAAATCTAAGGTGACTTTATTTGTTTATTTTTATTTATTTATTTATTTATTTTTAATTGAATCACCATGTGGAAAATTACAAAGCTTTCAGGCTTAAGTCTCAGTTATACAATGCTCAAACAACCATCCCTTCACCAGTGCCCATATTCCACCACCAAAAAAACCCGTGTACCTCCCATCTCCCCCCACCCTGTGTAACTGATAAATTTCACTTTACTTTCTCTTTACTTTGGTTACATTCAATATTTCAACAAAAAACTCACTATTATTGTTTGGAGCTCCCCCCCTAGAATCAAACCTTCTGAAAAGGAAGCATTTGATAATTTGTTTTCCATTGCTGAGAATGAAGAGATATGAGGTTTTGGATTTCTGTATTTTAGTAACTAAGTCCAGGGAAATTTCTGCCAGAAATTGGATCATTGCAAGCTTGTACCTCTCATTTGTGGTCCTCATAAGGTGGTGGTCGCCACGCCCTCCCCCCCTCCCAAGAAAAAGGCGAGAGAGATAAGCCTTTCCCCTCCAGGGCAGGCTTGGGGCCATGGCTTAGTTCACAGTCTAGAGGCATTTCTAGAAGCTGCCGGTAGGAAAAGTAGTTTAGCTGGCCTCTGGAATCATGCTTGTGCAGCTGCAGAGAGGCCGAACACGTGCAGCCGCCGGGATCACATCCCCGAGGAGAGCTGGGCTTGTACAGCCCCCTTCCCAAGAGCACCAGGGGGTCCCATTGCTGCTGGCTGTACCTCTCATTTGTGGTCCTCATAAGGTGGCAGTCGCCACGCCCCCTCACCCCCCTGCAAGGAAAAGGCAAGTCTGTTTCTTTTTTATTTCTCTTCTTTCTTTTTTCTTTCTTATTAAACATATGTTTAATATATATAAATATTAGTATATATAAAATATACTTATTTATACATATTACATATTTGTGTATGTTGAATATATTTGCATATATTAAATATACTCATTCGTATAATTATGACTTATATTATGTTATTAAATAATAACAATAATATTAAGTAATTTAAAACTCACCCCTCCCATCCTCTCTCTATTCTTATCTCCTTCTTTCCCCCTCCCTCCCACCCCGCCTTCCTTCCTTCCTTCCTTCCTTCCTTCCTTCCTTCCTTCCTTCCTTCCTTCCTTCCTTCCTTCCTTCCTTCCTTCCTTCCTTCCTTCCTTTTTCCATAGTGCTCAGGAGTTGGCTTTTGCTGGGGATTGATCCAGTGTGGAAGCTACCTATTCTGCCTTGCAGTTCTACTTTTTCAACTTTTCGAGTGAAACTGTCATATATGCCTCTGATTTTCACCATATTACTAAATTAGAATAAGACCTATGCTTACTCACTGCACCTTTTTGGTGTCTCAGGAAGAAGTTAATCTCACCTCACAAGGTGAATAAGGATAGCTTCTCTTTGGTGGTCAGCCTATAAAATGTCTCCTAATGACTTATTTTTCTTCAAACTTCTTCGTTCAGCACCATGTTACCTTGTATCATGTTGTCTGATTAATTACAGTCAGCATAAATGTTCGTGTATGCTTTCCAAGATTAGGTGCACCAACTGCCTTGGGAAATCCCTCTCTCTTTTTCTCTCTCTTCCCTCATACATTAGGGAAAACCATCATGTTGTCAACACATTTTCGGGAGGCCCACGTGATACCAACTTGAAGCTATGGCAGAAATCACATAAGCAAATTGGATATGGCATCTTCATCCTTTCATAGATTGCAGTTCTGGCTGATCTGACTGCAACTTCATGAGGAACTTTGGACCAGAACCAAGCAGCTAAGCAGCACTTAAGACTGTGCTCAGGGATCACTCCTGGAAAGACTTCTGAAGTGATTGACTTATTTATTTGGTTTCAGAGACCTACCCATCAGTGCTCAGATATATTCATAGTGTGTCTTGTGGAGCCATTAGCAGTTGCTGAGGACAAAACCCAAGTTGAATATATGCATGACAAGTGCCTTACCTGCTGTACTATCTCTCTAACCCTCAGTTAAAATTCTGAATTTCATAAATGTATGAGAAATCACATTCTTATTAAATTTATATGTTAATTATGAAGGTGCTTGATTACATATCATTCAATAACTAAGATAACTAAATTATTCAATCTGTCTTTGAATTTTAAAAACTAAACCTGGAATCCAGTTTATAAAACCTATTTTCACCTGTCAACTTTTCTTTATTTTTTATTCAATCACTGTGAGGTAGACCATTACAAAGCTATTCATGATCAGGTGTCAGTAATACAGTGTTCCAACACTCATCCTTTCACTAGTGTACATTTCTCATCACCGGTGTTCCCATTTTCTGTCCCATCATCCCCCACACAACCCCCAGCCTGCCTCTATGGCAGGCACTTCTCTCTTTCTCTCTCTCTCTCTCTCTCTCTCTCTCTCTCTCTCTCTCTCTCTCTCAGCATTGTAGCATGCAATATAGATCCTAATGGAATACTATACAGTGATTATAAAAAATGAAGTGATGAAATTTGCTTATAAATGGATGGACATGGAAAGTATCATACTTAGTGAAATGAGTCAGAAGAAAAAACATATATAGAATGACTGCATTCATTTTTGGTATATAAAAATATATATAGTAGAAGACCAATATCCAAGGCCAGGGAAAACAAGGGATAGGAGGACAGTCAATAATTGGAATCTACCATAAGTGTGTGTGGGTCATGAAAGTAGGTAAGAGAGAGAAGGGACCAGTGTTGACAATAATATTCGGGAATTGTCACTCTGGACAAGAACTGAGTGTTCAAAGTAGGTAAAGGGATATACAGATCAACTTTCTATAATTAAAATTATTCTTGGGGTTATTTCAAGGAAATTTTCAGATATCATTTTTTTCATGAAGTAGAAAATATTTTTAATTAATTAAAATTAATTGGTTTGTTGTCTGGAGTTCCAGGAAAACTCAAGTTTTCACTCGGGCAAGGCAATCCTTTACCATTGAGAAAATCCCTCCCCTCCCTTGCCATGTAGCAAATAATCCTCCAATTTTTAAAGATTTTCATTTTCTTAATCTTTTGCATTTCTTTAAGGAAGAAAGGAAAAGAGAGAAATTAAAGAAGAACTTTGGTGTGAAATCATATGAATGCTTGCTATATTTTGGTCTTTGTGATGACAACTCATTTACTCTTGTCAACAATGTTAACAGTGTTTGACAAATCTCTTTTTACTTAGGCAAGTTAGGTGACATTTTACACCTACAACATTAACAACTACAAACAAACATATGTTAGTTTTTTAAACACCAGTGAACATTTTTACATTAAGCTGTTAGTTAAAAAGTCAAAGTTCATAATGTGGAAATGTTTTTGTTTTTCTCCATTCAATTGGAAAAAGCGATAAAATGTTTGGTGCATTCATTCTCAGGGGAGAAAAAAGACTCTAGTTTCTCTGCTAGATTTTCTATAAGGATAAAATGAGAGAACAAGTGCAAATAAAATTTTCAGAGCAATAAGACAACAGGCAGTATAAGATCTGGTATAATTTATATTGATCTTGTGGTAATGTTCAATACATATTTGTTCTCGGAGAGAACTGTTTAATAGAATTAATTTTAAAAAACATATTTAAAATTAAGATACCTGAAGCATACTATAGATTTTCAAATTTTCCATACCTGATTTTTATTTATTTCTTACTTTGAGAAGGCATTTTTGGAAAATTTGTTTGAAAGATTTATGAAAGAAAAACCATCCTTAAGCTATAAATATACTTATTCCCACTGTACATTAAGTTTGATATCTTTGTAATTCTTTGGGAAATATTAATTACTTTTATTTTATAAATTCATTGACAATGTAGGATAGTCACTGACAGGATAAAAATTGTGATAGGTGCACATATCCATTTTTATCATGGAATATAAAACTCCTTTGTCAGATTACTTTATTAAGTTTATTTCCAAGCACTATAGCCATATATGCTTCAAGGAAAGTTGAGAAATCAGGAGCAAACATAGTAATGAGTATCATGATTCATCACTAGTGTGTCACATTGCTTCTATATTAAAACCACTATTCTATGTGCAAAGAAGTGTAGAATAGATAGGCTTGTGTCAGAGATTAGTCTTGCTTAGTCATACTTACCTCTGACAGAACTGAATAAACTACTGGATTCTGTACTCAGGTAAAACTGTGTTGATTCATGTCCATGACTGTTTCTGATGCCTAAAATTCACCTAAAGGGATGAGTGAATTAAACGAATTTCTCAAACAATTTAATTTCCCTTATCTTTTATTTTTATTTAATAATATCCACAAATACAGTCTGCACCAACAAAAGAGTGTAATGTCAGCCAGGCTGCTATACCGTTGCTTTGTTTTTGTTCCGAGGCAATAAAATGTACGATTTTTCATTTCTGTCAGAAAGAATTAAAATAAATACAGGCTACAGACCTAGAATATTGAAAGATGCCATATTAACTGTCCTGCATTCAAAATTTTTCATTATGCGGATACTTTATTATTTTAACTTTCTTTTCCCTCACCAAGACAGTTGACTTTTTATGTAGCAGTAATTCCGCAATTGGAATGAAATTATATGATTATGCAGCCTTGCACAATCTGCTTCAGTTCTTTTGCAACCACTACTGAAAAGGACATTCACTGCAGGGAGCCTTCATCAGGCTAGAAGCGCTGTGGCATCTGGCATGTGATCAGGAATTTTTGTAAAGTCAGTGAAAACAGAACATTTCCTATGTATTTTAAATTTAAGAAAATTGAATGCTGGGACAGATAAATATTATCAGTTAAGCAATCAAATTATAATAGAATTCCAGATTTTTGTCTACTAAATATTATATAATTTCCTAAAATATGTAGACAAGAACATTTCTTCCTAATTCTGTTCAATTAGTACTACTTAATTCATGTCTAAGGGGAAATTAAATATCTTAAGCAGTTTTGCTATGGAATAATTTTCAGATGGACTCTATAGAACATGTATCTAATATATATAATTAGACAAAAGTCTCTTAATTGTTGGGATAAAATTATAACATATTTTTGCATATTATGCGTTTCAGTGAGTGTGGGAAGGTCGGACTAGAGCTGAATGTCACAAAGACAAAGTTCATGAGAAACGGACTATTTTCCAACGTTTCATTTGCTCTCAACGGAACAAACATCTCCGAATGCAGCAGTTATGTGTACCTGGATCGAGAACTCAGCATGACAAACGACCTGGCACCTGAGCTGTCCAAGAGGAATAGATCAATATGGATCACCTTCAAGAGCATCGAAGAAGTGGTTAAGAGGAAAAAGAACCTCCATTTCTGGGCAGATCTTTTTGACTCCACCGTTTTTCCTGCACTAACATATGCCTCAGAGACCTGGGCCCTAAGAAAACAGGATGAGAACACTATTTGGGTATCCCAAAGAGGAATCAAAAGAGCTATGCTTGGAGTATCACACTTCACTCAAGTGAGAGAAGGAATTCGGAGTTCTGACCTCCGTCAATGATAGAGAATCAGGGACGCTGTCCTGTTTGCCAAGGCGTCAAAAATCACATGGGCCGGACACATAATGTGATTTAGAGACGACCGCTGGACTAGAGCTGTTATGGACTGGATTCCACAGGACGACAAAAGAATGCATGGCCACCCACCTAAGAGATGGTCAGACTTCTTCATTAAGACCCTGAATGAATGGTTTGAAGCTCTTTGTGTTCCTGGAACAAGCAGATGCCATTGGGCTACCATAGCATGCTACGGGGATGAATGGAGAGGTTATTGGTGCCTGCTCAAGCAAAGCGATGAGCAATGGGATGACAAGTGATACAAGTGATGCTTTTGACTAATATTTTATATTTATATATTTTATAAAATGCATCAAATATTTTATTGCATATGCTATAAATAAAACATTAAGAGAAAAATATATATGTTTTATTTAATACTTGGAAAGAAGTGCTTTCTTGTTAAATTATAGGTCAAATAAAAACACTCACCTTGTCTGAAAAAATCAAAAATGAAATAAGCAATACAAGTTTCAGATTATAGAGGTTGTTTGAGAGATTTTTTTTTTATATATAAGGAAAAAAAAGCCCAGTTACTGAGCTGATCACTGTACCTTCTTATGATACACAATCTATCAGAGGAATTAGTAGCAGGCTCACAGACTCTTACTTCAATTTTTTTTTTTTGCTTTTTGGGTCACACCCAGCGATACTCAGGGGTTACTCTTGGCTTTTCACTCAGGAATTGCTCCTGGCAGTGCTTGGGGGACCATTTGGGATGCCGGGGATCGAACCCAGGTCAGCCGAATGCAAGGCAAACACCCTACCCGCTGTGCTATCGCTCCAGCCCCCACTTCAATTTTTTAAAATGACTCAAAATTTTTTTTCTTAAATATCCAGATATAATTCTTATTCAAACCAGGGGTCTCTTTAGCTTAACTTTACATCTGCTAGATAAGCTACATCTTGTATACATAAATCAGTTTCCTTTTTTAAATTTATTATTATTATTATTATTATTATTTGCTTTTTGGGTCACACCTGGCAATGCACAGGGGTTACTCCTGGCTCTGCACTCAGGAATTACCCCTGGCCGTGCTCAGGGGACCATATGGGATGCTGGGATTCGAACCCGGGTCAGCACAGTTATAGACTTATAAACTTTTTTGCTTACACTTCAGTCATAAAATGATCGATTACCCATCCCTCCACTACTGCCTATTCTCCACCACTAATGATCCCAGTATCCCTCCCAACAAATCAGTTTTTAGAAACTGTGACTCTTCAGAACTCTTAAGAACTCTTTAGAACTCTTTTTAGAACTTGACTCTTTAAGCCACAATTTGTAGAATGTTTGAATCTATGAAAGATTGAGGAGAATAATTGGAAATTATTTGCTACATTCATTCATTCATTCATTAAATAGATCCACACAGTCAAGAATGTTGTATTCAAAATAATGGAATATGTTCCATATACGGATAAAATTGCTCTTTCAACTCACATTTAGAGAAAACAAGAAGGAAATAATATACAGAGAAATAAAAAGCGTTTTTAACTGTGAAACATACTATCACAAAACGCACCACTTTAAGCATGTGAATTGTTTTTTTTTCTTTTTCTGGGCTTACTCCTGGCTTTTCCCTCAGGGATACTCCTGGCTGGGGGCTCTGGTGACCACACGGGTGCCAGTGATGGAACCTGGGTGAATCACATGCAAGGCAAACACTCTTCTAGATGTTACTATTTCTCCAGCCCTCATGCAAATTATTTTAAATGAAAACACAGTAAGATACAGTAGTCTTGAAATCCTTTTTACTTTTCTCTTAACAGACAGACTAGATAATAGGCATGTACAAGGAAGATGCCTCCAGAGTTTTTTTCCTCTGAAACCAGGATGTGTCAGTCTACTGAGGGTCTTTGAGTGTCCATGTCTTTGTTGGTCTTCCATACATATGTGATTGTGTTGGTTTGTTTCCCTGGTAATCTGCATTATATCAGTTAATTACTAAGCTAATTAGCACATTCAGAAGGAAATTTTTTTTCACCTTACATTCGAAAATGTATATTCTCAACACCTTTCTACAATGAGATTTTTCTAGCAACAGGAAGTGCTATGAATTCTTTGAAGTACTTACAAGCTCTACTAAACTTCATTGTTTTGTATTTGTAGAAACTTCTTTAATAAGGGAATTGTTAAATTTTTCTTCTTGCATTACATACTATAAAAACTGAACGTTAGTATCAAACACATTTGGGATTCAAAATGTACTCACAGGGAGGTGGGGGGAAGGGGGGAGGTATATCGTGATTCTTGGTGGTGGAATAGGTGCACTGGTGAAGGGATGGGTGTTTGAGCATTGTATAACTGAGACTTTAACCTGAACGCTTTGTAACTTTCCACATGGTGAATTAATAAAAGAATTAAAAAAAATGTGCTCACAATATTTTGTGCTTGTGACAACTTCGATTAGCCAGCTTTCTAACATAAAATAGACCTACTAATATGCCTAGCAGATGTTATATAGATACTAGAGTTAAGAGTAATGTTTTCTCCAACTTTTCATTATTCTTATAGTTAGAACTACATTGAAGAATATCTGTTCAGCATAGAGCTGAATATAAGATTCATCTAATGAATATCTCTCCAAAATCTATTTCTATGAGAAGTATAGAGTAAGTTGTTATTAAGTGTTGGAAAGATAGCAGTACTTTGTTCCTTTGTCTTCTAGTTGAATATGGAGCTAAGTCTTTGTTAGACCTTTATACTTTTTTTTAATATCTCTTTCTACTTGTCTGATGGTTATAATGAGTACTGTAACCAAATGATAATACATTTAGGTGTTAAGTCTACAGATGCGAATGGTTCAAAAGGACAATTCAAAAGCACATTATAGTTCTACTTCCACAATCATGTTTTAATATGTTCTTCCTGATAATAGAGATGTAATGTACCCAATTTATTTCCTACTGATTGTCTGATTTTATTGAAGCATGATAATATGTTCAGGGTATATAGTTGGTTAAGTCACAACTTCTAAAAAGTGATTGACAATGACAGGAGAAAGATCGATTTTCATGAAGGCAATGCCATCATGTTATACCTGTGCATATTTTATACCTAAGTTGCCTTGGCTATCTATTTTCTTCATTAGAGTAAAACTGGCCCAAAGAAATTGGGAACAGAAAATTTCTGGTCTTCCCCTTCTGCCCCAAAATATCAAGATTATGACAGTATTCCTAGTAGTCTCCTTTTTATATTTAGGCTTGTAAAAAAGATGAGGTGTGCTGATGACATCTAATGAAGAAATTCATTGTTTTTCTGGAGTCTTTAGGTCTGCAATACACCATTTCTTCTTTGTTCTTTTCCCATTACAAACAATTAACAACTTTTCTTGTAACTGTGATGATAAGGTGACAGTTTAAAAACTCAAATCCAACATTTTCCAATCAGCCAGCATATTGTCAATATAGCTCTTTCTCAACCTGTCACCGTGTTTTTTTGTATTGGTCCTGAAGTAGAGGCAAAACTTTATGGATGCAAGACCATTGGACAAGAATTAGGTGTGGATAACCTACATCCAGATAAGATTAGCATATTCATCAGGTTATTAATTACTTGCTTCACTGTGAAAGAGTTTTTGTGAGTATTTTTTCTCTAATGTTCTTAGAAGCCTTTAATCTTGATTATCACAAGTACCCGATCATTAGCCAATTATTCATTAGCCACAGCCCAATAATTGGTACAGCTCCTTTCCTCAGGCTATCCATCTTTTCAGGCAACATAGACAAGGAAAAACATACGAAAATTTTGCCAGTGAAAGAATTTTCTTTAGTTTCTGACCTTCAGAGTCCTTCAAATGTGGCTGAAAGAGTTCACTTTTAGATCTGTGTTTGGGCTGTAGATTATTACATCTTCTGCAGATATCATGTAGTTTTTATTATGTTTATTTAGAGAGACACATTGATAGCTACTAGTATCAATACTTCTTCACAGTATTTTTCTTTTCAAATGCTACTGCAGGGGCTGAAGAGATAGTACAGCAGGCAGGGCATTTGCCTTGCATGTGGCTGACGGGGGTTCAATCCCCAGCGTCCCATATGATCCCCCAAACACCTACAGGAGTAATTCCTGAGTGCGGAGCCAGGAGTAACCCCTGAACATCACTGAGTGTGACCCAAAAAACAAAATAAATAAATAGATAAATAAAATTCTACTGCCACAAAATTATTATTTAATACCATACATAAAATTTGGAGCTATAGCACAGCGGCAGGGCATTTGCCTTGCATGTGGCCAACCCGGGTTTGATTCCTCCGCCCCTCTCAGAGAGCCCCACAAGCTACCGAGAGCATCTCACCCCCACGGCAGACCTGGAAAGCTACCCGTGGTGTATTCGATATGCCAAAAACAGTAACAACAAGTCTCATGATGGAGACGTTACTGGTGCCCACTCAAGCAAATTGATGAGCAACCAGATGACAGTGACAGATACATGAAATATATCAAAATGGATGGAAGACTTGGATATTAGCTCAAAACATAAAATATAGAGAAGAAAACATTGGCAGTACTCCAGAATGTTAATACCAACCAGCTTTTAAACAGATTATTTCTTATTGAATGTAACCAAAGTAAACAGAAAGTAAAATGAAACTTATCAGTTACAAGGCAAGGGGTGGGGGGCGGGATGGGAGGTGTACTGTGTTTTTTTTTTTTTTGGTGGTGGTATATGGGCACTGGTGAAGGGATGGTTTCAGCATTGTATAACTGAGACTAAGCCTGAAAGCATTGTAATAGTCCACATGGTGATTTAATAAAATAAAATTTTTATTTAAAAAAAAATAAACAGATTATTTCCATGTTCGAGGGAAAGAACAACAATGAATAAATGGGATTACACCACACACAAAAAAATCTTTTACAAAACCGAAAAGACACCACAAAAATTAAAAGATTGTATGTCAATTGGGACAAGATATTTGGACATCTTACCTCTGTCAGAAATAATAAGGAAGTCACACAATTCAACATAAAGACATTAAAGTGGGACTGGAGAGATAGTATAGAGGGTTAGGCACTTGTTTGCATACAGCTGGCCCAGGTTAGATCTCTTGGTTCACATGTGAGCACTCCTGAGCACCTATAGGAGTGGTCTTTGAGTAAAGAACCAGGAGAACGTTCTGAGTGCTGCCAGGTGTGGCCCCAAAACAAAGGAATAGAAAGCATAAAAGCAAGTGATTCCATCTAAAACTGAGCAGAAGGCCTGATAGAGTCTTCTCCAAATAAGACGTAATAGTGACTCATGGGCACATTAAAAATTGCACTAATTAAAAATTAAGGAAAAGAATACCTAAAAGCAACATGTGCTCTCACCTCATACCAGAGGAAACATCGGATCTATGTTAAAAAGATTAGACACAAGTATTGACAGAGATGTAAAAGAAAGGAATTCTTTCTCAATTAGAATGTAAATTTGATATAACCAATATAGAAAAAGACATGAAGTTTTTTAAAACTTAAAGTGGATATACTATATGACCGAGCAATTACAATCCAAGCATTTATCCAAAGGATATGAGAACAAAATATATTGAACACATATCTTCATAATAGAATTACTTTCAATAGACTGGATAGAGCCATAACATTCCAAATCAATTAAAAATAGCTTACAAAAGTTTTAAGCAAGCATATGAATGCACCAAGAGTATAGCAGGACCCATTTCTTCACACTCTTAAGAACATTAATTAGCTCTATCACTATCTTGCATATTTGAAAATATAATTGCAATTTTAATACTTTTTATTTGAGAATTTAGATTATTTAATTACAAAATTAAAAGTTGCTTTGGCAAAAATGTAACAGTTCAAATAAGTATAAATTAATGGTCCACGTAACTATAAGTTTAAGGTAAACAATCTTCTATCTCATACACCGCAAAAATCAGTGCTAACATTTTTTTTAACTCCATAATCTCAGGATCTGAATCTATCTTGTTCTCTAAAGAATTAATAGTTAATAGCCCAAATTCTGGTGTATATAGCATTTAAAAATGTTTATAGGGCCAGAATGATAGTATAGGAGTCTAGGTGGTTTGCCTTGCACAAGCCTAATTCCAAATCAATCTCAAGCACCTCATATGGTCCCTTGAGGACTGTCAAGAGTCCTGAGACAGAGCCAGGAGTGAGCACTGAGCATTGCTAGGTATGGCCCAAATAACCCCTCTCCAAAAAAATGCTTGTTTGTAAAAAAAAGAATTAATTACAACATTCTTGTCTCTTTTCATTCTCTACATAATCTTTCAAATGATTATCTACTCCGTATATAACTAGGGCCATGCAGTCCTGGTGTTTGAACTCCAGGCCTCACCCGTGCTAGGCCCTTCTTCTAAAACTTGTCCTAGATCCAGGTAAGAATTTTCTTCCTTTTTAAAAATATTATACCTAGTTTATCTTGTAGATTTGTGAGTTTAAAAAGTCATTTAGGATGTTTTTTTTCCCTATGTCAACAAACAGTTGACTTAATAAAATCAAGACTACACACCAGGCAGAATCCTGAGAGATAGTACTATACATATTAGGTGAACATTGGAATAAAATGAATTAAGAGAATCCAGGTATTCTTGTAATTAAAAAGGGAGGGTTAACTTTGGGTGGTGTTTTCCATGAGTTAAAGTGCTATCTGGATTCTGATTGTACTTTATGATCTCTGGGACTGCCCTACCAGTTATAAGCTGTTATGGCATGTGTAGGTGTAATTTTTATTATGAAAATATATTATAATGAGAAGATAATGACACTGGAAATCATTCCTTGGTCACTTGGTCTTGGGTTTTCTTGGCTAGAACCTATTTTAGACTCTATAGTTTTAGATCTCACTGTTTCCACCTTATGAGGTGTTCAACATCAGTAACAAATTAACTTTATAACTTTATAAGGAGACATGATTAACGATGAAAACTGATCAAAGATGGAAGGGAGTATAATGTGACATGTTAAAGAATATGGCACAATACCTGTTAGTTCTAGTGTAAGTATAAATATGTTTGCATAGGGATCAACATAACTTTGTAATTTAATTTGCAAATGCCTTCACAGAGGAATATTTTGCCATCAGAGGCAGCTTACTGATTCCTCCCCTATCTAGGTCAGTTGTGAGTTATATAGCACATATACCCTGATTGTTCGTCTCCCTCACTGTGAGCAAGTAGGAGGTAATATAAAGGCCCACAGACTGAACTTCATAGATTTTATTAGCATTGCTGGAGAATATAACAACAAAACTGAGACCTGATAAATGAGAAAGTAAAGAAACAAAGTATGTTAGGCACATTTAAATTTTTTGCTTCTATTTTTGTTTGCTTATTTTGGTTTCGAGGACAAACCCAGAGACGGTGTCCAGGGGCTATTTATGGTCTATACTCAGGCCTGCTACATTCCTAGTAATAAGAGGGATAATAGAGTGGGCATGGTGCTTTCCGGGACATAGCAGACCTGAGTTCTAACCCTGGAAGTCCATTTGGTTCCCTGAACCCTGCCAAGAGTAAACCCTGGGGACATAGCCAGGAGTAAGCCCAGTGTGCTGCCAAGCACGGCCCAAAACAAAACAAACAGAACATATGTTTTAGTATGTGATGGTGCTTGAAAGTCCACAGTAAAATAAGGAAAGGGAAGAGAAAATCTCTATATTATATGTAGAAATATAGTAGCGAGTTTGGGAAAATCTTTTCGACTCCACTGTCCTTCCTGCACTAACGTATGCCTCAGAGACCTGGGCCCTACAAAAACAGGATGAGAACGCTATTTGGGTATCCCAAAGAGGAATCGAAAGAGCTATGCTTGGAATATCACATTTCACTCCAGTGAGAGAAGGAATCCAGAGTTCCGACCTCCGTCAACGATCCAGAATCAGGGACGCTGTCTTGTTTGCCAAGGCGTCAAAAATCAGATGGGCCGGACACATAATGCGATTTAGAGATAACCGCTGGACTAGAGCTGTTACTGACTGAATTCCACTGGATGTTAAAAGAATGCGAGGCCACCCATCTATGAGATGGTTAAACTTCTTCTTCAAGACCCTGAATGAACTGTTTGAAGCACTTCGTGTTCCTGAAGTGAGTAGATACCATTGGGCTACACTAGCACAGGACAGGGACAAATGGAGACATTACTGGCGCCCACTTGAGCAAAGTGTTGAGCAACGAGATGACAAGTGATACAAGTGATACCATAAAGTCAGTAGAAAACTGTTAAGAAACTAGAGAGAAGGGAGTGGGATGTGATACAAAAAGAGGATGTAGAGTTGGGGAAAGTGATTAGATTAAAAGCAGTAAGCTCAGTTAAGTGGATAAAGATACCAAAAGAGAACTGAAGATCTTCGTGACTGAGTGAACACAGAGGTGCAGGAGTATAGCACACTAAACTAGAACTGTCACATAGAATCCTAAGTTACGGCTTTTTTCAAAAGAAAACATCATCTGCCTTCTCCCCTCCGCTCATGAAGCAGTCTTCCAGCTATAGGGCAATCCTGCTAGCCCTTGTATCTACTGTCCTTGCATGTCAGCCTCATGTGATGTTATTTTATACTCCACAAAATAGTGCAGTCCCTCTATGTCTGTTCCTCTCTTAGAAAATGATGGCTGGAGGAACCAGTTGGGATGGAAGATGCATGCTGAAAGTAGATATTGGACCAAACATGATGACCTCTCAGTGTCTGTGTTGCAAGCTATAATACCCAAAAGTAGAAAGAGTGTATGGGGAATATTGTCTGCCATAGAGGCAGGGGAGGGTGGGAAAGGGGGGGTATACCCGGGATATTGGTGGTGGGGAATGTGCACTGGTGGAGGGATGGGTGTTTGATCATTGTGAGATTGTAACCCAAACATGAAAGCTTGTAACTATCTCACGGTGATTCAATAAAATTAAAAGCATTAAAAGAAAAAAAGAACATCAAAACTGGGAGATAATGGTAGTGCAGGGAAAGGGTGCTTGCCTTGTACATGGCCAGCTGGGATTCCATCCGTCATCCCTATAACTGCACATATGATTATGACTATAAGTTTGTTTCTTGATAAAGTATTTTACAAAGTATTCTATAAACATAGTTACTAAATAATTTCTAAGAACAGCCTGTTAATTTTTTTAAATTGAATAACCATGAGATGCAAAATTACAAAGTTCATGAATGAGTTTCAGTTTTTATAATCTTTGAGCACCCATTCCTTCACCAGCCAGTTTCCATTTTCCCTCCACCAATGTTCCCAATTTCCCTCCTGCCTTCCAGCCTGCCTTTAAGTCAGACACTTTCTCTTTTCTTTTAGAACTGCGCTTTACAATACTGTTACTAGGTATGACCAAGGCATAAAGGACTTCTGAGATTTTTGAAGTGCTATAATTTGCCTACTCCTGGCTTTATTTGCAAACAGTATTTACTTTGCCACAGATTCTCAGGAAGACAGAGGTCCTTCATTATACACAGTAGGCTCACCTAGTTCAAGTATAATTAAGTACTTATATTGACTTTTGCCTAATGATGTAGAAGTGATGGAATATATTAAAACAAACATATATCATATTATCACATTCCTATGAGATATTAATAATTTCTAGAAATTCCTTTTATCTTATTTTTCAATTTACTGCTGTCACAAAACCTTTAATCTCCTCAGATTGTTGCATTAGCATTTTAATTTTTCTCTTCAGATTAATTTGTTATCCCGATAGGTAAAATTATGAGTTAGAAATTTAACTGAAATTAAACATAATCAAAACATGATTCCATCATAACTCAGTACACATTCTCTAATGAATGGAAATCTTTTGTCCTGTTATACACTAATGTTCTAAGAATGAAAGTGAATTACACAGAAAATTTGCCAATAATGAAAAGAAGACATGAAGGGATGAATTGTAATGAGAGGGCAAATGATTGATCTATGAATATTTCTGCTATTTAATTACCAATGCACTCTTGTGATGGCAGTATTATTCAGTTATTTAAATTGTTTCTTTTACTTGAACAAACAGCTCAAATCTTAAATTACAGTTCAAGTGTTAGTAATGAATAGTTCCTTGAACTATGTTGCAGTAGAAGACAAACATCAAAATATCAGGAAGGAGCTGTGGTGTGGGTCCTTAATACAACACAGGTAGGATGTGGAGGCTATTGGGACCCACCAAGGCAGCGACATGGGGGAGAAGGCTCTTCCCCTCCTAGAAGCTCTGTCCCCTATTCAGAATGGTCCTGGTGGGGTCAGCCAGACGAGTCTCACCTCACAGCTTCTTTCTGAGTTATTTTCTGTTCCATCATCCCAGGCAGAGAAGACAGAAAGAAACCTCTAGCTAATCCCTCACTACCTTATTGGAGACAACTATTAAATTTCATCCCCAGCGAACAAGAACTCGAGTAAAACAATGGGGAAAACATACGACACTCAACCCATGACACTCAACCAGTGACAATAATACCACTGATGACATAAATAATACCAGTAAATCCTCAGTGTCTTTAAAGACATTATTATGATGATGTTCAATGAGTTTAAAGAAACCATAGCACACATAGTCTACAAGATTAAAATGTATAGCAACTTATCATCACAAATTCATTTGTATTCATTTATATTCTAATAATTCTATTTGTGGATCTTTTAAATTTTTTGACCAAACAATAAGAAGTAAATTTATTCTATGCCTGCCAAGTGGGGGGCAAAAAAATTGAGAAGCCTCATTTATTATAGGAAAGATATGATGATTACTGAAGTAAGTTTCAAAAATAAAATTTAATTCAATATGTTTTATATGTCAATGTTGAAAATTTATGTAAATGAAAAAGGGCACTATACTATATTGTATTAAGTGAGTTGGATTTTCTTATTTACATAGGTTAAAATCATATAGCAATTAAACCTTATGAATGGATTTTTGTTGATTTGTCTTCTGACAATTCCATTTGCTGTTTCTTTAAGTTTTGTTGAAGCCAATAATATGAAATAAATTTGTTATATGCCTGTCAAGGTGGGCAGGTTGTGGATAGCAAGGGAGGTGGGATTGGTGTTGCAATATTGTATGCCTGAAACAATTCTATTATGAACAGCTTTGTAAATCATGATATGTTAATAATATTTTTCTTTTCTTATTGAACCACCGTGAGATAAAGTTACAAAGATTTCATTATTGAATTTTAGTCAGACAATAATAGAACACCCATTCCTCCACCAATGCATATTTTTTACCACCAAAGTCCTCAGTATCTCTTCCACCACTCCTACCTGAGCCCACCCCTGCTTGTGTGGCCAGTTTCTTCTTTCTCTCTACTTTGGGGCATCATGGTTTGCAATACAGATACTGAGAGGTCATCATGTTTGGTCCTTTATCTACTTTCAGTACATGTCCCATTCCAAACTATCCCTCCAACCATCGTTGACTTAGAGATCCCCTTTTCTCTATCCCAGCTGCTTTCACCTCAAGCTCATGAGGCAGGCTTCCAACTGTGGAGCAATTTTCCTGGCCCTTGTCTCCATTTAAATGTTAGTCTTATATTATGTTATTTTATATTTCACAAATTAGTGCAGTCATTCTATGTCTGTTCCTCTCTTTCTGTCTCATTTCACTTAGCATGATACTCTCCATGTCCATCCATTTATAAGCAAATTTTATGATTTCATCTTTCCTAACAGCTGCATAGTATTCAAATGTGTAGATGTACCAAAGTTTCTTTAACCAGTAGCCTGTTCTCAGTCATTTAAGTTGTTTCCAGATTCTAGCTATTGTGAAGAGTGCTGCAATGAACATACAAGTACAGATCCCATTTCTACTGTGCATGTTTGCACCTTTGGGATATACTCCCAGAAGTGGTATTGCTAGGTCATATGGAAGCTGAATTTCTAGTTTTTTGAGGAATTCCTATATTGTTTTCCAGAAAGGCTGGACCAGTTGGCATTCCCATCAACAATGAAAGAGAGTCCCTTTCTCCCCACATCCACGCCAGCACTGGTTGTTCTTTTTCTTTTTGATGTGTACCAGTCTCTGTGGTGTGAGGTGATAGCTCATTGTTGTTTTGATTTGCATTCCCTGATTAGTGATGTGGAGCATTTTTTCATGTGCCTTTTGTCTAATTGTATTTTTTTTAGGAAGTTTCTGTTCATTTTTTCTTCTCATTTTTTGATGGGATTGGAGGTTTTTTCTTGTACAGTTCTACTAATGTCTTGAATATCCTGGATATTAACCCCTTATCTGATGGGTATTGGGTAAATATTTTTTTTCATTCAGTGGACCCTCTCTGTATTTTGGTCATGGCAATACTCCCCAAAGCATTATACCCATTTAATGCGGTCCCTATAAGATACTGAGAGGGACTGTAATATTTTTCAAAGAAATAGACAAACATTCCTGACATTCTTATGGGACAATAACACTCCCCCTTCCCCAAATAGCTAAAGCACTCTTTAAGAAAAATAAAATGGGTGGCTATCACCTCCCCCAACTTCAAACTATACTACAAAGTACTACAGTAATTAAAACAGCATGGTATTGAGATAGAAACAGACCTGCAGACCAATGGAACAGAGTTGAATATTCTGTCACAGACTCTCAAATACATGATCACTTCCTCTTTGATAAAGGAGCAAGAAAAGTGAAGTGGACCAAGGAAAGCCTCTTCAACAAGTGCTGCTGGGAAAACTGGACAGCTACTTGCAAAAAAAAAAAAAAAAAAAAAAAAGAACTCAGACCTCTATCTAACACAAGGCACAAAAGTCAGAACAAAGTGTATTAAAGACCTCAACATCAGACATTAGTTTATAAAGTACATGGAGCAAAAAGTAGGTCGAACCCTCCATGACATTGAAGCTAATAGCATCTTTAAGGATGAAACACCACTGACCAAGCAAGTGGAAACAAACATAAAACAAATGGGACTATATCAAACTAAGAATGAACAAACAAGTGTAAACAAACATGAACAAATGCAACTACATCAACCTAAGAAGCATCTGTACCTCATAAATATTTTTTAAAGACAAATATCAATAACTCAGGAAAACTAATTAGAAATTTTGCATTGCTGTTACCATGAAACTGGTCTAGACCTTTAGTGTGTCCTTGATACATGTATGTAAAATTATCATACAAAACTCCAAATGTTTATGAAGTTGCAGTTTTTAACAACTTTCAGAAAGTAGTTCTAGATATCCCTATGTCCTATGTCCAGACCTCGTGCTGGTTCTTGCTGCTTCCAGTATACCTGGTTCTTGGTCCACACTGATCTCCTGCTGGTTCTATTCCTTAAATCCACCCTGGTCTCTCCCTGGTTCTGGATCTTGCAGTCCACACCTCTGTCATCCTAGTCTGTCCCTGATGCTCTATAGTCTGTTTCTGAGGCTCTGCACCTGCCTCTCAGGGCCATGATTTGGCAATTCTTTGTTCTTTTGACTTTCCTTTGTTCTTTTACCTCGTGAGCAAGAACTACTGTTTTCCTTCCATCTGTGGGACACCGGTGACGGAGTGAAAGAGAGACTGGTTTTATCTAGATTTAAGATCAGGTCCCCAAATCTTATACTCCTATATTCCACTTTGAAGTGTTACTGTTCTCACCTCTTGTCTATTCTGATTATCTATTTGACTGGCTGTGTTTAGTTTTGTGGGAGATTTAAAATCACCAATTTTCTTTACTGAATTACTAGCACCTTTCTCTTTCTCTCTTGACCTTCACCATAATAGTATGGTGGGCTAAAATTTGCCTTTGGTTTTAAAAAAACTCTGCTACTTTGGAATAAAATTGGTCACAGGAGAGGTTAATTTGCAGAGGATTTTCAGTGAATCAAGGAAAGGCAGAACCCTTCTCTCTTAGACTGAGCACCCTTGGCTCATCCAACTCCATTTTATATATTTTTTATTGACTCACCACAAGACACACAGTTACAGTGCTTTTCATGACTGGGTTTCAGTCAGATAATGTTCCATTTTAGCCCCATCCTACAACTACTGGAAGAGAACAGGCACCACCATAGTCGAGAAGACCAGACAAAATATGTATTTAACCGAAACTCATGATGCATTGTCTTTGCATTTCCTTATATATGGCTGAAGTTCCATGGGATGAGAGGTAGAATGTTTCCTGCCTCAGAGACAATGATGCAGAGTTCAAGATATGCATTTTGTAATTCATCCAGGATATTAGAAACTGCTATATGATTCAAAGACAAGGCCTTTATTGCAATAATGATAACTTGAATGTACGTTCTTTTCCTAATGAACAAAGTTTCCTTGTTGAAACTGTGTATTCTAAATTTCACCCTTAGTATGAGACTGGGAAAGTTACTCTCAGAACCTTCTATATTATAAATTCCTCTGGGAAGTCCCGAACTCAAACACAGAAGGATAAAGTTTTATGCCTTTTCTTCTCACTGAGGTGATGGTTTAGGTTAGATTACACTTTAGGTTAGATAACAGGAGATTTTTGGATGCTGTTGCTGGAAGGGAGAGCACATGCCATGTATATCGAGGATCTGGGATCAATATATATATATATATATATATATATATATATATATATATATATATATAGATATATCATTGTATGAGGCTCTGAGAACCAACAGGAATGATCAGATCAATCCTCAGCACTCCCTTGAACAGGCCCTGCAACAACAAAAAGAATGTGTATATATTTTATTATTATCATTACTATTTTATTTTTGCTTTTTGGGTCACACCCGGTGATGCACAGGGGTTACTCCTGACTCTGCACTAAGGAATTAGTTCTGGTGGTGCTCAGGCGACCATATGGGATGCTGGGGATCGAACCAGCATCGTGGCCACGTGCAAGGCAAATGCCCTATCCACTGTGCTATCGCTCCAGTTCCTGTATATTTCATTTCATATTCTTTTGTCAGGGTCCTGCCAGTCGACCCCGGCACACTGGGGTATGATCCCCCGAAGTTGTCGGACTTACTCCCTATGGGAGAGGGAGTGGGAAGGGGAGAAGCCTCTGCCCTGGCCCTCTGCTCACCGCGGGATTCCTGCCACTGCCACCTTCAAGAAAGAAACTGACAGGGGGAGTCTGGTGGTCAATCAGTCTCCATTTATTGGCCCTTACACAGAGGTATTTACACACCTTTTCAGGGTGGGATTCTTATGCAAGGCATGTAGGGCACGTTCATCCCGTTCATCCCTGTTGGGCTCTTACAGATGTCAGCTAATGATTCGCATATCCTGCCTAGGGCCCATTATCAGTATGGGTAGGTGGTCCCAGTCATACCCCTCAACCTCAATCAGAATGCTTACGTTTGAGGGGTACTGGGGTGAGCCCCTGGGTCTTTGTAAATAGGGCTGGTTCTTGCTTCAGGAGCAGGGGATTTGGTCAAAGTCTCAGGCTAGCAGCTGAGACCCAGCATTCTTTATCTTTATAAAATTCTCTTAAAAATAATATTTTCCTCTTATATAAAAGAATTTTCATATCTAGCTATATGACTGGTTTTGAAATCACAGTTAAAGATCAGAATGGGCACTCAATCTCTGATGTTCTGATTCTAAATTCTATACTTTTTCCTACATCAGAATCATGCTAGTAAAACAGCACCAAACATGGTGAGTAGCAGGGGCTACTTTTGAATCCCATTAACATTCATTGAATGCTGATTTAGTGCTGAATGCTAATTATGTGCTGCATTGCTCAAGGTGCTGAGGCTAACAGCAGGATCTGAGATAGGATAACTTCAAAACATTAGAGAATGTGCTATTTTATTTGCATTTTTGTTGAGTTAGTATATTCTTCAGTGAAGAGTTTTATGCCTTTATTAAGTTTATCAAAGCAAAAGAAATGCCCTTCACTGCAAGCAGCATGAACATTTTCAGTCCAGATTATTCTAGTAGACTTATGATCATTTTGCAGATGTCAGTCTATGTAGGGAGCTTGTCTATAAAGACAGGTTTGTTTATGTATTTTGCTGATACTAGAGTCAATGAGTTCAATAGACGTGTAAATCCAAATGTAGTCCTTTATGGTCTTTGTCTTATTTTGTACAATTTTGTTCAACTTAGAAAAGGGTGCGTTCTTCATTGTCCTACATCACACAAACTAAGGAAATTTTCTATGCACCTCAGAAGTTACCTCTCTTTAAATGTAGAAGTATATGGGACCAGGGTGGTAGCTCAAAGGGCTAGTGTGCATGATTTGCATTCAGAAGACCTGGGTTTAAGGATAAGTACTGCATGATCCACTGGACATTTCCAGAAGCATTCTCTCCCCCACTGGCATCTCCCCTCCAAAACATAAACAACTAAAGGTGTAGGATAACATTGGTTTGCCCTTAACATTGGTCTGGCTGCAGGGAACTTGTGTTTGTTGATTGCTCTCCCAACCTGTCAATTACTTTTTTCTCCTGATCAGACTTTGTTGACTTGTAAATATTGTTTTTCTCCTTAAATGTCCTTTGCATGGTTAGTTACTCCAGAGCAATTACTTTTTGTATGGACACAGGAAGACAGTTAAAGAGACATGCTTTTGTAACTTGGGACTTAATTGACTCCAGATATTACCTTCTGGACATCTGCTCTCTTGACTTAAGCCTCAGTTGTTCTTACTTCCTAGATCCCCAAAAGCAGGGTACAAATGAGGGACTGGATGGACCCAGGGCAAGCGTGAGCTACCTTGGCATCAAAATGGGCCAGGCCAAAGCTCCACAATACTTAACATACTTAACAATAAGTTAAGAGCATTGTCATGGACAAATTCTGTCATGATCCAAAAAGTAATAAATTTATTCGGACCCTGCTAGGGTTAGGAATGACTAATCTGTCCTGAGCACTGTAGTCCAAGTCTGTGGTGATATGTCCCCAGGAGAGTTGCCTTACAAGCCTAAATGTGTCTATTACCATGTCCATACAGAATGGAAAATATTAGGAAGTAGAATTAAAATGTTAATTAAGTTACTGATCTAAGGAGAGGAGAAACACACCTTAAGTGCTGTTTTGCCCTCATGGGCTGCAGGTGGTCGGGAAGGCTTGAAAAACATGTTGATTCCATTTTGAGGGGTGGGGGGCGTGGTTGGGAAGGGATGGCTACAGAAGAGGTGGTTAAGGTGGGAAGAGTAGAGAGACAGAGTTAGGAAGCTGGGAGAGAGTTGGGGGCGAGTTGGAGAGAGAGGTGGAGAAAGTTGTGGAGAGAGTTTGGGAGAGGTGAGAGATGGAATAAACGGCAACTGATCACCAACCAGCTTGGCCTTCATTCCTCCTTTGTCTGTCCATTGCAATGGCCACACCTGGTGCAGAAGTGGTTTGAGAGCACTAAACACAGGTGGTGAGAGAGAGCTGCCTGGAGAGCCCGAGAACATCCATTAACGTGTAATCCCTCTTAGCATCACCGGAGCCAAGAGGTATTTACACAGCTCTGAGGAAGGGGTTTACACACAAAGAAATAAAAACAAAAGCTGGAATAAATGAAAATGCCATACCTTTTATTGTTGTATGAGAGATGAACTCATCATCTTCTTTATTTGTTTTGTTTTGGGGGTACACTCAGCTGTGCACAGTGCTTATTCCTGGCTCTGTGAGTTCAAGGAATCATCTAGTTTACCGAGAGGATGGGACAAATCATGATCAGCCATGCACAAGGTAAGTGCCTATGACATTGTATTATCTCTCCAGCCCCTCCAATCAGCTTTTTATAAAGAGAACAATTACATGTTTATAATGTTACTCAGTATGCTTTGGTAGTGACTCATTTTTTATATTGCATTGGACTTACTTTTTTTTGTCCTGCAAAAACAAATTATGATAGAACTACTTTGCTTTCTTTCAAATTGTAGGGCAACAGTAAATATAAATTTATTATATTAAACAAAAATTTATCATTAAACATGGATGAGACCTGAATAAAATTAGGTGTTTTCAATGACAGATGCTTTATTAAGAAAGTGATTATTCATTGAGAAAGCATTGCTCTTGGCTTGTGGGAATTTGATTATTAGATTAATAGACAATTAAGTAGAAATTCTCAGAGGCAAAGGGTCAAATGCATATTATAATATTCTGAATGAAATTATCAAGGGAAATATAAACATTAATATCCTTGAAATTTTTTATAGCGTTTTCTTCCCAGGTCGCTTCTGAACGTAAGTAAGAGACAAAGGGAAAAATGTGCTTGTTGATCTTTGGACCTTATTTCTTTTTGCTGAAACTTTGCTAGAACCAATTTAAAGTTTAATGGATACTGAAGACCTTTCTGTAACAGCTTGAGTTCTCTGAAGCATAAATAAGCTACAAAGCTATCATTTAAGTTCTAAATTATTGAATCGATGCAGGGGATTCCCCAAATTTATAATCAGAGTAAATGCTCTGTAGTTTATACAAATCTGGAAAGAATCTAGTCTAGATAATAGGGTGTTAAAATATCTAAAAATACTTTAAAATATAAGGCGATGGAAGATGTAGAAATATTAGTAAGTGGGGTAAGTGATTTGGTGCTGCTGAACTTAGCTGAATAGACTGAATTTAGTCAATGAGGAAGCTGTTTCAGACATAATCAACAGACGAATCTAAATATCTATTTTTACTTTTGTCAAAAAACATTCACAAAAATAGGAAGACTATTGATCAGTTGTTAGTATTGCTGTTTAGTGATAAATACTGTATTTATCACTAAACTTACAAAATTCAGAGATTTCAGAGGTCAATCACCTATAAATATTTCAGAAAATGACTTTTCCATTTATGATTCATGTACTACAAAAGTAAATATGAGGACTAAAGATTTATATATGTTAACAGTTTTTAAGTGGGAATATGATTTTTAATTACTTAAATAATGTGAGGAATAGTTTATTTTCCAATATTCCTTAACTCTGATGCATAAATCTATTTTATTTTTGCATTTTTATATAAAATAGGAAGTTAGAATGCTTATTAAACATGACAATTGCATTATCAATAATATAATTTGTATTGTTATGGTGGTAAAAGAATATAATTTGTATTGATTGTGTTTTTGTTCTATAGTGTTTCATACAGCAGTTTTATCATCATTAATTATTTGAAACTACAAAGTCACAGCTACAAGAATGAAAATGATATATTTTCCAACTGAAAAAAATTGTAAGATTATAAAAATACCTAGTATTTCTAAACTGTAGCACTGTAGCACTGTCGTCCTGTTGTTTATTGATTTGCTCGAGTGGGCAACACTCTATTGTGAAACTTGTTGTTATCATTTTTGGCATGCCAAACATGCCAGGGGTAGCTTTCCAGGCTCTACCCTGCAGGTGGGATACTCTCGGTAGATTGCCTGGCTCTCCGAGAGGGACTGAGGATTCAAACCCGAGTCGGTCATATGCAAGGCAAATGCCCTACCCATTGTGCTATCACTTCTAAAACTGATTTTAAATCAAATCAAAAACATCATATTTAATATTAGAATATTTTAAAACCATATACATATTATTTATAAAATTACTTTGGAGGGGTGTTGTTTTGGCCTTATCCAGCAGAGTTCAGGGTCTATTCTTTCTCTGTGCTCTGGGATCACTCTTGGTGAACTCAGGGGGCCACATGGGGTGCCAGAAATTGAACTGTGTCAGTCACACTAGAGGCAAGTTCCCTATCTGTACATTCTGTACTATCTGTACTATCGTTCCACACTCTCACCTTAATTTGAATAGATTCAGCTCATCTTCCTTTCAAGTAATATTGGATAATTGCAATTCTCAGGTAAATTATGTTAGAGCTTAAGAGCAGCAAGAATAATTTTCATATGCCAGGAACCCTAAGACATAATATCAGGTGCTTAGAGATGGCTCAGTGGCAGAGCCTATACCTTGCAGGCATAGACCCAGGAGCTCAGGTAACTCTTGATGGCAAGTACAAAAACACATCATTTACCCTAAACATAACTACAGATATCTCTGATTAATGGCACCTATTTCATTCCTCAAAACATGTATAATATCAAAGTTTTAATTACAAGAAAGCTTAGAGTCTATGATAATATTAATTGCATTAAGGATTATGATCATTTATCAACATGTAGAAATACTACCACAGATTTTGTCAAATATCATTGAGGCAAACAACTCAAATAAGTATCTAAAATTATACTGAGTTGTTCTTTGTCCTCTTCGTCCTCTTAACAACTTTCTCAGATACTCTTGAATGCATTCTATACCGCTGTCTTTCTCCTGCGCAGTTCTGGCGCCAAGCCATTCCTCATGTTGAGTTCTCATCCCAGATATACATAACTGCTGCATTTTGGAGGTGTTTATTCCGTTGAGAGCAAATGGAATGTCAGGAACTAGAGGATGAAGAACCTCTGGCTCCGGGCACATTTTTTTTACTCTATCATTCTTCCTGCATTAACATACGCCTCAGAGACCTGAGCCCTAAAAACACAGGATGAGAACGCTATTTGGATCACCCAAAGAAGAATCAAAGGAGCTATGCTTGGAATATCATGCTTCACTCAAGTGAGAAAAGGAATCCAGAGTTCCGACCTCCATCGACAATTGAAGATCAGCATCACTGCCTCCTTTGCTAAGGTGTCGAAAATCACATGGGCCGGATACCTAATGCGATTTGGAGATGACTGCTGGACTAGAGCCATTACCAACTGGATTACACTGGATGTCAGAAGAACTCGTGTACCTTATAGATTCATGTCTGATAATCCACTTTGATCTGACTTTTGTGCCTGGCATTAGAGAGAGGTCAGAGTTCCTTTTTTTTTTTTTTTTTTGCAGGTAGCTATCCAGTTTTCCCAGCACCACTTGTTGAAGAGGCTTTCCTTGTTTCACTTCACATTTCTTGCTCCTTTGTCAAAGATTGAAAGGCCATATATTTGGGGGTCTGTGACAGGATATTCAACTTTGTTCCATTGGTCTGCAGGTCTGTTTCTAGCCCAATACAATGCTGTTTTAACTACTACTGCTTTGTAACAGAGTTTGAATTGGGGAAGGTGATGCCACCCATATTCTTTTTCCCAAGAATTGCTTTAGCTATTCATGGGGGTTTATTGTTCCATATGAATTTCACGAGTGTATTGTCTATTTCTTTGGAAAAATGTCATGGGTATCTTGATAGGGACCACATTAGGGATGGGTGTTTGATCATTGTGTGATTGTAACCCAAACATGAAAGCTTGTAACTATCTCACTGTGATTCAATAAAATTAAGAAAAACAAACAAACAGTAACAAGTCTCACAATGGAGATGTTACTAGTGCTGGCTGGAGCAAATTGATGAGCAACAGGATGATAGTAACAGTGACAGATTATTGCGATATGATATGAAGGGTTTGAAATCAACTTTCTGAAATCTAATCCACATTCACTGATGCTCAGTTGAGAGGCTGTTTTTTTTTTCCTTCTCTGAAAACATAACTTTTTAGAAGTTTTGACAGACATAGGAAGATTGTACTCATTTGTGGAATATAAAGTAACAAAATGGGAGACTAAGACCCAAAGACAGTAGAGACAAGGAACAGGAGGATCGCTCCATGGCCGGGAAACTAGCCTCACATTCTGGGAGAAAAGGCAGCTCAGATAGAGAAGGGATCACAAAGTAAAGGATGCTTCGAGGACCCGCTCAGGATGGGAGATATGTACTGAAAGTAGACTATAGACAAAACATAATGGCCACTTAATACCTGCATTGCAGATCACAGCACCCTAAAGGAAAGGGAAAGTAAAACGGAAATCTGTCTGCTACAGAGGCAGTGTGTGTGGGGAAAATGAGGGGGTGTGGGAGGGATCCTGGGAACATTGGTGGTGGATATGGGTTCTGGTGGAGGGATGGGTACTCAATCATAATATGACTGAAATGTAAGCACGAAAGTGTGTAAGTCTGTAACTGTATCTCACAGTGATTCATTAAAAAATAAAAAAATAATTAAAAAGAAATAACACACACAAGATATATAAATAAAATTTCTTCATCTTTCAAAAAAATTAAGCATAAGTTTTGAGAAAAAAAAAAAGAACGCGTGGCTTCCCACCTACGATATGGTCTTTGTCAAGATCCTGAACAAATGGTGTGATGCTCTTTGGGTTCCTGGAGTGAGCAGATGCCATTGGGATACACTGCATGCTACAGGGTCAAATGGAGATGTTACTGGTGCCTGCTCAAGCAAATCGATGAACAACGGGACGACAAGTGATTACAAGTGATATTGAGTTGGGCCAGAACAATAGCATAATAGGTAAGTTGCTTGCCCTGCCCACCCAGGTTCAATCCCTGATATAGTGAATGGTCCCCCAAGCACTACTAGGAGTTATTGTTGAGTGGAGAGGTAGAGAGAGCCAGAAGTAAGCCCAGAGAACTGCTGGATATGACCCCCAAAATATTTATATTTATATAGTTTATATATAGTATTTATATATAAATATACATAATATACATACTATATATCACTGTATCACTGTATCACTGTCATCCTATTGTTCATCAATTTGCCCGAGCGGATGCCAGTAACGTCTCCATTCATCCCTGTCGCATGCTAATGTAGCCCCATAGCATATTGGGGGCTCTTTCAGGATCAGGGGAATGAGGACCGTCGTTGTTACTGTTTTTGGGACATCAAGTACAGCACAGGTGGCTTGCCAGGCTCTGCCATGTGGGTTATTTAAAGTATAAGTATATATGTATGCTATATATACATATCTATATAGTTTGAGTATGGTATAAGGCATTTGAACTCAATTAACTATATTCAATATATTCAATTATTTATAAGCCCAGTGACTGTATTTGGGAGAAAAGCACAATGAGACTATGCAATTATGAGTATGACTAATATCTTACACTGCTAAGTGTGTAACAATGAGATATGAATAAACAATGAAATAAAACTTTAAGCATTCAGAATGAATACAAATATGCTTAACAAAATAAAATTTTAAATTAAAAAAATAATAGCTATGTCTCAATTAAGAGGTGTAGGATTTTATGATAAGTGGACAGAGAGAGAGAGAGAAGAAAAATCATTGCTTTTACTGAGGATTAAGCAAGTGTGAATTAATTATGTAGTTAGTAAAATAATAAATGCTCAAGTTTCTGCTGTTACAGAAATCAAAATATCTAGCAGACAGGTGTCTCTTCCTGGGTCTTGTGGAACTTGATTTAAGGCCAACAGACTCCATTGTCTCTAACTGCCATGTTGAGACTTCTGAGTAAATTGCTGAGGCAACAACTGGAAACTGCAGACTTTTCTTTAGTAATCAACTAACATTTAAGAAATAAATTGATTTAGCCAATCCCAAAGTTTCACATCAAATGACCTAAGACCAGAACACCTTTATATTTGAGTATTCAAAATTTGCTGATGTCCTAACCTCATGTGAACACACCCTTGGGCTGCCCTGATATTGTGAGTTGAATAAAAATTACTATTCTTAAGTATTTTTTCAATTATGTATCGGGTTATTTATCTTGGGCTGACAGTTCTCTAGATTCCTTAAGATAATATTTTTAGATCTGAAGTGTTGGGCAAAATAATTTGATAAAAAAAGATGATTTTGAAATTTGTTGCTTGCTTCATAATGATTCAAATAAGCTGACTGTAGATATTATTTCATTTCTAAAATACTCATAATCATTCTCATTACACCTTAAATAATTTTGTCTTGATAACATTTTACCCTTTCAAGATTTGAGGTCATGTATTCTTCAGTCTCTTTTGATCAATAATAAAAATTAAGTTGAAGTCATTCATAAGAATGAAAATTTACTTTCAGTGTAATTATTTTATCAAAGATTTACTACTGTCTATTGGATAAAATTGCCCCTGCCTAATATCCATGGAAGAGACTTTACACATAATCTCAAATTATACAGATAGGTATTTATTTATTCGATTCATTTAGCATTTTCTTTAAACTTAACTCCTTCTCCAAATAAACTTTCTCCTCCATTTACATTTTTTTTTTCTTTTTGGGTCACACTTGGTGATGCACAGGGCTTACTCCTGTCTCTGCAGTCAGGTATTACTCCTGGTGGTGCTCAGGGGACCATATGGGATGCTGGGAATCAAACCCGGGCTGGCCGAGTGCAAGGCAACACCCTATCTGCTGTGCTATCGCTCAAGCCCTCCATTTACTTTTACTCAGAGGTTTTCTGTTTGTTTGGCTGTGCTAAGCGTGTGCTCCTTCTCTGTGTGCAGGGACTACTTTGGTAGGGCTCGGAGTTCATATGTGGTGCTAGGTATTAGATGGTGTAAATTGTGAGCATGGGAAGCACTTTCTCTGCTGTGCTCTCTCTCAAGCTCATTATTCCGAAGTTTAATTTATCTTTAGTATAATTTATTGTGTGGATATGAATCTTGAATATATGATGTGTTATTTTGTAGCCATCAATCCTTTGAACAAGATTATCTCTATCTCAAAAGGATTATATTGTACTCTGGCAACAAAATAAAGCCTTCTAGATCAAACACACCTTAACAATTACTGTTTCTTTTCCTATTTATATGTATGTCCATGCAGCCAACCAGGGTTTGATTTGTCCGTCCCTCTCACAGAACCTGGCAAGTTACTGAGAGTATCCCGCCCGCACGGCAGAGCCTGGCCAGCTGCCCAGGGTGTATTTGATATGCCAAAAACAGTATCAAGTCTCACAATGAAGACGTTACTGTCGCCCACTCTAGCAAATTAATGAGCAATGGGATGACAGTGATACAGTGATACAGTGATGTATGTCCAAGTTTTTAATGTTCATGTGCTTTTCCATATTTATATGGCTCATAACTTAACTTTCTTCTAACACTATAGTTTTTCTAGGGTTCTTAATCCAATTACTTTTTTAAAAGCCACCTCTTTTCTTTGTAACATTTTTTAATTTAATAACATATGAGGAGGATGGGCTGGAGCGATAGCACAATGGGTAGGGCATTTGCCTTGCTCGCTGCCAACCTGGGTTTGATTCCTCCACCACTCTCAGAGAACCTGGCAAGCTACTGAGAGTATCTCGCCCGCATGGCAGAACCTGGCAAGCTACCTGTGGTGTATTTGATATGCCAAAAACAGTAACAACAAGTCTCGCAATGGAGACATTACTGGTGCCAGCTCGAGCAAATCTATGAGCAACGGGATGACAGTGATACAGTAATACAATGATGAAGAGGATGACAACCACAATATAAAATACACATACATGACAGAGGTACAAAACATGGTATTATTGTAAGAAAAGCTGAGATATGATATCAAATTCATTTTACATTTTAGACTTGCAGGCAATTAATGTTTTGTTTGCATTTGCATATAGATTCATTATAGTCCATTTTGATTTGAATGCAAAATTTTGAATATGCATGATTGCCTTCTCTTGAAGCTTATATTCAGATAGAGACATTTCAGCTGAAGATAAGTGAAACCAATTGGAATATTGTTCTAACTCATCTTCAGGCCATCTCTAATGAAAGAATTATACATTCATATCTTTTCAGTGTGACTTTATAGTATCCTCCCTTTGTAGAAATAGTGCCCTTCCCATCTCTTGGCACTAGCTTTAGGAAGATATTTGTGAAAATAATGCAAAACCAAGCAGGCAATTTATATATGTGGATGTGTTCATTTCTTGTGCCACAACCAATGCCAAAGGAATTATATTCTGGGCCAGTTCTTCTGTCTCAAAGGAGAAAGACAAAACCATGGAACAGAGCCAGGCAAGCCAGATTGATACCAGATCAGTCAGCCCCTATATTTTCCACTGAATGAGCCCTTCTGAGATTAGCTTGATCACTTAGTTTAACCTAGAATAGAATAAACAAATTTTAGCAAATCTACAGACTTTTGAACTGAATACTTTATTGTAGGCTGATGAGTTGTAGCGTTCACTTTTCCAAAATTCCAACTGAAATATTTTTTAAAAGTGAACATATTTAAGTTATACTATGGAGTATTTGTTTATATAACTAAAATAAGTTTCATAAAACAACTTCTTCAGCATGCTAACTTACTGTGAAATATTTTGCACTGTGATCTTTTTCTATAATTATTCTATTCCATTTCTAATTTTTAAAATTTCTGTTTCACTCTTTAAAACAATGGATGTTGGCCCAAAATGATAGCTCTTGGCACAAGAGATAGCTCAATGGACTGAGTGCAGACAGGAGAGACAGCTCAATGAGTTGATTGCAGACTTTGCATGCAGGGGGTCTGATTTGATCTCTGACAGTGCCTGGTCACTGGAGCAACTGCTGAGAGCAACTTCAAGCACAAAGCTCCTAACTACCATTGTGTGTGGCCGATAAAGCAAACAAACACAGAAACAATCAAAACTGATGACTGTAATCAAGTAAAATGTATGACCACTAATGAATCTCCATCTATCACATTTTTATCTTTTGTTGTTTCAGTTCCCCTAAACTTCTGTAAGCTGCATACTATTTTATATTTTGCTATTAACTGTGATCTATTCAATTTGCAGATCCTAGTATTTCTCTCCCAAACTCCAAAAATGGTTAGAGTGAAACAAAGGTACAGGGTTATTCTGATGTGATCTGTTGGGTCAACATTATGCTTACTGAATATAGAGGTGTTGTGCAGACTGATAGTTTAAACATTGTTCTGACAGGGTGGGGTAGAAAGTTCCATAACACATCAGAACCATGATACCATAAGAAGTTGCTTCCTAACAGCCTCCTGGAGGGGAAATATAGGTAAGAAGAGGGATTTTTAACATATTCTGCTGAGCTTTCCTAATTCTTTTATTCCAAGAAACAGAGAATACGGCATCATTGGTTCAAACCTTTGTCTTTATGGATGTGACCAAAATTGCAATGGACGTAACAGTTAACCAGGACACCAAGGAGGAGTTTTCCACCTGCAATTAACACCTATTCTGTTTTTGTTGTAGCAAGTGTTTCAGATTCACAGACTTTGCAAAAGTGTGATATGGTTCTGATAGTCTATACAAAAATAGTAATGGCCTCTTTCTCTTTATTACCCCAAATGAACGCTCAACAAATATATTAGCATCTTTCACAAGTGTATTTCATAACATTTATTTTTCTGACCTAATTAAATCTCCCTTTCCAATAATTAACATTATGCAGTCTCAGATGATTAAAGGAATACATAAACCTTATTTTAAAGGAAGAGTTTAAAATATGAGAACTGTGTATTTAAAATTGAAAACTCAATAAAGTAAAATATCAACAATTAGGTCCCTGAGTGCAGAACCAAGAGTAAGCCCTGAGCACTGCCATGTGTGGTCCTAAAGCCAAATAACAAAACACCAATACTTTTCATCCAGAAATAATTCTTAGCCGTTTAAGATTACATTACTATTATGTGAGTATTACTATGCTAGAGGACAATACTAATTAGATAACAGTTTAAACTGAGATATCGTACAGGGAATATGGTGCTTGCTTTGCGTGTGGCAAAAACCAATTTGTTCCTCAGCACGGCATCCTCTGAGTATCACAAGGGTCACTCCCACACTAAGAATTCCCAGCAAAGCTCAAACCCACACTTACCAAATAAATAATAAAATGGAAAAAAAATAGTTCAGAATTTGTACTTTTTTCATTTGTTGAGAGAGCCATACATGTTGATGCTGAGGAAGGAAACATACAACTCTGGGATCAAAACTATGACGAGCAAAATCTACAGCCGTGGACCTTATATTTCAAATAGTCTTGTCATTTGTGAGTTATTTGTGACCAGACTCTATAGAGGATGTAAAATATTATTACATTAGGACAGTTAAACACTATGTATGATGGAAATATGTTATTACAAAATTGCCAGTGTGCACAAGACCAAGAGTGAATGTTAAGGTAAAGTATGGACTTTTGGATGATTATGACGTGATAATGTAGATTTATTGGCTGTAATAAATGTTTGTTTTATTTGATGGCTAATTGAAGAGGCTATGAGTGTGTGAGTATCGAGATTATATGGTAAATCTCTGTAACTTCCTGTCAAAAGCAGTAAACATATAACTGCTCGAAAAAACAGACTTTTAAAAGAGACAAAAATATTATTATAATTCAACTGTTTATACTTAATAAAATGTATTTTGTTTCAAAATAAATTTCCTTTCCTTACAAGTATAGAAAATGGAAACTAGATCATTAACTATTCCATACAGTTAAACAATAGCATATTTTCTCAGTATTTTGATAATTATCAGATAACTACAGTGTTTTTATTAGCTTTTTTATGAACATGTCTGACTTTATTTTTCTAAAAATGGCAAAACAACTAATTATGCTCACATGCTTCTGCAAGAGGTTCTGCTAAGAAATGTACTAAAATAGCAATTTATATCTCTTCAGTTATTCTTTTTAGGACACAGGTAAAAGTGAAAAATATCTCTAAATATTAGAGCTAAATCTAATTATTTAAAATAGAACTTCTTAAGAAACTTCGCATGACAAAATTGAAATTAGATAATGGTTGACGCAAAGAAGTTAAAAATAAAGAATAGAAAAAAAGTGTGTTCATTTAATATACATAGTCAACAGTTTCAACACTTTATAAAAAGAAAGTTATTTCACAACTTTCCTAGAAATTGCAATAAAAAACTGCTATTTTTGTTTCCTTTCGCCTTGAAATAAAACTCCCTCACTTAGGGATCCCCTGACTTCTTGAACCACAGTCTTCTGTTATAACCTTGTGATGTGTCACTTGTATTTGTAAGGAATATTCTTAGACTCATTGATGTCAGAGACAAAAATGGTGCTAGGTTCCAAACCTATATCATTCTGGTTGAGAAAACACTATATATATAGTTTTATATATACATATATAAATATGCATGCACACTATATATGAATATATATACATATATACATGTGTATATGTACTATATGTATATACATGTACATATATATGTGTATATGTTATATACATATATAGAGAGAAAATAATACCCTTTTGGGCAATGTGCATTGGTTTTACTCTTGTTCTGGCAGGCCATCAATGAACGGGGTGATTTCCTGCCCCATACCAGTAGGACGTCCTGCTAATGCCAGAGTGGAAGAGCTCCCTTTAAAGTTCATGCATAATTCAACATGATTCTGAGAAATGTGCTTATTGCAGCGAAAGAAAAAAATCATTGAAACAGAAAAAATAGGGGATGAGGCAGGAAAATAAACACTCTATGGTGGACAAAGGGACTGTTTTAATATACGTTGTTAATTAAAATACTATTAGAATAATGAATGTCAACATTCTAATAAAATGGAAATTAAATGTCTATGTTAAACAACATCATATCCACAATGTCTTTTTTCCTCAGTGGTAATTGCCATGAGGTAATACAAAATATTTTTGTATCTTTGCAGAAATAACATTTTTGTATTTGCAGTATATGCATAGACATGTTCATATATTTATATCCACATACAGATCCAAAGACTATATTTTAAAGCAAAATATGAATATAAATTGAGAAGTATTTTTAAACTGATGTGACATATGATTACAACATAGGTATTGCTAGTGAGCATATTTAAATGAATAGATAAAAATATTTTACTGAATTTAACTATATTCTTTCTATAGACAACTTGCTGAGAATAACTTAACATTACCTAAAAATTATACTAACACTTTAACAGTTTTATATCAGGGGTTTATTAGTCACATAAGAGTCAATTAATTTAAATAACAATATAAAGTTAGTGTGGAAGTCATCCCAAAATTTCTTCCAAGCGATTAGTAGTTTTAACTTATTTAGTCTCTTACCTACTAATTTTACATCACTGTTAGATGCACTAAATCATACAAAGACAGGGGCTGGAGTGATAGCGCAACAGGCAGGGCATTTGCCTAGCACTCCGCTGACCAGGGTTTGACCCCCAGCATCCCATATGCTCCCCCGAGCACCTCCAGGAGTAATTCCTGGTGCATGAACCAGGAGTAACGCCTGTGCATTGCAGGATGTGATCCAAAAGACAAGAAAAAAAAATCACACAAAGACAACTGTGAAAACTTACAAAGCATATCATATTTTGCTATTAGTTATCAATCTTAAAAGGAATAAATTTTGCTATCAATCTAAAATATTCTCTTTAAACATATTTTATGAATTTCTTATGCACCCTAGTAGTGCTGGGAAGGAAGTGACTCCTGGAGACACTTGGTACTCTCTCTCAGCACTCATGGTGTTGGTGACTAAACTCAGGTCCTCCCTGTGTCATAGGCATGTACTTGACAACCAGAGCTATCTCTCAAGCACCAATCTTAAAGCTTTGTAAGTACATTCATATTATGCTGTTCATTATATTACCTTTGCTTTTCCTTTTGTGTGTTCTGACACAGATGAAGGCTCTATTTTGCGTTTCACAAATTTTATTTCTATTATCCCTAGCTCTTTCCAACATAATACTCAGAAATACAGGCAGCCACATAAAATGTGATGGGATTCACTTTACATCGGAAATTACGGGAACAATTTTTTGGATTCACGTAGATCCATCTAGAAATTAACTTCCTTTTTATGCATTGTGTGACTTAGCCGTGTGATGCCTGAATAGCAATTGAAATTTTCTTCCTGACTTCTCTCTTATCTTCCTATCCCTCCCATAAAAAACAAGACAAAGCAATCCTTTAGCATGTTAACTCTACTGGGATCAACCTCTTTATTAAAAAAGAAAAGAAAAGAAAAGAAAAGGAAAAAGAGTAATCACAGATATAGAAGGATACAAAAGACCAAATAGGGAAAAGATGGTTTATATCTTGCTGCATCTACACGAAATCCTGAATTGAGAAGTACAAAAGCTCACCTGAAATGCAGAAGAGCAAAGTTTCCACAACAAGGGACAAAGGAAGAGATAGCGTTCAGATAGTTGAAGACTGAGCTATGTGTCCTTCATGAAAGAAATTACACTACAGGACAACAAATTGCAACTGGGAAATGTTTCTACAGTGGGAAGAGATTTATAAGTTTCTCCATGACTTTCCCTTGAGGAATGGTACAAAAGGTTTCACCAAACACGTGGTACGCCGGTTTTACAATCCAATAACTAAGAACACTGAAAAAGGAAGATGACAGAGGTCACAGAATATAAGCAGGGGGTCCCATTGCTGGAAGGCACTGTCTTGAGGACCTCTCACCATCTTGCTGATGGCAGTGCTAGGGAATCCACATTGGACATTTCTTTCCATAATTACAGATCCCTGGGTAATTTTTTGAGACGAGCTCTATACACTCCCAGCAAAGTGCTGAGCTAGATGAGAAGACAAACAGATTATGTTATGTCAGTCTGTTCACTCCTGAACACTAGTAAACAAGCCACACCCTTACGATCCAAAAGCTACCCAGAAAACCCTCAAAGACACCACATAGTATCTTCCGTGCTCCCTTGTTGGTCCAGATTTTACATCCTGTTCGAATGAAACTGCCGCTCTATCATCAGGCGAGGATGGTCATTGGCTGCCCTGCAAACCTACTTTGGTGTGGATTCCTCTGTCATTGTCCCCTACTTGCTGCTGTGGGCTCATGACCTTAACTTGCTTATCATAACCCTCACTCTCTTGTGCTTTCCAGCAGGTGCCTCTGAGTACTCATAAACTTACCCTTGATCAGGGCTCAGCTCAGTCATCACTGAGCACTGTCCACAGATACCATTACATGTTGCCCAGGGTCAGTTGAGCTTGGTGCAATCACCTCCCCTGGTACTGCCCAGGTTGGCATGGTGCTACAGCCACTCCTGTGTACTCATGACTACAAATGTCCAGTTGTCACACACGTCTGCTTGACCACAATTCTATAGTTGCAGCTGAGCACTTGCAGGCACTTTTCCTTCATCACCAACTGAGACTGAATAGTAGGAAACAACGCAACAAAAAAAATAGGATAAAGGATTGCACATCAAAAAGTTTAAAACACTGTTTAAAGAAATAGAGGACAGGAAAAAAATAGAAATTACATTCCCATGGGTTAGAAAAACTAACATATTTTTCAAAATTAACATCTTACCCTAAATACTATATAGATTCAATAAAAATCCTTAACTAAAATCAAATGCATAAAGAAGGTGGTAAAAATTTTACTGACACTTCATGAAACCACAAAAGAGCCCAAATAACCAAAGTAATTATGTGTGTTTCAGTTTGTGTTTGGGGAGGGGTGGCGAGGGGAGGGTGGAATAGGGAAAAGAAAGACTAGAGCTACAAAACCACTACATAGTACAAAGTGATACTTATTAAAGCAGTACTATAATGAATAAAAGTAGATGTATAGATCCATTTTATATAATTGGTGACCTATATATTAAATCTCTGAGATAACCTATGAGAAAGGAGCTAAGAGCATCAAAAAGAAAAAAATGATCTAACAAATGGTGTTGGGAAAACTGAACCACCTGCAGAAGGATGAAATTGGATTACTATGTCACAGTACATACTCAAATATTCACTCAAAGTGGATTAAAAATTTGGATGTTTCCCAAGGATAGTAGAGATAAGAACCAGGAGGATTATTCCATGGCTCGGAAGCTGGCCTCACATGCTGGGGAAAAGGCAGCACAGATAGAGAAGGGACCACCAAGTAAAGGATGCTTGGAGGACCCGCTCATTATGGGAGATGTGTGCTGAAAGTAGACTATAAACCGAACATGATGGTCACTTAATACTTGCATTGCAGACCACAACACCCTAAAGGAAAGAGAGAGTAAAAGGGAATGAGCCTGCCACAGAGGCAGGGGGAGGGGGAATAGAATAGGGGTGGGGATGATGGGAGGGATACTGGGGATATTGATGGTGGAGAATGGGCACTGGTGAAGGGATGGGTACTCGATCATTGAAAGACTAAAATGTAAGCATGAAAGTTTGCAAGTCTGTAACTGTACCTCATGGTTACTCATTACAGAAAAAAAAAAGAGATTTTGGTGTCAGACCTGACAGCATAAAATACAATCAAGAAAACACAGGGAAAAATGCTCCATATTTGCCCTCTGTAATGTTTTCAGAAGTTGAAGTCTAATGGCAAGGTAAATGAAACACAATGAACAACTGGAATTATATCAAACAAAGATGCTTCTTTTTGATATAAAAAGACAAGGTAAAGGAGGTAGCTCAAAGAGTTGGACTGCACACTTTTTTTCTTTTTGGGTCACACCCAGCAATGCACAGGGATTACTGCTGGCTCTGAACTCAGTAATTGCTCTTGCGGTGGTGGTCAGGGAACCATATGGGATGCTGGGAATCGAACCTCGGTCGGCCGCATGCAAGGCAAACGCCCTACCCACTGTGCTATCACTCCAGCCCCATGGACTGCACACTTTCTACGTAGGCAATCTGGCAAGCATGACTGGTCACCCAAACACCTCTACGAGTGACCCAAGAGCAACTTATTTGGAGTGTCTTCTAAATACTGCAAAGTGTGATTTGCCCAGGTTAAAAAAGAATCAAACAAGAAGGCAAAAAATAAAAACAGTGCCTGAAAGTTATCTCAAAGGGTTAGTCATCTTCTTTTCATGGGGCAAACCTTAGTTTCATCTCAGGCACATCATAATCCTCTGAGTACCTTTGGGAGAGACTCCCAAGCACAGGGCCAAAAGCAAACCCTGAATACCTCCAAGTGTGGTCCAAAAATATTCCCCCTGCAAAATAAATGAATGCCAAGAAATACTGTATTGAATGATGTGAATGTATTTCATCATACCTGTGAGAATGTAACACTGTTGCACTGTCCTCTCATTGTTCATCTATTTGTTTAAGCAGCACCAGTAACATCTCTATTTGAGACTTGTTACTGTTTTTGGCATATGGAATATGCCACTGGTAGCTTGCCAGGCTCTGCCATGTGAGCAGGCTACTCTTGGTAGCTTGCCAGGCTCTCTGAGAGGAATGAAAACCAGGTCGGCAGCATGCAAAACAAACACTCTACCCGCTGTGCTATAGTTCCAGTCCTATGAGAATAGTTCATGTATATCAAATATATATCTCATTTATGTTAGTATATATAAATATATTTTATAATGTATGTTATATATACATTACAATATGTTATGTGTTATTATATGTTAGATATGTTTAATATACATTTAATACATTTTAGATAGAATATTTTTGGTGTGGATATGGAAGTCTAAATAATTCTAGTCTTTTCATAGAAGGACTGCACTCATTTCTGTAGTATAGAATAACATCACATGAGGCTGACACCCAAGGACAGTAGATACAAGGGCCAGGAGAATTGCCCCATAGCTGGAAGACTGTTTCATGAGTGGAAGGGAGAAGGGATATGGAATAGAGAAGGGATCACTAAGAACATGATGGCTGGAGGAACCAGTTGGGATGGGAGATGCATGCAGAAAGTAGATAATAGAACAAACATGATGACTTCTCTCTGTCTGTGTTGCAAGCCATAATGCCCAAATGTAGAGAGAGAGTATGGGGAATATTGTCTGCCATGGAGGCAGGGGGAGGGTGGAAAAGGGGGGGGTATAACCAGGATATTGGTGGTGGGAAATGTGTACTGGTGGAGGGATCATTGTGAGAATGTAACACAAAGATGAAAGTTTGTAACTATCTCACGGTGATTCAATAAAAAAAAAATTTAAATTAAAATTAAAAAAAATCTAGTCCTTTTTGGAAAACAGTCCAAAGATTCTTCAAAATATTAAAAACAGTTTTATTCTGTGATTCCACAATTACACTCCTGGTTACTTGTGTAACACAAAGACATCATTTGAAAATGTGCATGCAAATTTGTGATAATTGTATCACTATTCACAAAATTTTAGATCTGCAGACAACCTAAGTACCCAACAAAGTATGATAAGATTAAGAAGAAATGATGCATATATAGACAATGGGATATATTCACATATTTCAGCTATTAAGAACAAATGAAATCCTTAATTTATTTGCAATATAGTTGGAACTACAGGGGATCATGAGTACAACTAAAATCAAAAAAGAAAGTCAAATACTGAATTACCTGAATTATGAGGTACATTTAAAAAAAAGGAGAAAAAAAAAGCAAGGAAACTAACCCTTAGACACTGCAGAGCTTAATAAAGTAGTGAAGAAAGTGGGTTGAAATTGTTGAAGGGATCCAATATATTGTATACGTGTTGGGGGTGGACATCAGAAATTTGGTATTGTCTAAGACATAGTAATACTGAACACATTAAGCCTTAAAAATAAAAGTAAATAAAAGAAAAGTCATGATTTTATAAAAACATCTCCACCAATATTATAGAAGTAATGACCCACATAATCTTCCTCAGCATTAACTTTCTGCTAACTGTGTCTGAGTGCAGCTGTGCATCACCAAAATACTTTCATATACAGTTTCCATTTGTCCTTATGTGACAGAATCTAAGCAATGTTGCTGAAGTGAAAAATAATTTTGATTTTGAACGTTTTTTTAAGGATGCTAATCTCAACTTTATTATGAGATAATGTTCAGTTCTTATCACTTTTATGTCTTCACAAATTATGAAACCAGCAAATTACATCTAATAAATAATGAAGTTATCTGAGAGAAAAAACATAGAGGTGCAAGCAAGAGTGATATTTTTAATTTCTTAAGAATAATATTATCTTGGATACCAATTAGTCCTTCTCACATGACTGGGTAGAATCTATTTATTAATTGCATTTTACAATTAATTTTAGATAAGGAGCAATAGAAATGATGGAGTAGAGAAGTTGACCCACTAAATACCAATATCTAGATTTGGAGTGCTAAGTCATGAGCTGGCATTATAGATTTGTTAGGAACTAAAGATTTTTACTGTTTTATTGAATTAAAACTTTTTTATGTAAAAAATCTATATATGCATACTTGATTTTGAAAAAGTATTGTTATTGAGTTAATTTATCTAAAATAATTTGTTGTAGTCATTGTGGCCTATTAAAATGTTTTATTTTCTGCTAAAAATTGTGAACAGATGTAACACATGTAACTTCATGCCAAGAGGGTATTATTATACAAGTGAGAGACAGAGACTCCATTAATCTGAATCTTGAGTGACTTCAATCAATATTCTCTCTGGTGACCTGCATCGGACATGTAGTTTGAGGGGCACATTCTCCTTTATTGTCTTTATCTACAGAGATTTGGGTTTGCTTATTACAAACAAAGCAGTAAGTTTTGCTTCTCCTAAAACATGACTTGTCTTCTTTTAATATAACCCCAATGGATCATGAATGATTCATAATTAAATTTTCTACCCATTATCTTATCAGAATATATTAGTTTTGTCATTCCAGTTGTCCCACATTGTTATATCATTAAATTACATTCCCATTATTCTCAGATGCTAATTTACTCCCAGGAGAAATTATACCTAGTTCTCCATGCCTACACTTTTCTATATATTAATATATTTCCTGATTTTGTAATCTTCTTTGTCATGCTGTCATACAACTATTATAATTAATATCAAAGGGATTTTCCAATGACCACTGGATTCTCTTAAAATTCATTTGCAACTTGTATCAAGCGAGATGGTACCACATGTAAGGCACTTGTCTTACACATGGTTGATCTGGCTTCAATTTCTGATTCAGTTACTGAGCACTACCGGAGTGATCCCTGAGCAAAGGCCAGGAGTAAGACGTAAATACCACTGGGTTTATGCCCAATCCCCACCTCTAACCCTCCAAATGTCCTATGCATCTTCCATTGCGCATAAGGTTGAGACAAAAACGCATTAAGCTAGCTTGCCGCTGAAAGTCTTTGGCTTGAATCATGAACGTGTCTTTTATTTTGCACAGCAATCCTACCTTGTATATCTTGCCATTTAATTCTTCTTTCTTCTCTAGGTACCTGTTGCTTTACTTTCCTCTTCAAACTCTCAGAATTTTTGCATTCTCACCTGACTTCCTGCTTCACTGAGAAACTCATCTACCTATATTTTCATTTTCATTCCCCCTGTTTGCTATCATATATTAAATTTTAGTGTTTCTCTCAGAAGGCAGAATCTCTGTTCATGCAGATAACACTTCTAGTCACTCAATTTAATTGTTTAACAAATCTTTTCTTTTCCCGCATGATTTTTCATCTCGTTGCTACACTAGTATACAAATATTTTATTTATTATTGTGCTGTTTTTATATGTATATTACTTGCCTGTTTAATTTTAGAAAAATGACATTTTCAAAGTATATGCAAATGTCCAATAGAGATATGGATTATGCTCAACTTCACTAGTCATCAGGGAAACCAAATCAAAATGAGAAGCTCTTCACATCATACAAGTTTGGATATCTTTTATTAAAAATATAATAGATAATGAATATTGGTAAGAATGTGCTAAAATAGTAGCCCTGTACACTTTGATGAAAATATCAATTACTGTAGCCATTTTTATAAGAACACTATGAAGGTTTCTCAAAAATTAAAAATAGAAATACTACATGGCTCAGGAAATGCACTTATATCTGAAAGAAATGAGATTATAATTATAAAGATATATCCATACTTTCCTGCTGGTTGAAGATTATTTGACAATAGCTGTAGGATGACATTACTTTGCCCTTTCCCTCCTTGCCACAAGTAGCTTGTCCCGGTTTTACCCAGAGTTTAGGCTTACCCCAGTCACACCCATCAAGGTGTTCCCGAATCTCTCCCATCCCTTTGTTTAGCTATAATCACTTCTCCATGCTCTCTTCCCCAAAAGAGTTAATCCGAGGCTTTCCCTTAATCCGACTCTGCTAATTTGCAAGGTCAGACCTTCCTAGGATACTGAATTTATATTATATAAGTTAATATTGCCTTTCTCCTCTTCTTGTGCCTTTTGAATAACTTACTTTAAAGCTATGTCTGTTTTGTATAGACACAAGAAGACAATATTATGTTTTTATAACTTGGGAATTAATTGGCCTCAAATATTCCCTCCCGGGCCTCTGCTTTCTCCACTTAAGCCTCAGTTGCCCTCAGTTCCTAGCACCCCAAAGTAGGGTCCCCGACGTGGGACAGGAAGGATCCAGGGCAAGCGGTGAGTTATGTGCTACCCTGGCATCAAGATGGGCCTGGCCAAAGTGTCGAATTCTTAACTATAAGTTAAGAGCTTGATCATAGACAAATGCTGTCATGATCCAATAGTAATTATGAGACTGGGACCCTGCTAGGGATAGGAAAGACTGATCTGGCCTGAGCACTGTAGTCTGAGATTGAGATGGCCCCAGGAGAGCAATTCTATAAGCTTTAATGCATCTCTTATTGTGTCCATACAAAATAATTAATATTATGAATTCTTATATGTTTGCTGGCTGAGGAGAAGAGAAACACATTCATGGGACTCCGCCCTTGGGTGGATCCTCCTGCTGAAAGAGAATTAAGTCCTAGGAGAAGCATCCCCTAAGGGAAAGGAACCTTACCCTATTGATGGGGACCACACCTATGTGTATGCCCCAAACCCCTCATGCTGTGGAGATTTAACTAGGCTGTGAGAGTGGGTTGGGGGGCCAGATCCACGAGCCAGATCCATGAGCCAGATCCACGGGCCAGATCCACGGGGAGAGATCCAGGAGAGCGGGAGAGAAGCGGAGGGAGAGAATGAAATAAACGGATCGAGCAACCAGTTTGGCCTTCTTCCTTCTTCCTTCCGTCGCCTGCCCTCGACTAACAGCACACACAGCGGTTCTGGGGCACCGGACGCGGGCGGTGAGACAGAGCCGCCCAGAGAGCCCGCTAGTGCACTCGCCCCCTCGGCGTGCATTAGTTTTTTACAAATAGCCAATATATGGGAACAAACTTCATATTGACATTAATGGATAAAGGAAAGATAATATACATACATAATAAAACACATACCCAAACACAATATAAATTATTATTCAATAATTAAAAGAAAAAAGTCCTGCCATTTTAATAGCAGATGAAATATAAGGGCATTATGCTAAATAAAATAAACCAGATATTCAAAGAAAAATTCTGCACAGTATGTGGAATCTAAAAAAAAAGAAAGTGAATTTACAGAAACAGACCCTATAATAATAGTTATAGAAGTTGTAGGAAGGAGAAAGTGGGAAAATGTTAGTCAAAATGCAAAAGTTTTCAATCATAAAGTGAATAAATTCTGAGAAGAATGAGCTCAAAATAGGGAAATGTGACATTATTGATACTATATTGTATTCTTGAAATTTGTTAATGCTGTATCTTAAACATTCTCACTACACACAGTAACTATGTAAAACAATAGGTGTAATAATAAACTTGATTTTGCCAATCATTTCACAATTTATAAATATATCAAATTTACATGCTATATATTTGGTTTTTGGTTACTTTTCAGTAATGCCTTGACTTTGCTTTCCATTCTGAAGAATACTGTGTTCTCTCTTGACCACCTTTCTCTCTCTCTCTCTCTCTCTTTCTTTCTCTCTCTCCCTCCCTCCCCACTCCTATCTCTCCCTCCTCTCAAATTTCTTCCAATAAAACTATTTTGCTTTTGCTTTTCTTAATTTTCTTTTTCTTTTTTAATTTTTTTAAATAAAATAAAATAACTGCTTTGACTTTACTATTAAAAGTTGGTGTTGAAATGTTGTGTGCTGAAGCAAACATAAGCAACTGTAAATTAGAGTATTTAAATACAAATAAATTAAAAAAAGAAAACTAAAATGGAAAATGAATTACACTTTGTAATAGAATATAATTTGCCCCAGAGTTACTCACATATTATACATTTTAATGTAACTTAGAATAATTAATTGCTATTTTTTATTTTCTCATGGAAAATTTTTATATCCTGAGTGAAACTGAAAAATGATTTAATATCCCATAAGTTATGTGACATCGCAAATTTACTAGAAAAATATGATATTCATAATATTGTATGTGTTACTACACTGAACACAGATTTTATTCGTAGTTTTACTTTGCCCTCATATGTCCTTTATGGAAAAAAGAAATAATGCCTTGATATATTCCAAATCATCTATATAAGTGTTCAAGATTTTGTTAAATATGAAAAGGAAGTTTATCTTGAGAAGTACTAAAATTGGTACATATTATTCTATAGAGAGGAAATATCACATTTAAGTCATATGCCTGCTTATACTATATATAATTCAAAGATATCTTTGGTCAGCTTAAAATAGAATCCTGCTAACTCAACATAAACATGAAAATTGTAAGAGAATAACAGAATAGATAATTTTTTGTTATCTACTGCTTAACAGTAGTTTATAGCCAAATTAATTTTAATTTTTTCATGATTTCATGTATGTTGCACATATTTTGGGTGTGCTTTTTATTTATTTATTTTTTTTACCTGCTGGTTAACATGTTTATTATAGTATTTCCTTTTAAATTCATTCAAGACAAAAAGAAAACAAAGACAATGGTCCCGGGAGGAATGCACAATTTGTTTTAGCTGCCAGCACAGAGACTCTTCTCGCAGTGGGAATTGTGCTCTTGTTTCAGCAGTAAGTGAAGGAGAGGGGCCCTTCGGAGGCTCGAGGGAGGAGCAGGACGTCCACGTTAGTAGGGGTGGAAATGCTATCACTGCAACGCTGCACACTGGTCCGCCAGTCGCTGCGTGTCCGATCTGCTGCTGGGCCTCAGTTCCAGATCTTGAGGAAGCTGTCCCAGGACCCGGTGGCCACGGCCATCCCGTCATCGGTCACACCCAGGCAGCTGACGCGGTTGTCGTGCCCAGCCAAGACACCTGCCCTGTCAGCCTTGAGCGCATCCCAGACGTTGCAGTTGAAGTCGTCGTACCCTGCGAGGAGGAGGCGGCCGCTCTTGGAGAAGGAGACCGAGGTGGTGCTTTTTACAGTGTTTAATTTTAAAAATTATTTCCATGCTTATAGTCACCTCTGATTCTAATTAACAGGAGTAATTTTTCTTATTGTTTTTATAACACTATGAATTTCAAAGTTGTTTGTAATACAGTTATTTGAAGCATTCGATGTTCCAACTCTGATCCCACCACTAGTGTCACCTTCCCTCCAATCAACGTCCCAAGTTTCCCACCCACCCTGTAAACCTGCCCATTCTACATGCAAAAAAATATTTACTTCATAATGCTTATTACAACAAAAAGACAAATGGGATTATTTTTTAAAAAAAATCAATAAAAGTAGATTTTCGGTCATTGTTATGGCGTTTTGTCACACCATCTCACAACAGTGCAACTAAAGTCAATGAAGATTTACTGGGCTAGCTGCTGCTAGTAGGGCCTTCTGTAATCTTGTTTTCGCTCTTAGACTTTGGTTGTCATATAAGCAGCTTTCCTATCAAATTTTCTGTATACTACTACTGGGCTGTCAGTACTATGAAATTTAGAGATGTTGCTTGGCCAGAGGGAGGTTGGGGAAATCAACTTGCCTCCATTCTGAAAAGGCCCCAGAATTCTGAGTCCAGATCTGTCCACCCGACATGATTCAGGGGCATCATGGTTTTTTTAATTTGTGTTTTTTTTTTTTTGGTTTTATTGTTTTGAGATTAGCATTAATCTCCTGTCTAGATGGCCAGAAATTTCCAAGCGTGGTCTTGGGGCTCCCTGAGACCACTTGGGAGACTCCCCACAAAAAATGGGGGGAGCTTTTCTGCCGCCGCGCGAGCTCGACCCCGGAGGCAACTGAACTCCTTTGGACATGAGCAGCACCCCCAAAATGTCTCCAAACTGTGTAATCAGAGCTACTGCCCCCTGGGCCTCCAGCGGGGCATGGTCTTTTCTCTCTCAACTCTCTCTTATTGAATGCAGCGAGGTGATTGCCGGTTTTTAGAGTATGCAGATACACGCGGAAGTCCGGGAAAGCCGAGGGGGGCAGGATTTCTGGATCCGCCCTGCGCCGATATTTAAGCACAGCGCCATGTGGGTACGTTCTTTTCTGCAGCCGTGCGAGCTCGACCCTGGAGGCAACTGAACTCCTTTGGACACGAGCAGCGCCCCCAAAATGCCTCCAAACTGTGTGATCAGAGCTACTGGCCCATGGGACTCCAGTGGGGCACGGTTCTTCTCTCCAGGCTTCTCCATCATATGAGCACCATAAAAGGGAAGTAAAAGATTGCAGTGATGCAATTACCAAAAGAATTTTCCCTAGACCTCATATGGAAATCCCAAACCGCGTGGCTGTGACAGCAGCCGCGCGACCTAATATCTCCTGATTGTCAGCAACGTGAAAAGATTCCATTTTAGGGGCTGGAGCGATAGCACAGCGGGTAGGGTGTTTGCCTTGCACGCGACCGACCCGGGTTCGATCCCCGGCATCCCATATGGTCCCCCAAGCACTGCCAGGAGTAATTCCTGAGTGCAAAGCCAGGAGTAACCCCTGAGCATCGCTGGGTGTGACCCAAAAAGAAAAAAAAAAAAAGAAAAGGTTCCATTTTAGCAGATCTTACTGTGGGGGGAAACTCCATATAATGGTACTGTGTTTTTTGTTGAAATATTGAAGGTAATCAAAGTAGCAGCTATTTCTTTAGACTGTGAACTAAGCCAAAGCCCCACACTGGCCGAGGTGAGGAAATATCCTTCTTTCTTGGTTCTTTTCCCTTTTCTGGGAGAAACGCGGTGTGGTGTCCACCATATTATGAAGTCTATTATGCAGGCACGAGCTTAGGCACGGGAATGGGAGGGGAAAAAAAAACCAAAACTATATACTTTGAACAGCAGGACGCTTGGGAAGTCTCGGGTCAATACCAGGACATGCTCCGCTGAGACTCGACCCGGGTGGCCACACTTTGAGTGGCCGCGATGTTGCTGATCAACCAGAATCCGGAACCTAACTAGACTACTTCCAGTCCCAGAAACTACTTGTAACCATGTCTCTAGACTGAACTAAGTTCAGTCTCTAGACTGAACTAGCCCCACGCCGGCCGAGGACTGGAAACATCCTTTTTTCTCGTAGGGCGGCGTGGTTTCAGCCATAAGATGAGGACTATTCATTAAGCAGGCACAAACTTGGTGGCATGGGAAGGAGGGGGGAAAAACTCTATGCACTTGAAACAACGGGACTTCATATCTCTCCAGTCTCAGCAATGGAAAACTAATTATCAAATGCTGCATGGGCAGTAGGGCTGTCTTTCTTGGGGGAAAACTCCAACAATAGTGAATGTTGTGTTGAAATATGGAATGTAATCAAGGTAAAGTGAAAATGAAGTGAAATTTATCAACTAAGCAGGCAGGGATGGGGGTGGGGGGCGGGGGGTGGGAGGTATACTGGGGTCTTTGGTGGTGGAATATGGGCACAGGTGAAGGGATGGGTGTTTGAGCATTGTATAACTGAGACATAAACCTGAGAACTTTGTAACTTTCCACATGGTGATTCAATAAAAAATAAATTAAAAAAAATAAATAAAAAAATAAATAAAATTTTTTAAAAATGGGGGAAATGTATGAATAATGAGAGATTACTTAATTACCAAATTTCATATATAAATAAACATTAAATCATACACTTTTTTTAAGTCAAACAACACTACAAAATGTTAGTCATACATTAACCTTGGGCAGCTCAGTTTAAACTAAGAAAATTCAAACACCCCTCCAAAACCCAAAAATGTTTCATTTCATGTATTAAATTGTATCAAATTAATACTAGTTTTTGCTCACATGGCTTAGGGGACTGTGGGAAATATATTTAGGAATAGTGTTACAAATGTAAATGCTACTTGACATTATAATATAAATACAGTCCATATCAGAATCCACTCATTAGTTCTACCATTGGTTCTTTTTATCTGACCTCACCACTCTTAATGGCTTGAATTAGCTAAAGGCATTTTCTATTGATTTCCATTGTCTAGAAAGACAGCAAAAATATTTCAGTGGATCTAGTCTACTAATACAGAAGTTATTTTTTCTGACAACTAAACTATATTCATCCTGGTTTGTTTAGAAAACCAATTAAACTAAGATACCAAATCAATTGTTAATTTCTTTTTGTTATAGTGAAGTCAATACCATGAAATTATCCCGTTCACTTTTTCTTGTATTTTTATTTTGTCTTCATAAATGTAGTCCTATGAGCTTGATGACATTTCTCATAAATGCACTTGATTTGATGAGGCAGAAAGAAATGGATGCCCCTTGAATTTATGTGTGTGTGTGTGTGTGTGTGTGTCTGTGTGTCTGTGTGTGTGTTTCTGGTGTATCTGTGTTTGTATGTGTCAGAAAATAGGAGACAAACCCATTCAAGTGCAGGAGTTTCTTATATTTGTTTTGATTGTAGGAGTTAAAATATCTATAGCTTATAAGTACTCTTTTTTTTAGATGAAAGACAAATTTATATGTTCTCTATAATTTACCAATGAGACAAAGAAACCTCATAGAGAGAGTTTTCTGAATTTCACTGTAAGAGATCACATTTCAGTGTTTGGCTCACAATGTTTGCTCCCACAATCACACATAAGTTTTGAGTCACATGTAGTAGAAGAGGTGCTTGCGAAGGGTGTATATGGTGATTTCACTGTCCTGCCCCTGTTTTCTGCCCCAGAAAATAAAATAATCAGAGCATATATATCACAGACAATTGCCTCATTTATAAAATTTTTATGTCTCACATTTTTACAGCTATGTAAGCTGAGTTTTATTGCTTTGTTTTGGAACTGCGTCTAACAATTCTCAGGGCTTACTCCAAACTCTATGCTCAGATGTCACTGCTGGCACTTTGTGATGCCAGAAATTGAACCTGGGTCGGCTGCATGCAAAACACGTGTCTTAACCCCTATGCTATCTCCTAATCTTTCGTGTTAATTTACCAACAGGAATAGAAGTGCTTTGTCTATTCTGAGGGTTGCCCACATCTCAAACTAAGACACACAACTTCTTTTAATTTTTGTTATACCTTGGCTTTCTGCCTCCTGAAGGCTGCATTCTCGCTTGATTCTCTTCTCCCTCTTTCCCTCATATTTTCTTAAACACAAATATTGAATTTGCAAAAAAGAAAAGGAAAACAGACATAAATGCTGTATTTTATTATTTTATCATCATGCTCCCCCATACACACACCCCAGCAGCAATACTTGTACGACTAAAACAAACTGAAAAAGCTTCACCAGTGTATCACATAAACTACTAGTGTCCAGAGTATATAAAGCACTCAAAAAAACTTATTAACAAAATCCCAAATAACTCCATAAAAAAAGAAAAAAAATATGAGAAGCAGGCAGGGGTTGGGATGTGGGGATTATGGGAGGGAACCTGGGGACACTGGTGCTGGGAAATGTACCCTGGTGGAGGGGTGGGTGTTGGAATAGTGTATGACTGAAATCTAATCATGAATAGCTTTGTAAAGGCCTATCTTACAGTGATTGAATAAAAATAGAAAAAGAAGTTACAGAGATGGCCAGTAGGCATATTAAAAATCTCACATTGTTGAGTGGAGAGATAGCACAGCAGTTAGGGCCTTTGCTTTGCACGTGGCCAACCCAGGTTCGATCCCCAGCATCCAATATGGTCCCCCCAAACACCACCAGGAGTAATCCCTGAACAATGCTGGGTGTGACCCAAAAATGAAAGAAAGAAAGAAAGAAAGAAAGAAAGAAAGAAAGAAAGAAAGAAAGAAAGAAAGAAAGAAAGAAAGAAAGAAAGAAAGAAAGAAAGAAAGAAAGAAAGAAAGAAAGAAAGAAAGAAAGAAAGAAAGATAAAGAGAGAAAGAAAGAAAAGAAAGAGGGAGAGAGAGAAAGGAAGGAAGGAAGGAAGGAAGGAAGGAAGGAAGGAAGGAAGGAAGGAAGGAAGGAAGGAAGGAAGGAAGGAAGGAAGAAGAACCTTTTCATTGTCATCTCTCTCACAAAGGAGATTGTCAAAAGACTAAACAATCAGTGTATTTGGGAATGTGGTGAAAAGGAAATCTTACTGTTGGTAGGATATTGTATGGCTCAGCTTCTACAGAAAATAGTATGGAGATTTCTTAAAAGAGTAAGAAAAGGGGCCGGGGCCGATACCAGCTCGCGCTCTGCTGACATTCGACCCAGGTAGCCATGCTTTTGCACGGCCACTTTGCTGCTGAACGACCAAGATCCAGAGGCCAGCTACACTACTTCTGGTCCCAGCAAGTGCTTGCAGCCATGTCTCTAGACTGTGAACTAAGCCTCAGCCTCATGGTGCCCCAGGAAGGGAAATGATGCAGTTTCCAACATAAATCTCCCTGGACTTAATTACTAAAATACAGAAATCGGCCACGCGACTTCATATCTCTTCATTTTCATCAATGGAAAATTAATTATCAAATGCTTCCTTGTCAGTAGGGTCATATTTTGGGGGGGTAAACTCCAACAACAATAGTGAGTTGTGTGTTGAAACTCCAAAAACAATAGTGAGTTTTGTGTTGAAACATGGAATGTTATCAAGGTAAAGAGAAAATGAAGTGAAATTTATCAGTTATGCAGGCGGGGCTGGTGGGGTTGGGGTGGGAGGTATACTGGGGGTTTTTTGGTGTTGGGATATGGGCACTGGTGAAAGGACGGGTGTTTGAGCATTGTGTAACTGAGACATAAGCCTGAGAACTTTGTAACTTTCCACATGGTGGTTCAATAAAATAAATTTAAAAAAAATAAAAAATAAACATAGAAATAGCACTGAAAAGAAAAGAGTAAGAATAGAGCTTCTATATAACTCAGCAATTCCACTTTTCGTGATCTACCCTCAAAACACAAAAATATTAATTCAAAAAGATCATGCACGCATGCATTAATTGCAGAGCTTTTTATAATAGCCTGATATAAAAACAACCTAAATGTCCAACAAAAGGTAAGGGAAATCTGGGTATACATACCATATGCAATGAAGGAAGCCATCAGAAAAGATATTGTGTTATTCACTGAAACATAGATGAAACTGGAGGATGTCATGATAAGTGAAATCAGAGAGAAAAAACAAATACCAGATGATTTCACTCATCTTAGGTATGTAGAGGAGCAAGAGAAAAGAATGGGTGGTTTCAAATAGTGACTAAACTCTCGGCCATGGATTGCAGAACTGAGAATTCTAAGTGGGAAAGAAGGTGGGAGAAATGGTTATGTGGACTGGAGGTAAAATAAGAACATTGTCTTGGGCACTTTGATGATGGTGGTGTAAAGTAACTCTGTACATCAAAATCATTATATTTACACCATTGAAAACATACAGCCCAAACTAAAATGTGCAAATTAAAACGTGAATTTTCTAGGGTGGGGGAGGTGGGTGGATATAGCCAACTCATAGCTGGTGTGAAATTCAAACATCATATTCCTCAAATTCTACTGTTGCCAGTACTATAAATCATTGTATTTAAATAATATTTGCAAGGGGCTAAGCTTCACATGGTGGATATACCCCACATTTTTGCAAAATAAAAATTTGCATAAAATATGTGAGTTATTCACTGAAATATGGTATTGGTTGATCATAGAGTAAAAAAGAACAAAGCTTAATTTTTTTGCTAAAACACATTACATAAGTCATCAGGGTCAGACATATGAAGAACAAAACTATCTTCAAATTAATTAACTCATAGGATTACCAGACAAATAATTGATTATTAATTATTTTTTTAAAAGCTTAGTAATTTACAAGTTTTCTTAGAAATATATATTCATAAATGCCTGAAAATTTTTGTGACAGTTTTCAAATATTAATGTTTTATATTATTAATTTCCCTGTGAATTTTGTTGCAATTTTCCCTGTGAACTGGGATATAGTTGGATATATTTAGGATTTTAGGTAAATGGCATTTATTCAAATGTTTGCCATTTTTAAAGTTTTGTGACCTTTAAAAGTTTTTCAAAGCTCACTGAACCTTATCTTTTATCCATGACAAAGGGGATAATATTAATGCTTGAAAAGATATTGTTATGAGGCATAAATGAGACAAATGAGGAAAGTGTTGGTCGTAAAGTATTCAATTAATATTAAGATTTATGTTCAGGAGGTTGCCATTGGTTACTATAAATGTTCAAGAAAAAGATCTCAAGTTTTTACAGCTAAAAGTGTAGATTTCTGTAACTTTATGTCAAATATATAAAATATGTAGTGCAGTTATTTAGTAACCTGAAAAATGTCACTATGTAATTTAGGTATATTACTATGTTTTAAGAATGAGTTGTATATTTACTACTGAATAATTGCTAAAATTTTTGGACACTTTTTGAGATTTATTTTCCTTTTCCATAATGTGCAATAATTTTAGTGTTTATTTTTAGTGCAAAATGTTATTGCATCTTTACTATAATCAAAGACAAAACAATGTGCGGTGGGGGGGCACTGGAGTGGGGCTGCGCCAACCCAACCTCCAAGTGGTCCCGGCCGCCGGAAGTCACGCCCTCGACCCACCCTCGGCGCCATCTTGCCACATTCAACAGAGAAGAGGCCAGGCATTCTGGTGAGCAACGCGGCCGGAGAAATGCTTCAGACCTGAAATCGGGCCAGCAACACCGGGGATCCAGACGGAGGAGGTACAGCCAGCACACCTTCTCCAGATGGAGCCCTGGTGACACTGAGCAGCAACTAACACAGCTCCAGTTTGCGGGACTGGGACGCATCCAACCAACGCTCGCGACCTTTTCTAAAAACTGAAAACATACAATCTTTTAATGGAAAACCAATTATCAAATGCTTCCTTAGTAGGGCTGTCTTTCTTGGGGGGAAACTCCAGCAACAATAGTGAGTTTTGTTTTGCAATATGGAACGTAATCAAGGTAAAGAGAAAATGAAGTGAAATTCATCAGTTATACAGTTGGTGGTGGGGGGTGGGGGCGGGGCGTATAATGGCGATTTTGTTGGTGGAATATGGGCACTGGTGAAGGGATGGTGTTTGAATATTGTATAACTGAGACATAAACCTGAGAACTTTGTAATTTCCACATGGTTATAAAATAAAAATAAAATAAATAAGAATAAAAGATGGAAAAAAAAAGACAAAACCATCCCTCCCTACCTTTAAGTCATACCACAACCATTTGATAGCACAGCTTTTTTGTCACAATAAAAGAGTTTGTTTTCATTCACTTATTTCTAAGTTCTTTTCCAAAAAAATAGTTATTATGACCTTATATCACTTTTGATGATAGATTTTAAAATTCATTATATCATTATATTAAACTATATTAATTCAATAAGAAAATTTTTTAAATGTCAAAAATCTAGAAGCTTCAAAATAGAGGGATATGTAGGATTACTTAATTTTTAACTATAAAAAGTCAGTCTCATTAAACTCCTCTTTTTGAAAACATTAAGTTATGCCACAGATTAAGTTACTGTTGCACTGTCTTCCTGTTCATCGATTTGCTCGATCAGGCACCAGTAAGGACTTCATTGTGAGACTTATTGTTACTGTTTTTGGCATATCGAATACGCAAGGAGCTTGCCAGACTCTGCCGTGGGGGTGGGATACTCTTGGTAGCTTGCCAGACTCTCTGAGAGGGACAGAGGAATCGAACCTGAGTCAGCCATGTGCAAGGCAAACGCCCTAACTGCTGTGCTATCGCTCCAGTACACTGTATACTAAATTGTCTTCGCTTCCTAACTACATCATCTACTCATTGGAAATCATGTTTCACATTTCAGTCATGTTAAGGATATTGCAAATTAAAGAAATAATGCATATGAATAACAACTTTTATAAATTAATTTTCACTTGTGGAGATAAGAACTAATTTAGTAAAAGAGGCATTTTAATTCTCTCAATAATATCAAAGTAAATGTTTGATAATATTAATGAAAATGTGAATCTATTTTCTTTTCCAACATAAGAGTAAAACAGACTGAAACAAAGCAACATTTTTTAAAATTTGCCATTACAGAGGGTTTTACAGCATAAAGTATCTGGCAATTGATTTTTCAAATAGAGACCACACATAAAATTGTAACATTTGCTTCATTTAAGCCCATGTCTTGAAATGACATAATAAGCTATATGGGACAGACTTTAGTTTTGAAAACACTGTGATATTTTCCCATCAAAAGTAATATCTTTTAATAAGGCGTGCATGATGAATGAAATGATGTCCTTTGAGTTATGACTGCCACATTTCCCTCTATTCTCACTAGAATTTCAGTGTTGTTATCCCAGAAAGAATTTGCATCAGAGCTTCAAATGTTTTTCTCAAATTTTGCACTGAGTTTTCATATTTGGATTTCACTGCCTACCTTGAAATTTTCTAATTTATTATGATGTACCTTTATGTGTTTCTTTTAGTAATTATTTGTTATAAGATGTGATCTATACATCCAGTACTAAGCAGTTTCAGTAAATGGGAGAAACATCATTCATAAACCAAGGAATAAAATGCATGTTATTTAATGAACTATTGATCATCTTCATGACACAAATAGCACTGCAGCACTGTCATCCCGTTCTTCATTGATTTGCTCGAGTTGCCAACAGTAACATCTCCATTTTGAGACTTGTTGTTACTGTTTTTGGCATATCAAATATGCCACAGGTAGCTTGCCAGGCTCTGCCATGCAGCAGGATACTCTCGGTAGCTTGCTGGGCTCTCTAAGAGGGGCAGAGGAATTGAACCCAGGTCAGCTGCTTGCAAGGCAAATGTGCTACCCACTGTGCTATGGCTCCAGTCCCATGATACAAATAACACTAACAATTTTCATTAAAATATTTCATTTAAAGTGTTAATATACCTTCAACAAGGCTGACCCAGTTTCACTCCTCAGTACCACATACGGTCTACTAAGTACCACAAGGAGTGAGTTCTGAAGCATGGGAGGTGTCACACTAAAAACTAAAACCAAAAAACCCAAAGTGGTATAAAAAGATATTAATAATTTAATATTCCTCAGAAATTATTGTCCAAACTATGAGAACTTTCTTAATAACAAAATAGAGCATCACAAATATATTATTTTTAGGTTTACCTGAGACAGAAAAGAAAATACTTCTGACCTCTTCTCTCCAACACTTTTGCCTCTATTAAATTTAGTCCATGACTAGAAGCAATTTTTGTTTTTCATATAAATAGTTTAAGGAAATAATGTTAAAATATATGTTATATATTATATGTTTGTGTATAAATATATTATATATGTGTATATTATATGTGTATATAGAATATATACCCATGCATGTTTCATATGTATATACATATATATATATTGTCTCACTGCTTTCACTGAGGCCAATAGTATCCCAAACAGATCAAACATTGATTCAGACAAATTTTCACAATTTGATTTAGACCTTTGCTGATTTAGACTATATAGAGAAAGACTCCGTATACTGTCTCTGTCTTCCATCTCCAATAGCTCAAATACTTTTAAATACCATTTTACTAGCATACCGGTACATTGAATAACAAAATTTACTGTATCATTTTATAGGCAAAATTGTCCCTCTGTTTCCTTTGGTTATTCGTTGGAAATAATTCTTTTTCTGTTATCTCCTTCTAGCTTCCACTTCTTGACAGCTGCCCGTGCTGGAGCCACACAGAATATATTAGAGAGATTTTTGATATCTGAAATCTCCCAAAATGTTTTAAGACCAAGAAAATAGAATTCTATTAATGTTTCCAATTTTTGAGAAGCTACACATTATATGAATCTTTCTTTTATCTAGACTTCTGGTCGACCTTACCTATATCCAAACCCCTTTCACATTGAAAGTAATTTTTTATGGGTTTGTCTGTTTCCACTGCTTGACTTTCAGGGAAGAACAAAATGGTTTATGTCTTCAATAAAACCTAGCAATACCTAGGACTCTAAAGGTTTTCAATTCATGAGTGTGCATGTGTGTGTGCATGTGTGTGTGTGTGTGTGTGTGTGTGTGTGTAAATAATGAACAAATAATTACCCTATTGCTAGTGGTGTCACATTATAGTGCTAATATTTGTACATCAAAGAATAGCAAATGTTTCCTCTAATTTTTGTGTAGTGAAGACTGCTTTCAACAAACATGAAAATGGAGTTTAAAAACAACTTTTCAAAGGAAATGTGTTCGTTATTTCTTAATAGAGCTTAATCTACCCACAATCCATTTATCTACCATTGTTTAGCCATGGTCTAAGCCTCGGCTTTCCTATCTCTTATTTTTCTCTGAGAGAGCACTTTCCTGTAGATATTTCACTTGATTTTCATTTGAGCAACATAAATGTCCTTGAAATTTGAATGGTTTTTAAAGTAACTGATATTGTTTAGCTGTCTGCTTCTGAGATAATAGACTTTCCTATGATAGTCTGCACCTGGGTCTCAATTGGGCCTCAGAATGAAAAAAAAAGCACAATGAATTTCCATTTGGTGCATGAATGCATGAGTGTGTACGTGTGTGTGTGTGTGTGTTTGTGTATGTGTGTTTAAATAGTGTAGGTTAAAATTGCTGATCTAAAAATTCAGTGTAGTGTTGTCATGCTTTATTACTGGGATTGGAGAATTGCTATTGAGTGTGTTTGTGATGATTGTGTTCAACTATAATATCTGAATTTTCTATTAAAATTTATTTTAAAAACTGATAAAAGAGGATAGTATGCCTGTTTTGAATGAAGGGAGTAACATTCACCTAGGATGTAGCATAAAGTCTTATTTTCTTAAAGATTTTAGTACATTATTTCTGTCTTTTTATAACAACATAATTCATGTTTTCACAATATTAAAGCAGTTTTTAATCAGGTCTATACCCATCAGTACTTAGGGTCCTTAGACCACTCTTAAAATTGGTTGTACTGGTGATGCAGGCTGTACAGTGATGATTGGACACAGATGCTCAAGGGAAACTAGGGTCACCAAATGGTATTCTGGGGTGGAGAGTAAAATAAGACTTCTAAAATAATAAATGTGTTCAGATCTTTTGTTTAACTTAATATTTCTCTATTATTTTCCATTGACTTTTCATGTCATTATTTTTTATATTTCTTGGACCACACCTGATGGCGCTAAGGGCTCATTCCAGGCTCTGCACTCAGGAACTCCCAGCAGACTTGGGAAGTATATGGAATCCCAGGTATAGAACCTAGGCCTGCTGTGTGCAAGACAAGCTCCACACCCACAATACTGTCCCTGAGTCTCTATTTCCTTGATATAATACAAAATTCTATAACATTTCTCTGTGATTTGCAGATTCTCCAGAATTCAGTTTCTGAATTTGATCATAGGCTTCTTCTGCCAATTAACTCTATTTGCTTAAGAGTCATAACTTTTCTAGTTGTGGAGAAAATGGAAATAATTCCCATGTTGCAGAATTGGGAAGATTAAATTAGATAATGCATATAAAACACATTGCAAAGTACCTAATACATAATGCAAATTAAGTAAATGTCAATTGTTGAGATAATGCTGTTGGTATTAATGATACTATTTTCCAGTGTCCATTCCCCCTCTAACACCTTTTCAATATAGCTTCCACCAGTGCCACTTTACTCTAATAATTGCTGCATATAATGATAACCACTCATGGCTTAATTCAACAGAATCTTCTGTAGTGGCCTGAAATGGTGGAGACATGGGAATATATGGATAAACAAAAATGCTTTTTTTTTCTTTTTCTATTATCAGTCTTTTTGAAGTTTACATTTGAGTTAAGGAGCATTACAGAATGGACAAATAAAGTACATTGTATTACATGTTAAGTGGTGATATGTACCATGGAGGAAATTAAAGCAACATTAAATATAGATACGTGAGAATCAAAGTAAAGTTTTAAGTAAGACAGTTATAGAATCCCTATTAAAAATGTGACATTTGGGGCTGGAGTGATAGCACAGCGGGTAGGGCGTTTGCCTTGCAAGCGGCCGACCCGGGTTCGATTCCCAGCATCCCATATGGTCCCCTGAGCACCGCCAGGGGTAATTCCTGAGTGCAGAGCCAGGAGTGACCCTTGTGCATCGCCAGGTGTGACCCAAAAAGCAAAAAATAAATAAATAAATAAATAAAAAATAAAAAAATAAAAATGTGACATTTGAATGGAGCAAGACAAAAATAAAAGGGAATACCATGTCAGTTTCCTGGAATATAATATTTTTGCAATGGTGACTGCTTCTTAAGTGCAGCAATCAGAGTGAGGTCATAAAATTGTAGAGGTCAAAGAGTGGCTAGAGATCTGTTCTACTGCAATAAGACCATTAACCCATACTTTGACTTTCTGGAAGTCAGGTGAGGTCTTGAGCACTTGTTAATCATACACTCTCAATTTAGGATTGTGGTATGTTTCTTTTTATAGAAACAAAGGGATAGGGTCAGGAGACACAAAATCCTCCATTATACCTTTGGAAGGGATCAGAAGCAGAAGAACTCTTGATTTATATAAGAACCTGTATTTTTGTTTTTGTTCTTATTTTTTAATTGAACATTCAGCACTATAATCATGGCTTCAGATTTAATGAGAACAATTTATTCTGAAGGATGACACATTATCTTTTCAGAGTTTGCCTTTCAGTTACATCTTTATAGGACAATTGCAGCCTTTTATGAGATTGGGCTGGAATTGTGTGGTACATTTGACCAGCAGCTTAGAGAGCCACAGACTCACTCTCAAATTTTCACTGAGAAATAAACGTCCTAACTCAGTAATACTACAGGGTGGGGTTCCATGACTGTGACCTAAGTATTCCACATATCCCTGATCTCTGGGTAGTATTGGTGGCTTAGATACTGCAGATAAGAAAAGGCAACCAACAGCTAGTATCTTACCCCGTGAGGGCAAAATATTAGCTTTACAATAACAGAAGAGATTGCTATTCAAATTTCTCCTCATCTGGCTGGTTAATCTTCATAGATCTTCATAGATTCAGTGTCATATTGGGAGTTCAGTGTCACTATGTGTTGCTATGTAGTTAGAGGCGTTATTATCAGATAGGTTTGTCTAGGCGGGGAGCCCCTCATTTTGATGTGCGTGATTTTTTGTGTCTGTGTAATTCTGATAGTCTTTATCAAGCACTGTGGTCACCTTCGGCCTACTGGAGCATAGTACCAGATACGTTCTTTTATGTTGGATGGTTGCTAGTATTTTGTTGTTATTTTGAGGGTAGGCTGGGCCATATTTGGCAATACTCAGGGAGTTACTTCTGGCTCTTTGCTTAAGGATCATTCAAAGCAGCTCATGGAGACCTCATGTTAAGCAAGTTCCTTAATCCCTGTACTAGCTCTAGCCCATAGTATTTAACTTAATGGGTTGATAGGTCTAAAATAAATCAAATCAGTGAGCGTGCAGGACACAAATTCACTTAAGTTTCCATTGGACAAACATATTCTTTCTACCAAATAATATGCTGCAATTTTATTTTTCAAAGGTCTCTGATTATTTCCTTTGGATACATGGTAATTTTCCATAATGTTAGTTCCTTGCAGCTGTTCTCACACCATAACATTCCATAAATTCCACATTGCCTCTTTTCCCAACAATATTTCCAGCACTGTAAGTTCTACCATGCCATATAGTATAAAATTCAGAGCCACTTCAACAAAGCAAGGACCTCCTACAGCATCCTTTCATAATCTAGACCCTACTCAGTACTAATAATCATATTTTCCAGATCAATTACTATCTCTGGATTGTGAAGACTCCCAAATTTAAAGAGACCTATAAGCATAATATTCATTTCACCAGTAACTCAAATATGGCTATTCCTATTTTAATTTATGGGGAAATACAGAGACTTGAACTTTGAACATTTAGAGAAATTTGTCTCTAGAATTTCTTAGGGTTCCTTATACACACTAAGGGAACAGATGAACCTTTATTGGGTCTTTTGAATATTATACTCAAAATTGAATAATGATATATACCAATGTAATGAATGTGTGAAATATGGGATGTCTGGGTGATATAGGTATCCTAATTTTTATTTTTATCTTTGTTTTTATTTAGGCCACCCTTGGTGGTGCTCAGAGCGTACTCCTGACTCTACATTCAGAAATCACTCCTGATGGGACTTGGGGTACCATGTGAGATGTCAGGGATTAAACCTGGGTCAGTCGTGTGCAAAACAAGAACCTCTGCCAACTGTTCTATCTCTCTGGTCCAGAAATAGGTCTCCTGAGAAGATGGAGAGTTACCATAGAACTGAGACAATTATATTAATGGAAACTATTGTCCACTCTATATGAATGGCAATGGTTTCTTATCCCTTTATCTAACTGGAATGGTTTAACCAAATTAATGGTCACCAGTCAAATGCCTGAAAACTTAATAATATTCTTGGGTCAGACAAGTAGTACAGGACCAGAGTGACAGTATAGTGGCTAGGGTGCTTTCCTTGTACACAGCTGACCTGGTTTCAATCCCTAGTACCACATGTGGTCCCCTGAGTTCCATCAGGAATGATGCCTGAGCATGAAGCCAGGCGTAAGTCTTGAGCACCGCTGGTGTGGCACCCTGCAAAAAAACTAAAAAAAAACAAAACAGGTAGTATAGTGGGTAAGGTAGTTGTCTTGTTTGTAGCTGATCCCTGGTAACTCATGGGGTCCACTAAGCACCACCAGAAGTGATTGCTGAGCACAGAGCCAAGAGTAAGTCCCAAGTACCACTTTGTGTAGCCCCCATACCAAAATAATTAGAATTAGAATTTTGTTAACAATGATATTATAAACAGAAGAGTCAGCGCTATCAGGGCTACTGTTTTGTTAAATCTGAGATAGTCTATCCCTATTCTCACTGTTAGATGTAAATTGATTACAGATATAATTGGGAGCATACTCTTGGATCCTGAATCTTTAAACATAATTAAATTTCTGTTATAACCTCTGGTTACATAATATTGAATGTGAAACCCGGCAGAAGATTTTTATAGTTTTTGTAGGTAAATGAAAACATAAAGACTCCAGTTTGATCTGTAAACTGAAAGCAGTTTATTAGGTTATGTTATTGCAACGAGGTAGTCTTTTCATTAAAAAGTCAAGCTTTGCAACTGATTGTTTTTTATTTTACATAGAGGTTATACAAATTCATAATGATCATAGGGAATATGTATAGGGACCTCATTTTAAGTACTGCTGGGAGCGATCCTAAAGTACAGAAGAAAGAGTAGCCCCTCGGCACTACTGAGTAAGACTCCCAAACAACACAAAATAAAATGAATATTCAGAGAGATATTATATGTAAATTGAATCTCGAGTTGATTGGGTTAAGTCATCATACATGGCAACCTACCCGTGGCATATTGGATATGCCAAAAACAGTAACAGTAAGTCTCACATTGAGAGACATTACTGGTGCCTGCTCGAACAAATCGACGAACAATGGGATGACAGTGACAGTGACATATTATATGTAACTCCATTAATTGTCTATTTCTTATAGGACCTCACTCCCATATCAGAAAAACTTGAGTCTTTACTTTAGAGGTAGAGTTTGACATCCTGACTCTGTGCTAAGGAATCCCTCCCTGACAATACTAGAAAGACCATATGTGGTGCCAGAAATCAAACCTTGGTTGCCCCTGTGCAAGATGAGGGTAATCTCTCTCTGACCTGCTGCAATATCTCTCTAACCCAAAATGTTGAGTCTTTAGGTAATAAAGTCTGCACAGAAATTTTGTATAATTAAGCACCTGATTACTCTTCTTTGACTAATCTACAGTAAATGACTACTAGGAAGGCCTTTTGGGGAGTTAGAGCTGCACATTTCAAATTTATACAAACACAAACATATGACGCATCGACATTATGACAACTAATTTTATGATATTAGAGACATAAGTTTCAAATTAAGCCATTTAAATTTAAAATAATTTTAATTTTACAAAAATTATTCCAGCTCACCTTTTAATTTTAGTTGGGTTTTATTATATTAATAAAATTAGTATTTTCGCTGGTATTATATACAGTGTGAATTATATATATAAAATATGAATTAATTTTAGTCATACCATGTGGAGGCCAAAGAAGAGAGAGAAAAAAGAGATTTTTTTCTTAAATTGTAGGTATGTGTACTAGTTTGAAAGAAGTGTTTGGACTACCAATATTTCACTGATTTAATTTTAAAATAGTCCTCATGATATGGGGAGAAAGTCTACAGGTAAGGGTGAGACCTTGCGTGTATCATACCCAAGATCCAAAAAAGGAAGCATATAAGTCTGCACCATCACCTGGTGTAGCCTTAGAGGCCTCCGAACACCACACAGATGACCCTGGTCATCTCCCAAACCTCAAATACTGCCTAGCATTGAGTTGCTTTCTCTATAATTCTCACTGAACTGAGGATCATGGGAAGTGCTCAAAGCTACCAAACACCACTTGGAACCGTCTCTCCACCCCAAACAAAACAAACACCAAACCAATCTAGTCCTCATCATTTACTTAATCCTGTTTTTAAGAAGTTATTTTTTCCCTTAAAGTTGCATTTCAGAAAACGGCTCTTTAGTCCTAACGGTACTGGCAAAAATATTTTATCGCATAGAGTCGTGCTTCTGAAGTAACTAGAGCACTGGGCTTTTCCCATTTTTAAATCCCTAGAGGAGATTTGAAAGGGTAGATTTGTTTCTAGAAGCAGAGCTTGAACCCTTTAAAATTATTCAACAGCAAGGCAAAGGCAAAGAACTTCTAATTCTTCAAAGAACTTGGGTTACAATCTGGAACAAAGTAAGGCTTTGCCTATGCTCATTCAGCTACATTTTTAACATACTTAATTAAGAAGCTGGTATATTCTGGAAATCAATATTCTTATATCGTAGATGGAGTGTTTCATTCAATGTAAATTAAAATCTCATAAAATAGTTAGATAACTCCAGGTAGCTGCCAAGAGCAGAGCCCTTCATCTGTTGAGTCATTTCTGAGCCTAACCCCAGTTCTACAAGTGGCAAAGAGAGCAATAGAAAACTCCATTCAGTCTCACGTTTTCTTTCTCTTGAAGATCACAAAAGACAGATCCAGTGTTTGGTAATGGTGGATACAGGGGAAGAACATGAAATGGACTTAAATTTCTTGTCTTTTTGTTCTTAGACTCTAGTAATTCATTGCATTTTTTTTCTTCAAATCTGTAGTTTTGAACATAACAAGCTTGAAGTTCAAAAGTTCAAAAGTCTCGGTGGTAAACCTGCACTTGTGGGGCGAGTGCATCAGCAGCCTAATGGTGCCTTCAGACTTCCAGATACCCCAAAATTGCCGCTGTGCCTTTGGCCAGATTCCAACAATTTGGGGCCAAGTTTACAAGAAATTGAACAGCCAAAAATTAGGTATGTGGGAGATATACCCACAAACCACCTCCGCTCAGCTATATAAGCTCATCTATTTCACAGACCCATAAATTCTAAAAAGATCAAAAGATGTAGTTAGGTCCTGTAGTGCAGAGGTAGGCAGGAACCCATGACTGAGAGCTCCAGGCTCACTTGGATTAGGACTGGGCCTCCTCTCCGCTGGTCCCGTTTTCTAGTAGCTTGGTAGTCACACACAAAAACTGTCCCTAGCGCCATGTAATCTCATCAATGGCCAAGACCCAGAGACTATAAACTAAAGCTCCCAGAAGTGAGTACCGAAGAGTGCCCTGGCCCCGTGCCAGTCTGTCTTCGCCACGGCACCTCGGTGGGGGGAGGGTTGAGTTTCCCTCCCTTCACTCTAGTAAAACCCCGGCAGCTTAAAACCTCCAGAACCCAGCTGCCGCCATGTCTATGGCCACTCTCCACAGGCTCCGATGAGCCTCACCCAAGAAGGCACGAGCTTTACCCAAGATGAGATGAACCTCACCAGAGAGCGGAAGAGCAGGAAAACCCAGATATGTGGGTAGCCGTGACTGAGATATCCAAGCCCACTTGGATGGGGACTGGGCCTCCTCCCCCCAGATCTGCCACATTGGCAGGGGAAGGATTGGAACAGGGGTGGTGGGAGAAATACTGGGGATTTTGGTGGTGGAAAATGTGCACTTATGAAGGGATGGCTGTTTGATGATTGTATGACCGAAACTCAAACATGAAAGCTTTGTAACTCATGGTGAATCAAAAAAAAAAAAAGGAAAAAAGGGGGGAGAGTAATAATAAAATTATTGTATCACTGTCATCCACTGTTTATCCATTTGCTCGAGCAGATGCCAGTAACTTCTTCATTCGTCCCTGTCACGTGCTAGTATAACCCGATGGCATATTGGGGGCTCTTTCAGGATCAGGGAATGAGGACCATTACTGTTTTTGGCATATTGAGTATGCCACAGGTAGCTTGCCAAGCTCTGCCATGTGGGCGGGTTACTCTCACTAGCTTGCTAGCAATAATAAACTAATAAAATAAAATTAACATTCAGGATAGAATAAAAAATGTAATGTGGAGTTTATACCCAATTCAATCAGTTTAATCAATAGCTGAATAAATAATAGTACTACATTATTTTTAAAAAGTTCAAAAGCCTCTAGGGCCACTGACACTTTAGAAGCAAAAACATGAAAAATATAAAACTATTAATGCAGGAACTAAGCTATCGTCATTGTCAACACATGATTTTTAGATCTTAAAAAAAATTATCTAAGGCCAGCCATGATTTTTTACCATTATTTTTCTTTTTTAAAGATGAATTTAATGTTTTCCCAGAAAGAAATTTATATTGAAAACTCTCTACATTTTCATAGGTTCTATAATAATTTTACAAGTTTTACAACTTAATTTAAGCAAGCAAAAAGCATTTTTTTAGTTTATGAGAACGATTAATTTTGTACTCTTGGTTTGTGCTCCAGTACTCAGGATTTACTATCAAGTGAAATTGTCTAAACCCTTGTTTTGAAGGGAAATGTTCTTTTCTTTCTCAGCAGATCGAACCAGGAGTTTGCCATATTTTAAAGGGGAGGGGTCTTAATTTCTTTATGAAAACTCTTGCAATAAGAAAAACATATTGAAACACACCTGTTTCTCCTCCTCCTCCTCCTCCTCCTCCTCCTCCTCCTCCTCCTCCTCCTCCTCCTCCTCCTCCTCCTCCTCCTCCTCCTCCTTCTTCTTCTTCTTCTTCTTCTTCTTCTTCTTCTTCTTCTTCTTCTTCTTCTTCTTCTTCTTCTTCTTCTTCTTCTTCTTCTTCTTCTTCTTCCTTTTCCCTCCTCCTCTTCCTTCTTCTCCTTCTTCTCTCTCTCTTCCTCCTCCTCTCCCTCAATGGCCCCTCCCTTTCTTCTCCTCTTTCACCCTCCCCATTCCCCCTCCTCTTCATTCTCATGACCACACCAGCAATGTCCCTTGCTGCTCCCAGCTCTGTGATCAGGGATCACTCTTAGCAGATTTGTGGGACGATATGATGTCGTGGGGATGAACATATGGGTCAGATACTACAGGTAACTTCTCTAGCCACTGTACTATCACTCCAGCTCCTTGCATGCTTTTCTTTTGTCAAAATTTAACATTTTAAATTTAAAATGTTACCCAAGCAGTGCTCAGAGCACTTGGGGTCACCTGTGATTCGTGACCCACCAGGTAGAAACAGTTGAATGCAGTGCTGCTCAGATAACGCTGTTACCTGAGACTCTGGAGCCACCTCAGCAGTGCTTGTGACCTCCAGGACTATACCTGGAGGTGCTTGTGGGGCAATGTGGAGCTGAGGGTCAAATGACTATAGCAAGGCATGGACCCTAATCTCTGTTATCTCTCCTCAGACTTGATTTATCTATTCAAATTTGACTTAAGTATGCCTCTTAAGGAAGAGGTTTTCTGTGTGTAACCGCTTATTTGATTGATAATAGACTGATTCCTACGTTCCCACAGATCCTTAAAGTCACTTTGACAGTAGGTGAAAACAAAAGCCACATAGAAATGAAACCAGACTTATTAATATCCATTTCAGTGGATCATATAAGAATGTGGTATCTGCCCTAAATTATTGCAGTCCAGACACTAAACAGACAGATGCCAGATATCCTGAATACAAACTTGCCAGTCATCTGTCTTTCTTCTTACCCCCACCTTCACCTATCCTCAAAGGCGACACACATAAGTTTTGTCTTATCTCTCTTTGCCAGTCAGTGTCACAATAATGTCAATGTCATAATCTCTAGCAAGAATGAAATAAAAATTAAAGTCTGTTGACGTATACAAATAATGCTGGTTCTTAACCTTAGTAGTACGTTACCAAGTCAGTGAATGGATTTCTGGCAAAGTTTTCTAACCCTAGTCTCCAGTAGCTTGGAATTCTGAGAAGTCCTGCACTCAATCATTTACCTTGTGTTTCAATTAAGAAAATGAATATATAATATAAGCTCACTGTATAAAAGAGTAAGAAAGAAAAGTCTTTCGCTGTTTATGGGTGGTTTGTTTAGGTTTTTTTCCTCCCTTATGGAAAAAAACCTCCTTTGGTGGTTTATTTTCATAAATGTGTGTGAAAATTTATAAAAATTTATAAAGTACAAAATTAGTGTGAAATGATAAGAAGTTAAACAGAATAGATGTAATAAGGGCATGGGACTTCAGGGGACATGGTGGGATGAAAAGTCAGTTTTCAGTTACTTGAGAATGGGTGCAAAGTGATGGAATTAAGAGTAAGAACAGGCAAGTTCTTCAGTAAACTTGACTTTGACTAAGATGGGTGGGATCAGCAGCAGGAGCAGGCAGTGATTGGAGGAAGTCAGCACCAGGAACAGGAAGTAATAGGAGGGAGACAGCACCAGGAGACAGCTGTGATTGGAGGAAGGCAGAACCAGGAAAAGCTGTGACTGGAGAGAAGCAGAACCAGGAACAGTTGTGATTGGAAGGAGGCAGGGTGAGGAGGAGGAGGTGAGTTTGCTGCAGGATATACCAATAGCTTCAATGTCGTGATAACTGTAACTCATGGTGATTCACTAATGAAAAAAAAAAGAGTTTGCTGCAGGAAAAATTTCCCCTATTATTGTCAAGAATTCTAAACGCAGCGGGGTGTGAATGAATGAATGAATGAAACGTATAAATTGAATATGGTCAACTGCTGGTAGGAAGAAATCTGTAGAGGAGGAGAGGCTAAAAAGCCAATATAGTGGGGAGGGTGGGGTTTTCTGGACGGTGCAGAGGAGGAAATGCAGAGCATATTGGAAAGGAATCTTTTTCTCTCTTTTGTCTTTCTGGCAGTGCTCATGGGATGGGAGGGAGCCACTTCCAATTATACTCAGCCCGGAGTTGCTGGTGGATCCCCAGTGGTGCTCAGAGGATACACACTGCTGGAAATCAAACCTGAGCTCCAAGTTAGGATACAGCCTTTGTTTCACTAAGAGTATATTATTGTGGGTAAGCAAGGAAATTTGCTAGAAGAAAATGAAGAGAATTTGGGGGGCTTCGTTTTTTCACATGTCAGTCAATCTCATAAAGTGTGATTCATGCTACAGAGGAAAAATAAAGCCAAGAAGTGAGGGCTTGGGAAAATGTCTTAGAGGGCTGAAATGCAGCAGCCCCGGCTCATTTCATTTCATTTCATTGCATTCTCGACTCCAGAACTGCTTGGTCCTCTGAGAACTGCCAGGGGTTCCCCTTCACACACACACACACACACACACACACACACACACACACACACACACACACACACAGAGGTTGAGAGTGATTGAGAAGGGCATTGCCAGTCCTGCATACAGAAACCAAGAAACCATCACCAAGAAGATGTAACTGAGTGAAGCTCTGAAGCCAGCGACTGGGCTACCAAGTGGACAAGTGCCCTCTGCAAAGAGAGAAGGTAAGCTGGGCGTGCAGTGGGACCATACTGAAGACCAAGTTCGAGGGGCATTTCGTAGATTGCCAAGCAGTGGGGACTTGGAATGCTCTGGAAGATTCTCTATGGATGGGTCTTGGGCCGCTCTGGGACGGAGCATGAAATTGGCATGTGGGACAGACTGAGAGGTGATCCATCCCTCTTCCACCGTGGCCAACTTGCTGCCCCCTTTGTTTATGGCGCTGCTAGACTCACCACACCCACTCCTGGGTTCAGAGTCCCTAGACGTGAAACGGGCTATGTGGCTTCCTGTTATGCTTTTCAGACTTACTGTTCTGTCATATTTTGGTTACCTCAAAAGCACCACTATTGATGATTTTAGACTGTTTTACCCCATTCTTGCCCTGAGGCCAAGGGAGCATCTATCTGAGAGAATGGCACACCTCTCCTTCGTGAAAATAAGCTCTTGGAAATAAAAGATAAAAATCCTATTGGTTGCTTTAAAAAAAGAAAATAGAAAAAAGTCTTGCAGTCAGTGTCAGTGGTTATTTTCCATTGAAAATTGGGATTCATAAAATATCTCCAATAATTTTGGAAGACTCAACTATGTGGCACCATAGGGCATTATGCAAGATTTACTTTTTAATTTGTCAAGTCTCAATTGTTGCACTTGAAAACACGATGTACTTTCTACTTGAACCTCTTAATTGGAAATTGCATGTTTTTGCTTGTCTGCATTATTTTAAAGTTTGACTCAAAACTGAGATCTACAGTTACACAGAGAAATTGCATAAAACAGAAAATTGGAGTGGGAATGAAATTGCCTTCCAAACTTAATATTAGTCCTTATTTCTGTTATACCTCATATTTGATAGTAAAACTGCATTATGGTTTAGCCTCATGTTTTATCTAAGAGCCACATCTGATTATTCTTACTCTTCCATCATTCATTCTAAATTTATCCCCTACCTTTGGTTATCCCCTCATCAGATATTAGTTACATACCAGATTATATTATTCAAACTTTTCCAAGGGATATAAGTCCTTGAAAAATTATAACCTCCTCAGACTAGACTTGCTCTGTCTTTGTTTAGTTAGCATAAAACAAATAGGAATACAGAGTAGACCATGTATGGGTTTCCATATGCATTACTCCTTGTGTATTTTTTTTGTAAAAGATGTCTGAATCTTCCACAGGATCAATTACTTCTATCACATTAATTCTTTATGGATATCTACTGCCATGATGAATTGAAATGTGTGTTTCCAGCATTCATGTACTATAGACTTATCTCTCATTTTTAATGTTTTTGTAGATAAGTCCTTAGGGAAATACCTTAGGTTAAATGACATTTTAAGAATGGGACCCTAATATAATAGGACCGGTGTGCTTGTAAGCAAACAAATAGATCTCAGTGCTCTCATTTTTTCGTTTCCATACACACACACACACACACACACAAAGATCATGTGAGATCAGGAAGTGGTGACTTTAGCAAACACAGGAGAGAGACGTTATCAGAACCCATTCATGCTGAGTCATGCTCATTTCTATCAGAAATGAGTTTATTTGGTCTAAATTATGTTATGATAGTCTAAGCAGACTATAATGGTGGGTAACAGAATTAAAATTCATATGAGGCATTGATATGTAGGTCCATTATATCCTCTGCTGCTGATCTAAGAAAGTAAACATTGTCATGCCTTCTATATCATATTACCACATTACTTATTATGAAAGCAACTTAAGAATCTTTGGATCTTTTAAATTTGAGTTAACTATAATAGAAATAATTCTTCACTAAAATTCTTATTGAACACCTAAATATTTAGATTAACACTTTTGGGAAAGAGTAACAACATTTAGTCTTTGAACTTCTAGAAAACTGAAAAATTCAATTAGTATAGTATTTCTGCAAGAAGGCATCTTTGTCTTCAGTTCCAAGAAGTATTTTGCTGAATTTTCCAAAACTGGAAGTTAGGATTGTACTGGATACATTTTCATAGCTCATTTATTCAACATTCAGTCAAAATAAATATGAAGTTTTAAATATCAAAAGTGATACATATAAAAGTTTTACTTCTTTGGAGTTGACATCTCTAAATTAGTATCTCAATCAACAAGCAATTCAGCAAATTTATTTTACACCTATTGTGTGTTAACTCCAGCAGGTAATTCTGCTAAAACAATGAAGAAGACAGGCATTAGTTTTATAGATTATAGACTAATGAGCTTCACTTAAGGTACAAAGATTAAACATTTGTTATTGATTGTGATGCAACTTTTGAGGTCTGTGTGTCTGCTTTAACTTTATTACCCTCTGCACAGTTACGAAGATTAGCATAATGAGATGAAATAGTGTTCAGGGTATCTTCTATTTCATTCAGTTTGATGCAACTGTGTAAAGTAGAATTAATAAGGAAATCAAGAATGAACACTGTCATACTGTAAACTGTAATTTTAATTTTAAATTATAAACATGATAACATTTGTAATTTTAAATTACAAACGTGAAAACAACCATAAATAGAGTTCAGGAAATAAATTCACTTCAAATAAAATTCAGCAGCTTTAGAAATGTAACCTGTATAAATTTACTTAATTCTCATAAATTGTATGTTAGGGACAATTTCTACAGTAAGGTTTGATGTGAGAAGATGTGTATAAAATAACAAATAATTCTTAGCAATATTATTCTCTTCTTTATTATTTATAAAATTTATATTTTATCTTTTTAATTCTCACTCTTTCTCGCTGACCAAAATCATTTTGTGGAAATAGACTGGTGGTGTGTATGTGTGTTTCACATGTGTATATCTATATGTACATTGTTTGGGCATAAATAATATATTTCCTTCTTTATTTATATTCTCAGGTAAACCATTATGTATCAGTTTGCTAATCCTCAACAGGAAATGCATTTTCTTTCCTTAAATATATTTCATATAGTCATATAAAGATATATCCTCAAGACCTTTACTATGAAAATACATATATTAAAGCAAAGAACATGCACCATTTTTCATATCACAAACTTGAAAAAACATCGCCAGAGCAACTACTCTATAAGATTTAACTCCTGCAGCTCTTTTGTAACAATTACATAGGAACATATTATATTTGAAAATATTTTCAAGAGTCACATTAAATTTATAAATATAGGACTGAGTAAAGTAGGTTTTGCTTTATGAATACAATTTGCACAAAGTTTCTTTTTAAAAACATACCTAAAATGCAGTGGTAAATACACATCTGAGTTAAATAGAAAAAATTTATGTTAAACTAAACCATATTTGCTAAGATAGTAAAATTTGCCACATCTACTCTCACATGATTTGGTTGCTAGACTACAGTTAATGATGTGAAATCTATGATGGTGTGAGTACTCCCTTAGTACTCTGCGAAGATATTTTAGTTAATTATTCCTCCTTATAATTTATTTTCAATTTAAAATGAGATTCCAATGGCAAAGGTTTATGAACAAAAATAGTCTTCTCCACATCATTTTCTTTCTGGGTGAAAAGATATTTAAAGCTGGAAAGATAAAAATGAAGGACAATTAGATGTGTATAATGAAGAGAAGCAGTGTATGCTATACCATAGTATTCTACTTTCATTTATTGAATATAAATTATCATATTTTTCTTATTGGTATTTTATCATAAGTATAATTTTACTATTAGTCACTGAACACTACTCCTTCTGCTTCTCATCTTAACTGAGCAAGGCTCAGTACTGAGGTTGCTGCTGTAAAAAGAGACTTGTATCTCACCTTCAGGTAATTAGATCATTATGGAATTGCATACAGAGTTCTGACACACTTCATTTTATTTGGATAGCATATTGTGCTTACAACAATCTTGCAGCTAATATAATTGTTATGATCATTGATATAATAATAAAGATAACTTGTCTGTGGAATTTGCGATTCTTTTTGCAATATTTAGAATAGATTTAAAAATCTAAAGAGTGTCTTTGGGGACCTAAGCCCTTTACATAACATTGTGCAAATTTACATGTATTTCTGTGTTTATAGTTCTTTTGCCTTTGGGTTTATGCTTTTATGTATCCATTGTTTCACTGTGCACAACTCAGTAGTAAAATTTTTCCCCATTCACAACCTTTTGTTTTTTCTTGGAGCCACACCTGGCGGTACTCAGGTCTTAGTCCTGGTTCATGTACTCATAAAAATTCCTGGAAGTGGGTGCTGGAGTGATAGCACAGGGGTAGGGCGTTTGCCTTGCACGCAGCTGACCAGGAATCAATTCCCAGCATCCCATATGGTCCCCTAAACACTGCCAGGAGTAATTCCTGAGTGCAGAGCCAGGAGTAAGCCCTGAGCATCACCTGGTGTGACCTAAAAGCAAAAAAAAAAAAAAAAAAAATCCTAGAAGTGTTCAGGGAACCATCTATGGCTCTAGGGACCAAATTAGGTGAGCCAAATGCAAAGCAAGTGACTTAATCCTTAATAATATCTCTCCTATTCCCATTTACAACATTTTGGGGAAAATGTTCCACAAGAAATCACTTATAAGGGGCTGGAGCGATAACATAGCAGGTAGGGTGTTTGCCCTGCATGTAGCCGAACTGGGTTCGATTCCTAGCATCCCATATGGTCCCCTGAGCACTGCCAGGAGGAATTTCTGAATGCAGAGCCAGGAGTAACCCCTGAGCATTGCTGAGTGTGACTCAAAAAGCTAAAAAAAATCACTTAAAAATTAGGGGTTCTAGCATATTGATTAAGGATGTTATGGTGAACTATTCAAATTGGGAAAAGAGGGATAGGAGTGGTTATACATAGAAGTAGCAGAAATACCTAGAATTTGTCACTTGTATTAAACATTTATCACAGGTATTATTACCACACACCTTATTTCTATTTATTTTATCACTGACTACATATCCTTCACTGTCAAGAGTGAAACAGATTCCTATTTTTGTATCTTACAGAAAATTTGTCTTAATGTTTTGTAATATGACTTTGTTTGATGTTAGTGTTCGTAGGTTATAAGCCCTATTAAAAGAACTTATTAGTATAATTAATGTCATTTACTTTCTAAGTAAATGCTTCTTCTCCTGACTGCTTCTCCTGGAAGGGAGCATAAAATGAGGCCTCCATAACCATGCCACCGGACTCTGCTCCAAGCTGTTTTCACTCGGGGCACCCCAGAGCAGGGCAGGAGAGAGCCCTCCCTGTCCCAAGGGACCCAGTCCTACCAGCCGACTTCCACTACCCAACCTCTGCCAACTCCAGGCCGCTTTCCACAGCCGCTTTTCACACTCGGGCTGAGACTCACACATGAGTGAACATATTCCTGGACCACGAAGGGAAATAAATATATATGCCTCTCGGAAAATTTGACAAGCTACTGAGAGTATCCTGTCTGTGGGGCAGAGCCTGGCAAGCTCCCTGTGGTGAATCCGATATGCCAAAAACTAACAATAATGGGTCTCATTCCCCTGGCCCTGAAAGAGCCTCCAATACGACACATTTGGGAAGGACAAGTAAGGAGAGGCTGCTAAAATCTCAGGGCTGGGACAAATGGAGATGTTACTGGCACTCACTTGAGCAATCCAATGAACAATGGGATGACAGTGATACAGTGATACAGTTAACTTATTGCATGGATGATAAACAACTGGAGTTTGATATTTCCTCATTATTAAGGAGACTAAAACTATGTGCTTCTGACAAGAATATCACAGAATGAAGTATTTTTCCCCTGTAAAAACATAAATTTAAAGAAAAACCAATTCCATGGTTTACCGTTTAGCTAAGCTATCATTGCCATAATTTTTCCCTCCATAGTAATGTAACATTCCCAAATTGTAACTGGTATGTAACTTGAAGGAACTACTTTGAAACTCAACTATATCCCCTTAAAGACTTTCCTACTAATTTTAGAATCCAATGGTAGATATTTAAACAGTTGTTTCATTATGTTTGCCTCCTCTACACTGTGTATGCTTCTTTAGCTTCATCCTTAGGGATAAACAGTAAAGAAAGAGCAACTACAAGTATCTTTATGCTATGTCAAGCAGAGCCTGGCAAGCTACCTGTGGCTTATTCCACATGCCAAAAACAGTAACAATAAGGGGCCTCATTCCCCTGACCCTGAATGTGACAGAGACAAATGGAGATGTTACTGGCACCTGCTCCAGCAAATCATGAACAAAGGGACAACAGTGATAAAATGATACAAGCTAGAGAAGTATCCTCAAGGAAAAGAAACCTTATTTTTATTGAGTTGCAATATTTTGTTTTACTAATTTGTTTCTTTTCTAAGGCCATGCAGAAAGAATGGAATTTGATTATTATAGTCCAAAGGAAGGTGATGGTCCTGGACCATGCCCTGGAGTTGGAAATGGGGGTTCCACTGTGAACATTTCAAATGAGAATAAGGGGAAGTAGTTCCCTCCAAGGCATGTTACTGCAGGAAAGAAAGAATAGATACTATATGGACTAAATGGAGAGATATTCACCATGCTAAGATATAGCCAATTATTCCTGGTGTATTTTGAGAACTAAATGTATGAAAAACAATGATTGAATCTATAAATATTTACAAATATAAGGATTTTCCTTTTCCTTATCATGTATTGAAGATTTTGAATTCTGAGCCATCTGTTTCTGTTTCCAAACCTTACACACTATAATTTTACATTTCCTTTTTCTTGGCCCTTAATATACACAATTAAAAAAACCCTGCAAAATTATAATTGTTTCTAATTTTAGAATATTTAAAATAGAATATTTGGTATAGCAAATGACTTAGAAATGATAAGAACTTAGAAATGCTATTCTTGCTGTTAACAGTTTTAAAATATTCAAATTGAGGAACCAGGCTCAAGTAGCTTGTATGTGTATTTTATGCTTTGATGTTTGAGTTTCTGTGTTCAATCATTGACAGAGCAAGACTACCAAAGCACTACTGGGTGTAGGGTAGCCTTGATGACTCCAGTGCTTGGTCTGTAGTGGACTCTACAAAAACTTTCAATTCTATATATTTATTTATGAAGTACTATTACACATAAGATTGTATATGTGATATAAATAGGTATATGTCATATATGTATGTATCACATATATACAAGATACCAAGATACTTCACACAATACTATAGACACTTTTAGATAAACTTTAAAAAAGTTAAAACTCTTAAATTTTATTTTATGTTGCCAAAAAGATAGTGCAGGGGTTAAGGCTCTTGCCTACATATGACCACCCCTGGTCCAAATCCCAGTACCACATATTGTTCCCCAAGCATCACCTGGAGTGATCCCTGAGCATAGAACCAGAAGTAAACCCTGAGAACTATTTGTTTTATCCCCAAACAAACAAAAAAATTATATATATTTTTGTTGAAGGGCTGTTCGCTTTGTTTTTTTGGCCATAACTGGTGATGCTCAGGATTGCGTCCTGGCACTCAGAGATCTCTCCTGAAGGGGTCTGAGGGACCGTATTCAGTGCAAAGGATCAAGCCCAATACAGCTGTGTGCAAATTAAGTGCCCTACCTGCTATACTATCTATCCAGCACCCCTCCTCAAATCATTTTTTATTTCAGTTGCATTGGTTTAGACAGCATAAATTCCTATGTGGTTTATGTGATCACACCATAGCATGCTCATAAAACGATTTTGATTTAAGGTACACAAAACCTCATATGGAGGAAATAAATGTTGCTAATGTCAGGCAGAAAATAACAATTTATACAATAGATGCATAAATGTCATCTAATACAATATAATATTTAATAAACACTTGTGTGCTTGCAACACTAAGTTCATACTAACACTTTTCAGGCAATACACAAAAAGAAAATAAAGAACCACATATTTTATCCATTTTTTTTTAATTCAGTAAACTTTTAGTTCCCTAGTCTTTTGGATATAAATTGGTTGTTGCATTAACCAGAGATGGAACAGAGTGAAGAACAGTGCCCAAGAACAGAAGACTGGTTTAAAAAATATAGTACATATACAAAATGGAATACTATGCAGCTGTTAGGAAAAATGCAATCATGAAATTTGCTTATAGAGGATGGACATGGACAGTATCATGCTGACTGAAATGAGTCAGAAAACGAGGAATAGACATAATGATTGCACTCCTATGTGGGATATTAAAAATTACATAATATGATACTAATACCCAAGGACAGTAGGAATAAGGGCCAGGAGGATGGGTCCATGGTTGGAAGCCTGCTTCAAGTGCTGAGGGAGATGGAAATGGGGATAGAAAAGGGATCACTATGACAAAGAGAGTTAGAAATTATCGCTCTGGATAAGTAACGCATGCTGAAAGTAGTAAAGGAACAGGCACGATAACCTCTCAGTATTTGCTCAAAGGGGGAGAGAGAGAGAAAGAGAGAGAGAGAGAGAGAGAGAGAGAGAGACAGAGACAGAGACAGAGACAGAGACAGAGACACAGAGAGAGAGAGAGAAAAGGAAAGTGCCTGCCACAGAGAAAGTCTGAGAAAGAAGCTAGGACATTGGTGGCAAGAAATGTACAAATGTACACTGGTGGCGGGATGGGTGTTGGATCATTGCATGGCTGAAACCCAATCATGTACAGGTTTGCAACTGTGCATCTCATGATGATTCAATTAAAAAAATAATGGGGAAAAGCCCTTCACTTTATTTATGTCTTATAAAGACTTAAAAGTTTCATGATAACCAATTGGTATATTATTTTGTAGCAACTAATATTATGACACCTTTATGAAAAACTGTATACCTTCTCAGCATTTTATCACCTATACATGATTTTTTTTAAAAAGACAGAATCAGGTTATTTTATTTCTTTTTAATTAAAGGTTTTGTTACTGAGAAATAGCTTTTGAATGACCAAACTGTTGATAAGCAACAGTGAAAAACAATTCCTAAATATAAAAGCATATTTAAATGTGAGCATAAGAAGCCTATAGTAATATATCTGGCATTTTTCTGGAATTGGCCCATAGAGTAGGTCAAAATAAATATTTGCACGTTTCCCTTTAATAAATGAATTATCCTGCTAGGATCATGCATAGAGAAGGTGAATGGATTGAATTTGAAATAAAAAGAAAAGGTTTGACTTAATTTGGTTTATTTAAAATATTTTTTAGTTTTGCTTTTGCCTGTTAGCAGCCTATTAAGACAACATTTTTATAAATGCTTTCAGTTCCTTTGTTTTAATTAAAAAATCAGCTTTAAACACAACTTTTCAGGTGGTCTGGACTTTGTTAGAAATAGTACTATTACAAAAACTGCTCTGATAAAATATATAAACCAAAAGGGTTTTCATGATTTGATTACATATATTTCAATATGTATATATTGAAATATATATAATAATATATTATATATTATATTATAATATATTATATTATATATTATAATTGACTGGATATATATTTATAATTGACTGGATATATTATTATATCCAGTAAATTATATTATATATTATATTATATATTATATTGTATATTATAATTGACTGGATATATGTATATGCTATTGCTCCAGTCAATATATATATATATTGCACAGCAGGTAGGGAGTTTGCCTTGCACACAGCCGACCCAGTTCAATTCCTCTGTCCCTCTCAGAGAGCCCAGCAAGCTACAAAGAGTATCCCACCCACATGGCAGAGCCTGGAGAGCTACCTGTGGTGTATATGATATGCTAAAAACAGTAACAAGTCTCACAATGGAGATGTTACTGGTGCCTGCTCGAGCAAATCAATGAACAATGGGACGACAGTGCAACCGTGCTATAGATTATATATATTTAAATTTAGACATTGTTTCTTTAAATTATTTTTAAAAAATTATTAAGGCACCAAGATTTACCAAGTTATTCATAGATTCATTTTTGGTATACAAAATTCCAGCATGAAACCCACAGTCAGTGTCAACTTTTCCACCAGTCCCCTTAGATTCCCTTAAACCTGCCACTCGGCCTTTTTTGCAGGCATATTTTTAAGTTTTGTTTTGTTGTTTGGATCTCTATGGAATCAACCTAGATGTCCAAAGACAGATGAGTGGATCATAAAGCTATGGTATACATAAACAATGGAATATGATGCAGCTGCAAGGAACAATGAAATGTTGCCATTTGTTGCAACCTGGATAGAACTGAAGAATATCATGTTAAGTAAATCAGAAGAAGGAAAAACACAGAATAATCTCACTTATCAGTAGTATAGAATAACTGTATAGAATAGCAGAGAGTCTCTTGCCTGCGAACCTGGCTGTCTTCCCCGGGGGCCTCCTCGAAGGGGATGGGCTCCATCTTCCCTCCCCACCCCAAGCAGAGCTCCCGGCAGCCGAAGATCTCTCGAACCTAGCCACAGCCATGCTCAAGGCCCCTCTCCAAACACTCGGACGAATCTAATGCATGAAGGAACTGGCAGAGGAACCCAGGTGTGTGGGACCTGGGGCTGAGACATCCAAGGCTGCTCAGATCAGGACTGGGCCTCCTCTACCCAGATTTCCCATCTCCCAGTAGCTAGGCGGACACACTCAAGGACTGCCCCTGGCACCATGTAATCCTGTCAACGGCCAGCATCCAGAGACTTAAAAGACAGCTCCCAGAAGCACGTGGCCGCTTTGTGGCCACACGATATCTTATAGCCTACTTCTCCCTCTGGGAGAATCTGGCAAACTATTGGGAGTTTCCTGCCCACATGGGAGAGCCTGACAAGATACCCATGGTGTATCATTATGCAAAAACCAGTAACAAGCTGGATCTCATTCCTCTGACCCTGAAAGAGCCTCTAGTATGGCATTGTTGGAAGGATGAGTAGAGAGAGGCTTCTAAAATCTCAGGGCTTGGACGAATGGAGATGTTACTGGGACCGCTCTAGAAATTCAACACTCAACGGGATGATGATGATGATGATGATGATGATGATGATGATGATGATGATGATGATGATGATGATGATGATAGAATAACTGGATGAGGGAATGCAAGAAATTAATGCAGGGGAGAAGGTAGGTATCTGGATCAAACTTGATACTAGAGTGTCAGAAAGAGAACAGAGGAGGAAAAAAATTGAAATTATTTATCTACGAAAATACGGAGTTACTTTTACAGAGATAGCTTACCATCAAGTGAACTTGATGACTAATGAGGCCACCAAAATCTATGAACTAAGTTGACTCCCCCTTCCAGATGTTCGCATCCCTACTAAGGAGTGCCAAATTCTTTGCTATTGCAAGTGAACTGAATCTATTCGTTTATCTATAAACCCATTACTTGCAAAAGCAAGATGGCCAAAGGCAAATCCAAGAATTTACCTTAGAAAGTATCAGTGTATCACTGTATCACTGATGAGTGGGCACCAGTAAAATCTCCATCGATCCCAGCCCTGAGATTTTTGCAGCCTCTCGTTACTCACCTTTCCCAATGATTGGAGGCTTCTTTCAGGGTCAGGGGAATGAAATCTGTTATTGTTACTGTTTTCAGCATATCGAATACGCCACAGGGAGCTTGCCAGTCTCTGCTATGAGGGTGGGATACTCTCAGTAGCTTGCCGGACTCTCTGAGAGGGATGGAGAATGTATATAAGAGAATACAAGCAAGTATGTTAAAACCAAACACATGTGTGCTATTTTAGGTACATCAGTGGGCTAGAGTATAAGAGCTCACATCCGTGCACTTCTGGGAGCTTTGTTTTATAGTTTCTGGATCTTGGCCATTGATGGGACTACATGGCACCAGGGGCGGTTTGTGGGTGTGGATGCCGAGCTACTGGAAAATGGAGAATCTGGGTGGAGGAGTCCCAGTCCTGATCTGAGCAGGCTGCCTGTTCCTTCATGTGTGAGGCTCATCCGAGTGTGTGGAGAGTGGCTTTGAACATGGCTGTGGCTGGGTTCTGGAGGTCTTCAGCTGCTGGGGCTCTGCTTCGGGCGGGAAGGGAAACTCAACCCTCCCTTTTTGAGGGACCCTGGTGAAGACACCTTGTTGCAGGGGTAGGAGATTCTGCGTCCAATAAGTTAACAGTAATTATTAAATATATCAAGAATCCAGTATAAATTCAGAAGTCCTCACTAATGGGAGATTAAAGAGACCAAACACAATATATAAATTAAGTTGCTTGGGTATGTTAGGGGGTGTGGTAGGAAACTGGGGTCATTGGTGGAAGGAAGATCACACTTCAAGCATTAAATAAATACATAAACAAATAATGAGACCAGACAATGAAATAGAAAGTGGGATGTTACATTGGTTCATGAACACTAAAAAGAATGTAAGTGGAGGGTGGGGGTGAGAGGGCTGTTTTTGTGAAATTCAAATTTTGCAACTCAGTTAGTACTAGTGTACCAATACTGATTACCCAGTCTTGAACATTATTCTCAACTCTGGACTTCAGGAGAAACAGACAAGAATGAATCGGAATGCTTTACAAAATCTTCCCAAATTTTCTGTTCATCTAAATTATTTCAAACTTAAAGGAAAAAACAAAGAAACTGAATCAGGGGATTAAAAGTGGCATATGTCTGGCAACTTTTATATTTTATCCAGTTCCACTTGACCACAGACCTGTCACAGTGCCTTTCAGATACATGAGTTGAAAATTTCTTTAATCATTTTATTTGGATTTCTTCCAAGTCAGAGAGATAAAGCAAATAGATATTTCTTTTATTCTCCATTGATTTTGCTGTGTCTTCACTAGAAAGTCTTCCATGACCAATGAACTGCTTCACAGAAGAGAATTTTTCAGATACTCAAGGCAATATGTATATATGTATATATATGCACATGTTTTTATTTCCATCATGAATGTTTCACTTTGCTGCCTGGGGTGGTGGACTATATGAAAGATTATTTTTCATTTTTAGTGGTTTTAAGGCATCATTCTGAACACAAATCATCATCTATCATAGAATCTGTTGGCACTATGATGATTTTAAAGTGTACAAATATATATTCAATACTAAAACATCTGATTGCTAAGATTTATTTGCCTATTTTAAAATTTTTCATGAATCATCTTAATTTAAATGGTTTCCACTCATTTTCTGCTATTTTTATCAGGTATACTTTTTAAAATTTGCTGTTATATATTTACTGCTCGGGGCACAAGCTAAAAATAACAGTCTGTAATTGAGGATCTCATGCAATTGAAATTCAAGGATTGTATTTTATCTGCTTTCACCAAGATAATTTTGTTAGTTTTATTTCCTTTATATTCATGACTGAAAATTACTGTATATTATTTACTTTGTGTGTGTGAGAGAGAGAGAGACTGGGAAATGATAGTGTGGTTCAATTAAAAAATAAATAATTAAAATTCAATACATTAGGAATAAGTTTGCTCTTGGGATTTTATTGATATTTTTAACATCTCTTTTATTCATAAGTCACTGGTACCTTTGTTCATTGCAATAAATTTCCCAAAATGGCCTAAAAAATCTGATCATCCCAAAATGACATGAAGAGCTAAGATGAACTCCCTGGGGCAAGCTTAAAGAGTGCAATCTTAAATGTGTCTCCGTGTACCAGAGGCTGTGATTACCTCTTTCTGCGTCTTAAAGAGTCATTCTTGACACATCTTTTATGATGTCTTTTCTCATAGCTAATGTGAATGTAGAATGTTCATTTTTTTGGAATATATTAATTCCCCACAGTCACCTACAATACTTATCCCATTTTATCTTAGTATCCTCAAAATTTATTCATTGTACATGTATTGGACTTGTAATTAATCTGAGCCAGTTGGACTTCTCTTTACTGCCCATATGCATTTATTATTAGCTATTCTTTTCCCCCCTTCCTTTCTTCAAGTCAGCAGTAGCTATACTGTGCTGTCATTTCCTTGGCTTGGTATCAATTCTCTTTTCCTGCCAAGTGCCATAGATCCTGTAAAGTGCTTCTGTTGCAGTAGTAATTTTGTTACCTAATATAAATGAACAGCACAGCTTCTGAGCCTTTACTATAAATAGCATGGAGTTTCTCAAAGGTCTCCCACTGATTATTCACCAGACTGATTTAATCTCGACTAATAGTTTTATTTCATACATTGATATTTTTTAGCAGTTTTTTTCTGGATTTTCCCATAATACTGCTAATTAATTTTTTCTCACTGTTTATAGAGAATTGGCTCTGTTGATTCCCTGTTTGTTTCAAAGTACTCAGTTGAAAATAAATCTTAAGTAAAGGGAAACAAACAGCAAAGTTCAGAATTTCCTACTATTTCTTATTGTTGTGCCCTATTATTTGTCTCTCAAACCTCTGAATAGATATAATGAGACTTTTTCTGTGCATTTCATCAATTGTGAACCTTGGTCGACAAACCAATTTATTGATCACTGACTATGCTCATAGTATATTCTTTTGTAAAAGGGAAATGATGTAATAATGTAATGGAGAAAACCCCGGCAGGGAGCCAGAAGAGATGGGTTTTAGTTTCAACATATTTCTGTGTGCTAATGTATTCATTTCCATCTTCTGGAAATAGATAGGCTTGATTACATGGACTTAAACTGCTTTTATCTCTAATATTTTATGACACTAGAATACTACATTCCTTGAGGAATTCGCAATTTAATTGAGATGTAGAATTAGAAGAGTGGTGTTGCTGTAATTCCCATGAGACTTTGTGGTACAGGGAGCCATCTTATCCACTTTATGGTCCTAAACCCGAGCATAGTCTGAAACAGAGGGTGATCAGAAGGATCAGAAGAAAGCAGTAGTAAGAAAAGTGTTGGGAAAACCTGTACTCTATGATATTGCAGTTGTGGGTATGAGGTATTGTGCATTAATAAATAAACTATTTTTTTTGTCTTTTGGGTCACACCCAGCGATGCACAGGGGTCACTCCTGGCTCTGCACTCAGGAATTACTCCTGGCAGTGCTCAGGGGACCATATGGGATGCTGGGAATCGAACCCAGGTCGGCCACGTGCAAGGCAAATGCCCTACCTGCTGTGCTATTGCTCCAGCCCCATTAATAAATAAACATTTACAGAGCTATAAAACACAAAGACTGAACTTTAATGTATAAGACATTTTTGCTCATAGCCATCAGTTATAGTCTATATCCATGAGCTTCATCAAAGCTACTGATGGTAATTTGCTCAATAGACCTTGGACATGCTTAGACAGGCTCTTGTTATTAAAGAAATATGTTATATGCAATATATATAGTGAACCCTAATCACCACATTCAGGAAAAGAAGTTCTTCCCATTTTACTTGGAGACTTACTGTAAGAAATATATGACAATATTTCAAAATAAATGTATCACCTATATTCTAATATATCCATTTTTGTTTAAAAATATTTTTTTAAATATTTAGATTCAGGCAGTGAAACGATAGGACAGCGGGTAGGGCGTTTGCCTTGCACGTGGTTGACCCGGGTTCAATTCCTCTGTCCCTCTCAGAGAGCCCGGCAACTTACCAAGAGTATCTCGCCCACACGGCAGAGCCTGGCAAGCTACCCATGGCGTATTTGATATGCCAAAAACAGTAACAACAAGTCTCACAATGGAGATGTTACTGGTGCCCGCTCGAGCAAATCCATGAGCATTGGGATGAGAGTGACAGTGACATTGATTGTGAAATAGAACAATGATCACAAATTGACCTTTTTATTACTTATATTAAAGTAGGTTAGAGCTAGCTTGGTTACTTTATTTTTAATTTTTTTTTAATTTTGTAAGTTAGTTCACAATATTTGATTACATTTAATATTCAAATACCCATCCCACCACCATCACACCTTCCCACCACCAAATTCGGGATGTTTCCATCCAAATCCCCAATCCCTGTCCCAAAACACAAACGAAGTTATGTATTTCATATTGTCTGTTATGGAGAACTTCTGAACATGCTTACAAAAGAGTGTTCATATAGGAAATAGTATGAAGATTGTTCTATTTTGGCAGGAGCCATTAAGACATTCTATAAGATATCACTAACATGTTGTTAAAGTTTGGGTGATGTGAGCTTTGGTATTACATATCTGAAAATATGTATATATGCATATATATATATTTCCCTATATGATTTATTGCCTACTATCTGAACCCCATCAAATGTGGTGTGGTAATTTTGAAAAATGAGTAGGGAGTGTCTTATGATGTGTCCAGGAATATGTTTACTCGTGTGTGAGGCTTGGCTGAGCATGGCAGAACTTGGGTTGTGGAGCCAAAAGGCTGCTGGAGCTGGGTCCCTTGGGCAGGGACGGCTCTCACCCGACTCCTTTGGGGCGCCCCGTGTGAAACAGCCTGGCACGGATTCCGGTGGCATGGTTATGGGGGCCTCATGTTATGCTCCCTTCTGGAAGAAGCAGCCATGGGATCTAGTTTGGTTACTTTAGAACTCAGTTTACAATCCAACATAGGGGTCATTGAAATTGTTCAAAGTGTTGGTGCATTTGCTTTGCATTTAGAAGTGGTGGACCCTCATGGTCTTTTAAGCACAACTAGAAGCCAACTCTCAAGTACTGCTGGCAGTGGCCCCCAAACAAGCAAATAAAATAAAGCATAAAAATGAATTAACAAATAGAATGGATACTCTACTGAAATCCAAAATCATATATCTGGTTTGACTACCAAGAATTATTGTCCAGTTATATATGTGAATGCTTATGTATATTCCAATTGTCTTGATATATCCTTAATGCATGCAGATACACTACACATAAATATGAAGGTGACTATGGTGAAAATGGAGAACTATGTATCTAGAATTTATATTATTCTGTTGTTTTTTAATTGTAATATTACATTCAGACTGAAAATTTTTCTCATGGGATCTTGGTGTTTGTTTAAGTCTTAGGTTAACAAATGGAAGCTGAGCTGTTTTGACATGGATGGTATTCAGCAGTCATTATGTTTTTGAAGGTTACTGTTTTGTATTTTGTGGTTGACTTTTTATCATGCAGTGCGGATAAGGTTATGAAGTGTCAGGCTTTCACAAACGTGAATATTTTATTTATGAACATACTATTTTTAAGTGAGAAACTTTTATATAGGCAGGTGGATATTTAAAAATTAGTAGGATTGTAGATGTGGTTTTAGCAAATGCAGGTGAATGCAACCATCCTTCACAATCAGGTACAGCATATACAAAGATTCAAATATAGAGAAAAGGAGAGTGCACATGTTTTTGAGGATGCATAACACACTTCCAAAATTTTAGTATCTTAAAACAATACAAAGGCACGATCTATAGTTTTTTGGATCAGGAGTCTAGTCAAGGGCAGATTTTCTGCTCAGGTTCATAGTCAAAGGTTTTAGTTAACTGAGGTTCATTGTTATGGGAATCTTTTGAAGTTATTGCCAAATTGTTCACAATGTGGACAAAATTTATTTCTTTGTAATTGTAGAACTTCTGGAAGATTCCACTTTCTTATTGACCAACAGGAAGCTGCAACTTAAATTTATCTACTATCCACTTTTCACCTATCTACCTATTTATTCCTTTATTTATTATTGAGATAAAACACTTAATATGAAAATTATTCTCTTAAGTACATAGTGCAATATTGTTATCTACAGAAAGAAGCTGTTTTAGCAGACCCTACAACACAGTCATCCCGTATAATGTAAACATTATACTTTTGGACAGAAATTCCATATTTCCTTTTCTGGTAGTCCCTGCCATACTATTATACTCTTGTTTCTAGGAACTGAGGAATAGTTGGCATCATGAAGAATTTGTTCTTATTTGAGTATCTCTCTTAATTTTTGTGGGGAAATTTCTTAGTATTGGAGGCTCAAGACCCAGTCCCCTTGGTATCTGGCTATGTGGTGCCAGGGAACTAACTCTCAGTTTTGAGTATACTAAGCATGCAATCCATTTATTGAACTATCTCCTGGTCTCTGGGCTTCTTTGTTTCACATCATGTATCATAGTTTCACCATTCTGTTGACTAATTGAGGAAAACGAATACCCACAGTAAAAGAATGGTAAACCTTTATCTCAGCAAACTTAAAATTCCAAAGTATAAAACTTCTAGAACAAAAGATAGGAGTAAAGCTTTATCACACTTGTCTAGGAATTGATTTCTTAGACATTACATAAAAAGTAAAAACAATAACAACAAAAGCACACAACTGGGATTACATTAAACTAAGGAGTTTTGACATTGCAATTAAAATAATCAGTAGAGTGTAAAGGCAAGCTACAGAATGGGAGAAAACATTTGCAAAGGTTAATCCCCAAATAAAAATAAATTTCTACATTTCAGTCACAAAAGCAAAGCAAAGCTAAAAATAAGAAAAGATTTGGATAGGCCATACTTTCAAATTATGTATAAATACCTACAACTAACTGAAAAGTTGCTCAACACCTCTAATCTTTAGGCAAATACAAATAAAAAACAAAGTGAAACAAATCTTTGATCTCTGGAGATTCCCTACACCAATTCCAATTGCTAATCACAAAAGGCAAACAAACAAAATAGAAAAAGAGTAGTGCAAATGTAAGTTTTTAAAGAAATTTGAATCATTATATGCTATTGACAGGAATGTAAATTGGGCAGGTGCTATGAAAATTACGTGGAGTGTCTTGAAAAAATTAAAATCAGCACTAACATATTATCCAATCCCATTACTGAATATATATATGTGTGTGCATAAATAATATAACATATTATATAATATATTTGAATCAGGATCTTGAAGAAATGTCAGTACTCTCATGCTCCTTGTAGTCTTATTGACAAGATATTGAAACAAATATCTATCAAAGAGAAGAATGAATAAAGATAATCTCGTATGTACATCAAGTGAAGTATTTTGGTTTTGGTTTTGCTTGTAAAAGTCATTCTTGTCCCTTGAAGAATTTATCTGATTAGGAGCCAGAGTGTAGTACTGTGGGTAAGGTACTTAAATACCTTAAGGAATTTGCCTTGCAAGCAGTCAACCTAGCATCTATCTTCAGCACCCGAGATGATCCCCTGAGCCTGCCAGGAATGATCCCTGTGATCTGAGTGCAGTCAGGAGTAAGGTCCCAGCACTGCAGAGTGTGGTCCAAACCCAAAATCAAAAAAAAAAAAAAAAAAGATTGAGAATAGTTTCCATATTTTGTAAGGATTAAGTTAACATAATTCTGAATTAGTTAAATTTAGATGTCTATTGTAAATTCTAAAAAAAAAAAACACCCTCTAATAGCTAAAATAAAATTTACTAGAGATTTAAAATTCAGACTAAAATTAAGCTGCATAATATAAAATGTACAGTAAAGGAAATTAGCGCAGAATGTCTTAAACTTAGGAGTAAGGAAAATAACAATTCAGGGTGATGCCTGAATCCTCACTGCTAATGTGAAATGAATTTTTGAATAGGTTAAGGTTGCCCCTTGATGACCTGCCTACTTCTGCAGATGCCTGAAGGAGTAATCTGCCTGTTCCCTAAAAAAAAAAAAAAAGCAAAGAACGAATAAAGAAAAAAATATGTGAGACACATGGAAAACAAGAGAGAAATGTCAGATTTAATTCTAACTTGTACCAGTGATAATATTATCAATGGAACATGCATCTGGTCAAGAGGTAGAGATGGCAGGTTTAATTAAAAGAAAATAGAAAATCACAATCCAGTCACAATCTGTTTAGAAAAGACATAATTTGTATATAAAAACATAGTAGTATGAAAGATAACATACTGTGCAAACAGAAAAAATAGAAAAGCTGAAATTGCTATTTTAATATTAGACACAAGACATTTTGAAGGAAAAGTATGCTACTAGATACAAAGAGGGATGTTTCCTAAGCATAATAGTTAATCTACTAAAAATATATACTAACTAGATCTGATAGCATGGATCAAGTGATAGATTCTAGTATGTAAGAAGTTTTGAGTTTGATCTCTGGTGCTACATTGCCCCAAACAGACCTGAGTGTGAATTTCATGACTCAAAAAAACTATAGGTGTGTCCCTGATGGGTCCTGAGCACTACCTCAAAAGACCCTGGTTCCATGCACCACAGATATTATCCTGGCAACAACTAAAATAAAACAATAACTGTAAACTTGAACACACCATACAACAGAGCCTAATAAGTTAAGTGAAACAGACATAATTGAATGGAATATGAGTCTACTCTATGTGACAACTGAAGACTTTGATATTACATTTTAAATAATGGATAGAGCAATGAGGCAGAAGATCAACATAGATTAGAATGATTAAATTTAGCATACCTCTGTAGCTGGAATAATTCCAGTCAGCTGCAGGATCCACGCTTAATTTGTATGGTTTCTTGGATTCTTCTCCAGAATAGATGTCATCCTAAATCATAAAATAAATCTTGGTGAATTGAAAATTAGAGAAATTATTTATAGTATGTATTCTAATCCCAAAGTGTCAAATTACACACAAGTATCTCAAAGTGTCAAATTATACTTAAGAAAGAAAATAAAATGTTGGAAGTCCACAAATATGTAGAAATTAACACACCTAAATAATCAATAAGTGAAAGAAGAAATCAGAAGGGAATTAGAAAATATCTTGTTTAAGAGAAAATTAAAATAAAACACAAAGATTTATAGGATATAATTCAAGTCAAAGTTTTATATATACTGCACAGCCTTCTGTAGTAAGACATCTTAAATTAGTAACTAAAATGTCTACCTTAAGAAAGTAAAGTAACAGAGACTAACTAACAAACCTCAGAAGAGGAAGAGATCAATATGTTGAAGATATGCTTCTGAACCTCAAAGTCAGCATCCAGTTAAAAACTTAGTTCTTGCTAAATTTTTAGCATCACCCTATTTAAAATCACCTTATTTAGTATCACCCTATTTAAAATCTTAGAATTTTGAAGCACACGACTGCATTTTTGGCTGTGCAACATCCTGTATTCTGTACAAGGGCTTAATGGGTCCAGGGTGGAACTCCACACAGGGTGGAACAAACTTCACACACTTTCCTCTAAGGAAACATTTTTGGGTCATCTTTAGCAGATTATTCATAACAGAAAATGCAAAGTAAATTATTATGTTTGCTTTGGGGGCAGGCTTTAGGGATCAGGGTGGATTAATTTGAAATATGGTGTCTACAGAGAGAATCTTGCCTGCACGGCAGAGCCTTGTAAGCTACCCATGGCGTACTCGGTATGCCAAAAACAGTAACAATGACGGTCCTCACTCCTGTGACCCTGAGAGAGCCTCCAATATGCCATCGGGCTATACTAGCACAGGACAGAGATGAATGGACACATTACTGGCGCCCACTCAAGCAAATCAATGAGCAGTGGGATGACAGTGATGACAGTTTACAGTGATGGTGGTGGGAAGGTGGTGGGATTCATGTTGGAATATTGAACTATTGACGGGACGTGTTTGTGACAGGCAGGCTGTCCTCCTCAGAGTTAGGTAATGGCAACTGCGATGTGAGTCCAAAGCACTAGAAAGGGGAAAATAACTGTGGCTGCATGAGTGATTGCTGCTCCAGAGGCCATGCCCACCGCCCAGCTGTACCTGGGAGGGACTTGGTACCGTATGTGCCTGAGCTGGATTAAACTTCCACCTCTGATGCGGCCCTAAACCTTTCCAGGGGTTGCCTCTGGCCTGGGTGCTTGAGGGGACCTGGTGTTGGAATATTGAATGTAATTAATTACTGTGAAAAACTTTATAAAAATAAAATAAAATTTTTTAAAAAAGAAAGTACAATTAAAAGAGCAAATTAAATTCAAAGCAAGCATCAGAAAGGAACTAGTATATATCAAAGTGGAAATAAATGAAATGAGAAATTATTTTAAAAAATAAAGAAAATAAATGATACAAAAATTTGAATCTGTGGAAATATCAACAAAATTGACAAGTGTTTAGCTATGATAACCAAGAATAAAAGATGTAAAATTTAACTTACTAAATTAACATAGAACAAGAGGACATCACTACCAATAGTACAGAAATTAAAATTAATTATAAGGGAATTTTATAAATGATGATATTTAAACAAGTTAGATAATTTAGATAGTATGGACCAAGCTGTAGAAGAATACAAAACAGCATTTAGAATATGAAAAACCAGAGATTCAGAATAGGATTATTATAGAATTAGAATATGATAATTATATGATGTGATTAATGTATGCATCCTATATTCATACCAGGATTTATTGATAGTTGTAAACCATCTGAGAAGAAAAATCAATGAGCAGATAATTTTATTAGTGATATTATTTAATATCTAAATTAAAAAGTTTAATGAGTTCTTTGCAAAAAAGAATTAGGGGTAGGAAGTGGTGTTTTTTGTTCATTTGTTTTTTTGCTTTTTTAGGTCACACCCAGCAATGCACAGGGGTTACTCCTGGCTCTGCACTCAGGAATTACTCCTGGCGGTGCTCAGGGGACCATATGGGGTGCTGGGAATAGAACCCGGGTTGGCCTTGAGCAAGGCAAACGCCCTACCCGCTGTGCTATTGATGTAGGCAGGTAGATAGGGAAAGGCCCCTGGCAATGAAACTTAGATTATCAAAGTCTCTGGGGGGGGGGGGAGGAGAATCCTGAGACTGACCCACCCTGTGGATACAGGAAATGGACCTGATAAGACCTTCAACAGACTCTGAGGACAATAGACCCCTCCCCAGGAGGTTCCCCAAAGAAGGCCATCACCACTCCCAATCCCCCCCCCCCCCGTAACCTTAGCAACGAACTTTTACCTGGAAAGAAACCCCATGTGGGTGGGGGCAGGCTGTAAAGAACCTATAAAAAAAAACAGCCCAATAGTCCATTCAAAGCTCTCTCCATCTTCGGAGGAGCCCGCGTTCTTTCTTGAGCGCGTTACTCCTACTGGTTTTCCTTTTCCACTTATCCCTTCCTCCTTCCCTAAGACCTTCTAAATAAAGTCTGTTACTTCACTGCTTGTCTACTCCTGAAATTCTTTTCCGCGAGCGAGACAAGAACCCAGTAACCCTGGGTTCCGGGTGTTTGAGGCGGTTGGAGATAAAGTGACCGTCTTTCTCCTCCCCGCTTCACGAAAGTCACCCGTGGGGCCCACTGACATCACTATCACTCCAGCCCCAGGGGTAGGAAGTGGTTTTGATTCATACCCTTCTCCGCTCACGGATCATTCCTGGTTGTGCTCAGGGGACTAATGTGGTGATGAGGATCAAAGTCATGTCAATCACAGGAGAAACAAGTTCCTGTACACTGTTCAATCTCTCTGGTCCACTCTAAAAATACTTTTTTTAAGTAGGAGATACGTCTTACTCATTTTATGAGGCCACCATTTCTGCTGACATTGTAATAATTATTATTACAATAATACCTACGCCAAAAGATCTTAAGAAAGGGGCTGGAGCGGGCATTTGCTTTGCATACAGCTAACCTGGGTTTGATCCACTGAACTCAAATTGTCCCCTGAATTTGCCAGCAGTAATCTCTGAGTGCAGAGCCAGGGAGTAGCACTGACCACCATTGGATGTGCCCTCCCCCCAATAAAACTATAGTCTAGTACTTCTAATGTGAATTTGCTCAACCAGAATACTATGAATACAAATCTAAAAGGATAGAAGAGGATTATATCCTATAACCAATTAAAATTTATTACAGGAGTTCAAGGATGAATATATATGTATCCAAAAAAATCAATGAAAATAGTGCTTTGCATTTACAGAATAAAAGATAAAATCCACATAATCAACTAAAAACTACAAGACAACATAGAGTGATATCTCATGGGAAAGGAAAAATAAAACACTTCCACAAACTAGGAATGAAAAGGAATTCCCTCAACCCCATAAAGAGCTCCTACAGAAATTTCATACTGGGAGGTGAAAGAATGAATATTTTTCACCTAAAGTTCAATGCCAGATAAGATCTCTCACTCCACCACTCTGACTTTTACATTGAACAGAATATTAAGGAAGAAAAACAAAGGCATCTACACTAGAAAAGGAGTAGCATTTCCTCTTATGCAGACTATATGATTCTAAATCAATATATGACATTCTAAATGTGTATAAAAATAATGTGAGCAAATAAATAAGTTTAACAAGAATTTAATCCATTTAGAAAATTGACACAATTTCTTTCAAGAATATTAGCAGGTAGGGCGTCTGCCTTGCATGTGACCAACCCGGGTTCATTTCCTCTGTCCCTCTTGGAGAGCCCCAGAAGCTACCGAGAGTATCCCGCCTGCATGGCAGAGCCTGGCAAGCTCCCCATGATGTATTCTATATGCCAAAAACAGTAACAAGTCTCACAATGGAGATGTTACTGGTGCCCGCTCCAGCAAGTCAATCAACAATGGTATGACAGTGCTACAGTGCTACTACAGGTTAGTGAACACTATGAAAATCAAATTTCAAAATAGTTTAACTTATAATGCCATGAAAATCTAACGCATTCTGCTCTAAACTGAACAAAAGAGTGGAAGGCAAAACATTCTTGAAAGAGACATAAAGACATAAAGAAATAGAGAACTTTCCTATGTTCATGGATGGGTACATGTACTGTTGGAATGGTAACATTCCTCACATTACTCGGTAGAATAAGTGCAATCTGTACCAAAAACACTGCTGACTCTATGAATAAATTGACAAGATGATGCTAACATTCACCACTAACTACAAGGGTCATAAAAATTGTCAGAGAATATTGAAGAGAACAAAAGTTGACAGGATTATACTTCCTGATTCCAATTTACTTAAAACCATATCAAGACATCTATGCTAGAAATAACAAACACATGATTGATTTGATTTTTTAAAGTATACCAAGAAAATTAACGGTGAAAAATAGCTGTTTCAACCAATAGTATGCTGAAAATTAAATGACCATATGTAAATGAATGAATCAGGATCCTTATCTCAAACCATATGCCAAAATATAAAATTAAAAAGTCCCAAAATTGATTATACACTTAAATATGTGAGCTAAAATAGATTAGGCAATTTTTTAAATACTATATGAAAAGCAGAAATTATATTTGAAAAAACTTCAAACCTTGTGCTTCAAGTGATACCACCAAGAAAACAAAATCAACATCCCAGAACGAAGGAAAAGTTTTATAAATCATATGTATTATAAAGGGCTTGTGACCAGATATTGAAAGAAATTTTAATACTTTAAGATAATCAAGAATTAAAATACACAGTAGGAAACAGCAACTAATTTTGTTTTGCTTTGTTTTTAAACATTTTATTGATACTCCATGAGATATAGTTACAAGCTTTCATGCTTGGTAGCAATCACACAATGATCAAACACCCATCCTTCCACCAGTGCACATTCCCAACCACCAATATCCCCAGTATACCCCCACCTTCTAACCCTCCCCCAGCCTCCATGGCAGACAATATTCTCCATACTCTCTCTCTACTTTGGGGCATTATGGTTATAGCAACTAATTTTAATAGAAATCTTCTCCAAGTAATATATACTTATGACAGAAATACAGGAAAGCATTTTCAACATTATTCACATAATAAAAGAGAATACTTCACATTCATTATAATGGCTATGATATAGAAATGGAGTATGGCAATTTTGGCATATTTATTAAAAAACTGCTGGTGATAGTGCATCAATGATGCAAAAACTGAAAATAGTTTGGCAGTTTCTAAATAACCAATCAAATACCATATAGCCTGCAATTCTACTACTAGGTATATACACAAATAAATAGAAACAGACATCCACACAAAAACTTGCATAAGTTTACTAATAACAGTATTCATAGTAGTCTGCATGGAAACAGCCCCCAAACCAACGATTTTATAAATGGAGAAATAAAATTTGTTACATGTATATAGTGGAATATTTTTAACAATAAGGAATCACATATTAATACATGCTATACCATATACACATGACTTCTTGTTGTTGTTTCTGATTTTTGACCACATCCTGCAGTGCTTAGGGTTTTCTGCTGGCTCTGCACTCAGGGATTCCTGGCCATCCTCTGGGGATTATATGTAGTGCTGGAGATCCACCGCCCATCAACTGTGTACACAGCAAGCACCTTACCTGCTGTACTATCTCTCCAGCTGCTTATGTATGAGTTTGGACTCTTGCAACATATTGAGTTCAAGAAGTCAGATAAAAAGGAAATATATATTGAATGATTCCATTCGTCTGAAATGTGTAGATTAAGAAAATTTCTAGAGATAGAAAATAAAATAGTGGATACCCAGGGCAGGATGAAATAGCAGCTAATGAAGAGTGCTTAATGGGAACACTATGTTTTAAAAGTGGGGTTGAAAATATTCTAAAATTACACCATCAAGATCATTACACAACCTACTGAATTCTATGGAAAAATGTTGAATTGTAATAAATGGAATAATTATAACTTACAGTATGTTTCCATAAAGCTGTTAGGAAAAGGGTCAGTGAGATATAATGGGGAGGGTGCTTGCCTTGAGTGCAGCCAATCCCAACCAGGAGTAAGCCTTGAGCACCACCAGTGTGACCAAAAGCCGAGTGAGAGAAAGAAAAAAAAAACAATAATAACAAAAGAAATAATACAGGAAGGCCCACAATGAGGCCTTTCAAAGCAAAGCTATAAAGTTGTCAAAGAGAATCTGACATTGGGCTATTCTAGAATGTTTGAATCACAAAGTGGGACAAGATGTGCAGTTCTACCTTAAAATGACGCAGGTGATTTTTTAACTGAAACAAATGCAAAAAATAAGCAAATTTTTTTCTGTGCAATGGATGTCAAAATGTCCTAAGGGTACCCTTATTAAATATCTGAGCCAAAGAGTGGGACTAAAATTCTTGATTACAAGAAAAGTGTGAAAGCAGAGTCTAAAAGATAAATGGATTAGGAGGGATTAATTTAATTAGATTTATGGGAGGAAGTAAAACATGGTGACCAGAGTTGGAAGCAGTGCACATTCCTAGACTTTATACAAAGGCAACAGTACTTCCCAATATTTCAAACGTCTGTGTGAGGAGACAAGACGAGTACACCGCCTTCTCCCAAATGAAAAAGAATTAGTGAGAAATACAAACTCCAAAAGAAAAATGTTCTCCCTATTTTGTGTCTCACAAGGATACTTAAATATAGACTGTTTAAAGGGTCTGCCACACCATCAGAGCTAAAATAAATGTTTTTTCTATTTCACCTCCTCTCTTTTAAAATCAATGAATCTTTGCTATGTTTTGCAGTGTTAGTTGTTATTGTGGATGATGATATTTGTTTTTTTCACTGAATAAACATTAAAATTTACTGTGCTGAGATGTCCTTCAATAGGTGAATAGAATACATTCAAATTGTATATTCAGCAATAAAGGTAAACGAATTTAAGACATAGAATGATATAAAGGATATCCAAATGCGCAGTACTAAGTGAAAGAAGACAATGTGGAAAATCTAAGATTGTGATAGCAACTAGGGAACCTATGTGGTGAAGCTAAAGCCTGGAGACTAAGAATTAATCTGTGGTTGCCAGTGGTTCAGTCAAGGGGACAAGGAACATGGGCGGTTCCCCAGGCAGTGAAAGTCTTCTATATGATATAATTGTTGGAACATTTGACAGAACACAGTATAGCACAAAGAGTGAACTCCACACACAATACAAAGATGTGTTATCTCTGCCTTCATGCTGTTGGTTTTTTCCCAAGCACAGGTTCTCCTGGGTGAGACCAGAAATATTGCTGCTGCTAGGTTTATGACTTGGTAGGTCTGACAAATTTAGGATGAGTTATTGGCAGCTTGCCCTTCTCCAACTTAGCTTTCAACTCTAATTAAAGCTAAAAATGTCATCTCTGTTATGCTTGCAATTTGTCTCTCAATTGGTTGCAGATGAGAGACCTAATTTATTAGCTCTGTACAATTTAAACAGATAGGATGCCTATGAAGCTCTCGGGAAGCAGTGGAAGCTCAAGGAACCCAGCTGTAGGAAATATAGCAGATTTCATATGACTCAGAAGGTTTGTAAACAGCCTCTGTTCTTTTCTGCTGTTGTGTGTTTTTTAATCATTTTATACTCTAATTCCCAGTATCCCCCCCTCCACCCCATCACACCCTTCCCCCTGCCTGTATAGCCGACAATTTCCCACATACTCTGTCTCCTCATAATCCATAATCTCCTCATTGGTCACCCTCTAGACCTCACGGCTGCCTCTCCTGGAAGGGACCATAAAATGAGGCTCCCACAACCATGCCACTGGACTCTGCACCAGGCTGTTTCCACTCAGGGTGCCCCAGAGGGGGGCGGGTGAGAGCTCTCCCCACCACACCCCACCCCAAGGAACCCAGCCCCGGCAGCCGACCTCCACTACCCAGCTGCTGCCACACTCCAGACCACTTTCCACACACTCAGGCTGAGCCTCACGCATGAGTGAACATATTCCTGCACCTTGCATCCCCTTCATGGCCGCAAGACACATCATAAGACACCCCCTACCCTACCCATTCTCCATAAAATTATAGAGGAATATATATACATACATATATATATATATATATATATATATATATATATATATATGCCTCTTGGAGACCCGGCAAGCTACTGAGAGTATCTTGTTCGCATGGCAGAGCCTGGCAACCTCCCTGTGGAGCTTGACATATTTGATATGCCAAAACCAGTAACAATAACAGGCCTCATTCCCCTGTCCCTGAAAGAGCCTCCAATCGTTTGGAAAGACAAGTAAGGAGAGGCTGCTAAAATCTCAGGGCTAGGATGAATAAAGATGTTACTGGTGCCCGCTGGAGTAAATCAATGAACAACAGGATGACAATGACAATGATACAGTGATACAATTCTGAGTTACTTTTTTTTTTTACATTTGTATCTTATGGTGATTCTATATTTCTAGGGCACTGGATCAAATGATTAAACAATACCTTGTAACTCTCAGAACCAATATCAACAAAGTTCCTGAACAAGGAAATGCATTTGTAAGATTAGGCTGGGGGGGCAGGGGTGGTGGGATTTATTTTGCTTTAGGAAAAGTCACAGGAGTATAAGGAGGAAGGCCACTGATAGATATTATGGCAGTGGAAGGGTGGAGGAACAGGTGAATTTAATTCATCAAATTGTCTTGCCTCTGGAAAATGTATCCAGTCAAAATAGATAATGGGATGGCTGGAACTGGGACAAAACATCAGATAAAATAAAGCCTTTAGACAGACCCTCTGCTCCTAAAAACTATGATCCAAGAGGTCGTCTAACCCATTTTGGCACCCAGAGCAACTGCTTACCGAAATGCATCTAGACTGTGAGATGTACTACGACTATGTGCCGCCCGGGGAGGGATTTTCTCTCTCCACCCTGTTTCTCTGCATGGAAAATGGCAGCAGTGGCATCATCCACGTGGCGCGAGCCACCCCCTAAGACTTCCACCCAGAGGTAGGAACTTTGCAATGTTGTGCCTCATAGACGATCATGGGAAGGGGGCGTTACCGGCACGTCCTCGGCCCAGATAAGATCCGGAGCTGCTGCTCACAAAACAGACCCTCTGCTCTTAAAGACTATGATCCAAGAGGTCTTCTAATCCATTTTGGCACCTAGAGCTGCTTTTTACAGAAATGCATCTAGACTGTGAACTGAACTAAAATATCAGAAATCCAAAACTGCACGGCTGCGACGCGCGAGCTCATAGAATCTTCATTCTCAGCAATGAAAAGAAATTATTAAATGATGCCTTTTCAGCAGGCCTGATTGTTGGGGGGAAATTCCACACAATAATAGTGAGTTCTCTATTGAAATATTGAATGTATTCAAAATATAGAGAGAATAAAATTAAGATCATTAGCTACTTAGGTGGGGGCTGGGTGGGAGAGGGGTATGCTGGGGTTCTTGGTGGTGAAACATGTGCACTGGTGAAGGGATGGGTGTTCAATCATTATATGACTGAGAATTAAACCTGAAAGCTTTGTATTTTTTTCACGGTGATTCAATATAATAAAATTAATTTTTTTTAAAAAAGCCTTTAGCCAGCTCATTTGCTTTGCCAAATCACCTGCACCCAGATGGACTGCAGGATCAGATGGACTGCAAGATCAGATGGACTGCAGGATCAGGTAAACTGAAGGTTCAGATAGGGCTTGAGCCCAGATGGCAGAATAGTCAGGGCTCAGAGGCCTGCACGGGAGCAGGATCAGGCACCGCTCAGGGGCCCACAGAATCTTACCAACAGATTCAGGTAAGACTCAAGGTACTGAGCACAGGGGGTCTCACCATCTCTCTCTCCCCCTCTCTTCACATAATCATCTATGCAGAGGTGAACTGCTGGATCAGGTAAGACGTGCATACCAGACAAATGGAAGAATACAGCAAGGGTCATAGCCCGAACAGGCAGAAGATTCAACAAGGCTTGAACACCCATTCAGTGACAAGGTAGTAAGCACAGGAGTCACACTCATGCACATATGGAAGTGGCAAGAAACTAAAGAAATGGAGATGGCAGGTCCCACAAGGTCCAGTTTGAAAGAGGTCCAGACACTGAACAGAGGAGTCTCACCCCCGAGCACTGAGGTTGTGGCCGGAGACTTTGGAAAACCAGGATGACAGGGAACTGCTGGAGTAGAGTCCAAGAAAAGTCCAGTGACAAGAATTCAGACTAGGGAAGCACCCAAGGTTAGAGAACTGTGTGATAGAGAACCAGGCTATCATACACTGGAGGTGAGCAGATGGTGAGGCACCTTAGGAACGCCTACACTAGCCCAGGCACCAGGAGACACAGTGAGTGATATCGTACATGGGTAAAAGAAGAGGCCTTGACATTGGGGATAAACCGAGACACATCACTAAGAAATGTACAATAAGCTCTAATCTTCTGAGTTTTGTATGGAAATATTTTATACAGTTCGTAAGAACCCACCAGCTCAGGAAAAATTCACTTTTACACTCACACTACCTCTTCAACCATATCTGGTCTGAGGATGGTTCTCAGAACAGTATGGCTTGAACAATACCCTATGATATGTCTACGAAATCAACACTTTTTTTTAAAAAACTCTTGATGGCTGGAGCCATAGCACAGCGGGTAGGGCATTTGCGTTGCACGTGTCCGACCCGGGTTCGATTCCGCCATCCCTCTCAGAGAGCCTGGCAAGCTACTGAGAGTATACCGCCCGCACAGCAGAGCCTGGCAAGCTACCCATGGCATATTGGATATGCCAAAAAAACAGTAACAACAAGTCTCACAATGGAGATATTACTGGTGTGCATTCAAGCAAATCGAGGAACAACGGGAAGACAGTGCTACAATATTCTTGATGCCATATTTCTTGTATTACTTTTAACAAGTCATTAAAGGCTTTCTTACAACTGATGCAAAATTAAAAGTGTACATTTTGTGAGAATAAGTAAGATAAATTTTGACACTTTTATGAAAATTTTGGAACATCATCTAATTCATATTTGTAAGTAATTCAATCAAATATATTAAAAATTCCATTGAAATAGTTTTAAACCTCAAAAGTTTCTACTTCTTAAAAAACCAAAATTAATATTAGAGTCTATCTTGGGAAATTATTTAATTTTTATAATGATTATTTTGGCACTATAACAAATATTTTTATACCTTCTTTAATGTCTTGACTACACTGTGAATATTTGTTTAAAAATAGTCTTCACTGAATTTTGCCTATCTAGTGAACTAAAGTTTTTATTTGTTTTTCGAGAAATTGTTTAGAATGTAACTTGTAAAAGAAAGAATCTTTCTCATTTTCTTCCCCATCTTGCACTTTGGTCTGTTAAATTCCTTTCAATGAATTTACTTAAATTTAAAACCTGAAAATTTCCTAAGGAGACACAATAAGACAAGTACTCATTTTGGTTGTCTATTTTATTAACCAATCTTTCATAAAAAATGTTTTAAGTGCATTTTTAATTGAAAAGGGCAGTGGAGTCTAAGAAGATTTGCATTTTGAGTCCACCTTTTTAAAAATTAATTTACAATTTATAGTGAACACTGATAAAAGTATGCCACCTAGATCTGGCAATTAACATTGTAGCTTTCTCACTAATGAACTGGGACTTCTGACAATATTTCTGGTCTATGAAACAAAATTAGAATATACATATGCATATATAACATATGTTTTATTTTTCTGGCAGTTATATTATTCTATGAGTATTTTGTAGCATGATTCTTGACTCATTACTATAATAAGTAATTTAATAATAAGAGAATTGCTTTTAGAAATGTCAGTGAAACAGTTTCACTGCCTATGAGAGAATGTGGTAACACAAGAACTTGACAGGGAATCCTAAAAGGTGCCAGACAATCCTGATTTATTCATACATATGAACACGAAGTCTTGATCAAAATGGTCAAGGAATTACAATGACATGATTGCAAAAATTAAGGAGAAGCATTAGTATGTAGAAATGAGAGATATGATTTTGTTGTTATGTTTTTTGTTTTATGGGTCACACCCAGCGATGCACAAGGATTACTCCTGGCTCTGCACTCAGGAATTACTCCTAGCAGTGCTCAGGGGACCATATGGGATTCTGGGAATCAAACCCGGGTTGGTCACGTGCAAGGCAAACACCCTACCCGCTGTGCTATCACTCCAGCCCCGAGATATGATATTTTTGACATGGGAAATGCAGGAGGGTGGGAGGGAAAATCTTACCACTACAAGTTTAGGGACATTTTATTAAAGATTTATCCATTTCTCGCTTTGTTGAGATCTATTTTTGACTTTCGGATCTGCTCCTGACTTGGTTCTTTAGTTCTGTTGCCATTACAATATTTGCTTTGAGACAAAGGCATTAAAGACAAAATTTATTGTTCAATAGATTCCATATATTGATGGAAATACCTGCAAAACCTTGAGGGTATTTTTTGAAATTATACATTCTCATTTTCTTAAGAATTTGTCAGAAATACATACAGATCTTTCAAAGTATTAAATAAAACAGAGCATTTGTTTCAGAAACTGTCAAATAAGAGACACTCAATAGATTTTCCTTCTAATCTCACTCATTATTGGTAGAAATTTTGCCTGTGTTTTGTACCCTTGGATAGCCAAATTTTGTTATTTTACCTACTTTCTATTTTTTATGGGACTGGAGCAATAGCACAGCAGGTAGGGCATTTGCCTTGCACGCAGCTGACCTGGGCTCAATTCCTCCATCCCTCTTGGAGAGCCCAGCAAGCTACTGAGAGTATCCCGCCCGCACACAGAGTCTGGCAAGCTACCTGTGGCGTATTCGATATGCCAAAAACAGTAACCCAAACATGAAAGCTTGCAACTATCTCACAGTGATTCAATAAAATTTTAATTTTTTTTAAAAAAGTAATAAGTCTCACAATGGAGACGTTACTGGTGCCCGCTCAAGCAAATTGATGAACAATGGGACAATAGTGATAGTGACAGTCTATTTCTCATTTACCTCTTCTGTTACTAATTTCTGTTATCATTCTTATCAAAATTATAAAAAACACCTTTAAATAGGAGCCTGAGAAATAGAATACAGGATATATTGCTTGCTTTGCATATAGCCTACCAGGTTCTCTTCCTGGGAGTGCATGTGATCCTTCTAGGAGTAAGCTCTGAATACCACCTTGTGTGGCCTAAAACCAAAAATAAGAGAGGAGAGGAGGAGAGGAAAGAAGAAGTGAGGGGAGAGGAGGAGATGAGAGGAGAAGATGTTTTGAATAATAGGGAGTTGATTCTGTCTATATCGAGGAACTATAAACTCCATAAGGATAGGGACCCTGTCATCCCATTGTTCATCGATTTGCGGGCACCAATAACGTCTCCATTGTGAGACTTTTTGTTACTGCTTTTAGCACATAGAATATGCCACGGGTAGCTTGCCAGGCTCTCTGAGAGGGACGGAGGAATCAAACCCAAGTCGGCTGCGTGCAAGGCAAAAGCCCTACCCACTGTGCTATCACTCCAGTCCGATAGGGACCCTGAATTTGTTAATCCATTTATTTCTTAATAGAACATGTTATGTACTGTAGATGATCCATAAATATTTGTTCAACTTATGAATAGAAAAATTAATAATTCAGGCAAAGAAAATTTTAGAAAATGCAAATCTTCTGACTCTCTTTCTTTAGATTCCCTCAATGTTCCCCCATAATGTTTAAAGTTAAACTTAATTTTATCTTAACCGAGAAGACCTTCCATAATATAATTCCTTTCTCTGTAACTTTGTCTCTCATTTTTTTTCTGTAGAGCTTCCAACAGTTTTCAGAATCTATCATATTTTCCTGAAAGATTGGCTCTTTGTGAATAGCCCAATATCCTTTTCATCTCCATTTACTCCTACTTGTCTGTAAGATGTGGGTCAATTATATCCTCCCCTGGGATAGCATTCTTCACAACTCAGAGATGACCTGATAGCAGATTTCTTGTTTCCTTGTGCTGTAGGCATAAATCTATCAGCATCATTATTAACCTATAGAATTGGTACTATGTATTTTATTTCATTACTAAAAAGTGTCTGGATTATAGGAGATGCTTAGCTACTGTTAAGTGAATGAATAAATGCAGGAGAGCTGGCATGGGGGATGGGTAGCTTTAAAATTCATTGCCAGAAGTTTGATGCAATAGCCGACATCATCCTGAAGGATATATATTTATTCACTTACTAAAGTCTCATTAGAACTTGAACTAAATGTACTAAACTGCCAGTCTTTGTTTTTAAAATCACTTGCAGTCATGAACCTAGTGTTGTTCTATGTCTACTTGAGATGACTCCTCGCCTACCTTTTCTTTATACTGAACACTGATTTCATAATTCTCTCTGATAGTGATTGTTGATTGAACCAATAACTTTTGTTTTATATTTGAACACTCTCAAAAGATTAGTCTAAGTAAAATTATGTTTGTACTAGTCATCTGGTAGTGACTAAATTATTTTAGCATCTGGAAAACAGAATAAGTCTTAGCTTCTTTCATGGTAATAATGATACTATGCTTGTATGCATGCCTTCAGGAAAGAAGAGAAATCCTGTATGGATTTGACAAGACTAATATTTAAGTGAATCCTGCTGCTTGTGCTTTTCAATAGAAAGAGAAAGATGATAGTTACACAAAGCACCATGTGAATTTTGTGTATGCTATTGGTGCCTGAGTTAAAACAGCCCCAGGCAACATTTTACTTACTCTTCTTTGATTTACTGTTATTCTTAAAATGGGATATAAATGTATTTCGAACAATTTTAAGCCATATAGTGCTTTTCCTTATTTCTCAACTCTAGCCCAATTCTCTAAATTCATAATAATTTAGAGGAAATGACAAGGGAGGATGTAATTTAGTAAAGAAAAATATAGCCAAACATTACAAATAAATGCACAATATGGGAATGTGAATAACAACTCTTTTTCATTTCTTAAGAGTAAACAGGAGCTAACCTCCGTTTATCTTTGTTCATTTCTAGGGTACAGATAGTTTGCTTTTTTCAAAAACATATCTTTTATTTTCTTTGCCTACAATCAAGTATTTAATTATCTATCAATTAATTCTCCTTACTGCGCCGAAGTAATAGCTGCCCTACTAGACCAGAATCCAGATGATATAATTAGGTGGCAGAATCCCTGCCTTGCAGAACTGAGATCTCGAGTCCTATTCCATTTACTGCCACACAGTGCCAAGTGAAATGTCAATGACATGTGTTGAGCTATTTGGTGCTTCAACAAATAAAAATAGGTGTGTGTCCTCTCTGGCACACTACAACCAAATGGGCACAAACCCCAGAACAAAACTAAGTACCCTAAGAGTGAACCATAATTGCCTGAGCATGTAACCAAAAATGACACCCCACCCCCTACCCCCTGCCACACAGACTTGACCACCAAAAGGGTGGGGGGAAGAGAAGAGTAAATATAAACTAAGATATAAACTTTGGTTTATGATTAGTATCAAAAAGCATAGTAGAATTAGTAAGAATACTATTAATTCTTAGTAGAATTATTATTCTGAATTAGGATTTTTCTTGGTGAAAATCAACATTATCTTTATCAATGTGAGGAAACAGACCTAGAGAAGTGTGTGAGTAAGGCAACATCATAGTTCTTAGTTCTTGTAGCTCTGTCTAGGACTTTAGCCTTATAACTTTGTATACTACTTGAAGTATACCAAAATATTTCTATGAAAAAATGCACATATATATGTTCATTGAAGTACAATTTATATGGCTATGATCTAGAAGCAACCCTAAGGCCCAAGAACAGATGAGTGGATAAAGAAGTAGTGGCATATAAAGACAACAAAAAACTACTCAGCTATAATAATAAGGGATGAACTCCTACAAGAAAATAGATTATCCTACCTTTTGGTACAACTTTGATGGAATTAGAGGGTGTTATGTTCAGTGAAATACTGATAGTAGGACAAATGCCAGGTGATTTTATTCATATAGGGACACAGAGGGAAAAAAGCAAGAGTGTGAACAATAGCCAATTTAACACTTGAACTCTGACCACAGAACTAAGAATGCAAGTGTGGTGGATTGGGTAACTCAAAGAATAATGAGGAAAATTATTACTACCATATATATGCACATATGTATTATATGACAAAATAGAAGACCTAAAAACTTTAGTCTATCAATTCTTTATACTCAATCACTATAATTATGCCACCATTTTTGGTGCTGTACTTCTGAATGCCTATAACAAGTAGTTTTAAAGGCAATATACAGCTGGAGCTATAGCACAGTGGGTAGGGCATTTGCCTTGCATGCAGTTGACCCGGGTTCAATTCCCAATATGGTCCCTGAGCACTGCCAGAGTAATTCCTGAATGTATGGGCTAGGAGTAAACCCTGTGCATCGCCGCATGTGACCCAAAAAGAAGAAAGAAAAAAAGAAGGCAATATATAATATATCTTAGGAATTACTGGGGAAAAATCCTGAATCAATCTAACATGTTTTGGGTTGCAAATAAAAAAAAAACAATTCAATCTGGTCTACACACAAAAAAAGGTAATTCTTATTACAAAACATCCAAAGGACAGACCTAGTTTCAGATGGCTGAACCCAAGGTTTTAATAATTTTCATACAATTGAGAGGGGTTTTTTTTTCTCATTTCTCCACTTTGTCCTCTGTGATGCCCTATAGCAGAGTTCCTAAACCCTTTATCCTTGGCCCCTTTTGTGCAAGCAAGATAAAACAGATGAGTTCTTACAGAAATACCCAAATGAATTGAATTCATTACGTAGTCACTTTTGAATTAGTTTTTGGTTTTTACACATTCAGACCAATTTTACTGTTACCAAATTTTGTACAACTTCAACATTCAGTTGTACAACACCTTGTGGGGTCATTAGCCACAGTCTCAGAAGCTAAGTCTGGCCCTCTATAGAAAAGAAATAGATTTAGGCATCAATCACTGGATAACCGTAGTGCGTCCTTGTAAGACGATGAAGTTACTCAGGGACAGGCCTTAGAATTAGAAACAGGCAAATGCCAATATTTAAGGTTGAGGTAAAAAAAACCTTACCTCAAGGTAAGCAAGGAAAACAAGAAGGAAATACCTGAAAAGGAATGCCAGGAGCACACAGATGCTAGAATAGATTGAGTGTGTAAAAATGCATATGCATTTGTGAATATACATTGCTATCTGACTTCTGACAACGTCTCCTTTTTCATAAACGGTCTCGAGATCCAGGAATGGTCCCAGGATCACATGACTCAGCCTTCTGACAATAGGTGTTTCAGAAGAGTCAAATTGAACACCATCAGGTTCTTCTGTTTAAGGTATCAGGATTTAGAAATAAGTGAGACAGAAACCACATCTAGCAGACTCAGTTGACACAAACAATAAAGTAAACTAATAGAAGATAAAGCCACGGGCGACTCAGGAAATCGAAGACTATAAAGATCCTGAGCAGCAGAATGGGAAAATAAAAAAGAAAGGGTCCAGGAGTAAACATAATCACTGGGAATGTTTTCACTATGTTTTAAAGTTGTTAAATGTTTAAATGTGTACCTGTTTTTTATCATTTTTTGATCAGTTGAACTTGTTTTTTAAGTCCCAGAGAAAATAAAACTCATTATTTTATATTTCGGGATTCTTTGCACTATAGCTGCAAATTATTAATAATCTACCTTTGCTTTGCACTGTGACAACATGTTTTTCTGGTATATTACCCCTCTATGCCACTTCAAGGAAGATCCCCAAATTAAATTACCAAATGTATCGAGAAGCACTTTACTGTGACATTAATGAAAAACATTATGCCCTCAGAGCTAGCTACTGAGTTCCAGGGATCCAACTTTCTGGCTGGTATTTGGTACCATCTGATAGTGGCTGTCCATTCTGGCTTAAATGTCTGAGGAAGATTCTAGGAAATAATGTGGCCTATTGCTTCCAGGAAAGAACTTGCTAGTCAACAAATGGTCATAGTTGATTTGCCCTTGGGGGATTGTAACTAAATTCTGCAATTTTACAAAATATTTTTTCTCCCTACCATTCATGTTTTGTTTCATTTTTTTGCCTGATTTCAACCTCTTCCAACAATCTCTTTCTTCCATAAAAATGAAAGCTTTGAAATTTTATTTTAGAATAGGAGTTGGAAGAAAGACAAGAGCCAAATTTCCAGGTTACACAAAAATCACGTTTCTCTTGTTCTTTTCAAATGCATTATCTAAAATTATGGTGTTCTCAAATTCTAGCACAGTGCTCAGAACAATAGAATTACAATACAATTTTGCAGAATGTGTAAGTGGATGTAAAAATGAAGAAATTAATTCTTTGTGCTATTTGGAAAAAGCCACAGTCTAGAATACAACAACATTCCAGGGAAGATGAATATAGTTTTCCACGAAAGCTTCTCAGTTCTGCAGAAAGAGAAAAATGCAGATTCTGCCTCATAAACTACAAAGGGAAAAAAATAAGATCATAGATATTACCTATGATTTCTCAGAACTGTTTTCTGTGTGAACAAAGAATTATAATGATTAGAAATTCATTTAAATGTGTCTAATTTTTATTTCCAAACTGATTGAAGTAGTTTGATATAATTTTCTTATTTGGAACAAAGAGTATTATTAAAGTAAGTGATCATGAATTTAACAGCTGCAAATTTTAAACTAAGCATGACTATTAAAGCAATACATCTTAGATTTGCAAACAAAATGCTTTATTTACATTGCTACTATAAGACTGTGGTTCTGATTTAAAAGATATATGTATATTTATATGAGCTTTAAAAATATTATTTGTAAGGTTTTTTTGGTCCCATTCTCCTTCTGAAAAAAAGTGATGAAAAATTTATAGTCTTTATTTCTCCCTAAAATTTAATCTAATCCAGGCAGAAGTTGCTATATAGAATGGGCTCGATTGTATTGTATATCCTATGAAACCTGCCTGATTTTGCCATCTGTCTGTGCTTATGGTTAGTCCACATGGCACTCTACCTGTCTACTCCCACTATATCAAATTAGTCTAATTTATTTGGACAATAGGAAAATCTCTATTTAAAATCATTATATAGATTTTTTCCTTTTTATTTATAGCCTTTATAGCCGAGAAACAAATACCATGTCCTTAGTTGTTTGCCTTTTTCAGAGTGCCAATTCTGAAAATTGAACAATTGGAATCATATAATGTGCAATCTCTTCGGACCCTTCATTCACTTAGAAAAATGCATTTAAGGTTGTTGCTGGTGGCATGGTAAAGTGGGGAGCAAGGGAGATAGCCTCAAGAGAAGAGTGCATCCACTTCTTTGCAAGACTTAGCCAGTCCACCTGAGAAAATATCTGATGTGGGTCAGGACTGGTAAAATGCCCTGTGAGCAGCTACCTACACAGCAGAGTCACTCATGTCCCTCCAGCCCCATGAGGCAGCTGTCACACTGTGCCTGAAGTCCACTTGTTCTGCAGAGGAGGAACTTGGTCTTGGAATTCTTGGAGAGCCACAGATTCAGGCTGAAGCAAGGATTTACTCTTTGCAGAAAAATCAATCCTAACCTTGACACAGGAGATCAGACTTGTAGCCTTCCCTTGCAGACAAGAGTTTTAGGAGGAGGCAAAATGATGAAGCAAAATATTTTTTATTGAAAAAAGCCTATTTAGAGAAATGTGAGGTGAGAGGAAAAGGAACATGTGTTAAAGAGATTATGTGGACTTCTCCAGAGTAGAAAAAGCAGAGGAGAATAAGAGAAAAGTATATGCTCAATATAAAACACAGTGTTGGAAGAAAAAAAATCCAAATGGCTTTTGAGAGGATATTATAGACAATTCTCCTGAAAGGTCTTGGCCAGGCATTCTCCTGAACACATAAAAGTTAATCAAGAAATTGTCACAGTTTAAAGTCCTTTTATGTTCCTTCAGGACCCTTACATTCTTCTGTAGCTTCCCTTTTTCTTAGCGGTACACCCTACTCTTGGTGGGCGCTAGGTTTACAAGTCTAGGAAGTGCCTCAGTTTCTTCATTTCCAAAAAGTTCATTATTTGCATTTCAAAGAAATGTTCATACCTTTGAGCAACTTCCAGGGTCAGGCAGTTTCACTGTCACTGTCATCCCATTACTCATCGATTTGTTCGAGTGGGCACCAGCAACGTCTCTCATTGAGAGACTTATTGTTAACATTTTTGGCATATCCAATATGCACAGGTAGCTTGCCAGGCTCTGCCGTGCGGGTTCCGTATCCTCGGTAGCTTGCCGGGCTCTCTGAGAGGGGCAGAGGAATAGAACATGGGTCAGCCGCATGAAAGGCGAACGCTATCGCTCCAGACAGGCAGTTTAAACTGTATTATTTCCCAAAAGCTCCTTATCCAGTTGCCCTAACTGTCTGCTGCAACAAGAATCTCTTTTGTATTGTGTCTGTTTGCTTGGGGAAGCTGCCCTGTGGTATCAGGGCTTACTCCTCACTGCATTTAGGGAGCACTCCTAATAGGAATGAGGGGAATTTTTGCTTGTGCTGACTGAACCCAGGAACCACATGCAAAGTAAGTGCTCTACGTTTTGTCTCCCCAGCCTCTTTTGTATTTTTCTAGAATAACTATTTTCTTTCTGTTCAATTCTTCCGTCCCTCTCAGAGAGCCCATCAAGCTACTGAAAGTATCCCGCCGGCACGGCAGAGTTTGTCAAACTACCTATGGAGTATTCGATATGCCAAAAACAGTAACAAGTCTCACAATGGAGACGTTACTGGTGCCCGCTCTAGCAAATCGATGAACAATGGGACGACAGTGCTACAGACAGTGCTATTGAATAGTATTTGTTGTATGAATTTATCACAGTTTATCCATGTATTTGGTATAAAATGTTACATATGCATACATATTGTATACATACCCACTACAAGGAGATTTATTAAAAAACTGACTCATACCTTTACGGAGATCAAGAAGTTTTGCCATGTGATGTTGATGTCAGTGGGTCCCACGGGTGGCTCATGTGAAATGGGGAGGAGAAAGATGGTCACTTTCTCCCGATCTGACTCTGCCCCCCAGACCCAGTGTTAGTGGGTTCTTGTCTCACCTCACAGAAAGGAATTTCAGAAATAGATGAGCAGTGAAATTACACAGTTTATTTGGAGGTTTTGAAGGGAAGGAGGGAGAGAAAGTAGGAGAGAGTTGGAGATTAACGTGCTCAAGAAAAAAACCCGGGCTTCTCCAAGGGTAGAGAGCCCCTCCACACATCCCAGCATTAGATAGGAAAGCATGAACATACACATCTCAGGAAGGGAGATGCAGGCGACACCTGTTCAGGCACCACATGTGTGCAGCCACACGGGCACAGACAACACATGGGCTCAGGCAGAATATGCGCGCCCCTCCTTTGTCCCAGGTGGCCTTTACAGGGTTTCTCCAACCTGCCCCCATGTGGGGCTTTTACCTAGGTAAAAGTCCGTTGCTAGGGAGGTTACCAAGAGGGTTAGGAGTGATGATCTTCTTTGAAATCCCTTTCCTGACTTTTTGTTTCTGCAGGAGTTTCTGTTGGAGAGGGTTGGTCCAGCCTCCACAGGGTCTGTTACAGACTGGTGTCAGTTCTCCATGAGGTCAGCAATTCCCAGGTGGTTTATGCCGTTGCCATGGGAAGAGGCTTCCCTCTCTGCCTGCCTACACCAATGTTTGCATACTGGAGAATCCGAGCAGCCAATGGTCTAATTACCAACCTAAGGACAAGAAAGCCTGTAAACCAAGAATCCCAGTGTCTAAAGGCAAATAATATATACCAGCTTGCAAGGAGAGAATTTCCTCTTCTTTCACCTTTGTGTACTGTTTTATTTGACCAGGGGATTAAAGGCTCCCCTGTTTTTGGGAAAGGGAGCTTCTGTATTCAGAATGCTGCTAAAGGCCCTTGATAGAGCATGGTCATGGATTTTGAATTTTGGTGGTCTTCTTGTTCACAGTCTTTCTTCTCGTTCATAGTCTTTCTTTCTGAATTGTCTCTTGAGAAGGTTTGCACTTTAGATTAGGGCTGTTTGAGTTTTCAGTTGGTGCCCCAAGCTGGTCTTAAGTCTGGTTAAAGCATTTGAGAGTACAAGGGCCCGGCCAGGACAGAATAGCAACTTTTCACATCCATCTTTATTTTACTTCTTTTTTCCCTGAAACTTTTTGCCAAGGTACCTTTTCTCACTATTTATATCCATAGGATTGTAGCTCCATGGCCTCTAGATGACAAGCATGATTGTGTGACTTTCTTTGCCAAGTAAAATATGATTAGATATAACATGAATGATGCATTATTTTTTGTATATTACCTGTTTTGGCAAAATAAAACATTTCAGAAGGTACAATTTACAGCAAGCTACAATTTTAAGAGAGGACTGAATAGAGCAAAATCCTCTTGCAGATTCAGTAATTTAGTTTATTTTAGTTTGTAGAGGAATTGATCGGTATTGTGAGCTCTCAATAAAAACTGAAAAAAATATATGGTGTTGATGGAGTTTATCAGCTAACGTCTTCAGACAATCCCAGTTATGTGATAACAATGATCTATGTTATATTGTGTTATATAATGTTTTGATGTTATATTATGTTCTGGCAAAATATTTGTTAAATTTCTTTCCTATCTTAATCCTGATGAAGAAGAAGAATAAGACTAACTTAGCATAATTTTATTTTTAGCCTCCTCCATAGGTGAAATTCTAAATTAATTTATTTGGAGTTTTTTTATTTATCACTCATAAGATAGTCTTAATGGTAAACTACACCACTTTCTCCTGAAAAGAAGTGACTTTGCCTAGAATCTTTTCTTTTTCCTTTTTGGGTCACACCTGGCAATGTACAGGGGTTACTCCTGGCTCTGCACTCAGAAATTACTCCTGGCAGTGCTCAGGGGCCCATATGGGATGCTGGAATTAGAAGCTGGGTGGTCTGCGTATGAGGCAAATGCCCTACCTGCTGTGCTATTGCTTCAGCCCCTAAAATCTTTTATTTTTTCTCTGTCAATCATTTCATCAGACCCTTTTTCTGTTGATAAATAGCTTACATTTGTACACATATTTGCACACTATTTCTTAATTTAAGCCCATTCATTTCCTAGATTCATTCTAGTACATTTTATCTTTTCACACAATAAACTTTTTACACTGGAGGATAAGGCAAAATGCTCACGTAAACGTTTGTGGTTGTTGATTGCATTAGCCTAAGGATTACATAATATAAATGAATCAAACAAAAAATAAAAAATTAAACTAAATTAATTAAAACGTAAATTAAAAATCAAACTCTTGGCTATGCCAACAACAATTAACAGGACCAGATTGTTCAAAAACCCATGATCTTAAAAAAGTTGGTAGAGACAACCAGTTTTAAGATATCAGGGCAAATAATAACATTGAGAAACACCTTTGGCCCTCTTTCCTTTATTCCTGGGCTATTGTGATGCTTAAGGTTACACTTCCACTCGGTTGTGCTCATGCTCATGGCCACAGTGCTCGCAGGGCCTTCCACCCCTCTCAGTACTTGCACTTTTTCTGGGGATGCTGCCGAGTTCATAAACAGCTGCATGTGGTGTGACTAGAATTGCTTGTGACGCTGCTGATCTCAGATTGCAGAATAAACACAACAGCTTCCAGGATTGGGCGTGGTACATAAGATGTCACAAGTGGTTGAACTCAAAGCCTCACACTTGCAAGTCAGGCACTTGAGCCCTGAGCTATTTCTTAACCTTGATAGTAGATGAAAGAAATTTTTTTCTGTGAATGATGCAAGGGATGGAACCCACGGCTTTATCCATCCAAGTCACACACTCCACCTTGAATTTTCTTAAATTTCCCTGGTGAGAAATTCAACAACAAAAGGGTAATTTGAGCAATAAACACAAAAATAGAGAAATGTACCTAAAACACTGAAATTATTAACTACTATTAGAATGTGGAGTAATCGGGATGCTCATTCATTGCTGATGCAAAATTATACAGACACTTTGGCAGAAACCCAATAGCTTTATACAAAACTAAATATGTATTATGTATTCACCCAAAGGAGTTTAAAACCTATATCCACCCACACAGAAGTCTACACATAAATGTTTGAGGCAGTTTTATAATAATTGCCTCAAACTGGAAGCATCTGGAGCCTCTTTAATTGGTGGATACAATGGGAAAATTCTGGTACATTCATGTAATGGAACATTATTCAACGCTTAAAGGAAAGGAGCTATTAAGCTAGGAAATGACACAGATAAACTTAAATGTACTTTGCTAAGTGAAGCAGACAGTCGAAAAGATGTAAATGCTACTTGATTGTAATTATATGATATTCTGGGAAAGGTAAAATAACTATCAGTGACTGCCAGAGACAAGATTTTAAACCAGTACAATAAATTTCAGTTTCGATTAAAACATTATGTTCATTATTTGAGTAATCTTGGATTGGGATGCATTTCAATAATTGATATTTCCTATTTTCAGCAAAGTCCTAGGAAATACTCATTCAAAAGAATGAAAATCTAAGACAGTTGTATGGAGTCTGCAGGTAAATATTTTCTTCCTTAATAATCTATCTTTAGAACAAATATTTACCTTTTAGATTATGTATATGTGTGTCTAAATTTAATCCAATGTGTGTATAATTGAAATATAGAAGTCTGTGAAAACCATACTGAAAGGAAAAAGATTAAATTTCCTAGGTACAGTAGACACTATAATACTGTGAGAAGCACTGGGTTATGAAGACAGGCAAACTAAATTTTAATATAAGTTTTTATACTACATAATCCCTTTGATGAAATTTTGTTAACTTTTATAAGTCTTAATGTATTCATCTTAAGGTCCTATCATGTAATTTATATGCTGTATGATTACTGTGGTAATACAATAAGATAAATAAGATAATGCATATTGAAGAATTTGGCTTCTAGTAAAAGTTAATAAATGTTCATTAGTATATGTTGATATTTAGGAACCATTAATTTACTTGAATAATCATGATCAAATGATAAAATAAATCTAGATGGAATCTGCCTTGATCAATAAAGTTCTTGTTCCAAGCTTCGTAGAATTGAGGGGGGCTCCAAATAAATACACTATTTAAAAATTAGCCTTATGTTAAACATTTATTGAATAAATATTTAAAATTTGGGATTTATAAGAAAGGATGAAATCTCGCTGTTGATACAACTTGGATGGAACTGGATGGTATCATGTGAAGCAAAATTAGTAAGAGGGAGAAGGAAAAATACCAGATGATCTCACTTATCTGTGGTATATACAGAAACAAAATTGAGGACTATACAGTGCCAAATGAAGACAAGCCCTTGGCACTGGACAACAAAATTTAGAATAGTTAAGAGAGAGAGAGAGAGAGAGAGAGAGAGAGAGAGAGAGAGAGAGAGAGAGAGAGAGAGAGAGAGAGAGAGAGAGAGAGAGAGTGCATGATGGAGGGGTAAGGGGCAGAGGATGGGGTATCAGTAGATGAAGAAATGAACCAGAGGCTCGCTCCCTAACTGCGTTGCCCCTGTCCTGCAGGTAATCAGCCCACTGTGAACTCCTCCTACTAGGCTTTGGACGGCTCTCAGGTGGGCCCCGCCCACCCGGGCTCTCCCACGACTTTCCAGACCCCATCCCCATCGCCACTCCTCTCTGCTCTCTCCCCAACTGCATTGCCCCTGTCCTGCACTGAGCATTGCCAGTGTCCCAAGTGGTTGCTGTGGGCGTGGCCTGTATATCAGGGGGCGTGGTCTCAAAAGAGGCATGGCCTCCTGCCAGAGCTGCTGCAGTTATTATTACTTTTTTAGCATAATCTTTATAACCTGTTCCTTTGAAAAATACCCTGGCCATCTCAATCACTCTATGTCAGTAGTATATTAGCCTATTCTAACTTCACAAAAACTATCTGTGAACAAAAGAAACTTTGCAAGGAGAGCATAGCCTTAAACCTTCACTAGAGGCCCCACATAAATCAGGATGAATGCCTCAGAGTAAGGAAGAATTCTAGAATAGGAACAAGGCTACCATTATCAACTTAGTGCAAACAGAGCCCCTACTCCCGCAGCAAGAGGGAATAGGTATAGACAACTAGAACATTTTAACTCTATACTTCCATACCAATATGAAGAAACAACGGAAATCCCCTCCACAAAGAGAGGATGAAGAAAAGATTCCAGAAGCCTCAACAGGGGCTACCCACCTATACGACCTTTCAAAAAAAGAATTCAGAGAGGAAATCTTGAGGAGAGTAGATGTACTCCAAGAAACCATGGAATAGACATCGAAAAAACTAAGGGAGGATATAAATGAAGCATTGGAGTGGTCCACAAAGAAAGTGCAGTAAGAAATGAGAGCAGAAATTTCAAAGCTACGAACAGAAGGCACACAAATAAGGGAATCGGTAGATGAATTAAAAATCTCTGTAGGAGCCCTCAACAGTAGAATGACTACAGCCGAAGACAGAATCAGCAAGCTTGAAGATGAGCTGCACAAAGCTTGCAGGCAACAACAAATAATGGCAAAAGACCTCAAAATGGCCCTAGAGCAAATCAGAGTCCTAGGGGATGACCTCAAGAGGAACAAAATAAGAATCATTGGAGTACCAGAAGCACAGGGAAGTAACCCCAATGAAAAAAACACAGTGAAAGACATCATTGGTAAGAAATTCCCAGAGCTGGAGGAGGCAGGCATCCAGATCCAAGGAGCCTGAAGAGTACCAGCAAAAAGAGACCTGAATGAAAAGACTCCAAGGCACATCATAGTCAGAATGATGGATGCTGTGGATAGAGACACAATACTGCAAGCAGCAAGGTCAAAAAAAGGAAATAATATACAAAGGATCACCCCTTAGATTTACATCAGACCTATCAGAAGAAACCCTCTAAGCCTGAAGTCAATGGTGGGACATAGTGAAAAAACTCAACGAAATTAATGCATCACCAAGAATTCATTATCCGGCTAAACTCTCACTCACACTAGAAGGAACCATACACTATTTATCGGATAAACCATACACTATTTATTGAGTCTATGATAAACTATTTATCATAGACTCAAAACCAAACTTAAAAGGACTAAAGGGGCTATTCTAAGACAAGGAAGAACCCCACAAGAACAACAAACCCCAAAGGAAGGTGACACAAAACCCCATGACAATAATCTCTCTCAATGTCAGTGGCCTAAATGCACCTATCAAGAGACACAGAGTGGCAAAATGGATCCATAAGCTAAACCCAACATTCTGCTGCCTGCAAGAAACACACCTGAACAATCAGAACAAACACAGACTCAAAGTAAAAGGATGGAAAACAGTCCTGAAGGCAAATAACTCCCTCAAAAAAGCTGGGGTGGTCATACTAATATCTCACAACATAGATCTCAGGTTAAAAAAGATTAGAAGGGACAGTAAAGGTCATTTTCTATTTATCAAGGGATATGTACAACAGGAAGAAATCACACTCTTAAACATATATGCACCTAATGAATGACTGGCTAAATACTTAAAACAACTCCTAACAGACTTTAAAGAGGACATTGCTAGCAGCACAATAATAATTAGAGACTTCAACACCGCCTTATCACTTCTGGATAGATCGACAAGAACAAAACTCAGCAAGGAAACACTGACTCTAAAAGAAGAAATGGAATAGAGAGGCCTAATAGACTTATACAGGGCTATACACCCCCAAAAGAAAGAATACACATACTTTTCCAGTGCATATGGAACATTTTCCAAGATAGATCATGTACTGGGCCACAAAACATACCTCAATAGAATCAGAAAAATAGAAATTATATCAACTATCTTTTCAGGCCAGGATGAGCTGAAGATAGAAGCTAATCACACACAGACACGGAGAACCAAAGCAAATACCTGGAAATTAAACATCTCGGTGTTGAACAATGAGTGGGTCAGGAAGGAAATCAAGGAAGAAATGAAGAGATACCTCGAAACAAAAGAGAATGAAGACACGAGCTACCAAAACCTATGGGACACAGCTAAAGCCATGTTAATGGGAAAATTTATAGCTCTGCAAGCATTCCTTAGGAAGAAAGAAAGGGCCTACATAGATAGCTTGACTTCAGAGCTCAAGATCTTAGAAAAGGACCAGAAAAAGGAACCAAAACCTGACCGAAGGAAAGAAATAATTAGAAAAAAATAGAGCAGAAATTAATGACATGGAAACCGAGAATACAATACAAAAGGTCAATGAAACCAAGAGCTGGTTCTTTGAGAAAATAAACAAGATTGATAAACCACTAGCAAAACTCACAAAGAAAGAGAGAGAGAGAGAACCCTAATAAACCAAATCAGAAATGAAAAGAGGGACATCACGACAGAAGCCAAGGAGATTCAAAAGATCATCAGAGACTACTTTGAAAGCCTGTATGCCACGAAACAAGAGAACCTAAAAGAAATGGATGAATTCCTTGATTCCTAAAATCTCCCAAGACTGAATCAAGAAGACCTGGAATACCTAAATAGACCCAATAATATCAAGGAAATTGAAACTGAAATCAAAATTCTCCCCAAAAACAAGAGCCCAGGTCCAGACAGATTCACTGGCGAATTCTTCCAAACATTTAAAGAGGACCTGTTGCCAGTTCTCCTCAAGATTTTCCAGGAAGTTGAAAAAGCAGGATCCCTCTCGAACAGTTTCTATGAGGCACATATCTCCCTAATACCAAAAGCAAACAAAGACACCACAAAAAAAAACACTATATACCAATATCCCTGATGAATACCGATGCAAAGATCCTCAACAAAATATTAGCAAATAAAATCCAACAACTCATTGAAAAGATCATAAACCATGACCAAGTGGAATTCATCCCGGGGATGCAAGGATGGTTTAACATAATCCATCATATTAACAAAAGTAAAGATAAAAACCATATGATCATATCCATAGATGCAGAGAAAGCATTTGACAAGATCCAACATTTGTTCATGGTGAAAACTCTCACCAAAATGAGTTTTGGAGGAACTTTCCTCAAGATAGTCAAAGCCACCTACCACAAACCTATGGCAAGTATTATCCTCAATGGGGAAAAGCTAAGGGCCTTTACTCTAAGATCAGGGACAAGACAAGGATGCCCACTCTCACCACTGCTGTTCAATATAGTACTAGACGTACTTGCGATAGCTGTTAGGTGAGAAAAATATATTAAGGGCATCCAGGAAGGAAAAGAAGAAATCAAACTCTCACTATTTGCAGACGATATGATACTATATCTAGAGAAGCCTAAAATCTCTACTAAGAAACTCTTAGAAACAATAGACTTGTACAGTAAAGTTGCAGACTATAAAATCAATACCCCAAAACCCGTGGCTTCCTATTTGCAAACAGTGAGACAGAGGAAAGGGACATGAAAAAAGCAATCCCATTCACAATCGTGCCCCAGAAAATCAAATACCTTGGAATCAGCTTAACTAAAGAAGTGAAGGACCTCTACAAAGAAAACTATAAAACGCTACTCCATGAAATAAAAGAGGACATGAGGAAATGGAAACATATCCCCTACTCATGGATAGGAAGAATCAACATTGTCAAAATAGCAATACTCCTCAAAGCATTATACAGATTCAATGCGATCCCTATTAAAATATCCATGAAATTCTTCAAAGAAATGGATCAAGCAATCAGTGCCCAATCTGCAAGTATCAGAAACCAATGCTGAATTCCTAGTATGGTACTACTCCTCAGAAAGTCAGTTTCTTGGTGGCAAGTTGGTTTATACCTTCCATTATGGGAAGGCAAGGCTTTGTTCTTACTGGTTAGACACTTTGATATAGATTTGTATTCCCTGTACATAATGTTTTGTCATACTCGTCATCTGAGGATTTTCAAGTATTTCAATGCTTTAATGGTATTCCATATGCATTCCTTATGGCCAAGGAACTGACAGCTAGGTATCAGCGTCACTCATGGTGTAGACAATGTTCTCTAATAGACTCTATGTGTTTCCAATTGTTTTATAGGTATAAAACTATTTTCTCCAGAGCCATACTTCGTACACCTAAGAATCAAGAGGTGACAAAAGAGAGTTTCATCACTCATGATTATCCCTAGTTGGAACTTTTGGGGGTTGATCTCTAGCTCAACTTGCATTTGGATCATTTGCTATATTGACTGGGTTATTGATCCTGATTACCAAGAAGAGATTGATGATTACTACATAATGAAAAGAAGAAACAATATGTTTGGAATACAAACAATCTGTTAAGAATTACTCACATTATGATGGCCCATGATTAAATATGAAAGGTAGAATAGCATTATAGAAATTCTTCTTCTCTTTTATTGCAGTATCACTAATGCTTGTGACCCTTTAGAAATCAATATTTAGGTCATCCACTAAGCAATTTAACAGGAATAAGAACCAGGAAGTACAGCAGACAAGGCTCTTGGCTTTCTTTGAGGAAAACGTATTAGATTACAGGAATAGCATATGGTCCCTCAAACACCACCAGGAATATGCCCCATGAACAAAGAGCCAGGAATACTGCTGGGAGTGGCTCAAAGGGGTTTTCCCCCCCCCCCAACATTTCTTTTTAAAGAATCAGGAGCAGAAACAGACTTCCAGAAGAAGCTTTCCCTTAAGATTGAAGTAATTTTTTCTGCCTAAGATTCTTTCCCTCCCTTCATATTTTATTGTACTTATTTAATCATTTTTTTTTGAATAGGAGCCACACCTGGTGGTGTCAAGCTTACTCCAGGCTCTGGGATCAAGGATAACTCCCGATGGGCCTCAAGGATTATGTAGCACTGGGGATGGAACCTGATCTATGATGTACAAGGCAAGCACTGTACCCATTTTACTATTTCTGCAGCCCCTCTGCTCCTCATATATTAAAGTCAGGCTTCAATAAAACCTTGTATAAATTTTTGTCTTGTTGGTCTGCTTTACAGATTTTACCTTCTAGTACCTATAGTTTTCATCATTTGTCATCCCGTTGATCTTTGATTTGCTCAAGCGGGCGCCAGTAACGTCTCCATTTGTTCCTGTAAGGTGCTAGTGTAGCCCAATGATATCTGCTCACTCCAGGAACAAGAACCTCAAATCGTTCATTCAGGGTTTTGATGAAGAAGTCTGACCATCTCGTTGGTGGGCGGGTCTTTTTGATGTGTTGTGGAATCCCATCGGTAACAGCTCTAGTCCAGCAGTTGTCTCTGAATCACATTACATGTTAGGCCCATCTGATTTTTGATGCCTTGGCAAATGAGACAGCATCCCTGATTCTTGATCAATGGAGGTCGGAACTCCGGATATCTTCTCTCACTTGAGTGGAACGTGATACTCCTAGCATGGCTCTTTCAACTCCTCTTTGAGATACCCAAATAGCGTTCTCATCCTGTTTGCATAGGGCCCAGGTCTCTGAGGTGTATGTTAGTGCAGGAAGAATGGTGGAGTCGAAAAGATGTGCCTGGAGCCGGAGGTTTTTTGTCCTCTTAACCACTTCTTTGATTCTCTTGAAGGCGTTTCATGCTGCTCTCTTTCTCCTGCGCAGTTCTGGCTCAAGTCGTTCCTCATGTTGAGTTCTGGACCCAGGTACACATAACTGCTGCATTTGGAGATGTTCGTTCCATTGAGAGCAAATGGAATGTCAGGGACTAGTTAGTTTTTCAAGTACTCATAGTTACATATGTCAATTCTTTAAAATAAATCTCTAAATATATGGGAATATATGTATTATTAATTACTTTACTCTGGAGAGTACTTGGATGGAAAGTTGAAAAAATTGCCTCGGCTTATTCTTACATGTAATAGTGACATCACCCATATCAGAGTTGTAATAATGTGAAAAACTAAAGCACGCCATTGGGCGCGTGCACTCTCGGGCTCTCCATCTCATCGCCCGAGTTCGGTGCTCTGGAACCCCTGTGTGTGCTGTCGGTCAAGGGCAGGCAACGGAAGGAAGAAGGCCAAATTGGTTGCTTGATCAGTTTATTTCATTCTCTCTCTCTACTTCTCTCCCGGCTCTGGATCTCTCTCTGGATCTGTGGATCTGGCCCCCCAACCCACTCTTACAGCCTAGTTAAATCTCCCCAGCACGAGGGGGTGGGGGTGTACACATAGATGTGGTCACCATCAATAGGGTTGAGGTCCCTTTCCCTTAGGGGATGCTTCTCCTAGGACTTAATTCTCTTTCAGCAGGAGAATCCACCCAAGGGCGGAGTCCCATGAGTGTGTTTCTGTTCTCCTCAGCCAGAAAACATATAAGAATTCATAATATTAATCATTTTGTATGGACACAATAAGAGATGCATTAAAGCTTATAGAATTGCTCTCCTGTGGCCATCTCAATCTCAGACTACAGTGCTCAGGCCAGATCAGTCTTTCCTATCCCTAGCAGGGTCCTAGTCTCATTACTTTTGGATCATGACAGCATTTGTCTATGATCAAGCTCTTAACTTATAGTTAAGAATTAGGCACTTTGGCCAGGCCCATCTCAATGCCAGGGTAGCACATAACTCACCGTTTGCCCTGGATCCGTCCCATCCCTCGTCGGGACCCTGCTTTTGGGGTGCTAGGAACTGAGGGCAACTGAGGCTTAAATGGAGAAAGCAGATGCCAGGGAGGGAATAATATTTGAAGCCAATTAAGCCCCAAGTTACAAAAACATAATATTGTCTTCTTGTGTCTATACAAAAAAGACATTCCTTTAAAGTAAATTATTCAAAAGGCATAAAGAAGGGAGAAAGGCAATGTTATAATATTCAGTGTCCTAGGAAGGTCTGACCTTACAAATTAGCAGAGTCAGATTAAGGGAAATCGTGGATTAACTGTTTTGGGGAAGAGAGCATAGAGAAGTGATTATAGCTAAACAAAGGGATGGGACACCTTGATGGGTGAGACTGGGGTAAGCCTAAACTCCGGGAAAAACCGGGACAAGCTACTCATGGCAAGGGGGGAGAGGACAAAGTAATGTCATCCTACACAATAAGATAAAATTGAGAATGTACAATTAACTTACAAATAATTGCAATAGGGGCCGGAGTGATAGCACAGCGGGTAGGGCGTTTGCCTTGCACGTGGCCGACCCGGGTTCGATCCCCGGCATCCCATATGGTCCCCCAAGCACTGCCAGGAGTAATTCTTGAGTGCAAAGCCAGGAGTAACCCCTGAGCATCGCTGGGTGTGACCCAAAAAGCAAAAAAAAATAATAATTGCGATAAATATTTGTGATAAATATTAGTCTTTATTCTTACTACTGTTCTTATTTTCATAGCAACAATATTCTAGGTATTATCTCTATTTAAATATTCATCTGCATCTTAATCTATGCTGTGTCAATACCATACTATTAGTATAGATTTGTAAGGTCCAAAATAAGGACACATGCTGATTCTAGCTCTGTTTTTCTTTCTAAATATAGTTTTCACTTATCTAGATCTATTTTATTTAGTACTTATTTTACTTAACATTTTCTTTAAAAATTTAAGAAATATTATTTTCTTCACATTAAAAGATTACTTCTTTCACAGTAATTTCATTCTCTAAATAAAATCCTAAAGTTGGCTGAATACACACTTCAACTTTAGATAATGTTCTCTCAAACATTGTGAACATATTTAGAAAAATTGAGAGCATAGTTTAGGGGCATACTCCCCTAAAGCCACCTTATGTTTATTCTTTGAATATTGCTTACAGAAAATAAAAAAAAATGATGACTCAAGTATTCCACATCTTTTATCATTTGGGTCCATATCTAATACATTCAGATAAAATCATTTAATAAGAACCTACTCTGTACCAGAAACTTTTCAACAAACTGATTCTGATAGGATTTGAAAGACAGCTCAAGGGACTGAGCATATGTTAATGGAGCTTTCTGAGTGGCTAGGTTTAATCTCCTGCATTGCACTGTTCCCCATCCCCAAAGGGAGGTGACCCTTGAGTACTGAGTCAAAATAGCTCCCAACACTGCAAGGTTGTCACCATAATAAAAAGTAAAATTAGTAAAAGTCAAGGGAAATAAACTCACCATCTATATAGAGGTTACATTCTATAAGGCAGTTGTAATACTTCTCAGATGGAGCTCAGTAGACAATGGAAGCTTTTGAATGTGGGAGACGAGTATTTGGAAGCAGAGTTAATGGTGTATCCTGCTTTCTTAATGAATAAGTGAAAACATTTATTTTTATTATAATAACAAAAGCTGTTCTCATTCCACATTAAACAAATACATAAATCAACAAACAAAAAAGGGCTACCATTTCTGCAAATGATACATTGTACTTTGCTCATAAATTATAAGGTCTTCAGCAAAACTTCTTTGTCCTTTACTGGCAAGGCTAAATTATGAACATATGTTATAACTTTCACAGATGTTTAGTCCTTTATTCTTTTGAAAAGAGTAATATAAACTGGATATACTTAAACATCATATATATTTTAAAGTCTTTTTTTTATTTGAGTAAATCTGATTAATGAATAAATAAGAAAAACTTCTAAAAGAGTGTCCATGAGTATTTTGGAAGTTATGAGCTTTCTGGAAAAAAGTCCATGTTTTAGCACTTACCTTTTTTTTGTTAGTGTTGGTCAAATAACATCTTCCTTCAAAAATGTTATGGTTTTGTTCAACTGAACTATGACATGTCCAAGAAGATAAGTGCATCTATCTAAAAGTTATCATTGAACTGATTTTTTTTCCTGTAATTATTTTAAGAAACTTGTAAGCATCTCTACCATTCCATCATCTTTATTGGAATAATACTCATGCATCACGAGTTACAGTTTGAAATAATATGTATCCTCTCAACTTGTTTTTAAGTTATAAAAATTATCTTCTTCTTTCATTCAAGTAGGAATAATAGAAATGTAGTAATAAGCTATTATATTCATAATAAAGGTGCTAAGTGAATTGAACGAAATGGTATCATTAAATTCAGAGTCATTTCCACTGAAGTAGACTAAGATTTAAATTGATGGAAGCAAAACATCTCAAGCTAATTTAGAGAATTTTGTTATAGGATTGACCTTTTTTAATATAGTAAAGGAATCATTTAATAGTCTTAAAGAGAAAATCAGGCTTTATATTTAAAATATAGCATGATTCTAATAAATTTGATCAAAATGATTATTTTAAATTGATGAATAGATACTTTAACTCTTTAGTAGAAACCAATTATAGTAGTTCATATTCATTTATTACTGTATATTCCGGATATTCTGTGTCCCTGAAATAAAGTGGGAAACATAGATTTAGCCTCAGCATTAAAGTTTTCTGTAGAGGGGATGGAGTGATAGCCCAGCAGGTAGGGCATTTGACTTGCACGTGGCCAATCCGGGTTCAATTCCCAGCATCCCATATGGTCCCCCAAGCACCACCAAGAGTAATTCCTGTGCATCGCTGGGTGTGACCCAAATAGCAAAATAGTAATAATAATAACAATAAAATAAAGTAAATAAAAAGAAAGTTTTCTGTAGAGTTATCATCTTTCTAAATTTAATAGGTTGTTCTGTGTATTATGTATTTCCTTAGATCATCTGGAGCAGTGTTTCCCCAAGGGGGCAATCTTGCCCCTGCAGGAGGCCACTGGGACTGTCCAGGGGGGCAGTGGTACCCTGGGGTATAATTGGGGTCACTATGTGTTCTCAAAGTAGGCATATTTTCAAACAGTTCAACTTTTTTAAGGGTTCAGGAAACTGTTTCCCTAACAACCCTGCCTGCAAGTTGGAGATATTTGTTTATGTAAAATTAGGTCTTAGAATAAAAAGGAGTCTGCAAATGTGCACTCAGGAAAGAATAGAATGCCAAGAAAGAACTGAATAGATGACAAATATTTGTAGGCTATAAATGTGTGCCAGAAAAACATAGATAAGACTGTCTAGGGTCATTTTGTTGTAGGGATAACATGAGCAAAAATAAAATGGGAAGCCCACAATTTTATTCTATTTTAAGGGTGCCCTCTGGTAGGCTCTGTGAGATACCCCAATCTCTGCTCTTCATTTATCTACTGTATGTTAATGCACATACCCACGGTCCTCAATGTCTTTTGCCATCTTAGCCCATGTTTCTTCTTCTGGGAGACTGATGGAATAGGCATGTGATACTGTAGTGAATAGTCTACTTGTGACTCATCTGGCTGTCCAGACGACCCTAAGTCTTGTATAGTTTCTGTGTTTGAGTGTGTTCATCTCCTTATGCATTTCTCTCATTCTTTCTCTGCAACTGACCCATGCTAGATGGAGGTTGAAGGTGCCAGTCTGATTTACATTAGAAATAAGGAATCAAGCTTGGGACCCTTTCACTAGAAGTTCAAAAGCAATCTGACTGTGATTACATGAAAATATTTTCATTGCTTCAGAGGAATTTGGTCTATCAAAATTCATAACCTCTCAAAAGGTTCTAACTGTAGCCAACTGGTCAATATTATAATGGACTGATTCATCCTATACAGTAAATCTTGATCAATCGTATGCATTTAATAATTTTACCAATATTTTGTTTAAAAATTTATGTAAAAAGAAATAAGTGAACATAATATTATTTTGTTGTTTCTTATTTCTAGTATTTTTGTGGGCATTGGGGTTTGGGTCACACTATGTGGTTTTCATGGCTTGCTCTTGGAACTATGTTCTAGCTAGGTTTACTTCTGGCAATTCTCTGAGGATAATATGTAGTGAAAGGGATTATACCAGGATTAGCTGCCTTTAGCCCTGTATTGTCTTTCTGTCCCCCCTACTTGTGTTCTTACCCTGAACAACCTATGTATAATTTTTTCAGTGTTCATTACTGAAGCACCTCAAAACTAGATTTTTTTGTTTGATTGCTTTTGCATTTTTGCAGGTGGACAGGATAAATCCTGCTTACTGAGTATTCACTGCCATCACCATCATCCCGTTGGTCATCGATTTGCTCGAGCGGGCACCAGTAACGTCTCCATCGTAAGACTTATTGTTACTGTTTTTGGCATATCGAATACACCATGGGGAGCTTGCAAGGCTCTGCCCTATGGGCAATAATCTCTCGGTAACTCGCCAGGATCTTCAAGAGGGGTGGAGGAATCAAACCTGGGTCGGCCTCGTGCAAGGTGAGCGCCCTACTCACTGTGCTATTGCTCCAGCCACTTACTTACTTACTGAGTATTCAAGTAGATGTTTTTAAAACCTTCTAAAAAAACAATAAAAAACCTTTTATCTTTGGTTATTTCATTACCAGGAGTGTGATAAAGTGGAAGTGGGGAAGCAGTGTGGTTATTTGTTTTATTGTGCTAGACCTAAGACCTAAAACCTCGTGGAGGCAAGGTGTAAGCTCTACCACTGAACTACAAGCCTAGAACCTTATTAGGACTTTTCAAAAAATCTTCTAAACTAGCTTTAGCCTGACATTCTAACTTAGAGTATGCAACTTATTCCTAGTTTTAAATACTAAATGCTTGGTTATTCAACTGAAATCATTTTATTTACTTAAAAAGCTTTGACCATTGGCCCAGAGAGACAGAACAGGAGTTAAGATGTTTGCTTTTCATACCGCAAATCCAGATTTTAATCCCTGAGCCCGTATTTGGTTCACCAAGCACCACCAAGAGTCATACCTGAGCACAGAGCTAGGAGCAAGCCCTGAAAATAGCCAGGCGTGGCTCTAAAACAACAACAACAAAGTTGTAATTGCTAAATTCAAAGCACTTTATTAAAAAGGGTTAACTGAAATATCACTGTATCACTGTCATCCTATTGCTCATCGATTTGCTCATGCAGGCACCAGTAACATCTCCATTGTAAGACTTATTATTGTTTTTGGCATATCAAATACGCCACAGGTAGCTTGCCAGGCTCTGCCATGCAGGCAAGATACTCTCAGTAGCTTGCAGGGCTTTCCGAAAGGGACGGAGAAATAAATCCTGGGTCGGCCATGTGCAAATTAAATGCCCTACCTGTTGTGCTATTGCTCCAACCCTAATTAAGTAAAAATCATTACAGGCTCTGATAATTGTCAGTAATGTAAAAAACAGCGTTAAAATGTTGAAGGTTATATTTCATATGGAAAATGCTTTAAAGTACATTAAAATGTCTAATTAATCTGGAGCCCCACAGCTTGGAAACTGGCCTCACATGCTAGGGGAAAAGGTAGCTGAGATAGAGAAGGGAACACCAAGTAGGGAGGACCCATTCAGGTTGGAAGATGCGAGCTGAAAGTAGACTATAGATCTAACGTGATGGCCACTCAATACCCCTATTGCAAACTGCAACACCCCAAAGAAGAGAGAACAAAAGGGAATGCCCTGCCACAGAGGCAGGGTGGGGTGGTGGGGGATGGGTGGGGGTGGTGAGAGGGATGCTGGGATCATTATTGGAGGTGAATGGGCACTGGTGGAGGGATGGGTAAATGAACACTGTATGAATGAAATGCAAACACAGAAGTTCATAAGTTTGTAACTGTACATCACAGTGATTCTCTAATAAAAAATTTTAAAATAAATAAATAAATAAACATAATTACTAACATTGAAAATTTAAAACCTATGAAAATAATTCCTTTTTTTTAAATTTTTTTTTTGGTCACACCTGGTGATACACAGGGGTCACTCCTGGCTCTGCACTCACGAATTACCCTTGGCGGTGCTCAGGGGACCATATGGGATGCTGGGAATCAAACCCGGGTCGGCCACGTGCAAGGCAAACGCCCTACCCGCTGTGCTATAGCTCCAGCCCCAAATAATTGCTTTTTGAAAGATAAATATATTTAAAAACTAACTTTTAGATTATTTGGGAGAAAACATAATGATTCCTTATCCAGCTTTAGAATAAAAATGAATAAGTTATATGAAGCTGGATATCTGAAGATATAATTTTTTTTTTAAAGAACTCTGAATTTGGGGGCTGGAGAGATAGCACAGCGGGTAGGGCGTTTGCCTTGCACGCGGCCGACCCGGGTTCAAATCCCAGCATCCCATATGGTCCCCTGAGCACGACCAGGGGTAATTCCTGAGTGCAGAGCCAGGAGTAACCCCTGTGCATCGCCAGGTGTGACCCAAAAAGCAAAAAAAAAAAAAAAAAAAAAAAAAAAGAACTCTGAATTTGGTGGGATCTGATAGAGTATAGTAAATATTTTTTTAGCAAACTATTCATGTTCCATTTTTCATTTATTTTATTTTATTTTTTAATCTTATTGAATCACCGTGAGATAGTTACAATAGATAGTTTTGTGTTTGAGATTTAGCCATATAATGATCGAACACCCATCCTCCACCAGTGCGGTTTCCATCACCAATGTCCCAGTATCCCCCCCGCCACCCATCCCAGTCCTCACCCTACCTCTATGGCAGACAATTTCCCCAGTACACATTTTCTACTTATTGGCATTATGTTTTACCCCAATTTTCCCACCCCTACCCAAGGCTGTCTAACAGGGGAAGACACTGGATAATTTATTTTCCATTGCTCATTTTGAATATCATGAGACAGTCACTTTGTGGTTGCGCGTATCTGGAATCTTACATTATAAATGGTTGTGTTCCAGAGATATTTCTGTACAGCACTAATCCATTTGGGGATTCAATTGGGAGTCTCTGGACCAGGGCTGTTGGTGCACTAGGATGGCACCCGGCGGAAGCTGTGAGTGTGACAGTCAGACCGCAAAGCAGGAAGAGAGCCGGGGAGGGACAACCCAATGCCTCTGATGCCATGTGGCTTGAAGATTTTAGTCCTGGAAGCTGCACACCTGGGCCTTGCTTGTGGAAGCTCTTGTGTGCCAGGATTCCATCTGGAGTAGACAGGGAGGCTGCACCTGTTCCATCTGGAGTGCCCGGTGAAACTGGCTCTGTATGGGGCCCAGAGGGATCTCTGGTGCTGTGGTGACTTTGGGATTCACTGCTGTTGAGTACCGCAAATATCGCCTTACAATATTTTGTTCAGTTTGTCTCTAATGGAAAATATAGAAATGGCAAATAAAAATGTAGGCTGAGTCTATTTTTTTTAAAAGATAGTAGAAGTATAACATAATTGCAACTTTAAAAAAGATACTCCAGGAAGAATAGAGAATAGGGTGTGTGTGTGGATTGTGTGTTGTGTGTGTGCATGCATCTGTGTGTGTGTGTGAGAGAGAGACAGAGACAGAGATAGAGAGAACAGAGAAAGACAGAGAGGTACAGAATGAATGGGAAAGTGGAATGTAGAGATAAAGAAAGAAAAAACTTTAAGTCTTTAAAAAAAACTTTAAAGAAACTTAAGAATGATAAAAATTTAAGTCATTCCTATGATAGAGCAGCAGAGTATAGAGTGATAGATCAAGGTATATCATGATGAGAAAATGAAAGGGTTCTGATAAGATCTAAGTAGACATCTCAATATTCCATTCCATGAAAATGCTTAAAAGCTAAGACTTTTTCATTTTTTTTGTTTCATAAGAAAAGTAGAATAAGAACTAGAAAGATTTCAATAGTTACAAAGTATATATTCAAGGCACTCTTAACATCATGTTATCATATTTTATACTCATACAATGCCCAAAGTATTATTTTTACAGTCTTACTGATAAAAAAACGGAGACAGGAAGATTAAGCTATTGGAATGAAATGATATACTGCCACAAGAGACAATCAGTATTTAGAAAGACACTGGCAGACTTCAGATTTTGTGTTCTTTTTTTGAAACTTATCATTGCCTAAATAATTGAAAGCCATGCACATAAAACTATTCGAATTAATTTTAATAAAAACATAATAATGATTTGTCTTTAAAATCTTTCCTAGGGTTTGAATTTTATGACATTGTTTAGAATAAATTATTATAAGCTCTATTTTCCAGTTTTCAAGGACTGAACTATATTGGCATTCTAGTACTACTTAGAAATTTTTATTTATTTATTTATTTATCTTTGATCCACACTGGGTCATGCTCAGGACTTATTTCGGGCTCAGGAATCACTCCTGGTGGAACTCAGATATCATAAGGAGTATCAGGAACCAAACTCCAGCAGGTCCTATACAAGGGATCTGCTTAGAAAAATTTTAGCTGAGGGAACTTATAAATTTTTATACACTTTCATATAGTTCAAAATTTGTCATAGTTTCTAAATTCTCCATTTTACTGCATGATTCTAATGCCCAATAATTTATAATTTCTGAAACTGATAGCATATCACATGCACGATGGTAAAAATTCAACTCTCTTCACAAAATCTTTAATTTCAGATGAAATTTCTTTTAATGTAAAACATTATCAGCAAGTAAACATCCAGATGGTACTGACTGATTTTTTTTTCAATTTTTAATTGTACACAATATGAAGTTCATTGTTTATTTTGACACTCTGTTGGTATACACGGTCATTTACAAATTAACAACTTCAGTAGATATCACAAAAAATGATTGATATTTTTCCTTTTTCTTTTAAGAACATAGTGTGTGAAATTTCTTTGCTCTTTATTCTGTTAATATTAGCAGAAAATTATTTTGTATTTTATTATTAGCTATGCAAAAAATAGAGATGTGTAATTCAAAAGTTAGACTATTTTTTAAAAACATAGATTTTGATGGTTCATCATAGCAAATCTAGATTAGTTTGACTGATTTTTAAAATGTATCTTGGGATATTATTTTGGGGCTTGGGGATTTAGGCCATACTAGCTGTGCTCATGCCTTTCTCTGGCTGTCTCTGCATTCAGATTTCACTGGAAGCAGTGCTGAGGAACCACATGTGATGCTAGGGATCTTACCTCTAGGTTGAATTTTATAAAAAAGAGAAAATGAACTTGTTCTGGCATCTAGTTAGTTGAAACCTTTGATCCAATGGACTTTCCTTTGGGGAGCAGTTTATTTCAGCCCATCTTTTCCCTCCTAGTCTACAGACAGTACCCTTTAAACATTGTTTTATAGACAATTTCAGATCATAAATGAAGAAGAAATGACATAAACTGACTTGCTATCACAAAAACAGAACAAAACCTGGCACGGGACAATCATCAGTAATAGATGTAAAATCATTATGTAAACCTTAATGGAAAACTTTACAGTGAGGAAACCAGGCTATCATCCTGGAATTCTGATATCTGCATCACAAAAGTGAGGTCACCAGTGTGTACCTCCACATGATGCAATACAGTATCCAATGTGTCAGCTATGAAATGTTCTCTAAAACAAGGCTCCTTCAGTAAATCAAGTCTTTTAGAACTTATATCAGTAAGAGAAATATTTAATGGAACACCAACAAGAAATAATGAAATTGAGACTGTGAGTCATCTATAGAGTGAAGGATCTAATTTCCTCAGAAAGGCAATTGCAAGAAAACACTGAATAAGGGGACAGCATATTTGTCTATATTGGAAAATACTGAGGGAGAACAGGTATGGAAAATATATAACCCAGCACGAAATTAGACTGTTTGGATTGATTTCTTATTTAAACAAAGCAAATGTAAAAGATATTTTAAGACAATCTGGGCATTTTAAGGGATACAAAAGAAATTGTTAATTAAGTTCTAAGTTTTAGAGAAAAGGACATGCTTTTATAAGAAATTGAGTTTCATTGCCTTTGATGTGTTTGAAATGAGTTAAATGGTATGCTATCTGCATTGGCTTAAAAATACTGCAGTCCCAGAGTTGGGGGAGTAATGCAGGACCCAGGCCCATTGGCTTGTGCTACAGAACACTGAATCCTCAGGCAGCTACCACTGAAGTGCTAATCCGAACTGACCCAGTATCACAGAGAGTGGCCCTGAGCCCCATGAGCACTGCTTGGGGCTTCTCCCTGAAAATAAAAATAAAATACTTCACTCCTAACCTTACCCTTACCATTATTTCCCCCCCTACAAAACCCTCCAACCCTGTCCCTGCAAAACAAAATAAATATACAAAACAACAGGTCAAGTAGATTGGAAGAAGCACAGAAAAGCTAGTCATGATTTTTAGGTTTACATGTGGGTCTGTCATAGGACAGGTGTCTGACTTTTGGGGGTCCTGAGTTTGAACACTTGTAACATGCATGCACACAAACTCATATATGTGCATAATTACTGAAGATGGTTGATATGAATCATGGGAATTTATTTGTTCATTTTATTTTGCTCTTCTATTATGCATGGTGGGAATCTTATTAATAAAAATTTATAGTAGATTACTCTTGAATATGAAGGATTAAAACAGGCTTTATTTCAAATATAATGGTAATTCTATTAATTGTCCGAGACAGGTACTTGAAATCAGTGAAGATGCTACGTTGGTATGACACATATATCAAGCAAGAAACAAATGACATGCCTCAGAGTTTAAATGACAAACACTGAATGATTAGGGATTACTCAATGGCCCTTTGATGGTACATGTGTGATTATAGTTCTAGGTCCTCTCTGGTGGCTCAATTTTCAAGGGTTTAGGCTGAATAATACCTTTCTATTTCCAGCCCTTGTCACTGCAGTTTCCAGGTGAAAATGGTTCTGGAGCACGAATGACGATGACCTGCTTCAGAGTTTAAATGACAAACATTGAATGATTCAGGATCAAAGGCCCTTTGATGATATATGTGTGATTATAGTTCTAGGTCCTCTGGCACAGAGGACCTAGAAATGAGAACCATTTTCACCTGGAAACTGAAGTGACAAGGACTGGAACTAGAAAGGTGGTACCCAGCCTGAACCCTTAAAAATTGCGCCACCAGAGAGGACCTAGAACTATAATCATACATGTATCATCAAAGGGCCCGCTAATATATCCCATTCCCTACTGAAGAAAGGGCCACCACTAAGAAGTGGGAGTCAAAAGTCAAAGAATCTTGTAGTTTACAGTGGTCAGAATTCACAAGCATAAAGGTGGACGGAGAAATATAGTGGTTAGGGGGTCGTGGAGGAGAGCAGGAGATATATACGTGTGTGTGTGTGTGTGTGTGTGTGTGTGTGTGAGTGTAATCCCATCAATGGCCAACATCCAGAGAGACTTAAAAGCAAACTCTCAGAAGCGTGGCCTCGAAATATCTTTAGCCTACTTCTCCCTCTGGGAGAAACTGGCAATCCTCTTGAGAGTTTCCTGCGCACATGGGACAGCCTTGCAAGCTTCCCATGGTGTATTCATATGCAAAATCCAGTAACAAGCTGGATCTCATTTCCCTGACCCTGAAGAGCCCCCAGTGCAACATTGTTAGGAGGGCCGAGTCGAGATAGACTTCTACAATCTCAGGGAAAGGACAAAATGAGATGTTACTGAGCCCGCCCGAGAAATCGGTGATTAACGGGATATGTCATATATATATATATGTATATATATACAATATATATATGTATATACATATATATGTAAATTAGAATGCCCACTAGGCCCAAGAGATTATTGCTTGCCAGTACTTCTGCTTGAAATGTTTTGTTCCTGGATTTCTTTGGGGCTGGAGAGATAGTACAGTGGTAGGCTCTTGCCTTATACCACCCAACCCTGGTTCGTTTCCCTGAGCACCACCAGGAGCAATCCCTGAGCTTGAAGCCAGAAATAAGCCCTGAATACCAAGGGGTATGGGCCCCAAACAAATCAAAATGTTTTTCCTTGAGCCTGAGAGATAGTACAGGGGTCAGGCACTTGTTTTACCTGTGGCCAGCCCCAAATCAATTACCCAGCTCCTCTAATGATCTTCTGAGCAACACAAGACAGCCCAAACTGCCCCATCCTCAAAAAATATACATTTTCCACTAAATAACAGTATAGCTTCCCTCATTCTAATCTTTGCTCAAGTGTCATATCATCATTGAAATAATTTCCTATCAATTGCTTTACAATTCAGACTTCTCTCTCTTCAACTTTTATGCCTCTCCAACCTCCCCTCCATTCTTTCATGCCTTAAATTTATTCTCCATAGCTCTTAGCATCGTGTAACATACTACAGAGTTTACACACGCAGTGTTCACATTAGAACATAAACTACTTGCCCACAGGAGATTTTCCCTATTTGCTATTAATAGAAAAGAGTTTTAAAGAAATCCAGAAACAAAGCACTAGTTTTCATTTGCTGCTCTAAATTGACTACAAATTGGCCTTCCTGTTTGGTGCTCTGTGAGACTGGCCTCTACAGATTGTAAATCAGAACTCCTTCCCCTCTGACTTTAAGCCTATCAGATGGTTACTAATGGGAAACAACAGAAGATCAGAGGAGAAAATATATTAAAGTTGTATACTTATTTTTTTTGAAGACCCCAGCTGGTGTCTGTGTTGATCTATTTAAGTCCACAGCTGTCCCCCAGTACTTTTCCATACTGTAGAATTCTAAGGTTCTGGAAACTGTTTCCTGCCATTACCTCTTAGGGGACAATGCTGCTTTGATTTTTCTGTTTGTGGGCAACACCTAGAGTGTTCAGGAATTATTCATGGCTCTGGGCTCAAAATCACTCTTGGTGGGGCCAAGGAACCATGAGAGATCTAATCTGAGTGGACCCTGAGTATGTGAATTTCTATAAGAACCCTGACTGAGAAAGAAGAAATTCATAAGTTCAAAAATTATGTTAATACCTGTATTGCAAACTATAACACCCAAAAGGAAAGAGTGAGTAAGAGGGAATGTGCTTGCCACAGAGGCAGAGTGGGAATATTGGTGGTGGAGAATGAGCACTGGTGAAGGGATGGGTGCTCGATCATTGTGTGACTGAAATGCAATCATGAAAGTTTGTAAGTCTGTGACTGTATCTCACAGTGATTCAATAAAAAAATAAATATTTTTTTAAGATTTAAATAATTTTAATAAAATGGTCATATAGGAAAAACAAGCTGTGACAAATACTGTATATTTATGAATAAATTTAAGTTGTCAACAAATAATACGTAATATTATTATTATATACTGAAGCATATTCCCAATTTTGTATCATAGAATTCCATTTAGCATTTAGTGTGCAGATTAGCATTTTAGTATGTTCTACAGCGTACTCTGTAGTACTGTCTTGCTAAGTATCTTCCTCCTTTTCCAGGTTAAAATATTTAACCAATAATTAGAAAGTAGAATAGTAACAAGTTGGTTAAGATATGGTTCTTCATGATTAATGTATTATTTTATAATAATTCAAGGGTATCCTCCCAATTGCTGCATTTGCAGAAATATACTTATTTTGTTTTATATAAAAATATAAATATCAACTGGGTGACTCCATTGTGTACAATAGTGGAGCTGTGATATAGCTTAATTTTCAGTGCAAGCAAAAAGATAAGTCATAGAACGAGGAGTCTAAAAATTGCCAATAATTTCCTACTAGCAATCACAGTTTCAGGTGGCTGTACATTTTGCTATAAAACATGATCTCACTTCTACTTAATTCAGACAGTCGCTATCAAATTTAAATAGACAAATATAAAGTTATAGGGTGTTCAGCAGCAAATATGAATCTGAGTGTTATCCCATTGTTGTTCTGATGTCAGTGTATACACACACCACATATACATATTAGGAACATAATTCTATATATGCTATTCATGAATTTAAATTTTCTCTTCTGGAGAAGATATCAACACTGCAAGTTCCATTTAAATTCATTTTTGTTTTGATTTGGGACCACTTCTGGTAGTGCTTATGGCTTACTCCTGACACTGCACTCAGGGATTACTCCTGGAGGTGCTCAAGTGACTATACCGGGTGCCAGGGATAGAACCCAGATTGGCCAAATCCAATGCAAGTTCTCTACTCACTGTACCATCACTCTGGCTAGAATTCATTTTAAAAGCCAGAGAGACAGAATAGGCCTGACGGTGTATGCTTTGCATGCATGCAATTAACCAAAGATTCCAGACACCTGTGTTCCCCAAATATAACCAGGTCCAGGTCTAGAGGCCCGCATGTACTGCCCAGGTAATCCACAGCAGAAGCACAGGGCCTGAGCAGACCTGCAGCCTTGCCCCGTGCAGTGAGCTGCTAGCTCCCCCAGTCCTCCTGAGTACTCCTTCAGAGAAATCCTCTCCCCCAAATAGAAGTCATCTTAAACTCACACCTGAACGCAATGCCATCCCTATAACAGCACATGGGGTCATAGAACATCTTTAATGAGCTAGCACAGAATTAGAAGGATGAAAATTATGCTGATGTCTGCAGGGAGTCTTGAAAACTCCTCATTACCAAGATAAAATTCAGAAGAGGGAGGACTACAGCCTTTGGTCAAGATGTACACTCAGAAAGAAAATTAAGATTTTTTTTTGTTTCTACAACAAGATCATACCGATTCATTTCATTAGCAATTTTAGTTTTAGCAGTCCAGTCTAATAATTTGCTCTATCAACAGTAAAGAGTTCATGATAGGAAATAGATACTAATGTCTTTGGAGATTAGTCTTAATTTTTTTCATATCTATTATGACTGTGAAAGGCAAAGATGTTTCATATTCTAATACAGTGAAAACTTTCATTTAAATTCTTTTATGTGAATTACCTATGGCATTTCTCTCCAGATATTCTGTACGTGAGCAATTCACCAGCATTCCTTTTCTCCAAGAATGTACAATCCAACTATCTATTTTCATTCTTCTCTCTTTCAGGCCATTTTAACTCAGTCATAATATCTCACCTCAATAGATTCATTAGTGCCTTGTGATCAGTGATGAATAGAATTTTCTCTGAAAATCTCATTATCTCTATAGAGAAAATCAACTTTCTTATTTTACTTTTTTGTTTATTTTTGTGTCACACCTGGCAATGCTCAAGTGCTCAGTGCTTTTGGCTCTTTGCTCAGGGATTGTTCTTGGCAGAGCTTTCGGGATAGTCTGTAGTACCAGGGCCCAACCTAGGATTAAGGACATACAATGGAAGTGTCTTAACCTTTGTACCTTTTTTCCAGTCCCCCAATTTTTTTTATATCTAATTTTTTCAGTATAACCTGTGTCTTCAACTACAACTTATTTTGTATTTAAAATTGATTGGAGCATTTGTTCTGTTCACCTTATCATGGGTCTCTTCTTGCATGGTCCTAGTTCTACAGTCACTGATTCCTTACTCTGAAGTGTATAGTGTCACTGACAAATCCTCACTTTATTCTTTTTGTTCCATTTGTCAAGTGTTTGGAAGTGTGGGTAGAACCAGGGTTTGACAATGTCCCCTACTTAGACCATGCAAGAATTTTCCTTGGGAGAGGCAAAGGGAAAAAAAAATATTAGAACAAATGATTTGCTAAAAACATCTCTAAAGTCATTGTGAAATTATATATATGATTACAAGTACAGAGAAAGCCAAATATGTGCCTGTAATAACAAACTCTTTCTGGGAATGAAAGGCTCTGATAGTTCTGCAGTCTCGTGATAAAAAATGGCAAAATTCCAATTTGCTCAAAGCTCACTTAGGACCAAAAAATTCCCCTTCAAATGCCACAGTTCTGCACATTGCCCATCATGTAATAAAGTGAAGGATGGTTAAGTAAATTGTTATGGTTTATCATTTGCTAACCTTATCTACATTTTTGAGATCTAAAATGTCTTAATTGCATTTTTCTTAAATTTTATTGTAGCTGGGATTTAGAATACTATTCATTATAGAATATCATTTATATAATGTTCCAACTCCACATCCTCCACTAGTGTATCCATTTTCCTCTATCATTCTCAGGACCCCCCTTACCCCCCATACACACACACCGGAACCCCCTTCACTATGTCTCACAAAGGTCTATAATGATTTTAGTAGAAGCTCACTTCATATTTGTTGATGTTTAAAATAATGAGCTTGAAAATGTAAATGATAGGTTCTAATCTGTCTTAAATTTGATGACACTTCATTATTCTGATCATTTGGCCTTTTCTCATAGAATTACTATCCCTGCTTTCTCCAATTCCACCTGAAAATTGCAGGCAGGTTAGAGAAATGACAGTCAAGGTTCAACCCTGTGCTGTGTATCAACATCTTTATGTCTGCACCGATTTATATGACTGAAAGAAATAGTAGATTTCTTTCTACTAGCAGGAAGAGCAGAAAGAAACAAATCAAGAATCTCATGGTGACATCTAAATCAGAGTCAGTCTTAGAGTACAAGCCTTCTCATTTAATTATTTTTACATATGTATTCAGCATATGTATTTAGCAATTACAATACTAACAAACTTGGGATAAATTTTGACATTAGTCATACTGAATATTTAATTTCAAAGTTTTACAGGATTCATAGACTTGCATTTTCTCTACTTATTTAACTACCTTCTTTCTTGTTTGTTTTTTCACATAAAGGACTGTCAAATAAACATGTTTCAAATAAACATGGCCATACAGTTTTTTAAAATCCATAATTTTGAAACTACACTTAAACATTTAATCCTTAGTAGCAATCATGTTCACTCTTTCAATGTCTCTCCTAATACTTACCATTAGATAATTTGTATCTCTACAATATGTATTGATTTCCCCTGATGGCAAAAGTTTAATATATATCTATTTTTGCTATTTCCTTTCATCCACTCAGTATGTAAATCATATATTTTTTGTAAAAATACTAACTAGTGTTTATATTATCATGACTAAGTAAATGATATCCTTCTCTGTATATATTACAGCATGCAATTTGCATGTGGGGATGTTGCTGATTTATATTTTCTTAAAATTTTTATCATGAAGCTGACAACTTTTTTTGACTATTTTTTGTTGTTGTTGACTTCTATTGACAAGCCTATCATCACAAAATTAATAGAGGAGTAATATTAAAGGCTCCCAGAGGAAAAAAAAAGTTAATGTTTAAAGTTTTTTGCGTTAGTTTTTACCTGAAAGATAAACTCAATAATGAATATGTGTATAAAAAGATGTAAGATTTATCTCTTACAGTTGCAGAGAATTACAAGTCAAAGTTCCCAGAGTGGGCTATCAGATGATGGCTCTGGGGTCAGTAGTACAGATATGTTCAAAGATTTCAGTCTGTAGGCTGGCTAGCAGGAACAGGAAAATCAGTGGTACAAACGAAATTTAAAGTAGTCTCAAGAAAAACTGCCTCCTTCTCAAGAAGGCTGATTTTTTTGTTGTTGTTGCTTTATTTTGACTTCAACAGGTCTGATGAGGCCAACCTACCTTAGAGAGGGAAGTCTTGTTACTAATTTCATGTTAGTCGCATTAAAAAAACACTCTCCAGGGGCTGGAGCAATAGTAGAGTGGGTAGGGCATTTGCCTTGCAAGCAGCCGATCTGGGTTCAAGTCCCAGCATCCCATATGGTCCTCTGAGCATTGCCAGGGGTGATTCCGGAGTGCAGAGCCAGGAGTAACCCCTGTGCATTGCCAGGTGTGACCCAAAAAGAAAAAAAAACACTCTCCAGTTAATGTAACATTAATCATTATATCTACAATTTTGTAACACCTAAGTACTATATTTTAAATTATTCCAGATTTCTTTTAATGGTTGAATTTTAGTTTTACATCACTGCAATTCAAAAGATACTTAATGTTATTTCATTCATCCCATTTAAATAATTTCATGAATAAATTAACACTTCTTTGTTCCATGTGTGCTTGTGATGAATGTCTTTTTAGCCTTTTTTTTTTCTTTTTAGGAGGTTTGGAAAGTCCTGCAATGTCTAAGTAATCCATTCTAATTCTGCGTTTAAGAATATTTCCTTATTGATTTTTTGTTCTCTTTAACCTGCCCATGAGGGTGGGGTGTTAAAGTCTTCTACTATTACGTTGCTGTCATGTCTTTGTGTTGATGATCCTTCTTAAAATGTATGTATATTGCCTTTAATTCCCCTAATCATTGTATAATGATCATTACATTACAATCATAATCAGCTGACATTCAGCAGTCCTCTAGCATACATGGCCAAAGGGGATCAGACACAGGGCCTTGGTCAGAGAGAGAGCACATCAGGCTGAGTATGTTTGGTGTGTGGGAGATCTTGGCACTGCATGGTCCCTTGAACACCTCCAGGAGCAAATCCCTCCCCCCAGAACAGAGCCAGAAACAGTCCCTAAGTCCCACTAAGTTTTTGTGTAGGAAAAACAAGAACCAAAAGGAAAAAAATCCAAAACCCATTAAAATCAAACTAGACAGACCTGTGCTCTGCCACCTACCTCTATTCCCACCTCGTGCCTTTTGATTTGAGTTCAGACCATTGACAGAGAAATATTAATGATAAAGCAATCCTAAGTGCCATCCTCCATATGGAGTATAGGTGCTGCAGTGCTGTGTTTCTGTTCTCTTAACTTTTCTTGTATCATGATAGGTGCTTTATCATTTAGTGCTTGGGCTCTACTTTCATTTTCTTGGGTTTTTTTTTCCTTTGAAGTACTTTTGTTTCAATGCTATCATTAGGTTCATACCAAAATATGCTATAAACTCGAAATTAAAAATACATGATAGGAAGGAAAACCTCAACGTTATGGAAAATAAACAGTCTGTTGCCAAATAGACCAATAAGAAAATCAATGGAAATGAAATTCTTGGAAACAAACAAGAGCAAAGGTATAGCTACTTAATATAGGGGAACACAGCAACGAGTAATAGAGAAAGTACATGACAATATAGGCCTACATTAGAAGCAAGAAAAATCTCAAGCAATCTAGCTTCATGCTTAAAATAATTAGAAAAAGAAGTAATGTTAAAAAAAGTCAGTAGAAGAAAGAACATACTAAATGAGCAAAAATTAAGGAAGATGGAACAAAAAAATATAAGAGATCAGAGAAAGGATGTAGTAATTCTTCAAAAACAAAATGCAAAAACCTTAGTTAAAGTACACCCTAAGAAGAAAAGAAAATCTTAGTCAACAGAAATTAAAGGGGAGAATTATAACAGACAACACCACCCAAATACAAAATATTGTAAGAAACTGACATAAATTTTATGCCTCTAGTGAAAGAAACTAGAAGACAGAGAAACTCTTAGAACTGTAGAGCCTCCAAAAAAAGTAATATAAAGTGTTTTTTCCAAAGTTTTTAAGTTTAGTTAAAACATAAAATTTAAGGGCCTGGAGATTTTATGGAGAGTATTTGTCTTGCACATGGACCACCCAATTCAAACTCCAGCATTTCATATGGTGTTCCAAACACTTCTAGGAGTATTCATGATCATAGAGGAAGGAGTAACTTCTGAGTATTGCCAGAGTGGTACTAAATCAAAATAGAAAGACATAAAATTTAAGCCTTTGACAATAAATTTTTTCAGTTCTCTTGAAGTGACACTCCACACATTTTCAAATAAATGTCTCCAATTACACAAACCCAAAACCATAGTTTATCTGCTAGTGATCATTTTCTTTTTTTTTTTTTTTAATTTATTTATTTTTAATTAGAGAATCACCGTGAGGGTACAGTTACAGATTTATACACTTTTGTGCTTATACTTCCCTCATACAAAGTTTGGAACCCATCCCTTCACCAGTGCCCATTCTCCACCACCCGTAAACCCAGTGTCCCTCCCACCCTCCCCAATCCCATCTCCCCCCCACCCCACCCTGCCACTGTGGCAAGGCATTCCCTTCTGTTCTCTCTCTCTAATTAGCTCTTGTGGTTTGCAATAAAGGTGTTGAGTGGCCGCTGTGCTCAGTCTCTAGCCCTCATTCAGCCCGCAACTCCCTTCCCCCACATGGCCTTCGACTACAATGTAGTTGGTGATCGCTTCTCTGAGTTGACCTTTCCCCGGAACGTGAGGCCAGCCTCGAAGCCATGGAGTCAACCTCCTGGTACTTATTTCTACAGTTCTTGGGTGTTAGTCTCCCACTCTGTTATTCTATATACCATAGATGAGTGCAATCTTTCTATGTCTGTCTCTCTCTTTCTGACTCATTTCACTCAGCATGAAACTTTTCATGCCCATCCACTTGACTACAAAATTCTTGACCTCCTTTTTTCTAACAGCTGCATAGTATTCCATTGTATAGATGTACCAAAGTTTCCTCAACCAGTCATCCGTTCTGGGGCATTCGGGTTTTTTCCAGATTCTGGCTATTGTAAACAGTGCTGCGAAGAACATACATGTGCAGATGTTGTTTCGATTGTACTTTTTTGCCTGCTAGTGATCATTTTCAAGTAAAATGTCCTTTTATGAAAACTATATGTAGTTTGTTTTAAACTAAAACAATATGCAAATTATTTTTCTTGAGACAATCATAGTAGTTTAGCTATATTACAAAAGTGACTTTGTGCACACTTTCTAATTTTATGAAATATTTAAAAGATATTTGATGAATATTTAAAAGATATATGAATTTGACTTGATGGTCAAATTCATAAAATTAATATAACTTTCCTGTTTTATTAAAATAATTACTAAGTGAACACTCCTATTGTTCTACAAACACATAGCAGTGCACCATGCATGTATAGTAATAAAGCTTGGTTGCATTGCCATGATTCAAACTAATATAGCAGTAATTTTACCTATCATTATTTTTGCACTATCTAAATTTCTCATAAAAAATTAGATTACATAACATTGCAAAGAATATGACTAAATAATTTTGTGATTATATAATAACATAAAATATAAACTTTAAATAATGAATGAAGAAATATTTGTATACACTAAACATACATTAAGTAGAAAAAATCAAGTTGAACAACATTTAGAATAAGCATGAAATATAAACATATAAAATGCTTTTCTTTTTTAGGAAGATAGAAGTTTATTGCAAAGTCAAGAGAGAAAAGTTCCCAGCTGAGGAGGCCCTGAGTATAGGACTAAATTCCCCAAAGTAAGTTCAGGGCCAGCGCTAGTACCACAGGTACTTCTGGCATCCCATATGATCCTCCGAGAATCCCCAGGAGTGATTCCTGAGTGCAGACCCAGGAGTAGTCCCTGAGCATTGTTAGGTGTGGTCCCAAAACAAAAGCATCAACAGTAACAAAAGAGTAAGTTGAGATCACCCTCCTGTGTCTGAGACCCCTGGGTGTAAAATGTGGAGTGCAGGGCACTGTCAGGTGCTTCTGGCTGGGGTGCAGTTTGTCTGGTCCGATTACCCAGGATACTCCAAATCCTTTGGAAGTCAAAATTTTCCTCTAGTCCAGATATGTACTCTTAGTTCTCAGGGTGACTGGCAAAGCCCAACAGAACCTTGGTGACTTTCCAGCTCCTGCTGTAGCTCCTCCTATGCATCATCTCTCCCCTTTGTTTTGTTTTAATTTTTAAGCTTTTATAAGTTTTTTTACAATAATTTATTACATTATATATTCTTTGCTTTTTTGGTTTTTTGGGTCACACCCGGCGATGCACAGGGGTTACTTCTAGCTCTGCACTTAGGAATTACTCCTGGTCGTGCTCGGGGGACCATATGGGATACTGGGAATTGAACCCGGGTCAGCTGCATGCAAGGCAAATGCTCTACCTGCTGTGCTAGACTGGAGCCAGAGCACAGCGGGTAGGGTAGGGTGTTTGCCTTGTTCGAGGCTGACCTGGGTTCGATTCCTCCATCCCTCTTGGAGAGCCTGGCAATCTACCAAGAGTATCCCGCCCACACAGCAGAGCCTGACAAGCTACCTGAGGTGTATTCAATAAGCCAAAAACAGTAACAACAAGTCTCACAATGGAGATGTTACTGGTGCCTGCTCCAGCAAATTGATGAACAATTGGACGACAGTGCTACAGTGCTATATTCTAACAACAGTCCCACCACAATTACACCTTATCACCACTATTATTTCAAATTTTCCCATCATCACCCAAGCTTGCCCCAAAGGGAGATTCTAAATAATTTATTTTGTATTGCTTGTTATGAATAATCCACTAAAAATGACCCAAAAAATCTTTCCTTAGATGAAAATGTGATTTACCTTGGAGCTGTTAAGCCCTTGTATAAGAGATTACTAACATGTTGTTACAGATTGAGTCTTGTGTGCTAATTTATTTTTTAATTGAGATCCATTACCTTCTTCTTTATACCCAGTCAAATGTGGTGTGCTACTCTTGGTACATCAGTGGCCACAATCTCCATAAATTCCAAAATATTTAATAGGGTGATACAGCTATAGTTAAATTTTTAACAATATGGTGACTTTGGAGTCCGGAAGCATCTCAGTGGCTGTTGCTCTCTTCTAAGATTTATTTGTGAGTCTCTGGACTAAGGCTGTTAATGAGTTTATATGGTGCCCAGAGGCAGTTCATGGGTGTGACTAACAGGCTCTTATAAGAACAGGGTGATGGGGGGAGGTCGCCCATTCCCAACTTCATGGGAGCCTGGAGATTTCAGTCACAAGCCCACATAAAATGTTTTTAAGTCATAAATTGATGATGTCAAAACTTATTCATAAATTGGAAATATGAAAAGAATAATTTTCCAGAAAAATGCAAATTCCACAAGGTTCTCAGTGAACTATGGATATGAAAAACATAAGAAAACCATTCCATTAGTCAATTAACTTCGATTAATTTTAATTTTTTATGGATAAATTAAAGGGGTAAGAGAAGCAAGAAGATATGGATTAGGTTTAATAATGTGCTTTACCTGTCAGTTTTTAAAATGTACATCAATAGATAGGCAAATAGAACATGAGAGAGTTCTAAAATAGATATATCACTTTTATCATGCTATATATAGTATTGATTGAGTGTTTAATAAATGACAGGTACTATCTATGGTCTTATAATATTTCAGCTAAAAATTCTTATAGTCTTTATATGAATAATTAGGCAGATTAAGATTAAATAACAGTCATTTAATTAGATATATTTTATGACTGCAGAAGAGTATACAAGGATAAATTTATTTTTCAAATTTATTGGAAATAGCCTATTGTACTATAAACATTTAAATACTAGTTTTATTAAATAATTTTAATGGGTTAAAATATTGCAATATTAATAAAATTCTAGTAATTAAACTTTGCAAAAGTAAATTTGCCTCAAAATTACCAAGAAAATTAATTAAAAAGAGACTAGAGTTAATTAAATATAGTAAAATTCACAGATATTATTATAAATATATTCCTAAATATTATATTTTGGAGACAGGATGTTCTTTCTAATAATTTTGCAATGATTGAGATTAAACAGAAAGTTGATGAATTTGATTCAAGCACATAGAAGATGTTTATAATAAAAAATAAACAAAACATTACTCTCCTAAATAATACATGACAAATCATAGCTTTGGGGAAATATCTGGGTATTTGTAACATATTTGATATATCTGGTATCACTGTATCAGCCATTCCGTTGCTCATCGATTTACTCGAGTAGGCACCAGTAATGTCTCCATTGTGAGACTTGTTGTTACTGTTTTTGGCACATTGAATATACCACGGGCTCTGCCATTCAGGCGAGATACTCTTGGTAGCTTGCCGGGCTCTCTGAAAGGGTTGGAGGGATCAAACCCGGGTTGGCCCAGTTCGGCCACATGCAAGGCTAACGCCCTACCCATTGTGCTATCGCAGCTGAAGCTATAAATGCTATAAATACCTAAAGACAAAAGCCTAGGATGACTAAAATTTAAAGTTTACAAAATAAAAAAGTCAATGGTCAAAATATATTTGTAAAAGTTTTGTTGTTATGAAGACGACAATGCACTCACTAGAGATCCTGTTCCTCATGTATTTCCTAGACTGATTAACAAACACCTTTGACAAGGAGAACTAGAACCTTGACACACTGACACACTGGCGATGAGAAATTTTGGTTTGTATAATTTATGAATGAAAATTGTTCGGTATGAAAAAAACCTTTGCAACAGCCATACAAAAGTACCAGAAATTTGGTTTACTATATTTTATTCTTATAAATAAATGTAAACAATTAGAGGATGCCTATGCACGTGTTATAAGTTTATCATAAAATTAATGAACTGCCTAGTTTTTATTTTAAAAATAACATATGTTCATATATGAAAATCTAAACCAATATCTTTATGTATATCTTGATCTACACTCAACCAGCTAAATTTTATATAAGGTTTTATACATATTTTAAAATTTTATTAATTTTCTATTTCTGTTTCCTGAAACAGGGTTTTATTTACAGCTAGAAGTGGAAAATGATATTTAAATTACTGACAAAGAAAGTCTAATTGGTAAGGACAATATTTATCAGTGTATGAAACAATGTCATTGATGATTAAATGGATGTGAACGCATTACATAACTCTAACCAATGATGAGCGCATAAACACACGGTTTGAGAAAGATACACATGTCCTGTAGATTTTTAGCAGGCCCTTGGAGAGTTGACAATTAATTAGGACATGCTAAATATGTCTCACTGATATTGAAGCTATTAATTTATTGAGATAAATGTAGTTTATTAGAGTATAAAATGTTTATATCTTTTAAGGGTCCAAAGTTACTGAATGAATTTTTTAACTTTCCATCAGTATTTTAAAATTTCTGTATCAAAATTTTTTTTCTATTTTAAAAAATACTTGTGTTAAAAAATTGCAACAAATTCAAAATTTCTATTTTTTAAGAGCTACAAATTACTTGAGAGCCAGGCTTGATCATACTCCTAGCTTGAATGTTTTACCCAGGACTTTTTTGAACTCCCAAGAATACATTTATCAGGAATTGGAGCTTGACTGTTCCTAAAACAGAGTAAATTAGGCAGAAATTATGCCACAGTGATTGAGAATTGGATGTTTCCTTGTTGCATTGTGCCTCATGCTGTGCTTTCTCTGGCCCACACAAAGTTTCAAATATAATTGATGAATTGGTAGTAGTAGTACTGGGTTTTGGGTAATAGTTGTACTCAGGGTTTACTCCTGATCACTCCTGGAGGGACTTATTGGGTGTCATGATCGAACCCAGGTCAGCAACCTGCAAGGCCCAGACACATAATAACATTTTTTTAAAAATGCTGGTCTATTTAAAAAATAGACCCAGCAATAATTAGGATTCACTCCTGACTCTGCACTCAGGGATTTGACCTGGCAGTACTCCAGGGACCATCTGCAGTTTCAGAGAATCAAACCTGAGTTGGTTACATGCAAGGCAAGTACCTTAGCCACACCATTATGGCTCCAGCCCCTCATATATAATAAACTAATAAATTAAAGGTAATTTCATAGCAAGCTAAAATTTGGATTCTAGCTTCCATTTTTGCTCTCTGCATGGAAACAATCTTGTGGAATAAAGAGGTTATTTCAAGGCTGTGGTTCAGTAGCAGAGCAGATGCTATGTAGGTATATGGCTCTGGATTTGATCCTTTGCATCTGACACTCTATCCCCAAAATCAGCTTTCAGAGGCCCCAAGAAAGATGTTGCATAAATTTACACACAGATCTCAGTTTCCTTTGTATTTACCCAAGTCTTTGATATATAGAACTTGGCTTAGGTGCTCAATTGATAGGAGTGTGTGCATGTGTGTAGAAGGAGGGAGAGGGAGAAATTGAGAGTGTTATATGCGTGTGTATATATATATGCATATATATCTTTAATTTATATATATGATTACTTCTTACAGCTATGTTCAAAATCTTGCCTGACAAAAATGATTTTCCAACATGACTTTGTGCCATCAAATCCCTATAAATAAAGACATTTTTATTTATTGGACTCTACAAAATTTCCAGTCAGAGAACAGATGTGTATCACGGGAGATATTAATAATTTAATTCTCACAATAATAAACAGTAGTTGTTAGTGCCCAAGCAGGGAATAAAATTCTAAGTAAAAATGATACACAGTATCTATAAGAGTTCAGACAATATCCTAAAAGAAATTACACACAAATGGCTATGAAAAATCTGAGAACAGACTTTTGAGAGTAGCTAAAATATTTTACAAGAAGCAAAATAAAATGATTTTTGAAATTAATGTAAAAATTCTCCCACCCAAAGTAAATCCCAAAAATAGTAATTTAAAAGAAATGCTTTCATTGACGTTTAGAAAATTTTTGATTACGAGCTTTTGGGAATTTACCTCCTGTTTAACAAAGGGAGCAACATATGTTTAATATTCCAAGGTAGTAAGTTCAGAAATTTGTCTTAATTCGCATGTTTTTCTTTTTATGAAAACATCTTCAAGATCTGTTGTTTTATTTGTTCTGTTCCCACTCTGTTTCAACACCATGGTTTACAAAGTTGTTCAAGATGACTTATTGCAGGTATTGAATATCCCAACACTACTGTCACCTTCCCTCCAGCATTTTCTCCATTTTCCAAACCATCCCTCAAGCCTGCTCCTGCCCATAGCAGGTCCACAATAATATATTTTATATTGTTTTATCTGCTAAATGGCTAATGGAGTGAATAAGAAATGTTTCCATAGGGGCTGGAGCGATAGCACAGCGCGTAGGGCGTTTGCCTTGCACATGGCCCACCCAGGTGCAATTCCCAGCATCCCATATGGTCCCCTGAGCACCAACAGAAATGATTCCTGAGTGCACAAGCCAGGAGTAACCCCTGTGCATCGCCAGGTGTGATTCCCCCCCCAAAAAAGAAAAAATGTTTCCATAGAAGAAAATTTGTGAAAATTGTATCTTACCATGGGGACTTTGAGTCCTTGCCTGATGTTTTTCTAAGCTATTGTTGCAAGCTAAGCCGGCTGTTTTCATGTTTTTGTTAGTTGAGACTGGTTGGTTTCTGCATTTTTGCACCCCATCCAATCTGGTGTGCTACTGCTGGGATGTCACTGTTGTAGAATTTGGAAATGTTGCTCCAGGAAATCTAGAATCTTTACCTGGGCAGTCCAGCCAGAGGCTTACTGAGAGCTTTGGGGTGTGGAAGCAGCTGCCTGGGCTGTGTTAGGGTGAGAGTTGGCCCACCCACTCCAAAATTGCCCCAAAGGTCTCAATGAGGAATGGGTGTCTGAGAAAATTTTGCTGCTAGTTGATCTGTTTTGAGATCTATTTATCAATCTCTGGATCAAGGCCAATAGATAATTGTCCTGTTGACACAGCAGTGTTGGTGGGACATGGGAGCCAAGATTTGTTGTTTTCTTAAGATATATGTCATTCATCTTTTAACTTTGCTCCAAAAGTGAACATAATTAAATTTATAGAATCATTTTTACAGCCATGAATAAAATTTCAATTAAATCCATATTTAATTCCACCTCCCACAGTAGATGTTATTTTTCTGTAAATCAGTGCAACTTTGAATTCTGTCACATGTAATTTTGGAATTGGTGCTTAACCATAGTCAGCAGTTGTCAGAATAGTGCATTGCCCTAAGGGATGCTAAACTAGGTCAGAGAATAATGATCCAATGTGGGAAAATAGACCATATGTTCCTTTTACTCATTCAAAACATTTACAAAAATCTGATTATGTTACCTATACAAGTTCTTTCTGAGGCTGTAGAGAGGACCTGACAGAGTCCCTGTCATGTAAGATGCTAACAACTTAGCTAGAGAACTCACTAGTACAATGTGATAAGTGTATTAATGGCTAAGGTAAAGGCAGAAGCAATTGGAGGGAAAAAAAGATTAATATCGCCTTGTGAATGAGAAAGTTGCCCCCAAAGAAATGATAAGTGAATTGGACTTAGAAGATACCGATTTTTATCACATAGTGAAGAGATATATGAAATTTGATAACAATTTCAGGGAGTTAGAACTAAGCCTATGATTGGAAAATTACTTTGATGCAAGATAAGCTGTTAAGAGAAGTGCTTAACATTGGGGCATCATCCCAGAGAAACTAAAGACAATGGAAGGCACATACCAAATGCTCCGAAAGCAAAATATGCTTTTAGTAATTTACTTTCTATGAGTTTATTCTAAGACAGTACTGTGGACTAGCGTCAAGAATATATTTTTGTAGCATTATCTAAAATGAAAAATTTTGCAAATATCTGAAATGATTAACAGTAAGGATCTAAAATAGGGCTACAAAGACCTGTAGAACAAAAAAAATTAATAGGTAGGAATAAGATTTTATAAAGCAAACTGTGCTAGAAAAAAAGGCAATTCCCTGGCATCTTTCTCTCTATATTTGCACTATTTTTTACATTTCCATTAGCAATCTTTCCATTGCCTAGAATGATCTGTGGAGAAACTAGTAGATAAGGGGATTATTTGAGGAAATTGTAGGCAGGGTGTCTGCAGAGACTGGTTTTCTGCATTTGAATTCATCTTTTTTCCTCTCATTTCTCAGTAAGTGTTTCCTGTGCCTTGCTCATTCTTTTTAATGTGAATGTTTCTCACCTTTTCCTAAAGTGTATGTATAGTAGAGAGTGAATGACAGCTTCCTATCAAAAACATGTTTTTTTATTTTTTCTTAGTATCGTGCATTCTTCTAATGATGGTAATTTGTCTTCTTTTGTTCTAATCTGTATCTTCTTTAATTCTTTCTTGTTCATGTTTCTAATTCTGCATTACTCTTTAGCATCCTTTACAGGGTTTTGTATTCTTTTCTTTTTTCATATGCAATTCAGCTTACTATTTCTTTTATTGCAGGTATAGTAATGGTAAACTTTAATCTATTACATTTGATTTTAAGGCAATTTTATCCTGGCAGGAAGGCTTTATCTTACAAGTGATGTGAGAGTTTCATTCCCTCCTCTACTAACTTATGAGGTTCATAGTTAGAATCTGACAAGTCTAACTGATGTGTCTGTATGTTATATTCTCCAGTAGAAGCCTTTAATAATATTTTTTATTTATCATTGACTTCTGAGAACTGTGATGTTCCTTAATGTAGGTGATTTTGCGTTTTGTTTTATTGTTAGTTTTGCTTTGGGGCTACACCTCTAGGTGCTCAGGGTTTCCACCTAGGTTTTTGCTCTGTATTACTCCTGCTGGTGTTCAAAGGATCATACGTGAATCTGAAGATTGAAGTAGAGTTGGCATCCCACAAGGAAAGTGCTCCAACCCCTGTACTATCTCTCTGTGGTCCCAATATCTTATAGCCTTTGCTTTGTAATATTTAGTCTGCTTGCTACATTTTGTATGTTAGATTTAATTTACTGTGTTGTTTATTTCTAGAATTTCTGTATAAAAAAAACTTAAATAATTGAAAATATCCTTAAAAACTGTATGCTCTTGTAGCCCTTGGGTGCATGGGGAGGGATATCTCATAACTCCTTTTCCATGTTTTAGATCTGGAACTTCTTTTCTTACAAGAGTTCTTAAAATTCTTTGTTATATTTCCCAATTCTTTGTTTCCATGTTTACTGATTTTAGGGGCTATTGAACTGCACCAGGCCCATATCCCTGACCTATTTCAAACCTTGAAAGGTGGTATCAGTGTTTCCTTCTGAACTGAGTGCTAAAAATCTCTCAAAAAGTGGCACCGTCTTTAGCTTCCATTAGAAAGTTCGCTGATGTTAGAGACTAAAATATTCAGTATTGTATTCTCCCAGGAGAATGTTGGTAGACCAAACACACTTTTTCCTAAAGTTGACAGTTAAAGTTGCCACGTGCCAAGCCATGAACCCCTTTCCTATACCCCACACATTTTTTTTGTCTGTGGAGTGATAGCACAAAGGGTTGGGCATTTGCCTTGCAGGCGGTTGACCCAGGTTCGATTCCTCTTGGAGAGCCCAGCAAGCTACCAAGAGTATCCCACCCGCACAGCAGAGCGTGGCAAGCTACCTGTGGCATATTCGATATTCCAAAAACAATAACAACAAGTTTCACAATGGAGATGTTACTGGTGCCCGCTCAAGCAAATCGATGAACAACAGGACAACAATGCTACAGTGCTACAATACCACAATCACAGCCTTGAGAAGTACAGATGCATATTTCTATTAGAAAAACTTTTGGCTTTTTTCTTAACAGTAGATGTTGTAGTCAGAGAGAAGATTTCAATCTCTCTAGCCCCTGGCTTGCACCCTTAATCTTGAGGAAATTTTGTTTTTAACTATGGTTCTTTTTGCAAATGATACATTTTCTTGCTGGAACAAAACAACCTTCTTGGATAAATTTGTGTGTGTGTGTATGTGCGTGTGTTTTAATTAATTTAGGAGAATTCCAACATTTCCATTAGTATAGGTTAGACACTGAATGTTTTGGTTTTCCAATTTTATTTGCTTTAGAGAATCAAATGTTTTCCAGGTCTCTGACTCTGCTTTGCAATGATACTAAAAATATATTCATATTCTTCCCTGTAATATGTTTTAGTAATTTTTAAGATATATTGACTCTTGTTCATTCTCTTTTGGATTTTTCTAATCTACTATGCTACATACCCAGTGCCTCTTTAGAATTAAAAATTGTTATGTTTATATTTATTTATTTATTTATGACTTTTGAGTCTGTGATGTAGACCCGTTTTCAAAATTCTTATTTAGTCATTATAAATCTGCAATTGAACATCTTAAATTTGAGTAAAATTTTCTTGTCCATTGTGTTATCTAACTGACTGATAGACTTACAATGACTTGAAATCGTTTGCATTTGGAAACAATTGATAATTTATATATTATCCCTTGAGAATCAAGTTCAATGAAAATTTAGAAATAATGTTCTCTAGAGACTACTTAAACAATTACCTCAGTCTTCCTACCATCATTATTAGTGGGGAAATCATATACTCGGACTCACTACCTCATCTCAACTAAAATCCACACAGCAGTGTTATCTTTCACAAATGTCTTCAGAGCAACTAATATACTTGGATTATTGGAATCTAATTAAACAAAAATATAAAGGACCAGATTACACTGGCATATATTTTCTTAGCATATATTTTCTTCTTTATATATTAACTTGGCATATATGGCCTTCAAATATAAGGCAAAAAATTCAGACTTTTTAATACTTATGAAATGAATGATGATTCATGAAAAGTTTTTGGCTTAGCATATTGTTATACTGTAGTAAGAGTTATCTGTCAACAAAGTTACATTTTTTATTTATTTATATATTTATTTATTCATTCATTCATTTTGCTATTTGGGTCACACCTGGCTATGCACAGGGGTTACTCCTGGCTCTGCACTCAGGAATTACCCCTGGTGGTGCTCAGGGGACTATATGGGATGCTGGAAATCGAACCCAGGTCAGCCGCATGCAAGGCAAACACCCTACCCGCTGTCCTATTGCCCCATCCCCCAATAAAGTTACATTTAACATGTAAACCAAAAATCTCATTAACTAAATCATCTGTCATCATTATCTACTGGAGAGTTTTAGAATCTGCAGAGTCATCTGAAATATTGCTCTTCTGTGCTTTCTTGTTTACCTCATATTCCCTGTAAATAAACCTTAGAAATTTTAGTTAGGTGTTTCTCAAATATGATAAGGCATTATTTTAGACATTTTTCATTGTCAATTAAAAATGTATACTTTTATCATTGTGTAAAACATCATGCTTGAATAATGATTTGGAAATTATATTTTAATAATAAAATAATACTATAATATGATTTCATTTAGGAAAATATCACTTGGAGTTCATCAGTTCCAGTTTTATATTGTTATTAGTATTTACTAATATGTTTTCTTTAAGAGAATATATTTTAAAATTTCATATGACTATTTTAGATGTTCAACATTTTTGTTAAATATTAAAAAAGAAAGAGAAGTCATGAGCTGAAGAGACTGTACAGGAGTTAAGGGGTTTGTCTTGCATGCAATCAACTAGACTTATCCCGAGTGTTACATGTGGATCCCTAAGCACTGCAAAGCATTGATCTCTGAGCACAGAGTCAGGAATAAGCACTGAGCTCCATTGCATGTGGCTCAGAAGCCAAAATAAAATGAAATGATATGGTGGACATGACATTGTAATTCTTTGATGTAATCACTATCTCTTAATTGTATCAAGATTTCTGTGTACAAAGATATGAAATTACAGGTTTATATAACTCATTACAATATCGTGGTATATTTCCATTCAATTACTATTTTTCCCACTAAGAATATTTTAAATTGAACAATAATAAATTTTAAAAAGTATTGCAATAAATATAAAGCTCAAGTAGTTTGAGACATAGTGAAAGATTAGATATTCGAAGAAGTTGAAATTATTTCATTTTTAATGAAATCATGCAAATTTGTAACTTTATAACAGTAGCTTTTGTGGTTTGGTTTGCTCTCATTCATACTCACAGACATATATTTATATATATATATTGGGCTGGAGCAGTAGCACAGCAGGTAGGTTGTTTGCCTTGCATGAGGCCGACCTGGGTTCGATTCCTCTGCCCCTCTCGGAGAGCCCGGCAAGCTACAGAGAGTATTTTGCCTGTGCGGCAGAGCCTGGCAAGCTACCTGTAGCGTATTTGACATGCCAAAAACAGTAACAACAAATCTCACAATGGAGATGTTACTGGTGCTCGCTTGAGCAAATTGATGAGCAATGGAATGACGGTGTTAGTGATATATTATGCATTAAACCTTCAATTCATTGCCCATTATTTTGAGTGCTGGAACAAGTTGCTAGCAAATAAAAACAGCTCTGCCCTTGAGGCATACAAACTCAGTGATGAGAAGACAGAATGTACCATGATAAAACACATTAGTGACCTAAATAGAAAACACCAGGGGTAATAAGAAGAGTGGGCAATTTTTCTTAGGAAGCTAAATGGTCAAGATCTTTAAGGAGAATTTCAGAGTTTAGAAGATGAAAACCCATTATTTTACCCTCTGGACTTGTGAAAGGCAGAGTGAAATAGAAATATGACAAAGTTTCTAGTACTCAAACAATGGCAAATTCAATAGACTCAGTAAGTCAAGCTGTAAAACATATTCTTAACTGGTAATGTTGGTAGAAGTAAGTAAATCTAATTAATTAACCAGCTAAGTAACTAAAACGGGATGCTTTTCCAGCTGAATTGACTTTTAGTTGTACAGACTTTTTATTAACAGACACAGTTATATTATATCCTGCTATGATTCGGAAGCTAGATATTCATCATAGTAAACTCTTGAGTATGTTTTAATTAAAATGCCTTCTGAGAAAATGGAGTGTCACCTTTCTAAACAGAATTTCTGGTTGCTATAGTAACTAATACAACTCTCACTATTTATTCTAAATAACACAAAAAGCATCTTTAAATATGACAAACTATTTTTAAAACATCCTGATCATTAACTCTGGGTTTTAAATTGAATTACATTAAGAATAAGTTGAAGGTGTCAGTGTGAGAAAGTGCAGTGACTATACAGGAATAAAGAGAAAGAAGGGCTTTCTTTGGGAAGCTTAAGAGTTAGAAATATAGGCTTAACAAAAGGCACATGAAAAAGTGCTCTGCATCACTAATCATCAGAGAGATGCAGATCAAAACAACTTTGAGATACCACCTCACACCACAGAGACTAGCACACATCCAAAAGAACAAAAGCAACCGCTGTTGGAGAGGATGTGGGGAGAAAGGGACCCTTCTTCACTGCTGGTGGGAATGCCGACTGGTTCAGCCCTTCTGGAAAACAATTTGGACGACTCTCAAAAAATTAGATATTGAATTCCCATTTGACCCAGCAATACCACTACTGGGAATATATCCCAGAGAGGCAAAAAAGTACAATCGAAACAACATCTGCACATGTATGTTCATCGCAGCACTGTTTACAATAGCCAGAATCTGGAAAAAACCCGAATGCCCCAGAACGGATGACTGGTTGAGGAAACTTTGGTACATCTATACAATGGAATACTATGCAGCTGTTAGAAAAAAGGAGGTCAAGAATTTTGTAGTCAAGTGGATGGGCATGAAAAGTTTCATGCTGAGTGAAATGAGTCAGAAAGAGAGAGACAGACATAGAAAGATTGCACTCATCTATGGTATATAGAATAACAGAGTGGGAGACTAACACTCAAGAACTGTAGAAATAAGTACCAGGAGGTTGACTCCATGGCTTCGAGGCTGGCCTCACGTTCCGGGGAAAGGTCAACTCAGAGAAGCGATCACCAACTACATTGTAGTCGAAGGCCATGTGGGGGAAGGGAGTTGCGGGCTGAATGAGGGCTAGAGACTGAGCACAGCGGCCACTCAACACCTTTATTGCAAACCACAACAGCTAATTAGAGAGAGAAAACAGAAGGGAATGCCTTGCCACAGTGGCAGGGTGGGGTGGGGGGGAGATGGGATTGGGGAGGGTGGGAGGGACACTGGGTTTACGGGTGGTGGAGAATGGGCACTGGTGAAGGGATGGGTTCCAAACTTTGTATGAGGGAAGTATAAGCACAAAAGTGTATAAATCTGTAACTGTACCCTCACGGTGATTCTCTAATTAAAAATAAATAAATTTAAAAAAAAAAAAAAAGAAATATAGGCTTAATGTAACTTCTACCAAGAAATACTTTTCTCTACAGTGATCAGAGATCACCCACTAAGTTCAATTTATCCAGTAAAAATATATACTTGTTTCCTCACAAGTATGCAAGCTATTGAAGCACAAGGGTAGCTAACTGAGGTAAACCGAGTGACAGAGAGTCCTGGAATATCCTTGCAGTAAAAAACTAAAGGTCACCAACGGGTGTGTGCACTCGCGGGCTCTCCGGGTGGCTCTGTCTCACCACCCGCGTTCGGTGCCCTGGAACTGCTGTGTGTGCTGTTGGTCAAGGGCAGGTGACAGAAGGAAGAAGGCCAAACTGGTTGCTCCATCAGTTTATTTCATTCCCTCTCTGCTTCTCTCCCGGCTCTGGATCTCTCTCTGGATCTGTGGATCTGGCTCCCTAATCCACTCTTACAGCCTACTTAAATCTCCCCAGCATAAGGGGGTTGGGGCGTACTCATAGGTGTGGTCACAATCAATAGGGTAAGGTTCCTTTCCCTCAGGGGATGCTTCTCCTAGGATTGACTCTCTTTCAGCAGGAGGATCCACCCAAGGGTGGAGTCCCATGAGTGTGTTTCTGTTTTCCTCAGTCAGAAAACATATAAGAATTCATAATATTAATCATTTTGTATGGACACAATAAGAGATGCATTAAAGCTTATAGAATTGCTCTCCTGGGGCCATCTCAATCTCAGACTACAGTGCTCAGGCCAGATCAGTCTTTCCTATCCCTAGCAGAGTCCTAGTCTCATCATTACTTTTGGATCATGACAGCATTTGTCTATGATCAAGCTCTTAACTTATAGTTAAGAATTAGGCACTTTGACCAGGTCCATCTCGATGCCAGGGTAGCACATAACTCACCTCTTGCCCTGGATCCGTCCCATCCCTCGTCAGGACCCTGCTTTTGGGGTGCTAGGAAGTGAGGGCAACTGAGGCTTAAGTGGAGAAAGCAGATGCCCAGGAATGAATAATATTCAAAGCTAATTAAGCCCCAAGTTACAAAAGCATAATATTGTCTTCTTGTGTCTATACAAAAAGGACATTGCTTTAAAGTAAATTATTCAAAGGCATAAGGGGAGGAGATGAACTTAACTTATAAGTTCAGTATCCTAGGAAGGTCTGATTTTACAAATTAGCAGAGTCAGATTAGGGGGAGAGGCTGATTAACGCTTTTTGGGGAAGAGAGCATAGAGAAGTGATTACAGCTGAACAAAGGGATGGGAGAGATTCGGAAACACCTTGATGGGTGAGACTGGGGTAAGCCTAAACTCCGGGAAAAACTGGGACAAGCTCCTCGTGGCAAAGCGGGGAGAGGACAAAGTAATGTCATCCTACACTTGCTACCTTGGGCTCTTCAAATCAATCTCCTGTATTTCCTTGCCTTTTTATTGCATAACTTCTGACATTAGGAACAAAATTCTAGAGTTTAAATAATTTTTAAACATGAGATTTGCACAGTAAATATAGCATGTGATTTAAAATCCAGAGACTTCCTAAAATAGTTTGAATCCTGGTATAGGAAAATTAAACAGTGTGTAATCACATGCTTATTTAGCTGATAGTGGCTTGGATCCCCAGAATATTAAAGATGTTGAATTAGTAACTCATGACCAAGCTCTTACAAGCTGAGTGCCAGGTAGAGATTTCTGAGACATATTCAAGGTTTGAAAACAAATTTCAAAAGTTGTTAAGTCTAATGGATACCATGAAGCTTTCTCTTCTTTTTGAGGAAGCAGTGTTGTTGCAGTATGTTTAGTTGGTCTTTCCCTGACCTCATTTTCTTCATTCTCAGAATGTAGAATTAATGCCCACTGCAAATAAAGCATCTTAGAATCCCAAAGAACTAACCTGTCCCAACCCTGCTTAGCTTCAGAGATCAGACAAAATTCATGCATTCAGGGTGCTATGACTGTACACAGCATCTCAGGGATTTTAACTCAGTATCCAATCAATCTCCCCCTTTCCTGTTCCTATCACTTCCAAGTTTTATAGCATTTAATAAATCATACTCATAGATATTTTCCGGAATTTTTACATTTAAGACAATTTTTCAAAATAATGGACCTGGGGGGAAGCACAGAGGAAGATATTTTAAGTTCCAATTTATTGTCTCAAGTGATAGACTGGGCTGGAGAGATAGTACAGCGGGTAGGATGCTTGCCTCGCATGCAACAGATCAGGCTTCCAGCCCTGAACCTCCATTAGGTTCTCCAGAGTCCCACCAGGAGTGATTTCTTTTTTTTTTTTTTTTTTTTTTTTTTTTTTTTTTTTTTTTTTTTTCTGGCAAAGCATTTATTCAGACATGTTTGATGAATGTTGATTTGCTGGTACTATGTCTTATTGCTCTTATTTATTTTAATTAAATCATAAATTTATTTTTTAGCTTCTTCTGGAAATCTCTTGAAAAAGTTTGGCCTCTTCTGGAAGTTCTTGGTCATCAGGATATGAGGCTCAATGTGAGAACCCACTGATGTGCTTCTCTCCTTTCTGGTGCCACGGATTATCTGGCCCACCACCGTGATGCAATGCAGCCTACTATGCCTTAGAGACATGTGGTACCCAGGATCAATCTAGAGTTGGTTTCATGCAAGGCTTCTATCATAACTCTGCTACTATCTCTCAGATTTTAAAATATAATGCATTTAGAAGAGAAACTGTATCCCATATATTGAGATGTATGAAATATTAGCTTATGCCATTGATCTGCATAACTTCACTAATTCCACAAACATTATTGTTTTAAAAAATAATTTTTAAACTTCTGCTGATAGGTTTCATCCATTAATTAAGAAACAGCAGCAAACCATATACTAGATATGTACTAGAAAAGTGCCTGCCAATGAGGCAGGCTGGGGTTAGGGAGGTAGATGGGGAAGGTGATAGGAGGGAAACTGGAGATATTGGTGGTTGGAAATGTATACTGGTGAAGGGCTAGGCACTGGAACATTCTATGACTGAAACCCAATCATGGTGATTCAATTAAAAAGTAAGGAAAAATCTTCACACAAAAAAACAAACTATGTGTCTATGTAACAATTTTCGCACCTTTTTCAGGAGTGATTTCTTAATGCAGGGACAGACATAAGCCCTGAATATGACCAGGTGTAGCCCAAGACAGAACAACAGCTAAAGTGATAGACCACACAAAACAAAGCAAAAGAATTGCTTTTCTTGATAAATGCTATCCAGATGTCTTTGCGCTGACATGATTCACTATGTATATTTAGGAATTTATAGTTTTTTTCTTTTCTTTTCTTTTAGAATAGTGAGAATAAATTTTTCCTTTATAGTGTCTTGCTTAAATATTTAAAAGTTTTGAAAAATGTACATGATAATTCTCTTTATCCCTTAATGCCTTACAGGTCATTCAATTCTCTATGACGTTCCTAGATTTCTTTATAAAATATTTTCAAAATGCATACATTTCCTGTTAAATGTTGAAAATATATTTGTGCAAATTTAGAATAGAAACTTCTTTTAATTATGTAAGTTGTAAATTAATTTCCCACACAATTGAATTAACATTCATTCACATGAAGTTGATATTTTTAAAATAGGATGCATTTTTAAACTTTCTTCTTCAGCGAAAGTGATCCTAGAAGTGAAAAGATATTTCATGCATCATTAGTTCCATGTTGATTCCAAACTTTCTAGGAAAGAAAAATTTCAACTTTTAAAAAATTTATTTTTTGCAACATTAAAAATAATTTAACCTCTCAAATATCATTAGATATATAATGATGAAATATAGAAAAAATAAAAATCAAGTAATACATACAATTTGAAAATATATTTTCATATAATTTAACCCCCATTTCCGTAAATGCAAAATGGAAAAACAAACATCATTTTTATGTAATAAATGAGGTGTAATAAATGAGATTCATTATAAACTTAGTGAATACTTACTGGTGAAGCAACCAATGAATCTCATCACTTATAGTTTTTTTTTCTCTTTTTGTCTAGAGTATTATAGGTATTTTAGTTACATATTTAAGATATATTTCAATCCCCTGGGGTCGATTTACCATTGATCAAGATAAAGACAAGGGTACAGGCCCATCAAGTTTTCATCACTATTTCTATATTTTTCTAAAAATTTAATAGCAATTGGGAAAAAATAAAAGATAAAAATGGAGTTGATGGCTTCCCTAATGAATATCGTATGCCAATTAAACAGGTGTTGCCATAAAATAATAATTACATATTTTTTAAGAGATAGAGATGGGAACAAAATGACTACAATTTTCTTTCCCGAATACCTTCGTTTAAAAATATTTTCATATTCCAAGTGTATTTAAAGCAATTAGCAATACATTTGTGCAATAAATGTCCTGAGAGCATAACAACTGATATTTAAGATTTAAAAATATCAAAATCACTTTTACCACCCTACTGAGATACTTCTGAATTCCATGTAATTTGTAATGAAGGGTTGATACCAGTATCACAATAATTATGTACTCCTTTAGGTTTATATAATAGTCATTTCATTTTATTTCTGTGACTTTAACCTATCAGAGGAAGCACTTATAAAATTAGAAATGTTTAGCTTTAATGTTTAGTTTAGTTTTAACTGTTTGGAAAATTATGTGATAAGAAGCAAGAGAAAATCAAATAGGGTTCACCACATGTTATTCACTAAATGAGCTCCTAGATCAGCACAAATTTATCAATTGGCTTAACATTGTTTATATCAGCAGTGCTGCCTATTAAAAATATATTTATGTTTTAAATCTTAGAATTTTGTTAATTATGTCTTCACATTTATATGTTTCTTTTTAAAAATAGAATTAGAGATGATAAAGTCTCCATTACAACTTCATTTCATCTCACTTTGAACCATATCACTAATGTTCAAGGCTGCTTTGCTGGATAAAATTAAATTACAGGCTTGGGCCTGAGCTGTGTGGTAGAGCATATGCTTATAATGTGAGAGACTGGGCTTGATTTTTGGTAGGACGTTTAAAAAAGTTAATTTTATGAATATATTAACTTAATTCATAAAATTATAAAGAATGTAGTACTGTCATCTGTAGCACTGTCGTCCCATTGTTCATCGATTTGCTCGAGTGGGCACCAGTAATGCCTCCATTGTGAAACTTGTTGTTACTGTTTTTGGCATATCAAATTCGCTGTGGGTAGCTTGCCAGACTCTGCCGTACTCTCGGTAGTGGTAGCTTGCTGGGCTCTCCGAGAGGGACGAAGGAATCAAACTTGGGTCGGCTGTATGCAAGGCAAACACCTTACCCACTGTGCTATTGCTCCAGCCCCATATATATATATATATATATATATATATATATATGCCTGTGAGTATGAATGAGAGCATAGCATAGCACAGTGGGTATAAAAATAGCTATGTATAAATTTAGCTTACTACCAGATAGTCTGTAGGACAAACTGTTTATGAACACTTATGTCTTAGCTTTAAAGTGAGAGTTGTAACATGCTTTGCTCTGCTGACCTCAAAATGTACTTAGTGTAGTAGTATGAATGAAAAAAGGGGTTGACCAGAAGTGAACCGCTTTCTTTCTGCCCATAGACACTCCACCTTAATCAGTAGCTCTCCTCTTTTGGCCATAGTGTGCAGATTAACCAGGAGAACATTTGATGATAAAATAATTAATCTTTTCTCCAGTTGTTTTGTTTGGGGGCCATATTTAAAGGTGCTCAAGGCTTCCTCCTGATTCAGTGCTCAGAAGGATCATTCCTAGCAGAGTTGGGAGTCCATATATGGTGCTGGTGATCAAACTGGGATGCACTGTGTATAAGACAAGCACTCTGTCCTCTCTGGCCCAATTTTTTTTCCCTCATGACATATAAAAACCAACAAACTTACGTGTGCAAATGGTAACAAGTAACATTTTCCATAAAATCATTTATCCAGTGAAAATCAGGGATAAAACTGCCCAGAAGAGGAATATGACTGTGCCCTGGAATATTTTAAGTGCAATTTATAGACATGTACAGCACTATTAGTTCTATAATTCTTATTAAATTTGTCTTGTACTTCACTAACTCAAATTTTCTATTATAATTAGATAGTTTTATCTTTCTCTGAATTGTATTTGTGTCTCAATAAAGTTTTTTATTTTAAACAAGAAATTTCAAAAACTAACCACAAACCTTTAATATTTTTATGGTGCTCTTTCTGCCTATTGTTCTAGCGAATTTTGGGGTTTTGTTTGTTTGTTTTGCTTTTAAGGTGGCACATGGGCAGTTCCCAGTACTTACTCCTGGCTCTGAATCAAATAGATTACTCCTGGTCTTTGGGGAACACCTGGGGAGGGCCAGGGAACAACGCTGGGTGGACTGCATGCAAGGCAATTGGCCTACCCTCTATATTACAGCTTTGACCTTTCTACTGAATCCTACCATAATATTAATATGTAGTTAACACTAGGCAAAGAAAAAGTTTTCATACTCAGAGTGAATATACTGTGTTCTTTATTTTTTTTTTGAAGAAACTCCAATTGATGTAAGATCTCCCTTAGGTTAGATATAGTTTAAAAAGAGAGGGGAAGCTACTGAATATAAGAGGTTTATAGTTTCATAAAAGAATAATGCTTTATCCAATAATCAAGGGGGCCACTGGAATTTTTCAAAGAAAATTATATTTTTGACATTCAAGTCCTGTGTTAGCAGAAAACATTCTACATCATGGCAACTCAGTACAAAGAGATCCTGAAAATTTAGAATTAAACACATTTAAATACAGGAATCCCAAATCAATGAATAATCTGTCTGTGTAAGTTTATTTATTGCAGCTAAAATATATTTAAGCACGGGTCAAAGACATAGTGCAGGGATTAGGGCTCAACATGGATTACATAGAAAAGTGTTAAGTAATCTATTTCAGTCAGAATATATTTGTAGTACAGAATTAAGAAAACTTCAGTATGATACAGAATATCTGAAAGTAAAACAACACACTTTTCATGTAGTTTCAATTTTTGGAAACTTTTTTTCAGCATCTATACTATATACAAGGAAAATCTGATTCATCAGTTCTCTTTAAAAGTAGACAAATCTAATATTTATTTAATTTTAATGACAGTTTAACTTTAGTTTACTTCCATGTTAGAAGTAGTGTAAAAAATTGGGATATAAATAATGACATGGATAAGTTAAAATAAAAGTAGTCAGCAATATGCTGAAATAATATTTAAATCCAGATTTTTTAATTTTGGTAAATACTATTACATTTTATTTGGGATAATTTAGTCACTAGGAATGCTCATTTGGCACTACAAATGAACATGTTCGTTTCTTGCTTTTCCAATATTTGTGTGTACTTATAAATTCAGCAGGTTTCCAAATTTATTCTACAAAACAAAAACATAAAATACGAGGGGTGAGAAAGGTAGTACAGTCCATAGGGTGTTTGTTCAGGATGCAGCCAACCTGGGTTTCCTGAGCACAGAGCCAAAAGTTAAGCCCTGAGGTACACTAGTTATAGTCCAAAACAAAATTTAAAAAATTATTCATTCTGCTTTATAAGCATAATAAAGTATCTGTGATGATTTTAATAATATAAAAAACATAATAAGAAATTCAAAATATTATGATAAATATATGTAATAGCAAAGTAATGAAAAATGAAGTACATGTCAAATAATTGATATTCCAGAAAAGATTCTAGGGTTTTAACCTTTATTATTAGTCTTATTTTTCTTACTAGGAGATACTACTAATAATCATAATAGTCCCAGAAGAATAGTAATTTTTCATTTCTAAACATGTTAGCAATATTATGCTGCAAATTGTAAAATGAAAATTATTCTTTTAAATCAATGTATATCTCACAAATGGTAAAAGTCAAGGGTTTTTTTTTTGTTTTTTTTTGGTTAGGACATATTTCCTCTTGATGATGAAATAGAAAGCTATGATATATCCATCATCCTGGTACTTCACACTGTAGAATAATTAAAGTGAGCATCAGTATTCTTTGGTGATAAAGATACAAACATCACTAAACATAGTGGAATTTCTTTTAAGTTTATGTTTTGTTTTGTTTTTTATTAAGTATTTAAGGACTGGAGCAATAGCACAATAGGTAGGGTATTTGCCTTGCACACAGCCAACCCGGGTTTGATTCCTCCATTCCTCTTGAGAGCCCAGCAAGCTACTGAGAGTATCCTGCCCGAATGGCAGAGCCTAGCAAGCTACCCACGGTGTATGAGATATGCCAAAAACAGTAGCGACAAGTCTCACAATGGAGACATTACTGGTGCCTGCTTGAGCAAATCAATGAACAACGGAACGACAGTGCTACAGTGCTAAGTATTTAAACTTTACTGCAAGAATTTTATTCTGTTTTAGACTACTAGTTAAGTAAAAGTAGTTTCATATTTTATTTAAAAGAATAGAGAGTTTATATGGTCACATAATTACCTTGCATGAAGCCAACCTGTATTTAATCTGTGCCTTTCATATAGATCCCTGAACACTGACAAGAGTGATCACTGAGCACACAGTCAGCTCTATGGTCCGATCAATGCTAGGATGGCGTTCCCAGTGCAAATAAATAATTTTTCAAAAGAGTATTATTCACAATAGCCAACATATGGGCTCCTGCAATAAATAGTGACAGGTGACTGTATAAATAAGGCATGGTATCAATACTCAACTGAGTATTACTCTGGCATTATAAAAAGTGAAATCTGTGACATTTGGGACAAAATGGATGGAGCTTGAGGTGACTCCACTCAACACAGTTAGGAAGTGAAATACAATTACTAGATGATTACACCCCAGTAAATGTGGAGTATCAATAAAAAAAGCAAATTAAATGGCAAAAAGATAGACTAGACTAGACTAAACCAGGCAAAAACGATGGTGAGTGAAGAGAAAAGGGAGTTGATGGGAGGATCAGATGGTGTTGACACTGAAACTTTAGTGATGGTTGCAATGAATTCTGGATTTGTGTAGGGTGTTAGTCTACATCCTTAAAATGTTGAAAACCAATTTTGGGATTAATTTTCATAGCAACCAGAATCTACATTGATTATTATTGTGATAAATTCAAAAAAGAAAAAATTCATATTAAAATGATTTATTGGGTGAGCAATGTGGCTAAGAGGTAAAACTCATGCCCTGATTGTACAAACTCTTCATTCAATGTCTTATAACACATCATGCCCTGAGTGCCAGCCAAGTGTGACCCTGTTGTTTTCTAAGCACTGCCAGTGCTGACACCACTGAGAGTAGACCTATACTCTGAAACTTATGGGCATGGCCCCCGCAATAATTTTGAAAATTGTTAATTTTATTAAAAATATTTTGGGAGGGCCAGGCAGCACAACAGACTAGAGCACATACTTTGCATGTTGGAGGCCCAGGCTTCCACCCTGGTACCACATGGCACCCATGAACTACTGGGAACAAGGAAATAGTGGCCTCTGAGCATCATCACCAGGTGTGACCCCAAAATAAAAATAGACAAATAATATCCAAGCATTAAAATTATGATAGAAATTCTCTTAATACAGCAGGAGTTCTTAGTTTATTATCCTGAAACTATGTCATAACTGAATAATCCACTTGTTATTGTTAAACAACTTGTTGATTTTTGTTTTATTAAATATAGATCTGTTCTGGATCTATAAGAAAGCTATAATTTACTTGAAAAGAAGATGAAAACCAAATCATAGTGGGTTAACAGATTTCTCTGCTCTGTGATGTTACCAGCTGCTGATCTTAATAATAAATGAAGTTATCATTTAGAGCAATCTGGAAAATAAACTGAAATAATTATGTTTTCAGTTTTGATTTAACTGAAAAGCAGTTACTGGGAGGGAAGTAGGATTTCTCCCAACTGAATAAAACTGTAGTTCACTGACTACCAGGTCAAGTGTGTGTTTGTTTTAAATGGTCTAATTTGTTGGTGTGTATAACTACTGAAGTGAAGAAGACCTCGGAAGACCTTAAGACAGAGATCTAAGAATTTTACCTAAAAAAGCTACATGTTCTCAGTCACCAGAAGTATTTAAAGGTTCTTTTTTGAGATTGCTAGGTAGTTTCTCAGTAATTTTTTAATCTTATTTTATATAGGTATCACTGTATCACTGTCCTCCCATTGTTCATTGATTTGCTCGAGCAGATGCCAGTAACGTATCTTGCCTGCATGACAGAGCCTGGCAAGCTACCAGTGGCATATTCGATATTCCAAAAACAGTAACAACAAGTCTCACAATGGAGACGTTACTGGTGTCCACTCGAGCAAATTGATGAGCAACAGGATAACAGTGATACAGTGATACAGTTATAACTTTTAAATGATAGTTATAAATAATCTCTGGTTATAGAGTCATACCACATGCTAACTAGAGTTATAGACAATTTTTTCATTGCATTATAGAAAGAACTTATTA